>NC_092417.1:111947949-112651074 GCF_040894005.1 Engystomops pustulosus
GAGACCCCAACTGATCAGCAGGTGATGCCCTATCCCTTGGATAGGGCCTGACTTTAGTTTGTGGGAAAACCCCTTTAATGAGGGAAATAATCGCAATTACTGGTGGTTCTACAGAAAACTGGAGCCCTGGTAAATATCTGTCTCCTTTCATAGACTTGTCTTCTAAATTCAGTAAAGTGCAGCTTCATAGTATGGGACGTTAGTCCTGTGGTGAGAGTGGAACTCACAGCATCCTCGTATCTCTGACACGCTCTTATCATAGGTTTTTATCAGGAAAATGGCACCAACACCCGGGATTAAGCACATTTGTGAGCAAATGCTAAGTTGGCGCAGGTTTATAAACTAGAGCTACGGTAAATAGGCTAGCAGGATGCTATCTGCACATATGGGGTGGGCAGTAATATTTCAAAATTGTAGTTTTAGATAGTCCTAGGACCACTTTATGGTCGGACCTTTAGATTTAATTCATATATTTACAGTTGTTGCTTAAGAGGCAACACAGGAGGTCCTTGTGACCCGTTAAAATGTAACTTTTACTTCGATATTCCTTAAAAAGGATCACTATATAATCATATATATGAGCCTTGACATAAAGAGACACATTAAAAGAATATGGCGGATGTGGAGAAAATCTCAATTGATATAGTATACTGGTATGAAAGGCTGGTGGAACAGTGTGACTCGCTAAGGAGTGCTACTATACCGATATACTATCGGGATGGACAGTTGTGAAGTGATCGCTGAAAGCAGCTGTATACCTTTCTGCGGTGGTGTGTGCCGAATTGTCTCTATAGGATATACCTATTCACCTCTGGGGACTAGTATATTTACACACCACAAGCAATAGCATACTTGATTTTAAGCTAAATCACACCATCCACACAACACATTCATACATTGGTAGTCGTAGGCATATATTACTGGACTAATGGTCTCTGCAGCTCGACCCTAAGTCCTAAATGGGTCTCCAAATGAATCGCCATCAATTAAAATTAGGCTCAAGCAGCCCCCCCGACATGTTTCGCCATTGACATGGCGTCCTCAGGGGGTATCGGGGCTGAAATAGTGAGCTCTAGCGGTTCGTCCCATTCTTATCACTTCATGATATGATGTCATCGGGGGTGTGCGTCCTATTCACCTATCAGTAGACGATACGTCACCGAGTAGGAGGGACGGAATGTTCAACCTATCAATATCAAGTACGTCATCGAGTGAGGAGGAGGTAGGTGGGCGGGAATACCCAACCTACGAGTCCTCACTTCTGATTGGAGGATCTACGTGTCAGGGTGATAGTAACCCTTAGGATTCACTGCGCTTTTTTGGCGCAGGCGCGTGGACTTAGAAATGACTGAAGGTAAATTCTAGAGTTTCATACGCTTTATATGGCGCAGGTGCGTGGACTTAGAATGGCCGTGGTTGCCGACATTCCGAGGTAAGTAGATCGCTATCTCAGGATATTTGGATGTGTAAAGGTACCCACATTTGAGAGGAACAAATTTTTAGGAACAGCTTATGTGGGCTAATTGTTAATCGATTACTCGCCACTTACTGACCACTTGTATGGGCTACTTGACAATCGGTTGCTGAGCATAGTATCTTTATGTCTCTTTTTTTAGAGACCTAGAATATGATTTTAAAAAGTGGAAGGGAACGGTTTTGGCAAGAGTATCTTATATCAAGAGATACATATATCTAGGTTATTTTTCGACTATATCTAGAAAGATTTTTCAAGAGTTGTATAGAGTTGCATTTTGATTTAGATAAAAGGTGTAAAGGTAAAGCCTTCATTTAGGCCTAGGGGACTCAGGGCTTTGAGTCTATAAATCCACCTCGCCTCTAGTTGCATTAGGCGACGGTCAATGTTGCCTTTTCTCGGGCCGTTTTCCAGGGTATCGATTCCCCAAAAACGAATATGTTCCATGTCTCCATTATGTTTTAGGCGTATATGTTTGGCCAGTGAGGTATCTTTACCTGTACGGGTAGCACTGAGATGTGCTGAGATTCTCCTCCTAAATTCTTGTGTCGTCTTGCCGACGTAGAGTTTGGGACAGTTGCATTTCGCCACATAGACAACGTTAGTGGTTTTACAGTTGACAAACTTTTTTATCACATACTTTTGATTGTCAGGCGGGTTAGTAAAAGTCTTTGTTTTGGTAATATATTTACAAAAGGTACATGTTCCACAGGGATAGGAACCCTTTACAATGCTCTGTAACCAACTGCTGCCTTTAGATATCTGATCAGTTAGATGGCTGTGTACCAGACGATCCCTTAAATTGTTGCCTCTTCTATAGGTGATGCTAGGGAGAGGGGGTAAGACAGATTTTAAGTCACTGTCATTACTTAGAATTGGCCATAGCATTTTTAGAAATGTCATTACATCCTGTGAGTGTGCATCGTACGTGCCGATGCATCTCACTTGGTGTGAGTTTTTTTGTTCAAGATTTTTGTACAGCTTATACAAAAGATTTAGGGAAAGGGGATACCCTAAAAAAACGCTACACAGAGCATACCAAAGAGCTAAGACCACAAAGAGGGAAAAGCTCCTAACAAATAATCTTGAACAAAAAAACTCACACCAAGTGAGATGCATCGGCACGTACGATGCACACTCACAGGATGTAATGACATTTCTAAAAATGCTATGGCCAATTCTAAGTAATGACAGTGACTTAAAATCTGTCTTACCCCCTCTCCCTAGCATCACCTATAGAAGAGGCAACAATTTAAGGGATCGTCTGGTACACAGCCATCTAACTGATCAGATATCTAAAGGCAGCAGTTGGTTACAGAGCATTGTAAAGGGTTCCTATCCCTGTGGAACATGTACCTTTTGTAAATATATTACCAAAACAAAGACTTTTACTAACCCGCCTGACAATCAAAAGTATGTGATAAAAAAGTTTGTCAACTGTAAAACCACTAACGTTGTCTATGTGGCGAAATGCAACTGTCCCAAACTCTACGTCGGCAAGACGACACAAGAATTTAGGAGGAGAATCTCAGCACATCTCAGTGCTACCCGTACAGGTAAAGATACCTCACTGGCCAAACATATACGCCTAAAACATAATGGAGACATGGAACATATTCGTTTTTGGGGAATCGATACCCTGGAAAACGGCCCGAGAAAAGGCAACATTGACCGTCGCCTAATGCAACTAGAGGCGAGGTGGATTTATAGACTCAAAGCCCTGAGTCCCCTAGGCCTAAATGAAGGCTTTACCTTTACACCTTTTATCTAAATCAAAATGCAACTCTATACAACTCTTGAAAAATCTTTCTAGACATAGTCGAAAAATAACCTAGATATATGTATCTCTTGATATAAGATACTCTTGCCAAAACCGTTCCCTTCCACTTTTTAAAATCATATTCTAGGTCTCTAAAAAAAGAGACATAAAGATACTATGCTCAGCAACCGATTGTCAAGTAGCCCATACAAGTGGTCAGTAAGTGGCGAGTAATCGATTAACAATTAGCCCACATAAGCGGTTCCTAAAAATTTGTTCCTCTCAAATGTGGGTACCTTTACACATCCAAATATCCTGAGATAGCGATCTACTTACCTCGGAATGTCGGCAACCACGGCCATTCTAAGTCCACGCACCTGCGCCATATAAAGCGTATGAAACTCTAGAATTTACCTTCAGTCATTTCTAAGTCCACGCGCCTGCGCCAAAAAAGCGCAGTGAATCCTAAGGGTTACTATCACCCTGACACGTAGATCCTCCAATCAGAAGTGAGGACTCGTAGGTTGGGTATTCCCGCCCACCTACCTCCTCCTCACTCGATGACGTACTTGATATTGATAGGTTGAACATTCCGTCCCTCCTACTCGGTGACGTATCGTCTACTGATAGGTGAATAGGACGCACACCCCCGATGACATCATATCATGAAGTGATAAGAATGGGACGAACCGCTAGAGCTCACTATTTCAGCCCCGATACCCCCTGAGGACGCCATGTCAATGGCGAAACATGTCGGGGGGGCTGCTTGAGCCTAATTTTAATTGATGGCGATTCATTTGGAGACCCATTTAGGACTTAGGGTCGTGCTGCAGAGACCATTAGTCCAGTAATATATGCCTACGACTACCAATGTATGAATGTGTTGTGTGGATGGTGTGATTTAGCTTAAAATCAAGTATGCTATTGCTTGTGGTGTGTAAATATACTAGTCCCCAGAGGTGAATAGGTATATCCTATAGAGACAATTCGGCACACACCACCGCAGAAAGGTATACAGCTGCTTTCAGCGATCACTTCACAACTGTCCATCCCGATAGTATATCGGTATAGTAGCACTCCTTAGCGAGTCACACTGTTCCACCAGCCTTTCATACCAGTATACTATATCAATTGAGATTTTCTCCACATCCGCCATATTCTTTTAATGTGTCTCTTTATGTCAAGGCTCATATATATGATTATATAGTGATCCTTTTTAAGGAATATCGAAGTAAAAGTTACATTTTAACGGGTCACAAGGACCTCCTGTGTTGCCTCTTAAGCAACAACTGTAAATATAGGCAGTAATATTTGGTACACAAAGGGCTATAATGGAAATTCTTCTATCGTTCCTAGTGATCTCTGCATGGAATGTGCTCTTCAGCTGGAGACTTGTCCATTATGTCGACAAGAGATAAAGACTCGAGTCCGCCAAATTTCTCACATCTCTTGACCTCTGGAGGAATCGCAAGAAGATTTTCTTTGTGTTTTTTTTTTTTTTTTTTTAAAGAACGAGACACTGTTAAAATAGCAGACATTTGCAAGTATTTTGTATTTGCTTCAGATGAGCCAAAATGGCCATATCCTCTACCAGTGTGTAAGTGACCAGAAGCTCCGTTCATAAACTCAAGCTCAACAGAACATCTGCTGGCAAACACAGTAGATGCCATCGCGTGGGACACATCCAGCATATGAGCATTTGCACGATGATGGGGAAATACATTTATCCCTTATGGTACTAATCTATCACATCTGGGATATTCCGTTCCATTTTGGCAGTAACTCCACCCAATCCAGCCCTTGTTGGATCGCCACGACCTTTATTGACTTGGCTGCAGTAACCTTATCGAGCAAGCGGGCACCTGAAATGCTGTTTTGCTCCATTTCACTTTGGAAAAAGGGTTTGCACTATAGTTATACATCAATGTATTTGCAGAAACTGTAACTAATTGTACCATACTGCAAAATGTCTATTTTTGCCAGACAAATACAGTATTTGAGCATTGTTTTCTATTCATGTGGCCTTCTGCTGGTCAGTCATTTTCTTTATATAATGTGGATTGCGAGTAATTGTGATTTATGTCAACCTTTTTAGGGCTTAATTTATATTCCAAAGAATATTTGGTTAAGATACAGGATTAATGCAGTATGGTGGTGTAAACGTAAAGAGTTTTGTAATGTGTACACGGCAGTGATTTACAGAACTGGAAAGTCTTTTACTATGTTTATAATTTGATATGACCTGGTGGACCATTCTGGTCAAGATGACCAACCTTCTGTGTGCCAGCTGTTGGCAAACTACATCTCCACCACCAGAGGTAGTAAGTGGTTCTTAATTGCAAAGAATTGTCTGGTAGGGGGAAAGAGTGGACTATTCACATACCTTTATCACTGGTTTAAGAAAAATGAGGACTGATTGCATAATTGTTTCTTCACTTTAAGGTAAGATAGTAATAAAGGTATGTGCGTCCTACTAGTCCCTATAACTTTTATATATCATTCCGAAGATGATTGACTGACTACCTTTTGAAATGTTTGTATAGATGAATGTTCTGTAAATGGAGAGCTCCTGGAATTTAATAATGTTGTAACCAAGTACATGTTGTACCAGAGCTCTTAAGCTTGGCCCTGTTAATATAAGTGGACGAATGTCAAGTAAAGATTTTACAAAGACTTTAAGTAGTTCGCAGAACCATTATTTCTATTAACAAGAAGACTAGAACATGCAGTTGTCTGATCCCAACCCTTACTTAACTATATTGTCTGTGCTGAGCTTAGCAGGGACTCCTTACATCATATATCACTGATGCCATCTACAGCCGTGTGGCGAGTATGTCACAGACTGACCACAGCAGAATCTATAGCTACTATTAAAGCGTAACTAAAGTTATCGTGATTTTACAAAATTATTATATGATTTCCCCCTTTTGGAAAGAAAAGGACAAGCAGCACAAAGTAGGCATTGTTCTGCTCGTTTTCAGAGTTATGGCATTTTCTGTTCCGAAAGTGTTTTTGACAAAAAATTTTCCTCACCAGAGGTGAAGTGGATGGGTACTGAGTGCAATACGATACCCGGAAAAGTATCACTTGAAGTCGATTCCGATATGATACTTCCAAGAAAAGAAAGTGTTATCTGAATGTTTAGGGTAGGGTCACATGGGGCGTTTACATTGCATTTAGAAATGCAATGCAAATGTCTGGGGATGGGGCTCAGCCAGTAACTGTCACCAGTGATTTGCCAGGAGAAGCTTTAGTGCCTTGACAGTGTAGTATATGTGTTTTAAAGGTTGTCCTGGTAATGTTGATGTAAAATAGTATAATTTAGGGCTCATTTAGTGTACGGATATCAAAAACGCCCTTCTTTTTTTTTTTTTTTTTTTTTTTTTTTTTTTTCTGTCCTCTCTCAAATGTTGCTAGGCAATCAACTGAGCAGGACAAGAAGTAGATTAGAAACCCGTGCAAAAAAAGCTGATATGTGAAAAAACGGATGGCGTTCGGATGTAAAAAAAAAAAAAAAAAAAAGGGATACTGAACTGAATGAGCCCTTATGTTTTGTCTTGCACATTTTTTTTTTTATTAATGTCATTTTACTGTATTATATGCTTAAAAAAATGTCAGGATATAAAGAGCGAGATCTGAGAAGATGCATCTCTATAAACAAGTGCATTAAGCCGGTGTCACAGTGAAGCTCTTAGTTACACAAAATCCTCCCATTTAAAGCCAGAGGCTCCGTACTGTCTCTCCATGGCAGGTGAAGTGTGGAGGTTGTGGGTTCAAATCCCGGGCTGGGACAAAAATTATTTAATTGCATAATTTAGAGCCTTGTGTCTGGGGAAGCCCTGGGCGATGTAGAGAGACCATATATGGACAGATGGTGATATATCCCTGATGACATGGCCCCTGCTCTGCCGCTAACCTGACATCTCTCAAAAGGATTTCCTGCCCGATGTCTGCTCTATGGGAATCCTCTGCAGACAGATACAAGGAGTCTGTATAACAGTAGAAGTCTTCCAGTGCCGCAAGTAACACAAACCTGGTATTGAAGCATTCTGACTTTAAAAAGTATCACACAAGTACCGATATTTCAATGCATCAAGCAACCCTACCCTATACTGTCTCTCCATACTAAATCACTCCTCATCCTCTGTTAAAAATTACATGCCCCCCACCCTGAATGAGAGTCAACTATAGGGAGAGTGAGTGTTATTAGAAGCTGGAAAATATACGGTGAGACTTGCATTAAGCCACTAAGCTCATAGGGGATAAAAGAAAAGAAACTATGTAACCAATAACAGAACAGCTTATTGTTTGGAAAAGTAGAGGGATTTATTGTTACATTAGAGTTGCTACACCTCTGGAGATATCAAATACCATTGCTGTTACTAGGTGATAGAATCACTGAATTCACCGACAGAGAATAGAGGTAAAATATCAAACATCTAACGGATAGCTTCATGTATGAAAACATTTGATCTTAATTGGTGAATAATAAAAGTAAAGTGTAGTGTATGAAGATGTAGCGTAGCCCTCAGGGCATTTTTCTTGGTAAAGTTACAATGCCAGACTCAGCTCATGGCCAAAGTATTTAGGGCATAAATATAATGTGGAAGGAAATCTCCTGGCTGTGATACTATTACTAATATGTCACACACACATATCAAGAGTGGGGTTTTGGTATATATGAAGTATTCTATGAAAAGAATGCGCTGATATTTTTATGGGCCAGTAAAAGCCAGTGCACAACACAAACCTTTCACAGAAGGGAAGATCTAGTTATACAGTGTTTGCTATGTGCATATACAGTATTGCATTAATAAGAGAGTCCAACTTTTTTTTTCTTGATATTTAATTATAAAAAGAAAACCCCTTAAATAGGACAATACACAACAAGTCGTTTCAGTAACTCAAAATACACTGGATGTACAGTAGAAGACTGGTCATTGGCCCTTGTAATTGCATTGTGCCATGTTATATTGCAGAATCGTATGTTTACACTTCAAGTGGAACAGTAATGATTTAACATTTATGATTTAGTCATGAGAAAAATGGGACCCTTATACTACTGCTGAATCTGGCTGCTTTCTGGTGGTTCTTAGATATTACAGGAATTTGCTGCATCCACAAGACTTGGCAGATTGCTGCAATGTGAAGATCTTTAGTTGGCCACGTCAAAACGGAACAATGGAAAACATTTATTCTGGCTACAGTACTTTTCAGTCCCTGTCTCTATGTATGTAATATCGGATATTCCTGTTTAGCAGGTAATATCTGATAACCACTGCCTATTGTACATTTGATTAAACTGGTTATAGAAACGCTCACTATTACTGACGGCAACAAATTCTTCCAGTAACAAAATTGATACATAAAATATGTACAAACACAATAACTGACTATATATGTAACATTTCCAGAAAGTCAAAGAGTTCAGAAACATTTATAGGAAAAGTTTTTGAAAGACACATTGTAATCCTCTTAATACTTCATATGATGATGGTAGCTGGTTCCTGGGAAATTTTAGGAAAACCCATTGAAAGGCTGGTATGAAAAATGGTGACTCATGATAAAATTGTTGAGAATTACACACACCACATAGTGGATTGTCTCTAGGAGGAGGAGGAAACTGAAGAGTTGAATATCGGTGTCACCACTAAACCCCCACTAAGATCAAGACCTCTTCCTTCTTTTTCCTAAAGAGAAAAATAAATGTAGGTTAGTGGCAGCACTTTCCAGAGGAGGCAATGTTTATTCACCGACGGTGGTACAAGTTAGAAAAAGCAAAACGAAAATAACTAGTGAGTGTAGATTTCTCAATATTACATATACTACTTAACGATGGCCGACTGCTTTCCAAACTCATACTGATAATAAGGGGCTCTGGGAACCTGTGAAGATGACAAGGGTATACTGAAAAGAATAACTCCTTTAACCCCTTACCTACATTGGATGCTAGAAGCTGCAGGAGCCAACTATAATGTATACTGTTGACCGTGGCATGTATGGGCCATATGTACTGATTTGGACCCCCAGCGGCACTTAGCAAGGGGGTCTGTGGTTCCGTTGGCAGCCCCAGGGTCTGCCCTGGGGCTGCGCGATCTGCTCCGCAAAAGAGGTCCTGCCTCCTAGCAGGCCCTAGCTGTTAACACACTGTACATCTGGAAGTAACATATAAAACATCTAACTGATAGTATGGTATGAGAACATTTGATCTTAAATTGGTGAATAATAAAAGTGAAGTTTTAGTGTATGAAGATGTAGCGTAGTCCTTAAGGCATTAAAGTTTAAAATATCATCTCATCACAATAGGTCCTGGTATGTAACGTTACAATGCCTGACAAAGCTCATGGCCAAAGTATGTACAAGATGTACAATATGTACATCTGTATTACACTGTTATAGAAATAAGAGCTTGAACAGGAGATCAGAACAACCTGTTAAAAAAAAAAAAAAAAAAAAAAAAAAACATTCCCTAAACATACCAAATCAAGTACAAAATACACAAAATCATGAACGAACCCCACATATTTGGTATCGCCACGTCCTTAACAAATCTGTACAATAAATTAGAAACATTATTGGACCCACTTGGTGAACGCTGTAAAAACAAAACCCGTTTTTTATGAAAATTTGAAAAATCGCACCTAAAGCACAAAGCCATAACCTCCTTAAAAGTGAGAGGACGCATAAAAAAAGTCAACATAAAGCAGACATTCAGTTAATGTTCGTTATATAGTTATATACGACTCCTGTGGTACTTACAGCTTTGTAGTCAAGAAACATTTCCTTAAAAGCCAGGAAATCTGTAAAAGTCAGCAACATATCAAATATGTCCCCGGCCATTTCCTGACGATGGGATCTGCCAACGAAGCATTAAAACTTTTATAAATACAACAAAAATAATGCCATTATTCAAGTGCATACATATAAATTAATACCTGAGCAAACTTGAGGAATAAAGAGACATTCAGCTATAATTATGAAATCATTAAAAAGTCTTATAGCCTAATAAAGCGGGTACTCCAGAATAGTGCAGGCCAGAGAGAAAATTCTCAATACCATTGTCCAAAGATAAGACGGGATCTTATGTTTTTATGCTGCAGAAAAAAAATGACTAGAACTTATTTTGAGAGAATGTCCAATTTTTTCCCCCAAAAAGTCCACATTTAATCATAAATAATAATGTAATAATCTTCTGCAACATCTATATAACTCTACAAACCCCTGACTTCCATTGTTAATTTTTGTGACTAATGTCTATAGAATCATTGGCCCCAACTTCTCATGTCTAGCAAAGGCACTTTTTTTTTTTTTTTTTTAACTCTTACAGGACTCGACCCTTTCTTGTTTTTCTGTTTTTTACTCCCCTCATTCCAAACTTTTATTTTTACGTTTACAGAGATGTATATGGGCTTGTTATCTGCGGGACAGATTGTAATTTTTAGTGGCACCATTTAATATTCCATGCAATGTACTGGAAAGCTGGAAAAAAATTACAAGTGCAGTGAAATTGACAAAAAAAAAAAAAAAAAAAAAAAACACATTTGAGGCGTTTTCTTGTGGGCTCTGTTTTTACGCATTTGATTCTACACTCCAAATGACACTCTCATTATTCTTTTGGTCGGTATGATCACAGGGATATCAAATTTATATAGCTGTTATTACGTTTTAGATTTTTTCAAAGATTTCCATTTTTGCCAATTTCTGAGGCCAATAACTTTTCCAAACTTTGGTGTACGGACCTATGCATGGTGCCATTTTTTGCGGTATGTGTTGACCTATAAACATATCAATTTGGGACCTACATGACTGTTTGATCATTTTTTAATTTAAAATATTCATGGATGGAAAAAAAGTTGCGATTCGGACATTTGGGCGCTATTTTCCGTCACGGTGTTCACAGCTGGGAATGATATTTTTTATATTTTGACAAAATGGGCATTTGGGGACATGGCGATACCCATCATGTTTATGATTTTTACAGTTTATTTTTATTTTATATGTGATCTAGGGAAAGGAGGGCGAGTTACACTTTTTTTTACCATTATTTCAGACCCTCCAGGGTACTTTAACCTTGCAGAGTCTGATTGCAAATATTATATACTGCAATACAAGTGTATTTCAGTATATAGCAATTTTCCTGCTGATATCTGATAGCCCATCAGAGAGATCGTTACAGATGGCAAGTCTCCATGAGACTGTAGGCTGCCATAGCAACTGATCACCACCCTCTGATGAGGTCACGGGGGGGTTTACACAGTTTTAGATTGATTTTCTATTGAAAATCCTGTTTACACATTATCTACAGAAGACTTACTGTAGTGAGGAGATGAAGGCGCTCATGTTAAATGTTGGTATCCGCTCAATTAACTGTTCTTCAATAAACTTCTCCACTAAACTGATCTATAAAAAAAAAAAAAAAAAAAAGAGAGATTAGGAAAGTCTACTAGAAATGTAACACCTTACAAGAAAAAGTTAAGTGACCACATAAACTACCCCCACCTGTTATGTACTCACAAACTAATTTACTTACATATTCATTAAATATTGGTGTGTATGTAAGTTTGTTTTCTTCAGTATCTTCAAACTCCTGATAATACTTTTCCATAAAATTTCTCTGTAGTACTTGGAACACATCATCTTTATATAAAAATGGAATAAAAGAACATTAATTTCTCTGTACATTTACCTTACTACTGTTAATTCATTTGACTCCACTGTCTCTCCTAGCAAGTAATATGACCGCAGAAATCTACCCTCAAAATTAATCACGATAAACAATGGACATTTACTTATAGATCCAGCACAGTGACTGTGGTTATATTCTTATATTTGATTTTAGAAGGAGGAGGCCATAGAGAACAAACATAAGTAGATAACCACAGTCAGTGTTTGCATCCATCTGTAAGTGTCCCTGATTTATCATGCTTGAAAGTCACTAGAAACCATTTCTCTTCCTCTTCTGAGAGACAAAACTGAAGGAAAATTATCCGGACAAGGAAACATTTTAGTTTAATCCCTTTCAAAAGCTTAGTCACACTGTAGAGAAACCTTTTTTATGGCAAATGCTTCATTGCTCCATGCACTATAATGCCCTACAACATTATATGAAGTGTGTGAATATTTTCTAATTTACCCATTATGATATCCTCCAGGTGTCCAATCACACAGTCGAATTCTGCATCTTTTGGGGATGATCTGAAATGCAAAGAAAAAGTTGGATGACCAAAACAAACAACCAACCAACCAGGGTAAAACGGACAAAAGAAATTAAATTGATGCTACAGTGGACCTAGTTCTACCCCAATATTGAAAACTATGGCTGGGCTATTATTGAAGCGAATTGGAGCCGAGCTGCAGTTTTTGGCTGGGACGATTTCAGAAATGCCAGCTCTGCGCCGGTAGGCCCACTAATCCGATGTAGATAACCTACTAAAAAAAAAAAAAAAAAAAAAAAAAAAAATCAATAATCCTTAGTAGTAAAATCTTAAACAACTGATTGCAAGGCTCTGGTTGTGGCACCCCCCAGTGATCACCTATTAAAAGGTATTTTGTTACTGGAAAAAGGACCATAAACACCTTTTTTTAATATAATCTTTAAAAAATCTTATGGGATTTCAGGTCAACAGCCCTAACCATTCCCAGGAGTGCGGTCAGTCCATGACATGGCACATTTCACATTTTGTGACCACTGATCACCGACAGTGTGAATCCAGCTTAAGAGCTTTTTCACTTTAGCGTTAGTGATCAGCTTCAGTTGTGCATTTAAAGTGTTTTGTCTCTGTGACCGCAAGAATAAAAAAAAAAATGAAGGATTAATACTGCTTTGAAAACATCACATCTGGCTTTTCAGCCTCATAAGTGAAAAAAAAAATGGATGTTTCATCAGTTTTTATTTTTGCGGACCCATAAACTTCTATTGCATCATGTGATTCACATACGGGAAAACAAATAGGACATGTATTATTATTTTTCCTACGGACAATGGATCAGTGAAAATAAAAGCTTTGCAAGGAATCCGTGGAAATCACTGAAAAACAGATATGAAAAAAAAGCCAATGTGAAAGAGCCCCAAGGATAAGTCATTAGGTCTATTTCCTCTGATAAACCCATTTGAGACATTCTCTATAATTTCAGTCACTATCACAATGTTACATTTTGCTTTCCTCCATGGCCTTACATTGAAAGTGTAAAATTTTCTTCTTCCAGGTCCTCCATATTAAACTGACTAAATCTGTGAAAAGAAAAGCAAGACATTTAACATACAAAAAGGATGAGAAAAAAGGGTCTCAAAAAGAACTACTCCAAAAGAAATATAAAAAGAAAGATACTCCCATGGAAAAATAAGAAATGTAAGATTCCACTGATTATGAAAGCAATATTTGTCACTTCCATGAATTGAAGGATGATGTTATTGCACTGCTGTTATCTTTCAATTCCAGGAATAGTGGCCTAAAGGAGGAGTACATGGAAGCACTGGGAGGCAAGTGCTTGAAGGAAATCTACCATATAAATCAAGCATGGCTAAACCAGGGACACTTACTCATAGATCTAGATGCCATGACTGTGGTAATTGTGTGAGACAGTTCCCAAAGCCTCTCCTTACAGCAGAGAGCAGGAGATGTTCAGCTAAGAGCCAAAGACATCTGAGGCCATTTCTGCAGCGAGGAGTCATGTCTGCAAGAAGCTGTCATGGAGTTCTGTACCTGAGGGAGCCGGTTAGTGACTAGAAGCCACTACTAGATAGAAACACACATGACAACAAACCACTGTGCAGTAATAGTACACACAGCAAGAGAACACAGGACATCAGAATGGCAGGGGAGCGGTCATCCATCATACAAAGGAATCCAGAAAAGTCCTTTTCCTACTTAAAATGCATCATTATGTACAGAAATAAAAACTATTTTAATCACTTCAACTATTTGCTCTCCTCACATATCAGATAAAACAAAGAAGAAATCCATTAGGAATAGCGCAGAATAGAATAAATCCTTGTGCCCAGGAGATACAGAGCGCCCCCCCCCCCCTGATACGAGCGCTGCACCCCATTATAGTCAGCCGGACCCCACTTCAATCAGAGACTGCAACAAATCCGACTCTCTGACAAGGTAGACGTGCCTTACAATACATAGACACATGAGCTCACAAGCTTTGCTGCATATACTGGACCAGTCTCCCCCTGCACACAATGGGCTCGGAGATATATACTCCATGACAATACTAATAGTCCAGCCATTACATACGGGAAGCTCACCTACGGACGTGCACGCTCTACCGCCCGACTACAGATAAGCTTCTCTTGTCTCCTGCGCGACTTTTAGTTCCGGGATGTGGCAAATTCCCGTCCGACCAATAATCATTGCGGATCAAAAGACTTCGACCAATAGAAACGAATTATGATTAGACGTTTGTAGCAGCAACCAATCAGCACAGGGATGCCACAGTTACACGTCTCCACGGCAACGGAGAGCGGTTGGGCCTTGCGTCACCTGCCCTGGAAGGAATAACCGGAGCGGTTGAAGACTGTGGACGTGTAAATAAAGTTTAAACACTTTGTATTGTATTGTGTGGAGCTGAGGCATATATGCTATAGAGGCGCCACTGGAAGCTGCTGGGACCCCGTGTAGAACATGCTCCTTAGTGTATTGTACTACATGTCTCCCGGCCCTCCACAAGGGAGATGAGGAAAGATGTCACAGCCTCATCCCTCACCCAGCTCAGGGTTGTGCTGCTAGTGACAATTATTCCTCCCAAAGGATGGAGAAAAGGGGCAGCGCCATACGTGCACCCGGGAAATGGGTTTTGTCTTAAGCCACACCTTTTACTCCGCCCCTTTACCCCTACACGGTAAAATATTCCCCTTAGTGTCCTCACTTTGTAGCCCCTCCAGTATTGTGCCCCCAGCTGCTTCCCCTCTAATTGGGCCTGCTTTGTAGCCTCCCCTTCTTCTTGGCCTCCCTGCAGTTCCCCCTCTTATTGTTCTCCCCTCTGCAGCCTCCCCTTGTTGCTCCCTGCAGCTCCCGCTCTTATTTTGCCCCACCCCTCCCAAAAATTCAACCTTTTATTTTGCCTTCACCCAGCAGCTCTCCCTCTTATTGTGCAGCCACAGTAAAATAATAAACACATATACTCATCTTTTCCTGTTCCCCCGCAGTAGCTCCTCTCTTTCTGCTGTCTTTAGCTCTGAAGCCAGCAGACAGGATGACATCATCACAGGGGACCTGCCATCTCTTCTACACACAGCAGAATCAGGTGCCCAGTAGGAAGCTGCCAGCTCTCTGCATTTACACTGTAATCATCTCTGTTGGCGTCCGCAGGATGCTGACAGAGGTGATGTCCTGGCCCATATTTCCCATGGGACAGAGCCTGGGGGAAAGTACCATAAAAAATCATGATAAAATTATTCTATAAGTAAGTGCAGTTTAGGAGACACCAAACATGTACAGGTTTTACTAATTTAGCAAATATAAACACCATTTTAAGAAAACCGCATTTACTGATATGTCGCCATATTCTGAGAGCTATGACTTTTTTATTTCTCAATAAAAAGAGGATTATTAGGGCTAGTTTATTGCGGGAAAGGTAACAGTTAGATTGGTAGTATTATAGGGTAAATCTGACTTTTTGATCACTTTCTATTACATATTTTGGAGAGCTTGGAAGCACGAAAATTGCAATTTTTAATTAGTTTCTCATTTTTATTTTTCATACCATTCACAATACAAGTATAATAATATCTGCTAAGGTTGCTAGAGATGTGACAATACCAATTTTGTTTGGAAGGGTTCATTATTTTATTATTTTTAATGCAAAAAATAATTATATATAGGAAAATGGATGATTTTTTACATCTATTTTTTAAAAACTTTCCTTTTTTTTTTTACTGTCCCCCCAGGGGACTTACACTTGGGATACCTTGATCCTTCATACACTACAATGCAGTACTTACTGACAGTTCGCCTACTAGACCCAGTCTTGGACTGGGCGTAAAAGGCCACTGTACATGGCAGACATGGAGGCCTTCATCAAGGCTCAAGCTGTTATGGCAGCCGCGGGCACCCGTGGGCTGAGGGGGACAGAGGGAACCCTGTCTCCTTTGTCTGCCTTCTTTGCTGCTGTAATCGTGCTTGATTGCTGGATTTAAGGGTTTAAACTGCCAGGCAAGGAGAGATATCCCTGCCACCAGGCGCAGCATGGACAAGCCTGTATGTAACAGCTGGTCTCGTGCTTTGGATCGCACTGGCAGTGCCAGTGCAAACAGCAGGATCATCATTAAGATCATCCTAATGTGGGACATATAAGCTAATCAGGGCCAGCGAAACCCATAGGCAAAGTGGGCAATTGCCCAGGGCCCCTGACCATTGGCTGTTCGGGAAGGTGATTCGGGCAGACCTGCTATACATAAATCAATGCCACCTGCATCCTTCCATAGAGCCACAATACGACAGGAGAGCTGGAAGAAGAACAAAGCGGCATGAGAACAGGCAGGCAGGTAAGTACCGTATATACTCGAGTATAAGCCGACCCGAGTATAAGCCGAGGCCCCTAATTTTACCACAAAATACTGGGAAAACCTATTGACTCGAGTATAAGCCGAGGGTGGGAAATGCATTGGTCACAGCCTCCCCAGTATATAGCCTGCCAGACCCTGCCCCAGTGTATATAGCCTGCCAGACCCTGCCCCAGTGTATATAGCCTGCCAGACCCTGCCCCAGTGTATATAGCCTGCCAGACCCTGCCCCAGTGTATATAGCCTGCCGCCGCTGCCGGACAGATCGCACAGAAGATATACAGGGGTCACGGGAAAGTTGAGTTTAGATATATTTATTTTTTTGACTCGAGTATAAGCCGAGTTTGGGTTTTTCAGCACATTTTTTGTGCTGAAAAAGTAGGCTTATACTCGAGTATATAAGGTATTCATTTTTTTATTTTATTAATTGCCACATGGGGGATTGTATAGAATTAATGGGAGGGAATGCTGTTAATAGTTGGGGGATGTGTATAAACTGGTGGGGGGGGAGGGGGGTACATAAACTAAGGGGGCTGCATATAAATACTGTGTGTGGGGGGGGTATGTGGGGAGGCCTGTATATAGACGCTGGAAGGGGATGGGGGAAGTTGTATATAGACACTGGGGGGGGGAATAGCGGAGGCTTTATATAGACACTGGGGGTGTTGAAGGGAGGCTGCATATAGACACAGTGGTTGGGGGGGCTGCATATAGATGCATATATGTGCTGTATTAGTAGGAACATGTGTTTTACATTGATAATCGTTATTATTAATGCTAGAAGACAAAACACATATTGTTACTTATATCAATAACTGGTGATTTGATTTGTTTTGCCTTGTGAGTTCGCAATTGGTTTTAAAACACAACGCATGTAGTATAATAATAATTAGGACTACATGTATGTAAGCATTGTTATCTAGGTGACATTATACTGTAAGTGACTGTGGTATTTTTAGGTGGCTGATTTTTAAAGTTTTGTCTGTGAAATCACTGGGCCAGGGTAGTGGTGCTGGGGGGGGGGGGGGGGGGGGCTTTATATCTATTCATCTGTCTATCTACCTATTTAACTCCTTTCTACAATGTACCTCATATCTATCTGTCCGGAAAAAAAGAGCAGCACTGTTGTAAGCTGTGATGTTTTGGTTTAGGAGACTTTTGTTTTATCTTATTTCACCTTATACCAGGACTGGAGTGCTGCTATTTTTTCTAGCTATATTTCTGGAGGGCTTTGCCTGCTCAGCCCTAAGGTAACGTGCATCCACATGGTTTTAAACTGTAAGTGCACTGCTTGAAGATTTTCTGTCTATTTATAAATCTGTCTATTTACTTATCTCTCTGTCTATTTACCTCCTATCATCTATCAAAGTCTTCTTAAATCCCATAAATAAGCGTACCTCCCATATTACTGTTTAGAAACTGCTAAGTGCTATTATTGTGTTATTATTATTATCTTACTGAATGTTCATAAAATAGTTTTATTTTGGGTCCTCAGTTTTAGTTTTGCCCAGGGCCCTACTTTGTCTAAAACCGGCCCTGCTGCTAATTAGGACAATTTGTTTTTTCCTACGTCCTTAAGTAGTTAAGTCATTCGTTACTCCAATATTTACATAATATAAGTTTGTGCTTTGAAAATAAAACCACCAGTACTCACCTTCCACGCTCCCACTGCATCCTCTTGAGAAGGACCAGTGTGAACCATATCTCCATACATAGATCCGCTGTTCAGCCTGCCGTGGACTGGTTAGACCCCTACAGGGGCCTGGAATTCTGCCTCTATATAATTTTTTATCCCAACAATTGCTGCATTGATGTACGTTGGTGTGTGATTGAGATATTTGTCTACAATTGGGGCGTGGGCCAACTGTATGTTTGTACTCAAGCATTTTATTGTAAGTTATACTTGTTTGTCTAAGCATTTGTAAATGCAAACCATTAGAAGTTTCAAATATAGATTTCACCATTTAGATTAATTGTGTTCTGAGTGTAAGACCACTTCTGGTTTGGGCTCAAAATAACTGACGGAAATAAATGAAGACCTAACAGATGTGAAATGGTCCCTGGAATAGGTTTAGGTGGTTGTTACAGGGGATATTATTCATAACTGGACCCTCTGCTCTATTATTATATATATTACATATAGTGTAAATGGATACAGTATATACTGACAGCAGGCACTGATATTCTGTGGTGAGATGTCAGTGTGTACTGAAGCCATTGGGTCATTAACATATCAAAAGGCTTTGAACAGTAAGAAGCCACCATGAACCAGGTGTGAGATTCCCTGCACACTACTGGGGTCTATCCTGAGAGGGTCTTAGGGTGGAGTTATAAGGGGGTGGGAAGGGACTACACACAAGGATATTTAAGCATGGTAAAAACAGAAATCACTCTCTTTTGTCTCTTGCTCCTGACCCCCCCGGACGTACAGCACTTAACAAAGGAACAGGTCATATATTGTGTGTGCTTTCTGTGTATGTATATAACTTTATAAGAGTAATTATAACATAGTACTTATTATAATACAGTAGACTTTATACGTGTACCTATAGATATTCCAGGTGTTATGTGTTTTACCATATATATATACATAGCTAAGTGTTTACAGTGAGTGTGTATATATTAGCGTAACTATATGTATAACCTGTAGCCGTATCCCATTCACACGTGGATCTGTGCCCTGCACGTGTATTGAAGGATTAGATATATAGATGCTATTGTGCATGAGTCTCTATATGTACATGTATATGGTCAGGTACTGGATGTGACTCCTGCTTCAGGATATATCCAGGAGCTTCTGTAGTGTTAACTATATATTGTATATACATACACATTACTGTGTCCGGGAGGGGTCAGGAGAAGAAGGTTTGTGTGTAGTTGTGTTCTCTATGTATTTTGTATTGTATTTTATGTAGTTACTTTGTCACATGTATGTTGTTAGTAAAGTCTTTTTGTATATAAGTATCTGCGAGGGTTGTATGTTATTCCTGGGATATATGAAGGACTGGAGTAGGTGCTTATGGTAAATAGCACAGACTAAGGGGCTGGACAGAACCACTGGAGCCTAGAGGAACTGAATAGAAACCCAATCCCCAAACCCCCCTTTATCAATGGCGAGCCAGGCCCAAATGTCATGATCCATCTATATTAGGATATAGTGGTGAAATTGTTGTTATACTGTGAACTTAGGTTACTAGACTGGGTAGGTTCGGACAGGTAGCACAGTTTCATCTGAGGCCTAGTATGAGTGTGGTTATTGGCAGCGAATCTATATGAGTTCAGTTCTTAGGATTCTGGTTGTTTTCTGTTATCAGACCCTTGTGAGGTGACCCGGGTGTGAGGGTCTTTGCTTTGTATAGTCCTTAGTACAGGAGTAACACAGATCGCAGGGATACAATGACTGGCAAAGTTGAACATGTGACTTTTGAAAAGTTGAGTAAATGTAGTTCGTTTAACCCAGTGTTATCTAAGAAAGAGGAATCTATTGAGCTGCTATGGGAATCCCTGGTAGAGCAGGCGAGTTCCTATGATAAGTTGCATATTGCTAAGCGCAGTGTACTGAACCAGACATCTAAGAGGCTCCACATGATGGCCAAGCTTGTGTGTGTATTTGAAGAGGCCATTAGTAAGATGGAGAAGATAGATGGAGACAAAGGATCAAAGGTTCCTGAAGATGTGCATTGCAATTGTTGTAAGGAAGGGGTTAAACGGCTGAACAGCTTAGAGACACAACTGGAACAGCAAATGAAGGCTATAAAAGATAGGGACAGCCGGATACACACGCTGCAGTCTCATGTAGCTGAGAAGGAGAAGTATTATGCAGATGTGGATAAGGTGTTTATACAGTTATACATGGAAATAACCGAATATAAGCAAAAAGCAGCAACTACTGAGGTGATTATTGAGAACTTGAAATGTGAAATAGCAAAAAGGGATGAGATCATCTGTAGCAGGCAGACGTCCATCAAAGAGTCTTTGCCCACGAAACAAGTTTGTGTTTCGAGTGCAAACAGGGGGAGAGATGAGGCTGAACCTGCGGCTGCTACAAATCACTCCACACCCCTGCTTGTTACTAGGCCTGGGCTACTGGGCAGTGTAGTAGATGGAGGGACTAGCATTGCTGGTGGGATAGATGGAGGATTAGAGGGCGACTCAGAGACTTCACTGATCAGACATAACCTGCATGTGTGTGACAGTAAGGTACAGGAATCACAATCTTCCCATAAGATGGAGAGGATGCAATATCTGTTGAATATATGTAAATATATCCCAAGCTATGATGAAAATTTAGATCCTTTCACTTCCTGTGACACGTTTGAAGGTTATTGTAAGAAAAATTCTGTTCCAATGGAACATCGCATGGAGCTGTTCAAACTATGGCTACCAGCACATCTTTACCAAAGATATGAGGCCATAGGGAAAGCAGCTCCCAGTAACGGCCAATTTCATGATGAGGGAGACAGACTTTCCATCCTCATGAAATTGGTAACAGGGCATTTGGATGTCACCCCAGACATACTGGTTAACTTCAAACCAACCATCTATGATGAGCCCTTGTCTCTGTGTGGGAGGTTTGAAGTTATGTATAGAAAGGTGACTAAGAATCATAGTCCAGGAACCCCACAAGGCATGATCCGCATGTTTGTGGAAAAGTTTCCATACCTTGACACCACAATTAGATTGAATGCAGCAAAAGAAGCTTCACTCATGGAGGCTGCCCTGGTAATAGAACAGGTCAGGCAGGATCTACTCAAAGATAGAAGGGCTATAAAGATCAGGAAACAGATAGCAATTCACCCCAAACTGCAACAAAGCCAAGTGCAAAAGAAAGCATCTCCCAGCCAAATATTGAGGAAGTGGGGTAGTGTTAGGTGTTTTCACTGTTTACAGTATGGACATATAAAGACGTTCTGTCCACAAAGGGTTAACCTGTATGAACGGGGGATGGTCTCACAAAATGAGGGGCACAAATGTGTGGCTCCACATGGAGCAGGACCACACAACTGTACAACAGACAGCCCTACTGGGAATCTGCTGCAATAGGCTTAAAGTTGGGGATCCATAATATACTTGGCCAAAATTAGTAAAATCATGGATTCCCCATATAATAGCCAGGATGTGTATTGTAAACCTCATTAGCTCTCATTGCTTGGTGATGAGATTCTATCACCTAGAGGGGGGAGGGAGGAGGTTTACTGTCCCTGAACCTGTGTAAATAGTCTGTCTGTAACAAGTGTTAATGAGGTCCAGTCCTTTTGTTTTCAACAGCTAAGAGGAGCAGAAGTGCAAGGGAAGTGTATTGTTCAGTCATTTATGGCTCAATCCTGAAGTCAGGCCTCTGCCTGTAAAGACAAAAGGTGTTAATCGTAAATAACAAATTTGGTCTTTTCTTTATGTTTGCATATTTGTTTTGGCAATATGATGGTTCTTAAGCTAATGTTGCACACAGAACTCTCTGCTCTCAGCGATTGGATATTCACCTGGTAACATGTTGGACAATTACAAAATAATATCCACTAAGATTGGTTGTATATTCTCTCTAATTTCTGGCACCCCAGTAATTAAAATTCGGGTAAAGGGGTGATTACCTGCCCCTGTCTAAGTGCAATAGGTCTCAGGAAAGAAAGTGGTCAACTATCTCTAGGACCTATCCAGCGTACAGTGTAATTCGCCAGCAAAGTCCGCGGCGCAGCCAATAGTCCGTGGGGCATAGCTCTCGCTATTGGGGACTCTGCAGGGAGTGGGTAAAACCATGGTGAACTGCAGAGGCGCATTATGGTACAATGACTGTTCAGTCGGACGCGGGTCTTTTAAGCTGCCGGTCAAAGGGGAAGCACCATAGTAGTGAGATTCCCAGCCTTGGTTTATACCGTGTGATCTGAAGGTGCCAGGTATACAGTATATAAAGCTTGCTTTTTGCTAACCAATGTCTTAGTGGTATATCTGAGGTAAAGGTTCTGTCCACAGGGGGAGAACATCATGTCTCCTGATTGATGAGGTGAGAATAAACCATGGTGGATGTACATAGAATACATGTATTGCAGGTTGCGTTCTGTATCATGCGGCAGTCACTGAGGATTCCTCCTCTATGCAGTGTACTCTTCCATTGATCATTCCAGGTGGAGACACACAGAGAAGCAGTGAGTGGATCTGTGCCCTGCACGTGTATTGGAGGATTAGATATATAGATGCTATTGTGCATGAGTCTCTATATGTACATGTATATGGTCAGGTACTGGATGTGACTCCTGCTTCAGGATATATCCAGGAGCTTCTGTAGTGTTAACTATATATTGTATATACATACACATTACTGTGTCCGGGAGGGGTCAGGAGAAGAAGGTTTGTGTGTAGTTGTGTTCTCTATGTATTTTGTATTGTATTTTATGTAGTTACTTTGTCACATGTATGTTGTTAGTAAAGTCTTTTTGTATATAAGTATCTGCGAGGGTTGTATGTTATTCCTGTGATATATGAAGGACTGGAGTGGGTGCTTATGGTAAATAGCACAGACTAAGGGGTTGGACAGAACCACTGGAGCCTAGAGGAACTGAATAGAAACCCAATCCCCAAACCCCCCTTTATCAGTGGTAATTGTGAGTTATTAGGGGCATCGCCCAGACTAACATAGTCTATGGTATATATGGTGCCATTTCTTCAATTTTATAAACAAATTTCTTATTTTAATTTCTTAGTAGGACACATCTACCATCCGTTAAATTGATGGTAGATGTCTTTTAATCCAGGTATAGTGTAAGCACTGTCCAGCAAACCAAGCAACCACAACCAGGCTTGGCGCTAGCTGTCAGACTAGGTAAGTGGAGGCGAACACAGATAAACCCACTATCAGGAACCTAGCTGACGGTCCCTGAGTGACCCTACAAGATGACAAGGAAAACTTACTTTGTCTGGCAGCTGCTGGATGGTGGAGCGGACAGGTAACCGGAATACAGGAATAGACCAGAGTTCACACTGGCGCACAGAATACTAACACAGGACTGAGACAGGGACAAATATATATATATATATATAACAGATATATACAGGTCTTCAGGCAGATATAGACAGGTCAGGTCAAGATCAAGCAGATTATATACAGGTCAGGTTAAGATCAAACAGGTATTTTACAATTCAGGTCAGATACAAGCGGAGAAAAACAAACCAGGTCAAAACAAAGATGGCTGCAAAGGTACGGAATCGGATACAAAACACAGAATACCAAACAAAATAGAAAGTGCACTAGATACACAGGTAAGACTTGAAGAATAACCAGCAAGGTATAATGGGAATAGGCAGGTATATATGGCCGATCCAGGACACGCCTCCAGCAGCACACTGGGGGAACTGTCCATCAGGCTAGTAACTCTTGCTGGGCAGGGCTGAAATGCAAGGAGCAGGGTGTGGCTCAGTTAATGCAAACACTAAGCCACAGTTCACACACAAATACACGCCATTTAATCTGCCAACTGCGGATGTGACATTTAGGCACGGACATTACATATAGCTTTTGTCCATTCAGTTCTGTAGCCACCGGGGAAAGAAACTTCTAGTAAATGCATAGAGGAGTCTAAAGTGCTTTGGTGGTGGGGGTAACAGGAGCCAATCCAGCTCCAGCACTCACAGTAATGAACACTCCCCCCCCCCCTCCAGGCAATTGCACTTTAGATATGCTCACTGTGATCCTGCACATACACATTTGATATGGAAGTCTGTTGGCTTCTTCAGTCCATTGCTTAAGATATAGTACTCTTAATGAAATAAAGGTTCTAACATGAAAAAATAGATAGAAAAAGAAAGATAATCCAAAAATTTTGTAAAACAAAATTGAAAAATATGTAATTGTAAATACTGTAATTGTTTATGCCGTAGCATATTGACCTCTTTCAGCTGCATGCATTGCACATTTTTAAGTATTGTCATTAAACGGTACATTGCTATGAACTGAAACAAACAGCAATTTCTTTTTAAATGGCCCAAACCAGTACCACCACAACTATAATAATAGTCACAATTAGCAGATAGAGGATGAGAATAAACCGGTCCAGGACAAATGCTACTAAATTCCATTCTGACTTTGCTGCCTCCTCTTTTTTGGATATGATGAGATGTCGACGGACCATAAGCAGTTCCAATAATAATCTCTTCAGTAGTTTAATCTCTGGACTGTCCTTGGAGTTGTCTTTTGATAGTTGTTTATTTGTTTCAGTCTCTGATTCATGAAGTGCTGGAGATTCGTCCATAGCTATAAAGAGATTCCCATTAGGTCAGTAAAAATGCATTAAAAAGTATACACCCCCTTGAGATGCTATGATATGAATACTACTAGCTTGATTCTTGGATCTTTTATAATCGATGTGTAAAATTTTGCAATAGATTAAATCTATATTGTGTTTACATGCCAACCTTTCACAGAAATATGAATATGGTCCACACTTATTACCTGGCTCATAAATGGAGAGGACATGAGCAGAGGAGCTCTGTCAATAAAAGTCTCACTGCACCCCAATGCCTTACATTAAGGTCTGTTGGCTGTTCTGATATTGGGATTCTTATTTTGACACTGAGAATAAGAATGCATACAAATGTATTCTTCCTCCTGAAGTAAAACTCATGCCTACCTTTGTTATTTAAGGCAACCATCTTGGTATCTGAAAACTCTTTATGTATGGAAATACAAAGAACAAATGCTAATCTCTTCAGTACCCAAAGCTTCAACCATTTCGGTACCTCCGGCTTTACAGCAGACAGGTATAGCATGTATGATATAAAGATGGAATCCATGATGCTTACAATCATTATCAGTAGACATACCATACAGAAGACACCTGAAAGTAGATATTGCACAGTCAAAACAAAGTTTTGAAATTCGTCTAGTGATCGATTTTATTAAGAGTTATCACAACATCATATATCTGGCAAATCAATTCTAATTTAAGCCAATACTTATCACTGAGGTCCCTTACAAAGTCAGAGAAGTCATAAGAGGATCACTATTTGATCCAGCTCCAGGCCTGAACAGAGCTAAAACCTCAAAAAACAGCCACACACGTGCATTGCTACCTTGATGACAGTTCTACCCCTGATGATAAGATGGTTGAAGCAGTGAAGGCATGCTACTACACTATGGTCACAGGAGGCAGCAGACTGTCCTACATGTCATGTATTGTCTGTCAAGCTGCAAGTGTATGTGCAACTTTCATTCATTTTAGTGAGAGCTCTGTCTTCAGTGTGGCCAGACTGTCAATAGTCTGTGGACCAAGCGGTCTGATTCTTGCGTCTACAAAAGTGTAATAGCAAACCACCTATGGATAGGTCATTAGCCTGGAAAACTCCTTTAAAGAGAACCCGTCAGGCAAATTAACCTGAAACTAAATATATTTTCATAAACTGCCAATAGAAAGCATTGCCTCTATCCCTTCACTCCCCAGTGCTTGACTGACAGCCTGTATAATGATGTGACACTCCTGGTGCTGGCGCCTCTATTTGCTTCCTGGTGCTGGTGCCCCATGCAGCCTGTGTGTGTATGAGATACTCCTATATACATGACTGACAGCCTGTATAATGGTGTGAGGTATAATGGTGTAATGGCTTCTCTGTGTGCTTCCTGGTGCTGGTGTGTGTATAGGAGAGATACAACAGCTCCAGGCAGCCATGTTATAGCAGAACATGTCAGGTACTTGTGTAGCTGATGTCTGTGTCTCTCACATGTGTATTAGGAGGGAGAGCATGTCTGCAGATAAAGCACAGACACTAGCCATGCTTTATTATACATTACACACAGACAAGAGCATGGGGAGGGGAGGGTTAACAGGGGTGACATCACTGCCTCTGACCATGTGACCAGCCTCATTTACATACTAAAGAAAAGATGATTTTATAATGATTAATGAATGAAATAACTAGATAAAAGCTGGGATGGATCCTTGTGAGCTGCTCCAACAGGTAGTGGTGACAGTGTTAGCTGCAGAGACTTGATGACAGGTGTCCTTTAAATGTGGTCTGCCTACTAATCATGTCTTTTGGGTTTAGAGTTTTATCCTATAAATCGGTTGATTATTTGCTTGAGTGACTTAAAACCACAAATCTACAATCTCACAGGATATAATTATGAATGCACATACCTAATATTGGTGGATTATCAGTATTCGGAAGAAAATCATTTAAAATCAGCAGAAGCACAGAAAATCCAAGAACAACTGTTATCTTAAATCCCAGGCGCTCACCACCCTCCATTGGGATGAACATACTTGCTACATCTATTAACACCAGTAGGCAGGCTGGGATAATGAGATTAATGACGTACAGAACAGGAGCTCTCCTTATCAAGACCTGTGGGTGAAATAATATAATACAGTCGATTATATGAATGATTTCTAAGAATAACAATATATTGCAATATATTGGGATGGAGTTACCTGATAAATGACTTTGTTCCATTGTTCACCATACTTGGAAATATTTAAATGCATAATGTTAACTTCTTTAAGAATCCATTCTGATTTAGCAAATTCTTCCAACGAAAGCAAAGTAACTTCCTTAGCACTGGAGGATGGGATCAGCAGAACATCAGACACTGGTGGAAGATTACACATTTCATTGTTTCATGTCTCAGTCACAAGCAATGAGTTACTGCTAGTAACAGACTACTCCACAATTGTTCCAGCAAGTCTACATGTGCTCATCACAGGGGGCTATATGGTGAGTTCCGCTGCGGGGCCACCACAGCAGAGATGAAGCTGTGACATTCCAGACATTTAGAAGGCTATTTGGTTGAACAAAACAAATGTTCAAATATAGGAATAGGATATCAAGTTTAAAAAATGGAACTCCTTATCTATTAGCCAGAGTAGTGCCAGCACAACCATGGATTACATAGATTGATTACATTGCTTTCAGTGGCCACTTTGTAACCCAAACACAAAAAGGGTATATCCAGAAAAAGATAGAGAAAGTTAAGAAAGCACTTTTATTCCATCTTCATTTAAAATAAGTAGAGGTGCCAAAGGGAAAAAACATACATTTTGGAATCTTAAAAACCTTATCACATTCTAGATCATCTGTGCAATAGCGTGTGCTGGTTGGCAGGGCCGGCGCCAGGCATGTGCTGGGGCCGAGAGCTGCTGGGGGGCCCACATAGGGCTGCATACAGGGAATCCATGGTGGTAAGGGCAGCTGTACCTAATGAATCCATAGGGTGAGTGGGTCTTTATACAAAATAACCATGGGGAGGGTGGCTGTTGGTATGATAAACTAGGGAACAGGAAACTAATTTAGTTTCTGAGTTTTAAATGCTGCCATGCTAGTTCACTACAAAGGGGCCCAGTGAGGCTCTGTCGCCCAGGGGCCTACTGAAACCTGGAGCTGACCCTACTGGTTGGGATTGAGGTGTGCTGAAAAAAATGCTTCATCTCTCCAGAAGTGGCCACTATAGCAGATTATAAAATGTATCTAATCTGTAAACTGACCAAAAACTCATCTTTGATACAAAAATTGGGTGATGATAAATAACGTTGCTACTAGTTTGCAGGTTAAACTGAATGGCTGAAATCACTTTTTGTGGGACATTTATCATAGGATATTTTGTGAGATTTTACCAGAGCCCCTCCATGCGGCAACTGCGCAGGTTGTTACACTGAAGATTACCGCTCCTGGACCAATGAGTAAGTGTCCCTGGTTCATCATTCCTTATTCTAATGGTAGATTTCCTTTAAACATAGAACCACTGCTAGTGCTAGTTTTATGACTTTTTTAATTACTTAGTCACTCCACTCCCCTTCTGCTGTATGTGCTGTTGCTATTTTTTTTCTCTTCTTGTGATTGTTTTGCAATTATTTAAAAAAAAATCAGAGCCAACACTACTTTCATAAATCTGACGGGCAGCAGAGCTCTAAAGGCTTTATTTTGTTGTTCCTCTGACAATTCTTGTTCTTTATCTAATTTACCTGTATTCATGCTCATGCCAAATGTCAGATTGCACTTCTGTGTGTCAAAAGGGAACTTATAAAGGTCAAGAGGACATGTGGTCACTACTTTCAGAGTCCTAGTCCTTCGTATGGTGCCATTGTAATACAGCTGCATATAAAGTACATCAAGAGAATCATCCTCTGTCCTGTTAAAAATAAAGGAATGTATTATAGGAAGGATTCCGTTTTTATACTGATGTTCTATTATTAGTACATGACATCAATATTTCACCGGTGATATCTTTTGGTTTTGATCATCTTGTATTGATGATCTATTAAAATTCTCTTAACCACATGGCTTATGTCTTCGGCACTTCAAACAGCTGATGCAAGGTTGCAAAAGGGAGGTTGGGTGTTACACACCTATATTTCTGATTAACTCAGATATCAAAATCATAACAAGAGTTATTTCTTCTAATAATAGTAATAATAATAATCTTTAGTCATATCGCCATCAGATTCCGTAGCGCTTTACAAATCATAAGGGACATATATACAAATATAATATTACATTACAAAGTACAAACAGTCATATGGAACAATAGGAATGAGGGCCCTGCATGCAAGAGCTTACAGACTATGAGGATGAGGGCTTGTATAATGATCCAGCCATTCTTTATAAGGGAACAGAATCAAATGATTTAATAAATAAATGAACCAGCCATCAGCTGCAATCTTATATAAGAAGTCCAAGAGGAAAATGACTGCAAAGAAGCCTGGAGCTTGGTATATATCTGGATAACAGAGAGGAGGAGGACATCGGATGGATTAGTAAATAGAGAGTTGACATTTCATGCAGTTTAGAAGTGTGATAGGCTTGCCTAAAAAGTTCTTTTGCCTAAAAAAAAAATCACGTTTGAAACTTTGGAGTTTGGGTATTAGTCTGGGGAAGGTCATTCCAGAAAATTGATGCGCTGGGGAGAAGTCCTGGAGACGTGCACGAGAGGTTCGAATTAAGGTAGAGATTAATCTTATATCACTGGCAGATTAGCACTGGTTGGGCCATAGACTGAGATGAGAGAAGAGAGATAGGGAGGTGCAGCATTATTCAGAGCTTTGTGGATGAGGGTTATTAAAACTGAATTCAGAAGGAGACAGACAACCAGTGCAGTGATTGGCACAAACTGGAGGCATCTGTGAAGCGTTTGGTGTGAAAGATGAGCCTGGCTGCTGCATTAAGAATAGATTGTAGAACAGAGAGTATAGTGAGTGGAAAACTGATTAGTAGGGGTTTAAAGTAGTCGAGAGTGAATCAGTAACAATTAGCATTTTAGAGGTTTCAATTGTCAGAAATGGGCGGATTGTGGACATGTTTCTGAGATGCATTCGGCAAGAGGGAGCAAGTGATTGAATATGATGTGCAAATTAGAGGTCGGAGTCCAGCACAACCCCAAGACATCGGGCCTGCTGCCTCAGTGTTATAGTGATCTCACAGACTGAGAAGGAAAGGTCAGGGTTTGGTTGGTTAGTAGATGGTGGAAAGAGTTTGGTCTTAGAAAGATTAAGTTTCAAGAAATGAGAGGACATGATGTTAGAGACAGAAGAGAGACAGTCACTAGTGTTCTAGATTAAGGCAGGGGTGATGTTACGTCCGGAAGTATACAGCTGGGTGTCCTCAGCATAAAGATGATACTGGAAACCAAATCTGCTGATGGTTTGTCCGATGGGGGCAGTATATAGGGAAAAGAGAAGAGGACCTAGGACTGAGCCCTGAGGAACCCCGACACTGAGAGGAAGAGGAGAAGAGAAAGATCCAAAAAAGGAGACACTGAAAGTGCGGTCAGAGAGATAGGAAGAAAACCACAAGAATGCAGTGTCCTTTAGGCCAATGGAGCAAAACCTCCTGAGGAGAAGTAGGAGTATCAAACGCTGCTGATAGATCCATAAGAATGAGGAGCAAATAGTCACTTTTGGATTTAGCAGTGAGGAGATTATTGGAGACCAGTTTCAGTGGAATACATAGAGCGGAAACCAGATAGTAGGGAGTTAGCTGAGAGATAACAGCTGTCGAGAATAGACCAGGCTTTCCAGGAGTTTGGAGATGAAAGGGAGGTTAAAAACTGGTCTGTAGTTAGCAACACTGGATGGGTCCAGGGAAGGTTTCTTTAGTAATGGGGTAACAACAGCATGATTGAAAGAAGAGGGGACAACACCAGAAGAGAGAGAGAGGTTGAAGATTTTAGTTAGGTGAGAAGTGACTGCTGGGGGAGAGACTGTAAGAGATGTGAGGGGATGGGAGCACTGATGCAGGTGGTGGGGCGGACACAGAAAAAAGAACCTGGACTTCTTCCTCTGTGACCGGCTCAATGGAAGAGAGCGAGCAGGGTAAGGTACTAGAGGGAAGGGGAGTGAGCGGATTGAGAAATTATTTCATGGTAAATGTGTTAGTAGATGTAGCAAGTATGTTCATCCCAATGGAGGGTGGTGAGCGCCTGGGATTTAAGATAACAGTTGTTCTTGGATTGTCTGTGCTTCTGCTGATTTTAAATGATTTTCTGCCGAATTCTGATAATCCACCAATATTAGGTATGTGCATGATTATAGCCATGTATAATCCATGTGCCAAGGTTGCCTGCATCTGTGTTGAAAATTTCAAATAGAGAGTGGTGCCATCTCATTATAATGGTTAGTAGCCAGGTTTGGACAAGTGAAAGAGTAGATGGGGGACAGTGAAGACTGTAAGGTTTCTCTGAGTTGGTGAGTGCCAATGGTACTAGGGTTCCGGTATGAACGATGGGTGGAAGGATTCTGAGAAGGTGAAGGATCATTGAAAGTAAAAGAAAGGAGTTTATGGTCTAAAAGTAGAAAGGAAGAATTAGTAAAATTAGATATTGAAGAAAGTCGGGAGAAGACCAAGTCTTGGATGTTTCCCTCATCATGAGTGGGGGAATCGGAGAGTTGTGAAAGACCTATAGAAGTAGCTAGCGCTAACAGCTGAGAGGCTAGATAAAATTATAAGAACAGTAATTAATGAAGTTTATTTCTATTTATGTTACTGCCTGAATGGAATACTTTAAAATAACTCTTTATTAAATACTTAATTAAAAATGTGAGATCTAACCCAATTGTTTCTGTTCAATCCGGCTTCCAAGTACAATGCAAGGGCCGAATGTTGTTGTATATCAGCTAGTATTTCAATAAACCAGCAGGGGGCATAAGAGTGCTCAAATGATATTTTTTCGAGAAGCTGCTATCTCTTCCTGTTCAACAACTGTTTTCACTGTATCCCTTCCCACTTGTTCCACTTGTTCACGCTTACTCAGTACTGAGTGCAATATTAAAGAGAGAATGCAGCTGTGTACATAAGTATTCGGCAACGTATGCATTTCATCTTCCCTCTAAATACACAGGGGGACTCATCAGGGATGTTATACCAAACACAGTTAACTTAACAGATACTCAAACTCTTAGTCATCCAGCAGAAATGATGAAAAAAGATATGTCTGTGTATTGTACCATGCATGTTTTTTAGAAGTACAAATGTCACATACTTAATGTAGAGCACAGATGTATTAATGTGTAGCTCCCTGAAGCAGAGGAGAGTTGAACTTTGGGCATTTGTGGGCATTTGAGTATTTTCCCTATGCAAACTTCTTGCTTTATTTTACATCAAGAGTTAACTTATTATATACTTTCTGTTTATTAGTACAGTACTGTATATGTATAGACTTTCAGAAAGGGTTTATTAACATTGAGAGACATTCTTTGTATCTCTAAATAGAGACAGGACAGTAATTTTTCTGAAAAATTACCAGAAAAGCAGACAGCTTAAGTTTTAGAATGACATGTGCTGTCTTGAAAGTTGTTTACACTTAATTTAAGTTGATTGGAGTATGCTTTGTCATTGTTTATTTAAACGGTAGACAGTATATGGTAGACGGTATATACGGAGAACAGTCCCAGTCCCTAGGGCGTTGCAGTTAGGGAAGACAGTTTGGAGGAAAAGACTAAGACTCCTAGTCTACCTGAGCAACTAGAAGAAGAAGCTCAGATGGGGATACTCTACCACTGATCCTGGGCACCTGGCATGTGACAAGGGTACCAGCATTCTGAAAAAGATAGAGACAGCTAGCCCAGGCCTTTCCTCAACATAGAACCCTTCTTCTGCCAGGGAGGAGATTAAGGAAGTCAGCCCTTTGCTTTGCTTGTATGCTGAAGGAAACTGTTCACTGCAGACCCTGACTCTCTGGACTTATTTCCCATTGGGGTGCACCACCCTTCCGGAGAGCAGCGACAGGTGGTGACACCTCAACCATGTTTTGGGGCCACCAATAACCCGGGCACTGGCAATAAAGTATTTACTAAAGAGTCATTTTAAGTATCCCAATCAGGCAGTGATATATAGAAATGTAATTACGGTAATACAGATTCCATGGCGGGCAAACAAACTGTTTTTTTTTATTGTATAAAATCTGGATAAGAAAGTATTTTGTAATATTTAATTAAAGTTCTCAAAAGAAAAAACAAAATAGGAAAAAATTATAAAAATAACAATTTCCCAGTAAAATATCTTTAATGGAATGGTTGTTATCAGATTGATTTCAATGACACCTTACAGGACAATGGTAAAATGTCTTAACCCCTTAATGACCTGGCCCTTTTTCGTTTTTTTACTTCCATTTTTCACTCCCCACCTTCAAAAATCTATAACTTTTTTTATTTTTCCACGTAAAGAGCTCTGTGACGGCTTGTTTTCTGCGTGACAAATTTCACTTCATTGTGATGGTATTTAATTTTCCATGTCATGTACTGGGAAGCGGGAAAAAAATTCCAACTACAGTGAAAATGGTGAAAAAATGCATTTGCACCGTTTGCTTGTGGGCTTGGATTTTATGGCTTTCACTGAATGACATATACTTTATTATCTGGGTCGATGCGATGACGGGGATACCAAATTTGTATGGGTTTTATAATGTTTTCATAGATTTACAAAAACTCCTTTTTTAATTTTGCCATCTTCTGGCGCTAATAACTTTTTCATACTTCAGTGTACAGAGCTGTGGGTGGTGTCATTTTTTTGGGACTTTTATGATGTTTTAATGCTGCCATTTTTAGGACTTTACGACCTTTTGATCACTTTTTGTAGAATTTTTATATGTTTAAAATGGCAAAAAAAGGGCCCTATTTTCCGTTATGGGGTTAAACGCAGTGAAAAAACGTTATTATATTTTGATAGATCAGGCATTTTCAGACGCGGCGATACCTAATGTGTTTATGATTTTTACTGTTTATTTATATTTATATCAATTCTAGGGAAAGAGGGGTGATTTTTTTATTATAATTTTTTAAACTTTTCATTCATTACAATGTGCTGATCGCACATTCTAATTAAAGGGTTAAAACGAGACCCGAGGCTGTCATGGCGACGGATTGCTGCTCCCCGATGACGTCACGTTGCCGGCTGGATCGACGACATAGCACCCGAGATCGGTGCTAGCAATATGCAGCAAAGCCTTACCGGCTATGGAGAAGGCTCAGCCCGTGAGCCCTCTCCATGCACTGGGGCCCGATGCGCGCCGTACTACTATGGAGCGCATTGGTAGGGTGTTACTATCCATAAATCTACAGATCTCTCGGCTGAATACCAGATTTATGATTTCTCAGAGGCTGAAGTTGCACCTAGACCCTAATGCCTGAGGGATTGAAAGGCCCTTCTGCAATATAAGTTTTCAAATCATCTGCCTCCTATGCACTTTAAATCATTATGTTTTTGTTAGAATAAAGTTAAATTTTTTGACTTACATTTCAGATATGTGGATATCAGGGATCCAAACTGTGCCCTCGGGTATAAGAATACGGTCTATACCACAAAAATCTTCAGGGTTCCAAGATAAGAACTGATTTTCCCAAATCTGTTATAAAATAAAAAATAAGCCATCTTTCTGTTACTGTAACTTACATGCATAAAGGGCTCATTCAGATGTTTTTGGAGTGTTTTGGGGGTGTTTTTTTTTATTTTCAGGTGCTTTTTACATCAGTATGCTATCAGTTTTTTTTGCAGATAGCATACATACTGAACCACTGATATTTATAGATCTGTTCACATGTCTGGGTTTTTTTTCACTGATATGCAGACTCTGAGAAAAAAATTGCAGCATGCATTATTTTTTTCTCACATATGGATCATGATCTTCCATAGAAGTCAATGGATGCGCAAAAAAAAAAAGTATGGTAGACAGATCTGTATGCGGTCCAATTTTTCTCAAATGTTGCTGGGCAATACATTAGTAAACCATTCTTTTTTTTTTTAGGTTATGAAAAAATAAAATGATATACTGAGGTGAACATATCAAATTGTCAGCATTGTTTATGGACACGCAATGGACAGACCTGTCTGAATGTGTCCTAATTCTTATAGAAGAAGCTGCTTTAGGGCACATTCAGATGTATGTGTCAGTTGCGTGTTCGCAAAAAAAGTGACTGTCTGATATCTGTGTGCAGTCCATATTGTATGCACATCAAATTTTTTTATGTCTGCAAAAAAAAAACCTGATGGTTTTCTAATGTGTTTTTTGTCCGGCCCAGTTGGTTTCCTAGCAACATTGATTGTACAAGTACTCAATATTCACAGCATATGCCATTGGGGTGTACTACTGCAGACCCCCACCACCTTTCCATTTGGCAGGAGTGAGCTAAACATTTTTGGGACTCATCTGTATAAAGACATGTTGGTGGTTAAGTGGTCCTAAACAACTCGACAGATTTTCTTTAATCCCAAGCATCAGTAGACTTGGTCTTGTGAAAATTGACCAGTTATGGAGCACTGTGGGGCACAACATGTATGGATTCTAAAGGGTAGGAATTTTTTCCTACAGAGAATCAAAAAGAGAAGGCAATTTAAGAATGGCAAGAAGGCCACAAGAGGTGAAGGCAATCTCTAAGATACCATAATGGCAATATGGACAGCAGATTCATATAAAGCAGCATTACAGACTGAATCTACTTTGCACCATGAGGCAGAATCTGGCCTTGTAATCACTTTTAATGGTCTCCTTTTCCTAAAAAAAAGATGTTTTAAAAATATGATAATGAGATGTAAGTACTCTGGGTAACATGTTATTGCCTGTGCAGCAGGAGTCTGGAGGAGCTCTGGTGACGCTCCCCAATGCACTTGCAGCTGCAAAGTGGATTCAGTCACTGCTACAGTAAAGGAAGATCTTTTTGACATACTGTATTGTTAAAACAAAAAAGCATAATATTTAGCAGGTGTCACTGCAATAGTCTGGCATGTCCTGGTCCCTAGAAAATATTTTTTCTGTTGGCACCTTCATGTGGATAACATAGTAAAGACTTACCATAATATAATATTATTTTCTATCCCTTCCTGTAGAATGTCCTTAGCACAGGTCCCAGAGAAAACTGTGGCCCACATTTATTTAAGTGTTTGCGCCAGTTTTCTGTCTAACTTTGCACTAGAAAGAACATGCAAACTGCTGACACATTTATAAAGTGTCTGCGCCTGTTTTGTGTTTTGGGTGTGTTACTGCTTAGTCGCCACAATTCTTTTTGATGTGCACCACAATTATGTCTGTACCACAATTTTACAGCATGAACAAAGTGCACCAAAAAATGGTGCATGAGGAACGTGCACCACAATTCCTGAATCGGCTTGAGAAAGCGCCGCAGCGCGAAACGGCCCCGTTGCCGAAGTCTGTCTGTATACCTCCCTGCATGCTTATCCACCAATAAAGGACGCTATTTCTACTTTTGGAACCGGTGAGTGCCGTCATCTTCTTCTATTATCGTATACAATTCCTGAATCTGGCGCACCCTGCACACTTCACAGGCAAATTCCACATAATGCAGTTTGCACTGTTTTTGATAAACGTGGCCCTGTGTCTATGGGCCATGTGGCTGCCATAAGGCATAAAGTATATCAAAGTGCTGTTATCAGGAATAACCTAACCTTTGTTTCACTTTTATTAGTCATTACATATTTGTTTCAATGGGAAGTACAGTAGAATGAAACGTTCAGTTCCTGGTGAGGACGGAGAAGCTTTGTGCTCATTGTTCTTGTATGGAATGTTATGAGATCCCTTTATCTGTTTTCATCAACCATAAAGATTGTCACTTCTTTTCTGGAGGCTGTTTACCTAGTAAAGTCACTTACCAGTAAAACATCTTACCATTTCAAAGTCCATCAAAGTTGTCATAATTTGAAGCTTTTCATCCTGCAAAATATTTGTGAAAAACATCATCTGTATTCATTGAAGCAATGCTAAAAGAAGGACTGAAGATGTCAGTGTGATTTTAATTTAGATATACTGTATATAGAATATAGAAAATATAAAGATTGTACCAAGGCATTGAGCTATGTCACAAGACATTGAAATAGTCCAGGAAAATGAGGTTAAATTGACATTGCCTATGTGACTTCTTAGTATCTAGACCTTAAAGGGGTTGTCCGAGTTTTCAAAAAAAACTATATGTGGCCGGGAGCGGACTGACTAAAACAATAAAGCTGTACTTACCTCCCGGTGCCCTCCCGTATCCAGCGCTGCTGTCGCTCCGGTCCGGGTGCCATGTAAACAAACATGGCCGCCGGAGCAGCGCTGCATTCAGCTTCCGGCCGGACCCGACAACCTTCCGGCCCCATACACAATGCTGTGTATAGGGACGGATAGGCGTACCCGGCCACGGCCGGCCGGAAGCTGAGTCCAGCGCTGCTCCGGCGGCCATGTTTGTTTACATGGCGCCCGGACCGGAGCGACAGCAGCACTGGATACCGGAGGGCACCGGAGGTAAGTACATCTTTATTATTTTAGGCAGCCTGCTCTCAACCACATATATTTTTTTTTAAACTCGGACAACCCCTTTAAGCCCTCCTAACATATTAGTAATAAGGTGAAAAACTTATGACAATACTAATCATTGTAAGACTGTGAAATGGAATAGAGACAGTGAAACTTATCCTGTGACTGTATGTTATTAAACTACAAGTTTATATAACTAAATTTTACAGCAGGTCTTACTGTACCATATCCAGGACTCCTCTGAAGGTCATATCCACTGATACAATTGTAGGATCACGCCAATCTTTGACAGGTCTCATATTCACAAGACTAGGAGACAGCGCCAGGACACCAATTCTGTCTGTCACATTGTAATATCCACATGTGTCTTGGCCGCAAGAAACAGCTATTGAAAGATCCAAATGTAAAATTGTGATCAGTTACTACAGTAAAACGTAACTTTTACCTAACATTTGCAACGCTTGCAGAAATTGTACAGTGAGGAATAACACTTTTTCTGGTCATTATATGATATACTCTAAGAATAAATTCCTCTTCCCCTTGTGTTTCTCTGTTATTGGAGCAGAACAGTTAAAACATCTCCCAACAGGTCCTATAACAGATACTAACAGTGTCCAGAAGCTAAAATACAGTGGGTCTTTTGGTGTTTTTTGGAGTACTGCTTATTTTACCAGATGACAAATTCTTGTTTGCAGGACATTTTATCATACAGTCAACATGTAAGCGGCATCTGGGACAGCTGCAATGTTAGTGCGTATTGAGCATTTATGATCCCATAGATGGAGTATTATTTATTACAACTACACCACTTATAATACTGTACCCTATAGACAAGAATAGATTAAGGAAGTTGATTGCAAACATTCACTTTCCCATAAGCTGATTAAATGTGTTCACAACATTTTCTGACATTAGAATTTGTGAATTGTGTGACAGGTGAAGCTTGGCTAAAAAAGCTACATGCTTACTAATGGAGAAAGAATACCGTAAATATCTGCTGTTAAAACCTTCAGTAGAGTATGAAGATATTTACATTGAGCCCATATTTATAGATACCGGTACCTTCCTTCTAATCATAGTTTGGAGTGGTCATTTTGTGGTTTTATTACTTAGCAAAAATAGCAAATGGGTCTGTAGTTTAGATATAAACATTTCTTCAAGGAGTTGCCACTCGAAAACCACCTGTGTCCTTATGTTATATGGACATATGAGTGAGAGGTTTTCTACTTGTAATCTTTTCCCCATATGAGTATCGGTCAGCTTCCAAATGGTAGACCCAGAATGTATGAATAAGATGGTAAACCATGTATTTAAATGAATGGCATATCTGATATTGAGCGAATTAAAGCAGACTAGGCAAAAAGGGTCATAAAAAACACATTTAAAAGAGTAACTTACCGCCCAGAAAAGCCAAAAGAAGAAGCGTCCTCTTCATTTCACTAGCAGTCCTCAGCACGAGAGACTCTTGCACCCTTCAGATCTCATTGTTAATCTTGAAATCCTTGGCATGCCAAGATTTAGCAGTTGAACAGGACAAGCAACTTATTTTGGTGTACATGTTTTTTTTCACAGGAACAGCAACCCGAGGATGGAGCAAGGAGAAGAAATTGTATACAACAAAAAGGTACTGAACACAGCACAATAGCCAGCTTGGAATTTATGTATAGCATGTGCATACCTGGGAGGGGTAAAGAGGGAGGAGTAAGGAGCGGGGTAGAGACAAAATTGTATATATATATATATATATATATATATATATATATATATATATATATATTTATTTATTTACATATACTATATATTTTATATGTACTTTGATAGAAGAACAGGTTAAATCCGATGGAAATTAAAGGATATCAGATCAGGGCAATGAAATAGGGAGAGTGGATCATTTTCCTTTAGTTAATTATTAATAATTTAATTTATTTTGGAGATTTGTGTTTTATATTAAAATTAAACAAAGAAAGAATATAACCATTACATAAGTGGTCAGAAATCATATAAGAGTCTGTAGACAGACAATAACAACAACAAAAGGCATAAGAGGTAGAAAAACGGCACATAGCAGGTGAGTGATATAGAGCTCTTACAGGGAGACAATCAAAGCTGTCAAAAGGGTAGAGGCTTGGTCCATGATAAAGTTCTCCAGTCATTTCAGTTAAAATCAAATTAACAATAAGAACGTTGGCTGTGAGCAAACATGTACTCATACATATAATTATTATTAACCTTTAAAATTCTTTTAAATGCATTTTTCATTTCCAGTCAGAATTATAAATTCATCTCGCTTGCATAGAACATTTCTTTTCATGTCTATTTTGTAATTTTTTTCCTCTATGTAACCAGTTTCAAAAAAATAAATCCAGTCAAAATTATTTTTTTATATTGATAATCATTGATAATTGTGAGAAACTATGATACATTGGTGAAGGTGACTTGGGGTTAGATAGAACCTTCCAGCCAGAAATGTGCCACTTTGATCCTAAAATAAAATCTCACACCAGTGTTGCTGGAGAACATGCTCTTTATGCTCTGACAGACAAAATATGTGCGTCCATATGTGGAAGTACATTGGAAAAGGCAAAGTAGGCACCAGTCTACCTTTGTTTCCTGTGGCTATTTACTTACGTAACAGTCATCTAGATTAGTAATGTCCACAACCCTCTTCTGGGAACAGTACATACAATAAAATAAAATAACTAAGCTAGAACAAACGGTGACTCAGAACAACTTTGAGAAAACAATATTTATTGAATTTGGGCTGTTTGTAAAACTATACAAATTTACAGCATAGTGCAAATAGGTCTTATTAGTGCATCCGATTCAAGTAGGGCTACAGTGTATACAGCAGAGAGTAAAGTAGAGCTATCAGTCACAACTATGGAATATATACAGCAAAGGTGTACAGTTATGGTGAATGGAGAATGAGGATGTCATCTATGTTACCAATATCAGCTAATGTATACATGCTGATTGAATACAGTCACATCGACCATACATTTATCACTCACATACATATTCTTGTCAGTTACAATGGTGGTTGGCATGAAAATGATAGGCTTTTGAGTATACAGCCACATGGTTGTTATGAACCTTATTTCACATTGGAGGATGAAGGACGTCCTGAGCTCTCAAATATCACTTCGGATTGTACATTAGGACGCCTATAAGCCTCTCCTGAATTATGAAATCTATTGTGGTCCACAAACATTTTTTTGGGGGTGAGGTCAGATAGAATCTTCCTACAAAGTTCTTAAAGCCTCTGTTTTGCAATGTATTTCTGCACTGACATGACATCTATTATGGTCCACCAGCATCTTTATTTTATCCTTTTAGATGGCACCGAGGCATGAGAGTCTTACACCACTGAGTGTAATCTTCTAATAAAGTCATGCCAGGGATATCATCAGAAATGTTATCATACTGGTACCCATTTAAGTATATTTATCAGTGATGAAAAAACAACCCTAAATTGTGTAAGGTGATTTTTTGTCCAGTTAGTCATGTGTAGGTTTGGGCCACCTAGAGCCATATGGTAAAATCTTTGGTATACCACAACAAGGTTAGGGGAGACCTCACAGTTGTATAGAAATAAATATTTTATTACACTGAACAAAACACACAACACAACAGGCCACAGTGCAAATGTGTAAGGCAGATACATTGATCCTAAGACTTCATAGAGGTGATCACTGAATGCCTTTGTTAATGCACCAGTCCCATAAATAAGAACACCTAAAGACCTCAAGCACTCATCCCTTTAATACACACTGGAAATTTCTATGCTTGCATAGATATATCAGGCAAGGAAATATTTCAACTTTTTAATATAACACAACACTTCAAGTCTTAACATACATTGGAGAAATTAGAATTGTTATGTAGAATTTATATCTATGTTTACTGGTAATTTCATTGACAACTTAATTTCTAAAAGCAGGGAAATCGATATGGACAAAATTAAATTTAGGGGTGGGACTAGTGCATTAATAGCCTTTAATCATATGGTTAAACACAATTGACACGGAGTGAAAACCACTGTACATCCCAAATCATCAGGGCTGTGGAGTCGGAGTCATCGAGTCAGAGTTGGTGGAGTTGGAATAAAATGGAGTCCGACTACAAATATATATAATAAATGATCCGGGCTGTGGAGTCGGAGTTATGGAGTCAGAGTCGGTGGAGTCGATTCGGAACAAAATGGATCGAGACTGACTCCAGATATATATAATAAATTATTGCAATGTGTTCACTGCAGTATGTGCTGAATATTTTTTGTAAGAATTCGGAGAAATTTTGGAATGTCCTATAACTGTCCTATTCCTGATCTAAGGATGTTGGCTTACAGTGGAGATGAATGTGGATCCATATTGTGCTGATACTCAGTAGTGAAGCTCCTACCTACATATCACAGTAAAAAGGTACTGGGAATGTTAGCACGCATCTCAGTATTGCTAGGGTGATGAGAAAATTATAATTAAGGTAAATACTTACCATATCTAAAGTTTCAATGAAATGTGCTTAATTCAATTTCCCAGTTTATATTCTCTCCCTCCATATGTTTGCTTAGTTTGCTTTTTCTCTGAGCTCATATTTGTATGCTTTTAGTTGAGGAAATAATTAGGTCAGACTTGAGGTCATCTGTGAAGAAGGATCTTATGGAGGCGATAGTGTTTCCAAGACCAAATTCATAGACTCACAAAACAAATATTATTCAGTATATTTTTGTTGAAACTTTTTTTTTCTATATAGTATTTTGCATAATTACAATTATTAAACTTATATGAAACTCATATTGAATATTTTTTATGTTCTACTTAAATAACCTAGTTATTGCATCATAATGGTGATAAAAAGGCTTATTTATTACTGTAAATGTATAATTTAAATATGCTGCATGTATGTGGGGTTCAGTGTCGGGTTTAGGGAAAATAAGGAGTCGAGGTTTGGCTTACCGAATTCACAGCCCTGCAAATCATAGAAACATTAAACATACCATGTATTATCATCTGTCATCTGATGCCCTAGTATTAAAGAAAGTGTAAGATTATAATAAGTCACAATGTAAAGTAAGAAGCCACATATTCCTAATATCTTAATTTTAGGTTGTGATATACATACAAATGTTTTGCCATAGGCAAAATCATTACTTTAGGAATTACAATAATATATATATTTATTTATCATGCTTAGGCCCTATGCGCACAACCATAGTCCATTGTTTCCGGCTTTGTGTTATCACCTTGTGAGGTGCACTATCATGGTGATGACAGTAGATGTGGATTTCCCAAGCCACAAACTAATACAGGAATCAGCATAGAAAGAAAGAGACATGAAGAAGCGCAGTCAGTGCGAAACAATGGCAGTCTCTTTTTGTGGGCTATCTGCACGTCCTCCCTCCCACCCAATACCCTGGTCCTGTTTGTGAGTATGCTCTTTTTTCATGAATTAAAAGAAGCAATTTTTGGAATCGGAAGATCGGTGAGTGCCAGTCTCTTATTCACCTTTTTTTACTATTCCATTTCTGGATGCTGTTTGTCAAGATTGGAGCACTCCATATACCAAACAAGATATATAAGTTATAGCAACTCATTGAAGAAATGGCAGATAACATTAGAAAAGTGGTAGTGCCTCCATTACCTCTCTTTTTTTTATAATACAGATGCTCTCAGTTTTGCAGCTCACACAGTCGGCTCATGCCTGGGGCCATGTAAACCACAGCCGTGTTTATGAATCCATAGAAATACATATTGGCATGTGTACTTGCCATTGAAACAACCCCAAAACACATACCTGTGCATGAGGTCTTAGACTTTATGGTCTGTGGCTTTATAAATTAATTAAATTTTCTAATTTAAAATGGCTACCGTCATGCTCAGGCTTTGTTCACATTACTTCTCAACTTTCTTTTTAATGGATTTGATGTCACACAAATCCAATTAAGTTAATGTTAATGAAAATTTAAGAATTTAATAGAACATGGAAAATATAAATATGAATAGAGCCTTAGCTGTTATTTTTTCTTTGCTTTCCTTTTTTATTTTAAAAACTATTTAGTTCTCCCCATTGATTCAGAAGAGGGTTGACATATGAAAGGATGGCAAAATGGCAAGATATAACATAGCATGGATTCCATTCAGGAGGCCCCAGAGCAAAATACAATGGTCCACATTTATAAAACTGTCTGCGCCAGTTTTCCATCACAGTTTGCGCATAAATACATGTGCAAACTGCTTGCACATGTATTTAAGTAGCATTTGGGCCAGTTTTGTGTCTTAGCTGCACTGTGTACACTGGGTCACAATACTGTGCTCCTAAAGGGATGACATAATTGTGGTGCACCCTCATTAAACTGGTGCACTCATTTGAAGTGCATTTTTCCTCACTATTGATAAATGTGGGCCTCTATTTCTCTAGCCAACCTGCATTAGCAAATGGATAACTAGAATCTGTTTTGTCGCTATCATTACCTGTTCCACTTTTTTTTTGCATAATGGGCCTGATGTGTCTCAAAAAAACAACCACTACGGTAAGTATCTTTGTTTCATGTTTCCAGTGTGAGTGGTAAAATGAAAGCTAAACTTTGATAGGTTGCTAAACATTTCCTTATTTTTTTTAGCAGTCCCACAGTTTGACCAGAAAGCAGTTTAGGAGGGGAGTAAATGACAAAGCAGTAGGTGAAGCTCTAATAGTATAAAGGTTGTCCTGGTGCTGAATGGATTATAATATAGAATGTCTTCAATTGACAATGAAACCCATAAATATATTTAAATAGTACAAGAATGTTCTTATATATCAATAAAATGTTCTTAATATAAACACAAGTATCTCTTATTATAATCTGGATATCTACACATGCATATTTATTTGTGTAAATATATAAAAAGAACAAAGCTCAACTTTGTTTAAAAATAATCTATATGACCTTGGTCTTCAAAAACAAATTACCAGCACTTATTATTAGCGTCTTATGGCAGGTAACTTGTTACATTCAACAATACTCTATTACCTTCCTCATCAGGTCAGAGGAAAGCAATAGTGGTTTATAACGGGATAAGCTTTAATATGCGTAATAGGCGTATAGACATATAGCAGTAACCTCTTAAAAGCCAGGAGAAATGTTCCATTCATGTGTAAAGCATTGATGGCTCTAAAGAGGTTTAACACAATTGTGTTGTGTTTCATGGTTTCTTCATAATCCCATTCATTTTCATACATTCAAACCTGCGTGTGCTTTACTTACACACCCAAAATCCAGCATTTCCCTACTGAAAATGAATGTATTGCAGTATACAGTATTTTGGTGCATAGCAGAATTGAAACAGCTTGACATTATAGGGTTTTCTCATAAAATATCAAATGATTGCCTATTGGTAGGACCTCTACAAACTGTGGAACCTGTATCTATTGTGAAAAATGGTGCAGGGCTGCTTTAGTTCCTTTATTCCATAGAAGTTTTCCTTGCACAGTGCCACGTGTCTGTGAGTGGAAACCTAGTAGTGATTTGCAAGACCTTAATAGAGTGGCCCATGGCCACTGTACAGAAGAAAGTCAGTGAAAAAGAACCATCAAAGTAGCAGAATCCCACAAGCTTCCAAAGATGGTATAGCGTAGAAATAAATATGCCTGCTCTTTAGGATGGAAACACTTTTGTAAAATCATTTTTCCAATTAGTTGACAGATAAAGACCGACACCATTGTCCAATAATTTCAACATTCTGTTTGCAGAGAATTTGGATAAAATAGGTGAACAGTCAAAGTAGACTTGGGAAAACAATGCTTATAATCTTAGCATCTTAGTGTTTTGAGGAGATACTGTATACGGTGCAGTAGGTCCATTTTCATTCAACGTATATACAGGGTTCCAGTAAAGTGTCACTCTAAGTATGAGATATATTTAGAGATGTGAAGGTTACTCATTCCTCTCCTGTGGAGGGGACAATCTAATTGCAGCATCTCCTTGAAGGACCCCACTAGAAAGGTAAGATGCTACACTGTCATCTGCACCAAATAGTGACGAGGATCCTGCCAGGTTCACCATTTCTTCCGTCAGATAAGGTACTGTATTCTCTACATCTGGTTCTTTTCCTGAAAAACATAAATAAATAAAATCTCACTATTAAAAAAAAAATTAGAGGAGTATAAAATTATCATAGGACACAACTGTATTGCCTAAGTGACTCAGTGTGACTTTTAGTAGAACTAGGATTGCCCAGTATAGAAGTAAATGTTCATTTGCATATAATGAAAATTCTGTTTTCCAGGACAGTGACAGGTTCACAATGTTCTTCTATGTTCTTTGAAACTATTCAAAAAAATAATTAACTGCTGTAGACAAATGATCCTAAAGGAGTCAAATGTTGAGAGGAGTCAGACTGGCATAACCCCTCAATGATGCGTGAAGCAATAATCCGTAGCTATAACCTGTAGCTGCATCTTGCTGCAAACACCCAGCGGTAACACTTGCGATCAATGCTAGCACCAATCACGAGCGTTAACCCTGCGGTCGTCGCCAGCAAAGCTGCTGGCAGCATTAAAAAGCCTGCGGCTTGTCGGAGCCGCCATGTTGGCTAAGATCATCGTTCCCCATGACGTCATTGGGGAGCGTTGATCTGTTGCTATGACAGCCTCTGGTCACATAAAGACCCAAGGCTGTGTCGTTATGCACCATCTATTACAATGGTCGATTCGCACATTGTAAGAGATGATGTGGAAAATATATACTGCCATACTGTAGTTAGGTATCACCGCGTCCCAAAAATGTCCGTTCTATCAAAATATAATAACAGTTAAACAGAAAATAGCAGCCAAAGTTCAATAAAAAGTAATTAAAAAGCCATACAGTCCTCAAAATGGTAGCGTTGAAAACGTCATCAAAAGTCACAAAAAATGGTATCCCCGTGATCATACAGACCCAGAGAATAAAGTAGTCATCTGGGGTGCACAGTGAAAGCATTTGGAATTTTTTGCCGCTTCCCAGTACACGGCATGGAATATTAAATATGGTCATCAGGAAGTGTGATTCGTTATGCAGAAAACAAGCCATCACACAGCTCTTTACATGGAAAAATAAAAAGGTTATGGATTTTTGTGAGATGGGGAATGAAAAATGAAAATACAAAAACTAAAAAGGGCCACGGCGGGAAGGGGTTAAATAAAGTACATCATCATTAGCTACCTACATCACCTGAAGTCCAGACTTTTAATAATATACCTAGACTTTTACCTGAAATGATGGTTTTTACTGCCTCTATCTTTGGTTCTATTGGTTCTATATCTCTTTGAACCATCTCATGTGATCTGAAAGATGAGATTCTTATCTTTGATATGGCACAAACAATTTATTTATCCATGTACCATATAACCAAAGATAGTGGTATCTGAAGACAGTCCCCCTGCTGCCTCTAAACTTGGCTCATCTCAGGTAAAATATGACTCTTCTCTGCCCATTTTCATATGACTTTGGAGGAAATTTTTTACAGGTAAATGTGCAAGATTACACTTAAAAGATGGAATTCTAGTAAGGATATTTCATACTCCACCTGATGGGGCTTGTAGTTTATTGGGGCAAAATATGGGGTCAGAGTCACTTTAACCCTGATCGTCTCTCTCCTTCTTGGCTATGTCATTCTTACCTGAGCAAGTAGAGTTAAACTGTGGATTCAACCCCTTGGGAGGCGTTTCAGATACATTCCGCTCCAGATCCACTGATAGCTGTTGTATCTGAATATAAATCAATGTTATTATTACAAAATTTATTTCCCCCTATATACATGTAAGGGTATTTTCATTAAAGCTCATTTCAGATCTATTTTATAAAATGTCTGTTAACAATTAACGTATAAGCGGACCCGACGATAAGCCGAGACCCCTAATTTAACACTAGAAAAAACAATTGACTCGAGTATAAGCCAGGGGTGGGAAATGCATTGGTCACAGCCCCCCCAGGATATAGCCTGCCAGCCCCCTGTAGTATATAGATTTCCAGCCCCTTTAGTATATAGCTTGCCAGCCCCCTGTAGTATATAGCCTGCCAGCCCCTTGCAGTATATAGCCTGCCAGCCCCCTGTAGTATATTGCCTGCCAGCCCCCTGTAGTATATTGTCTGCCAGCCCCTGTAGTATATAGCCTGCCACCCCTGTAGTATATAGCCTGCCACCCCCTATAGTATATAGCCAGCCCTCTGTAGTGTATAGCCTACCAGCCCACTGTAGTATATAGCCTGCCAGCCCTGTAGTATATAACCAGCCACTGTAGTATTTAGCCTTCCCCCTGTAGTATATAGCCCGCTAGCCCCCTCCAGTATATAGCCTGTCATTCCCTATAGTATATAGCCTGCTAATCCCTGTAGTATATAGCCTGCCAGCCCCCGAGTGTATAACCTGCCAGCCCCCTGTAGTATATAGCCTGCCAGCCCCTGTAGTAGATATCCTGCCAGCCCCCCGTAATATATAGCCTGCACCACCCTCCCAGTATATAGCCTGCAGCCCCTGCCCGCAATATAATGCCTGTAGGAAAGAAAAAAGTGTACTCACCTTCTGACGCCCCCTGGCAGGTCTATACATTGTGGCTCGCTGACATCATAATGTCATCGGCACACATAGTAGACTTCAGGGGGCATCAGAAGGTGAGTACACTTTTTGTTTTGTTTTTTTGACTCAAGTATAAGCCGAGTTAGGGTCTTTAGCACATTTTTGTGCTGAAAAAATTGACTTATACTAGAATTTATACGGTAGTTAAAATGTTTTAAAGATGTGGAGGCCTCACAGTAAAGGAAATAAAGAATCACCTCAGTGCCACATTCACAGAGGGGGAAATATGGCAGTGTGGAGTGAAATGTGTTTTATCCAAAATTGTACATCTACTTTTCTATCCCGATTTCATATTGAAAAGGAACCTTAAATGGGTTTTTCCACAAACAAAAGATAGGCCTAATCCGACGAGATAGGGCCTAACCTGCTGATTAGTAGGGGTCTCAGTGCTGAGACCCCCACAGATCCTGAAAACGAGGGGTCCACTGTCAGAGGATCATCCACTGTCAGAGGATTGTGTATGCCTGGCATTGGCTATGTCAGGTAATTCTGTGTAGCAGGAATTACTCTGGAATAATAAAGGCATTCTCACCGGTGACAGATCTGTATCCATGGCAGGAAGACACCATTCAGCTACACAGAGGCCAGTGCTGAAAACCTGCAGAGTAAATGTTGCAAAATAAAATGTTATATTCCTATACAGGTCATCCCTACGTTATATACATGATAGGTTCTCTAGGTTTTTTCTGAAGTTGAATTTGTTTGTAAGTCGGAACTATATATTTTATAAACGCCAGACAATTTTTTTCATCCCTGTGAAAACCTGTGGGTTTTCAAAATTTTTTGCTGTCATGGGAACAAGAATTATTAATAAAGCTTCATTACAGACACCTTACAGCTGATCATTGCAGTCTGGGACTATAGCAACGCATTCAGAAAGCTTCACCAGAGGTCACAGTGGGCAGAGGGTCCGTCTATAACTAGGGGTCGTCTGTAAGTCGAGGACCGCCGGTATGTGACATCCCATACATTTACATAAATACTGTGCACATCCAATACATTACTTTGGTAAAACTTTTATATGAAAACAGTCGATATCTAAGGTTATAAAAAGAACTAAAGTCACAATGGAAACTACATGCAGGTCCCTCCCAATACATCAGTGGCTATGTGTGCAAGAACAGAGATGTCATTGCTGATCTTTCACGTATTTGCACCTCTAACCGTAAGGCCAGTATTTGGTCAGTTCTGTCTTGGAATTAAAGTTGAGGGAGTGAGCATCAAGCCACTGGAAAAGATTGCTAGAGGTTTGCGGTTATTTTGCATGTTCCCAATCACACAGAAGTTTCCCAGTTAGCACGGTAAAACCCATATTCACAATTTTAACACCTTGTATGTAATTTTTCAATCACTACTTACATCTAGAACAGCAGCAGAATCCAAACTATAATGCTGACTTCTGAGCAACAATTGCAGTCCTTCCAAATTGACATCTGCATTATCCAGAGAGTCTGGCAGTTCAGGCCTAAGAAAGTGAATGTACACATTCTAGTAATTTTTTTAACCAGTTACTAAGCTCATTTTCACCCTTAGGACACAGCCCGATTTTTCAAAGCTGCCTATTTCATAAAATGCTTTATCTTACCGAGTTTATTTTCAGAGTGTTTTTTCATGAAATATTGTACTTCATATAAATTCTATATTTTAGTTGAAATATATTCCACTGATTTGTAAAAAAAATGGAAACTGATAACTAACATTAACCATATGTCTGCTTTATGCTGACATAATTTTTCATATGTTAATTTATTTTATTAGGACTTCGAACTGCAATTTTCAAATTTTTTAAAATAAATTTCAGATTAAAAATTTTTGGAGTACAATTCATCTTCATAAGCATCTCACAAGAATTAAAACAAAAGGTAGGCTTTATTTGGAATTTCGAAATTTTGACAATAAAATGATTCTTTAATCCTAAAATTGACCCGTTCATGCAGGATAAAACTGAAATCAGATTTTGTTGTGCAGTTACGAGTAGGGTAATACCCCACATGTGAATGTAAACTACTTTAGGGGTTCACAGCAGAGCGCAGAATGGAAGGAGGCATTGAGCTTTTAGAGGGCAGATTTTGATGAGGTGCCATTATATATTTGAAAAGTTCCTGATGTACCAGAACAGTGAGCACCCCCTATAAATTATCCTATTTTGGAAACTACACCACACAGACAATTTATCAAGGTTTATATTGAGCTTTTTACCACCATTGATGTTACCTTACCTATAAAGGTAGAAGGGGTGGTAGGTGGATGGATGGGACATGAGGATAGCACTTTTTTGGGCTAATCCTCACGTCCCGGGTGTCTTTTACAAAACTTTATTACATGTATATGCAAATTCCCTGGTAGGCGGAGTAACGCGGCTACTGGGGCGTGGAGTAGCCGCGACTAGTAGCCTCATGTCCGGCTACTCCACGCCCCAGTAGCCGCATAAAAAAATTTGCATATACATGTAATAAAGTTTTGTAAAAGACACCCGGGACGCGAGGATTAGCCCAAAAAAGGGCTATCCTCACGTCCCATCCATCCACCTACCACCCCTTCTTCCTTTATAGGTAGAATCGGGGTGGTAGGTTCCCTTTAACATTGAAAGTATTAACCATACAGGTTCAGTAATTTAGTTACAGTTTTATTATAGGGGTTGCTACAGATGTGGCGAAACCCAAGATGTGCCGTTTGTGTTTGCGAGTTTTACGCTATATGGGGCAGTTAGGGGACTTTATTTGTATTAAAAAAATTTATTAAACTTTTTTTACACTATTTTTGATCGCTTGTTCCTTCATCGGACCCCAGGGCTGCCATGGAGATGATCGGCACCCCCATACTCGGCAGGAGGGAGAGCATTCACGGGAGGAGAGGTGGGTAACCTCTTTAAGTGCTGCGGTCCATTAGGTGCGGCACCTAAGGGGTTAAAAAGCAGGGCTCTCGACTATCACGATCATGTCACATACAGCCAGCCACTGCTTCTGAGTCTGTGTGATCCCCTTGATTTTGGGGAACATCATGGTGGCACAAAAAGAAGCTCACCATGACAATACCCAATGTCATGGTGGCTTAAGGGGTTAAGAATCCATCTAAACGTACATTTGTAATGATGAATGCTGACTGACACAAAGGGGGAGATTTATCAGATGTGTCTGAGAGTAGAACTGTTCTAGTTGCCCCTATCAACCAATCAAAGCACAGCTTTCATTTTCACACGACTGGTTACAAAATTAAAACTGAGCTCTGATTGGATTCCATGGGCAACTAGAAAAGTTTTATCTCAGACACTTCTAAAAAATCTCTCCCTAACGAGTAGCAGTTACAACATGTTTCCTATTACTGGGTGCTTACTATGAGTCTGTGCATTCGATGGAAACTTATATTTTTTATGCTATAAAAAACATACTCCTGCAGCCAACATTTTTTCTACTATAAACAACAGAAGTATTGTGGTAGTTTCCTGCCAGAGCTAACCTATACATCACATATTAATAACAAATCCTTTGAATAGGTTGTGAATAGTTACAGCCCAAAAAACTCACTCTTAGGCCCAGTTCACACCACCATTTATAACAATGATGTAAGGAATCCATTAAAGACCATTGATTTTAGTTACTTGATTGGATTCCGTTTGCTTCTGTTACTTAGGGAGGAAAAAATAACACTGCAGCTCCTGACCAAAAACAGTACCATGGTTAGACATTTACTATTATCGTTGTAGTGTCAGAAAGATAATAAAGGAGATCTAAGGACAGGTGTGTATTGGGACTTATTTAACCAGTGAAGCAAGCATTTCCAAGATGTCCAAGGGGTTGGATATTTAAACCGAATATTAACTAACCTCTCTAGTGGATTCCTCCTTACTCGAGCCTCCAGTTGCTGGGATCCTGACGGCTGGGGTGGACTACAAATTTCTTTTCCTTCAAGTATGGATTGAACCATTGCAACTGGCAACACTGGAGGGTCAGAGCATGCACTGCAACCACTCAAAGAGACATCTGCCTCTGCCGATCCTTTTACTACAGGACTGATTGGTTCTTCTTTGATCAGTAGAAGACACTTGCTCCTGAAGGATAAAACACAAATTAATAACACCAAGGGGGTTATTTATCATTAGGCCACTCATTATGATAGTTCCTTGGAGCTTTTTTGCCCCATTGATTTATTAAAGAGGCCTTTATTTTGCAGATACTTCTGAGAGATTTATTAATCCCAAGAAGAGTAAAAAATCACAACAGCACATACACCATGAAGGAGTGGAGTGGCTATTCAATTTTTTTTTTTTTTAAGGCAGTATGGGGCTTAGTGGTTATCATTAGAGCCTTGTAGTGCTGGGGACCAGGGTTCAAGTCCTAGGGGCAACATCTGCAAAGAGTTTGAATGTTCTCTCTGTGTTTGCGTGGGTTTCATCCCACACTCCAAAACATACTGGTAGGTCGATTAGATTGTGAGCCCCATTGGGGACAGGGACTGATTTGGCAAGCTCTGTACAGCGCTGCGTAATCTGTGTGCACTATATAAATAAAGAAATTATTAGTATTTTTTTTTTAAATCGTAACTCCTAAATCTGGCTTTACATAGTGTTGCCTTAGCAGGGATTCTATGTTTAAGCCACTATTTCTGAGTGGTGGGAACAGGTTTTGTAATTTTGTGTCATTAACAATTTAAAAAAAAAAACATTGTAGTGATTTTGCTACTTTTTTTTGTACCGAAAAGTTAAAAAATCCCATGATAAATGTGCCATAGTTACAGAATTTACCATTGTAAATTGGGCTGCGTTAACACCATCAAGACCAACATATAAACATACATCTAGAGATGTACCGATTTGTATTAGGCAAAAAATTATTTTCTTTAAAGAAAAAATCTTTAATAAAAACAGAGTTAAAAAAAAGAAAACTTCAATAGCCATTTCTCTGCCCAAGCCTCCACCATACACAAATACCTCTGTTATATTATACTATCTGTCTTTGTGTTAAATACTTAAAGGGGTATTCCAGGAATATGAACGTCTGACACAAAAACCCATGATGATATAACTAAATGAATACAACAATACTCAATGTCATTAGTCACAAACCAAAGCTTAAATAATTTGATTTTATGATTTACAAAGTTTATGGCCTCCCTAAAGTAGGTGGAGTTATCACTAAGATGGCCGCCACTGGAAACTACAAGTTCCATGATCCTTTATTTCTCACTAACTCCTCCTACCACTTATGCTCTGCTAACAGTGATGATATAACAGACTTTCATTACCATAGTAATGATGTGTAACTGCCATCACCATAACACTGACCATACTGGATGCACTGCAACCAACCGACTACAGCCAAACATAGTGGTGGTCACATGACCCTGCCCAGGCAGGTTCAGGCCATGTGATGTGGACATGTGACCAGCAGCCATCTTCTGTCCTGCAACGGACTGCACGGAGGAAATTAACGGACTGATTAAAGGGCCAGTAGCATTTTAATTCTCCATCACAGTGTATGTCACCAGCATTTTCTGCTAAGGGGAGCAAAATTTTAAATAACAACTAATTACATATTAGCTTATATTTTGAGTGCCCATTTGTATATGAATTATGCTGATTCCTGGAATACCCCTTTAACAGAGTTTAGTATCATCTTCAAATATCAAAATTCTATAAGGTCATTAACAAAAATATGAAACAGAAGAGGACCCAAAATGTAAGCATCAACATGCATGTAAGTCATTGTATAGATAATAGAGCTACACAGCTTCTTCAGACGTATTTATGAGTTATCTATCACTAAGGTCACTTGGAGAATTAGTAAAGTAACAGGAATGATGTGAGGCAATGATGCAGGACATGGCAAGAAAAGAGACTAGCATAACCTATTCTAAAAGAATCATTCATTAATCATTTCATGCAGTTTACCTTTCCCCATCGACATCAGGCTGCTCGGGCACTGAGTTAGTGGGTAGAGTTTCTGTTACATCTGAAATTATAGGTCCAACATTGACAGCAGGGCTGCTTAAAGAGGATGCTGGATCTGTAGATGGCTGCAAAGAGAAACCAAATACAAAGATCACATAGTGTAAAGCAGGAAATAACAGGTTAATAAGAACATTGCCTGCAGCATTTATTTACCTTTTCTCTGCAAATTAAATTGAATGTTTATTTTGTTGGGTTGAGGTAATGATTTTTTTTTCAATATATTGAGAATGGAAGTGGGCTTTTTGAACAGAGAGCAGTGGCAAAACTTGACGCTGATAGGCCCCAGTGCAAATTCTGTGCCAGGCCCCCTGGTTTATAGTACTAGTCTTCTCATATGGGAAAGTGAGAGCTTATGGGCCCCCAAAACCTCTTGGGCCCGGTTGCGACCGCATCCTCTGCACCCCCTCAAGTTACGCCCTTGACAGAGAGCATTAATTCCCTTCCCTAGGTGTATATGGAAATAAAATACTGTCCTCATTAGGGAGAGCTTTGAAATCTATTATATACTTACAGTCCAGTTTATTCAGCCATGAAAGTTACAGGAACTATCAATGATTCAGATATAAAAGAATTATATTATTTAATACATTTTATATTATTAATATATTATATTCCAAAAATGAAATACACCTAAAATGAATTTCACCCACACTCTATTACAAAAAAAATCTAATTTTACAGAGGTCAGGTTAACAAGTATCTGTAATACATGAACTTAATGACTCAGAACTCGGTAAGGAAGCGAGGCTTGATGTATTATTTCCTTAATTCCTGCCTTCTGGGTTTAGCTTTGCTTAAAAGAATCATCATGTGAAGCAAATAAGCCTGTCGTATAGGTAGGGTTCACATATATCATTTGTATTTAGACAGCTGTTTTATGCCCGATGATGACATCGTTGTGCATTATTCTGACATCCATAGCAGGTTTCTAGCCAACCAGAAAAATGCTTCATGACATTTTTCCGTCATTGCAATTAGACAATGTGCCAGGACTAAACAATGCTATAGATTACAACATTGTACGAGTCTCCCTTCAGTGGTTAAATTGTATCTCAAAAGGCGAAAAATCCAATGTATGAGGCCTTAGATTACCAGCAAAACCTCATATATCAGACAAAGGATATTGGGGCACATTTACTAAGGGCTGTGCACCAGTTTTTGTCAGACTTTGTGCGTTATTTTTAGGGCAAACTGCTTGCACAGGTATTTTTTATGAAGTCCTTGCGGCACATATGTGGCCCTTTTGTGGCACAGCTGTACAGGAGACAAGTAGGGGAGAACTCTGCCTGTGAGGGCTCACAATCTATGTGGGGGGGGGAGTGGAGACATGAGGCAAGGGAGCAGATGGGGCTTATTTACTAATGGTCCGCGGACGCACTTTCGTTAGTCTTTGCAGCATTTTCGGGTTTTGCACCGCAGTGACAGATGTTTAACAGGGGTTTGCGCTGGGATTTTGGCGACTGGTTTTTGGCGCAGCTGCGCTGGCTTTCATACGACAGAAATTGGGGGGCGTGCCGTTGGACGATCCGACTGATTTGGACTGAGCGCAGGATTTAATTTTCAAATTTTGTCGCAAGACCAAGCACTTACATGCACCAAGAAGAAGAAGGTGAACTCCGGTGGACCTGAGCGTTAAAGCGACACATGGAGGATATTGGGCGCACAATCTTGGTGAATCGCGGCAGAGTGCATGACCATCATCGGACAATGCACTTTCAGTGTACTGCTCAGACCGGATAAGTAAATGTACCCCAATGTGCGTTGTAAGCGAACCTGAATAGGTGGGTTTTCAGGTTATGTTTGAAGGTTTGGAAAGTGGGGGACAGTCTGACACATTTTGGTAGAGAGTTCCAGACTGTAAAGAGTCAGGGGAAGTGGACCCACTGAACCACCACAAGCGAGGACATAAGCCGACCCCTGGGAGAGGAGTCTAAGTGGCACCTGGTTTTAACCAGAGCCCACCGCTAAGCGGATTGGACTTACTGCGGTGGGATACTAGCCCACGGTGGTGGTGAGGTACAGAATTGTCAGACGGAGTCATGGACAGGCTGGAGGTCAGGACAGGCGACATGGTATCGGAGTCAGATACAAGGCAAAAGGTCAGGGCTGGCAGCAGAGGAGCAAAGTCAGGAATGGAACCAGGGTCACAACAGGGAATCACAACAAATGCACAGGGTATCATAAGGGACAAAGCCATAGGGCTCTAGGCGCAAAGATCCGTCAGGGGGCAAAGGAAGAAGCAGTCCATTTATCAAGGCAGACAACCAGCAGCACCAATTAGCGGCGTGCTGGCCCTTTAAATCTCACAGAGGAGTCCTGGATGCGGTTGTGAGAAGAGTGGATGGTAATAGAGTGAAGCTGAAGCTCCTGTGAGGAACGGAGTGTACGTGTGGGTGGTATTGCATGATGAGTTCAGAGATATATGGAGGGGGCAGGTTGTGGATGGCTTTGTAGGTCATGGTTAATATTTGAACCCCTTCACGCTCTGTGACGGATATATCGCTGGCTGAACCCTCTCCATACTGAGATGGGCTTTGCTGCATTTTGCAGCAAAGTTCGATCACGGATGTTTACCTCTTCTCTGCCACCGGCAAAGTCGCTGGCGGCACTTTAAACGTGGCGGCGCATGGGTGCCGCCATGTTTCTTCAGATCATCACTTCCCCAAACCTTATCGGGGGGGCGGCGATCGGTTGCCATGACAGCCTCGGGTCCTTGACAGTTTTCAGGAGATGCGTTACAATGAGCCAGTGGCTCATTGTAATGAATCATATTTAAAAAAAGTAGTATTGCAGTATATGGTAGGAACGATCTGACCATCTAGGGTTAATGTACTCTAGAGAGTCTAAGAAATAGTGAAAAAAAAGTTACAAAAATGTGAAAAATTTATAAAATATTAAAAATTCAAATCACCCCCCCTTTCCCTAGAACTGATATAAAACATAATAAACCGTAAAAATCACAAACACATTCGGTATCGCCGGGTCCCAAAATGCACAAAATATAAAAATGACATAGGAGAGAGTCTAAGAAATAGTGAAAAAAAAGTTACAAAAATGTGAAAAATTTATAAAATATTAAAAATTCAAATCACCCCCCCTTTCCCTAGAACTGATATAAAACATAATAAACCGTAAAAATCACAAACACATTCGGTATCGCCGGGTCCCAAAATGCACAAAATATAAAAATGGTTATTGCCGACGGTGACCTCCAAAACGGGAAATGGCACCCAAATGTCCGAAATCCGACTTTTACACCTTTTTCAATGTAATAAAAAGTGATCAAAATGTTGCACAGTCCTTAAATGGGAGCAATGAAAATGTCCGCTCATTTTGCAAAAAATAAGGTGTTATTTGGTGCGCAGAGTGAAAGTCGTTAAAACTGAGCCCACAAGAACATGACGCACATGCATTTTTTTTTACATTTTTCCACATTTGGAATTTTTTTCCTGCTTCCCAGTACACGGCCTGGAATAATAAATAACATCATGGGAAAGTAAAATTTGTTACGCACAAAATATGCCCTCACACAGCTCTGTACACGGAAAAATGAAAAAGTTATGGATTTCTGAAGGGGGAGAGCGAGAAATGAGCAAAAAACCTGCGTCCTTAAGGGGTTGAATTAAATTAGCTATGACATGGGAAACCAGTGGAGAAACTGGTGTGCAATAGTCTGCTAAAACAGTGATAAGCCGCACGTTCTCCAATAATCTGGCGCACCCCAATCTTGCTTAAACTGAGTGCACCAGTTTTTCTTTGGTACACTTAGTTTCATGAACATGACTCAGAATTATGTCAGACTTTTAATATAAATGTGGCAACCGATGTGAATCGGAAACCAGAACACACCTTTATGTGCAGAGTTTTAAGTTGCAGCTTAAGTTGCACCCCACAATACTCCTTACCCCAACTTACTGTGGTGGGGATGCATAAAATCTTGAGTGACTGTGATAATATTTGCCATGACTACTGTAACTCCATGCTGTTACTGCTATTTTATAGAGCAAAGATGTTGGAGCTAAATATAAATATTCTGTCCTTACAGAATATTTGCAAAAACACTGTACTGGCAGTAGTGTACTGTGTTATTAAATTTATTCAGTAGTGTCACCCATTTTTTTTGAAACCATCTTTTTATGATTTTATTTTGAATTACGGTGTCAGCATCTTTCCATTGAATTTCCACAATATATACCACTGCTAAACTGTATAGCTGATAGAGGAGGATCGCAAAGTGTCCTATAATGTCTTATATTACTAGTGAACTCATTTTTTCCCCTTTTTTTATATCTGCCAAATATTTGCTCGTTATCTGCCACTTGAGGCAAACATATGGATTGTTGTAAATGTGTTAGGCTACATGCACACAAACATTGTTTTTTCGCGTGTGCTATATGTTTTTTTTTTTTGCGAATTGAACACTGACACATTGATTTCAATAGACTTATAGACATGAACATGTATTTTGCTGATGCGTGAGAAGGCTGTAGAAAACTCAGAGCAGATCCTAATCCTGCTTGTTTTTATGGACTGGTATCGGAGTCAGATACAAGGCAGAAGGTCAGTGAAAAATACTGATGCCACTCGAATGACACACATTTGTGGATCAGCTGCTACTTAATACAATTATGTAACCCTTCAAGGCTTTTGAAAAGTTAGTGACATCATATGCCAGCCTTGCGTTTTTTTTTCCTGATCCGCAAAACAAATGACATAGGAATGATTCATGGCCTTTTTCCTGTGGATGTAACTGATGAAAAGCTGACCACAAAAAACGTTCTTGTGCAAGTAGTCTTAGTCAGACAATATACCATGAACACCCCAATACCAACATCTTATAAAACAAGCAAATGAAGGGAAAGCTTACCGACTGAATGTAATATGGATCATGCAAGGAATCTACAGGAAGGTGCCTACTAAATTTTGACAGTGGTAGGCCAGAGTTTCCATCATCCAACATAAGAGGTCTAAAGAAAAAAAAACCTTTTATTATAAAAACAGATAATTTAAATCATAAGACAAAACTGTAACTTCCCAGAAAAGTTCAATTTCTAACTAGCATACTGAAATAACTGGGTGTTGAATAAGCTCATTTAAAATGAGCATTTGTGTGAGAGCTTTATCTTGGCAAACTGGTTATGCACAATATATCAGCAATCCTGGAAATACAATTGGAAGTGTAAAATGAAGGAAGTTGCTCTTTTAAATTATTAGGTTTAACTATTACTACACTGTACTTCTGCATTCCTTCTATTCTTCCATACATTTACACATTGTATGACATTCCTAGATGTAAGGTTACCTGGACACAAACATATATGCTTTTCACAGGCCCCATACATTGGAAATAGACATGGACTGTCCTGAGGCAGGGAGAGGATCAAAATATGTGACAAAATGTGTGGCTTGGTCAGTTGGTTCGATAGAAGGCAGTAGAAATAGCGCACATGGAGCTTTGTACTATCACATACCCAAAAGAAATGCGTGTGTGCATATAGCCATACTTGAAGCACCAAGGGCTCAAGACAAAATTCAGCCAGGTACCATTATAATAGTTGTGTCTTCTTATGTGGTCCTCCCTCAGCCAAAAAGTTGCAAGTATTACGTCTACATCCAATATATCCCCTACCATGGTTTTGGGCATTTGTACAACAAAACTCCAAATCCCCCACCCCTTGCCTTTCATATCAACGATAGAACCTACAAAGGGATGATGGTACAATATCCTGAGGTCCCTAATTCTGTAATGGACAAAATTAAGCCATTATACAGAAGTTCATGGCACAGAAATGTAATTTTGGGCATCATTTTCTCACAATGCAGGTGTTTTTTCCTCTAACTTTTCAACATGTTAAAGGACATCTACCATCAGTTTGATTGATGTTAGATGTCCAGTGTAACATGCTCTTTCCTTTATGCACTAATTGGTTCTGTTTTTTGTGCATTAAAAGGGGCATATAGAAACAAGTATGTCAAACTGATGGTAGATGTCTGTAATAGGTTCTTTATACACTGGTTTGGTCCACAAGGGTGTTCAGATTCTATACATTACCCCAGTTGTCAGTTTTTGGTTGTTATGCTTATTTGTCTATTTTGGGATGCTTTTCCCTTTCTTTCTCTGCCCCTACAATAGTCCCAGGAGCTGAGACTGCACTTTGTACACAGTAATTTGAAAGCCAGTGGTCAGCAGTTCTGACTCAGCAGGTCCATTCAGTGCCCATTACTAGGGTGAGCGGGTCAGGTGACCTGCACTCGAGGCCTCGCTGAGCTTGTGATTTTGTTGGTGGGGAGTTTTGTGAGCCGGTGGGGGTGATCTCCTGCAGGCACTCACATCTTTCTCTTTATCCCAGTACTGGAGGGGCCAGGAGGCAACTGTCCGAATAGAAACTGGATTAACTGTCATGAAAAAACACATAATCAGGTGTTAGTAACACAACTAATTAACCTTTCAACCTTTGGAGGCTTCCAAAACAGAGCAAAACAACTTATTATGGTATCTACATTTATCACTGTAAATGAGCCCTTGAAGTTGAATACCACCATTAGCATGTACAGTGGGTGCGGGAAGGATTCAGACCCCTTTAAATTCTTCACTCTACACTTTGTTTCATTGCAGGCAATTGATAAGATCAAAAACGTTCTTTTTTTGCCCACTGAACACCCCATCTAGACAGAAAAAAACAGAAATGTTGATATTTTTGCAAATTTATTAAGCCCTTCTGGAATCAGCCTATTTTGGCCTCAAAGACACAGCCCCATTTTTCAAATCAATATAAGTGGTTATAGGTTTGGAACGCTTTAACATATCCAGGGAATTTTGAGACTCAAATGAGTTAAAAATTTTGATGATATCTTTTTGACATAAGTTATAAAATGTAAATGTGGCAAAAATTTCGAAAGATTCTTCATTCTCCATTTTCATAGCTCCAAATTCTATACTATGTATATTAATTCATAACTTACATTGCCCAAATTTCTGCTTTATGTTGCATGTTTTTTTTAAGAAACCACATATTTTCCTAGAATTTTATGAGGCTTAAAATTTGGGGGCCATTTGTCACATTTTTTGGAAAAACGCCAAAACCTGTATTTAGAGGGACCTGCTCAACTTTCAATTGACTGTGAGAGGCCTAAATAACAGCAAGACTCTTAAATTACCCTAAATTAATTTAGGAAACTGCACCTCTCAACGTATCAAAAAGCATTTTTAAGAGGTTTGTTAACCCTTTAGGTGTTTTAAAGGGTAAAATAAAATGGAGGTGAGGTTTACAAATTATAATATTTTTGGACAATACATCCATTTCAAATGGATTAAATTACAAAAGGCTCCACAAAGTTTAAAACCCGATTTCTCTTAACCCCTTAACGACTTGGCCTTTTTTAGTTTTTTCACTTCCATTTTTCACTCACCAACTTCAAAAATCTATAACTTTTTTATTTTTCCACATAAAGAGCTGTGTTATGGCTTATTTTCTGCATAACAAATTGCACTTCATAGTGACGGTATTTAATATTCTATGGTGTGTACTGGGAAGCGGGAAAAAAATTCCAAATGCAGTGAAAATGGTGAAAAACCACATTTGTGACGTTTTCTTGTGGGCTTGGATTTTACAGCTTTCACTCTGCGTCCCAAATGACATGTCTACTTTATTCTTTGGGTCAGTACGATCACGTGGATACCAAATTTGTATAGGTTTTACAATGTTTTCATACATTTAAAAAAATTAAAACCTCCTGTACAAAATATTTTTTTTTTATTTTGCCATTTTCTGGGGCCAATAACTTTTTCATACTTTGGTGTACGGAGCTGTGGATAGTGTCATTTTTTTGCGAATTTTGATGCCGTTTTCATTACTATAATTTTTGGGACTGTGCGACCTTTTGATCACTTTTTATAAATTTTTTTATATTTTTCAAAATAGCAAAAAAATGCCATTTTCGACTTTGGACGCTATTTTCCGTTACGGGGTTCAACACAGTGAAAAAACATTATCATATTTTGATAGATCGGGCATTTTCGGACGCGGCGATACCTAATGTGTTTATGATTTTTACTGTTTATTTATTTTTATATCAGTTCTAGGGAAAGGGGGGTGATTAGAATTTTTAGGTTTTTTTATTATAATTTTTTTTTTTAAACTTTTTTTTTATTTTTACTTTTACTATTTTTCAGACTCCCTAGGTAGTCTGATCGATCCTATCATATACTGCCATACTACAGTATGGCAGTATATGTGGATTTTACCCCCCATGCATTACAATGTGCATTTAGCACATTGTAATGCATGGGTTAAAACGAAGTAGCCTCGGGTGTTCGGAACACCCGAGGTTACCATGGCGACAGATCGCCGCTCCCCGTGACGTCATCGGGGAGCAGCGATCCACGACAAGATGGCGGCGCCCATGCGGCGCCATTTCTTTGAAGCCGCCGGCAGCATTGCCGGCGGCGATCGCGGAGAAAACACCCGCGATCGGTGCTAGCAAAGACTAGCAGCATAGACTTTCCGGCTATGGAGAGGGCTCGGCCCGTGAGCCCTCTCCATGCACCGGGACTCCATGCGTCGGGAAGGGGTTAAGTATGCCGATACCCCACATGTGGTGGTAACCTGCTGAATGGGCACACAATCGGGCATAGAATGGACGGAGCAGGTTTTCATTGTCAAATTGTAAAGGCTTTTTTTTAATGTAGAAGATATAGGGGTTTATTGTTTTGCCATATGAGATGCACTTTTCTTTTTATTAACTCTTTGTTGGTGGAGGAAATGAAAATGATAAATTTTTGGTAAGATTGTTTTCCTTTATTTTTTGGTTGTTTATATGGATTTCTTATTTTTTCCCCAATTTTACTGAATAAAAACTAATTTTGGAGAAAATGTTGTTAACTTTAGTATCACCATCTTTTCATAGGCATAATTTTTTTATTTTACAGCTGACAAATCTAGTTAAGGGCTTATTTTTTGCGAGAAGAGTTGTTGTCTGTAGAGGTCTTATTTTGAGGCGCGTAATTTTTCTAATCACTTTTTTTAAGAGTATTAATAAAAAATCTTTTTTTAAAATGTTTTTTGAGTTTTATTTACAATGTTCAGTGTTTACAGTGTAACACCAATCAATCTTAGTAAGAGAATCTTAATTCCCATAGTCTGGGTCCTTCATGTGTTTTTTTGCAAACTGTATGCAGGCTTTCATATGTCCTGCACTGAGGAGAGGATTCCATCGACACATAAAGCCTTGACTCCAGTAATAGTTGACTTTGTGGAACTTTCTTCCATCTACCTACCGCATACCTGGAGCTTAGCCACAGTGATCTTAGGGGTCTTCTTCACCTCTATCGCCAAGGCTACCAAGATTGATTAGTTTGGCTGGACGGCCAGCTAGAGGAAGAGTTGTGGTTGTCCCAAACTTCTTCCATTTAAGGAATATGAGGGCCACTGTGCTCTTGTTTTGTAACCTTGGCTAGATCTGTGCCTTGCCACAATTCTGTCTCTGGGATTATTGGGCAGTTCCTTAGACCTCATGATTCTCATGTGCTCTGACACGCACTGTTAGCTGCAAGACCTTATATATATATATATATAAGGTGTGTGCCTTTCCTGAACAAGTCCAGTCAGTTTAATTAAACACAGCTGGACTCCAATGAAGGAGTAGAACGTTCTCAAGGAGGATCAGAAGGAAATAGACAGCATGTAAGTTAAGGGTCTGAAAACTTATGACTGTGATTATGTGAAACAGTTGCAGCCTGTTTCAGTCTCCTCTCCGCCACATTTATCCAACTGGTGATGGGTCACTCAGGAACGAGTCAGCTCTAAGGGCTGCCTGTTTCAGGTGAACAATGGAAGTCGGTTCTTGGCTGAGAATGACGACTCTCTTAACCATGCCCCTATTAGTATAACACCTCACCCCTTCTGCAGTAACCATAACCCTTTTAACCAGAAAAAAGCAAGTTAAAAGTGGAGTATATATATGTAACTGAAAAGAAGGCACAAACTAATTGGATAAATACCTAGTGTGGAACAACATTAGGGTATCACTAGTGTGAGGGAACATAATCCATTTTCTATTGTGTTCTCCCTCTATATGTCTTCTTCTTTGGCTCTATTGATAGAAAAGACCCCTATGCACCATCCCCCCGAGTACACAGATCATTTTACACTGATAGCTCCTCTTGAGGGCTATTGGAATGTGGGTATGGTCAGTAGGTTCCTTTGTCTCAAGAACCTATAAAAACTGTATGCAGCCTAAATAAATTGGAATTCTCTCAAACATGTGAAGGTCTGAGTGATTCACCGAGCAGCTCGTACTATACAATGATTTGGAACCACACATCACATCGAGATATGGGGATATTTCCCTGACAAAACATGGCGCCCGAACAGGGACATGGGTTTGCATGACGCCTACCGGAGAATTTAGGGATCATCCTTTCAGGACAGACAGACCATGCAGCTGCACAAAAAGGTAAGAAGCTTTTTTCTTACAAAATTGCTCTGTCTCTCCTTGTTTGGATGGCCCCACGTCCTGTGAGTTGCATGCCTATATTGCCCAGTCCAAAGAATCTCGTTAGTTTATTTGAAAACTCCATGTGATGTGTGGTAGTGTATATGGCTATTGTGTGAGTTTGAACATGTGTGTTTGATAGCGCTATTGTGATACTGTACTGTACTGGTTTTAAGAACGTTACATCCAGGAATTGCCCCTACCTAAAGAGTTTCCTAGACGAGCAGCTTTTTGGAACGTAATTCGCTTGAGACAAAGTAGACTGAGTTTGGACAGTCGGACTTTATAAATTTATTTTGTGTGGTAGGATCCAGAGCTGCTTCAAGGAAGGGGACTGCAGTCATTTCTTGACGGGCAAACGGTTTAAAAAAAAAAAAGAAAAAAAAAATTTAGAATTAGAAGTGGTTAAAACTGCCCTATGGAAGAGTGAGTGACTGCGAGTGTGTGCCGGCACTAGAGATATATAGAAAATTATGGGAAAAATTGCTAGGTAGGATGAGAGGCAATTCAGAGGGAAAACCAGACGTACGGATCTTGAATGATAAAAAAAAGAGGCTGTAAAAGGATGTCAGAGAGTGTTGGAAAAGGACAAGTATATCAAAAGATGGTTGTTTGTATGTTGGTAAATGGAAAGGTTCTTAAAAGAACAAAGGCTGGTTGCATGATGATGATATGATGGAAATTGCAAGTGGATAGAAGAAAGTTACAGAGGAAGTGACCAGAGGAGGTTATAAAGAAACAGCCATAGGAAATTGTGTGTTGTATGAGTGTTATGACGATGATGGACAAAAACGTTGGACAGACAAAAGACAAAGACAACATTCAGGAAAAAGTTCTGCCTCCACCCTAAAATGGTGGATGAATTGATGTATGGAAACAAAGAAACAGACTGGTGGAGACATGTGAATGCAATGTGGCACCTCGACCCAACCCCCACACTGGAATATATCCGGTCAGGACTGGATTAGAAAAAGTGCGGGCTCTGCACAGAACAAAGACGTAGTCTTCAGATGTTTCTCCTGTAGGGGGCAGTAGAGCAGTGGTATGGGTAATAATGCATTGCCTAAAGATCTTTGGATTTGCACCCACAGTCCGCTCAGCTGTATTGCTGTAACTTTAGAAGACAACTAAGATATAGTACCCAGGGAATAAATGTGGGAGACTGTGCCTGCTTATCTAGGAGTCACCTCTCAGAATTTCAAAGTCCAAAAACCCAGGTAGTAACATATTTGTTACGGATTTTGGTCTTCTGTGGGGAGAGCTCCTGGACGGTTGTGCAGTCCTAATTGGATTCCCTGAGCTGACCCTTGCCAGATACTGTAGATGTTCTATGAGTTTATTCCATTATACCGTCCTGCAGATTATGGCAAAGATATAAATATGTGTTTTGTCTATATCATGTATAGTAATAATGGTATTACCAGATGTGAGGAAAGCACAGCACACAATTGTGGACATTGTTCATTGCAGGCTTGGACCTGAGAAATCCTGTGATTTATGTTTAAAAACATCAGACATGTAGTGTAAAACTTTATAATACACCTAAAGTTTGAAGGGTGTGGTCAAAAGTTTTTGCAATTTGTGTAGGATGATGGAGTGAACTTAGATGTTACAATGGTGTGTTAGATTCTTTCTTTGTTCTCCTGGTATGCTGGGACACCTAGTACTACAGACACCACAGGGAGAAGGAGGGGGCTGCCTCCCCCCTTGTCTCAGTGAACACAGGAGGGGGGGGGGGAGGGGGAGCACACGTTGGAATGTTAAGAGAAGAAAGGAACAATGAGAATGTGTGTTCATTACTGAGGACTGATAACCCTCATGGCCCTAAGTAGATTTTGGGTTTGATTCGGTGCAACATCTGTAATTGTAATGTTTTAACCAGGAGTAAAACCTCCCTATGATCCCTACACTATTAGTCCTATTCAGCAGCTATGACTGAGATTATTATTAGGAGCTTTTTAGGCAGAAGTTATAGCATCCCTAGAAGCCTCCTACGTCACTGTCTCTAGTGATGCTTCTGCCCAGTATGTGTCCCCAGGATGACTGTATAGTTTTATAATTATACAGCATTGATACATCGGCATTGGTCCCAAAACTGTGTTTTTCTGGAATATATTGTTCACTTTCTATTGTTCTCATTTAAGTTTAAGCCAAGCACCTCAGAGGAGAGGACACAGGCCGGAAGCTGTGCTGATCGTGTGTCACATGACAACCTGGATCCTTCTTGGTTTTGTATCCTACTGCTGCCTGTGTATAAAAAGCTTCTGTGGTAGTTTTGGACTATCCTGATAGTATTTTACCTCTTCATGACTAGAAACCTTGGTTATAATGTGCCCTCTTTATGATGTATTGAATCCAGCTCCACTACTTTCGCTAGATTCAAAGGGGGGAGACATGAGGTAAACGGGTTGTATTTAAAATTTTCTATTATCTTAATGATTAATGAACCAGTTACCTTTTAATATGTCAAAACTGAATATATCACTAATCTGCATTTTGAGTTTTTTTGTAGATGGCTTTAGAAACCAGGAATGGGGTTAATTCTACATCAGATGTGCAGCGGTCACACAACATGAGGTAACAGAACCAGAACCACTCCTGACCTACCTGTCTGTACAGGAGGCGGAGGTGAGGGCACTGATGGAGGGGTGTTAAGTGGCAGAGGGTAAGAATCTGACTCTTTTGGTATTCCTTATGATTCCTAACCTCATATAGTAAGTATATCAACAACTATGAGACTTTGAAATAGCTGATAGAGGCCTTAGTGTTACAATAAAGGTCCATCCTAGAAGGTAAAACCTATAAAGCTCTAATACATGAAGTGACCATACTGGTTATTAGAAAGCCTAGGGGAAAGGAGCCTGGATCAGTACAGTCCGTGACCCATGCTGGCCCAGTAGGGTTATCTATACTCCTGTCTATATAGAAACCGGCTTCACGGGTGAGGAAGCAAGACCGGAGTAACTGGGACCCCATGGATGGAGGGTGGACTATGGCAAAAAAGGTGACAAGCAATGTCTGCCAAGGGCCCTTTACCCTATGTGCACCCACAGGGTGAGACACCAGTTTAAGACTCTATATGCTCCGTGGTGGATAAGCATGGAGTATCACTTAGATTCACTTTTGCTACTGTCCATTTACACAAGTTTATATATACCTAGTACAATGTAGGGAGAGTAGTGAAGACCCTCATATATACACTCCAAAGCCGCTTTACCCCTTCCAGAGGCTGCAGATTGGCTAAGTACAGCTACCAAAGGTAAGTAGCTATGAACATGTACTTATGTGTGTGGACCTCTTTTCTGGGTAATCTGAACCCTATCCTGTAACTAAAGCAACTGTAAAGACCACAGCCAGGGATCGAGGAATACGTTAGTCCACTTATTCTAGAGACTAAAGTAATAATCCCTATTGGGGCAGTAATATAGTTGACGAGAGCTCTAGGGATTAAAAATTCTTTTCACCTACTGAGGTTGTTTTTAGAATTGCCCCATGGATGAACATACTTCCCTAAGGTTGTCCAGAGGTGTCATAGAGAATTGGTGGGGTGTCCAAAACCTGCAGATATATTTTTTTCTTAGGTGCATAACCAAGTATCTGTTTCAGTTCCAGAACCTGGAACCTAGAGCAGAGGACCTGCACCCAGGTGATGAGATGGTCCTGATGTGACACCTGAGAGTCTTTTGAAGTGTCATCCCAAATACCTGTGACATATCCACGTATAGAAACTACAACGAGACAGCGACAGCTGAAGAAGGGCGCAGGACCCAGAGACTGTTGAACATGAATCTGTGTAGCTCGATGCTGCTATGGACATTACCACTCCTACCACTCCTACTACAGTGTGTGCGCCGCATACCATGTCTAATAGTACTCAGGGGTTGGTAGGCTGACATGTATAAGGATATACACCAATAGGATGTAGAGATTCTACCCTTTACAGTGGATTTACATGAATTGTGTTGTGATATAATGTTCAGGATGCTCAGGAGTGAAGCAGGTGAAGGGTTACATAAGTCCTGGATGTGTGACTAGCACATGTCAATGTACCACCTGAGCAGTACCTGAAATTATTCACAAAAAGGGAGGAATTGGGAGGGAACATAATCCATTTTCTATTGTGTTCTCCCTCTATATGTCTTCTTCTTTGGCTCTATTGATAGAAAAGACCCCTATGCACCATCCCCCCGAGTACACAGATCATTTTACACTGATAGCTCCTCTTGAGGGCTATTGGAATGTGGGTATTGTCAGTAGGTTCCTTTGTCTCAAGAACCTATAAAAACTGTCTGCAACCTAAATAAATTGGAATTCTCTCAAACATGTGAAGGTCTGAGTGATTCACCGAGCAGCTCGTACTATACAATGATTTGGAACCACACATCACATCGAGATATGGGGATATTTCCCTGACACTAGTGAATTAGATTTGTTTGGAATTATTATAGGTTATTCATCACCATTATGGCAATTATGGCAAATAAACTTAGACAATTTAATGAACACCTGTCATCAGGTCTCTGTAACTAATTCTGTCACAACTGCCACAAGGATTCCATACCAGCCTTTATCTAGTTGATTCATATGTTAATCATTCTAATATCATCTTTATTTTATTATGTAAATGAGCCTGGGCATATGAAGAAAGAAAGTGATGTCACTCCTGTTACCCCTCCGCTCTCCTCCCCCTGCTCATGTCTGTGTGTAATGTATAGTAAACCATTGCTAGTGCTTTATCCGCTGCCTTTATCTACACAGACCTCAGATACATAAGTAGTGTATAGCAGCATGTCAGGCGGTTACAACTGCTACAGGATGCAGTCATAGGAGTGTATAGGAGTATCTCATACACACACAGACTGCAGGGGGTGCCAGCACCAGGAAGCACATAGAGGAGCCAGCGCCAGGAGTGTCAGATCATTATACAGGCTGTCAGTCATGTGTATAAGAGTATCTCGTACACACAGGCTGCAGGGGGCACCAGCACCAGGAAGCACAAAGAGGAGCCAGCACCAGGAGTGTCACATCATTATACAGGCTGTCAGTCATGTGTATAGGAGTATCTCATACACACACAGGCTGCAGGGGCGCCAGCACCAGGAAGCACAAAGAGGAGCCAGCACCAGGAGTGTCACATCATTATACAGGCTGGTAGTCATGTGTATAGAAATATCTCATATACACACACAGACTGCAGGGAGCACCAGCACCAGGAAGCACATAGAGGAGCCAGCGCCAGGAGTGTCAGATCATTAGACAGTCTGTCAGTCAAGTGTATGGGAGTATCTCATACACACACAGGCTGCAGGGGGCGCCGGCACCAAGAAGTACACAGAGGAGCCAGCACCAGGAGTGTCACATCATTACACAGGCTGTCAGTCATCCGTTTAGGAGGATCTCATACACACAGGCTGCAGGGAGCTCTGCAGCCAGAACCAGGAAGCACATAGAGGAGCCAGTCAAGCACTGGGAGGTGTGGCTGTGCCTCCCACTCATGAATAATCTGGACTGCTGAATATGATAATGACTCATTGGCTCCATCTCAGGTCATTTGCATCCAGCTTTAAAGAGCACCTGTCACCTGTAAAAACGGCACTAGGAGCTGCTTACTTTACTTTTACTTTACTGTAGTGCTACAACAGATGCAGCAGTGTTACAGTTACAAGCGCTGTAAGCGGTCCAGAGTATTCATGAGGGGGTGGGATTAGGGGAGGTGACGGTGAAACTTGGCAGTTACTGCCGGCCTATGGATTGGGCGGAGGGAGAAACATGCACAGCGCATGAACTGCAAACTGCACACTTCACCGTCGCTTGGGCCTCTGGATACGCGCAGGACTGAAGAGGAGATGCTAAACACCAGAGGCTGAGTGCACGCTTGACTAGTCAACCCCAAAGCCCGCCCCCCTGACTAGTAGATGACTTGGAAAATAAGGTGATATTTCAGCATGCGGCCGACACACCAGCGTTATAGGGACATGCCTGGACAGCATTTATTACACCCTACAAGGTATGTTTAGGCGTCCTGCTGGTGACAGGTTCCCTTTAAAATAAAAGTAGCTTCTGTGCATATATAGTGGTCTAGTTTTTTGGACTGACCAATATCTTATCAAAGTATATATAAAAATTTAAATAAAATAAATAGATAAAATAAACAAAGATATATCTAAAGAAGTGCAGATTTTTATCTTATACCTTATGCAGATGCTACTGGCGTCATAAAGCGCTTTGTATCATATACTCTATATAAATATATATATATATACACATACTATACTATATATATATATATATATATATATATATACACTCACCGGCCACTTTATTAGGTACACCATGCTAGTAACGGGTTGGACCCCCTTTTGACCTCAGAACTGCCTCAATTCTTCGTGGCATAGATTCAACAAGGTGCTGGAAGCATTCCTCAGAGATTTTGGTCCATATTGACATGATGGCATCACACAGTTGCCGCAGATTTGTTGGCTGCACATCCATGATGCGAATCTCCCGTTCCACCACATCCCAAAGATGCTCTATTGGATTGAGATCTGGTGACTGTGGAGGCCATTTGAGTACAGTCAACTCATTGTCATGTTCAAGAAACCAGTCTGAGATGATTCCAGCTTTATGACATGGCACATTATCCTGCTGAAAGTAGCCATCAGATGTTGGGTACATTGTGGGCATAAAGGGATGGACATGGTCAGCAACAATACTCAGGTAGGCTGTGGCGTTGCAACGATGCTCAATCGGTACCAAGGGGCCCAAAGAGTGCCAAGAAAATATTCCCCACACCATGACACCACCACCACCAGCCTGAACCGTTGATGCAAGGCAGGATGGATCCATGCTTTCATGTTGTTGATGCCAAATTCTGACCCTACCATCCGAATGTCGCAGCAGAAATCGAGACTCATCAGACCAAGCAACGTTTTTCCAATCTTCTACTGTCCAATTTCGATGAGCTTATGCAAATTGTAGCCTCAGTTTCCTGTTCTTAGCTGAAAGGAGTGGCGCCCAGTGTGGTCTTCTGCTTCTGTAGCCCATCTACCTTAAAGTTCGACGTACGTTCGAAAGTTTGCGTTCAGAGATGCTCTTCTGCCTACCTTGGTTGTAACGGGTGGCGATTTGAGTCACTGTTGCCTTTATATCAGCTCGAACCAGTCTGCCCATTCTCCTCTGACCTCTGGCATCAACAAGGCATTTCCGCCCACAGAACTGCCGCTCACTGGATGTTTTTTCTTTTTCGGACCATTCTCTGTAAACCCTAGAGATGGTTATGCGTGAAAATCCCAGTAGATCAGCAGTTTCTGAAATACTCAGACCAGCCCTTCTGGCACCAACAACCATGCCACGTTCAAAGGCACTCAAATCACCTTTCTTCCCCATACTGATGCTCGGTTTGAACTGCAGGAGATTGTCTTGACCATGTCTACATGCCTAAATGCACTGAGTTGCCGCCATGTGATTGGCTGATTAGAAATTAAGTGTTAATGAACAGTTGGACAGGTGTACCTAATAAAGTGGCCGGTGAGTGTATATCCGTGATGAATTGATACAGAAAGTATATTGGAAAATTGTATAACTTTTTATAATACAAACAATAACATTAATTTGCTGAAATGGGAATATCTCTATGTATATATATATATATATGTATGTATATATATATATATATATATATATATATATCTATCTTAGAAATATGTTTGCATATTTTATCTATTTATTTATTTACATTTTTATAGATACTTTGGTAAATTATTGGTCAGCACAAAAAACGAGACCATTATATGCATAGAAGTTCTTTTATATTAAAGGGGTATTCCCACAAAAACAAGTTTCTTATTTGTACTCGGGATAACAAAATAACACTTTCTCTAATTCACTGTTATTAACAAAAATACAGCATTTCACAGATGTAAGTCCAACCTGTCTCTATCAGTCCTGGTGTACTCAATTTCAGTTGCCCCTAGACATGACCCTGTAACTTCTGACTTCAGGGTCGGGTGGCCCCCATCTTGGATTTCTGTGTGACGGCAGTAGTTGATATGTTTCTGTGTCTGCTTAGACTGCTTAGACCGCCCATGACTAACATCACTAGGGTGTTGAGATGTGAGAATTTTCTTTTATGGGAAAAACTCTTTAATTGCATTACTCTTTCTATCTATATATTTACAAACAATAAAACTTAATAACTGATAATAATTCTAAAAGTGGAGTGGGGTTGGGTGTCTAGCTGCCTGAAAACCAGAAGAGCCACCTCTTTTTAGAGAGCAGAGCCTAATGATCCAGCTCACTAAGAACAGACAGTAGTAAAGGACTGCATTTGGGTGTGCAAGGGGGTGCTCAAGTAGGATACCAGTCCGTTAAGTATAATAATAAAACACTTGGCACTCCATTTGATGATGCAAAAACACAGAATTTTACTGGTGTACAAAGTATGACAATCCAAATTCATGTAACGTTTCGATCTTTACTACAGACCTTCTTCAGACGATGAAAGTGAACATAAAACAATATAGAAACTAAGTGAATCGATCCAAAAAAAAACACAGCTATAATTTACATAGACATAAAGGGTATAATACAATGGGAAACATATAGTACAGTATGTACATATGGTACATAACTTAATCATAGAGGGATGTTGGAAGTCACAATGATGAATATGTGAGAATACGATTATGTCTTATTCGGACATAGAGAAACATGCACATGTACATGATTAGTGCATAGTCCGGTGTAGTGGCAGATAGACCACAAGGACAGTCTAAACAGGGGTACTGGAAGACGAGATTACAATACCAGTAAAGCATAAACATAGTTATGAGCACACATAATCAGAGATAGAATAATGGACATTTTTTTTAAATTTTGATCGATTCACTTAGTTTCTATATTGTTTATGTTCACTTTCAGTGTCTGATGAAGGTCTATAGTAAAGACCGAAACGTTACATGAATTTGGATTGTCATAATTTGTACACCAGTAAAATTCTGTGTTATGGAGTTCCAAGTGTTTATTATTACACTAAGATCAGACAGATTCCACCACATCAAACTCTGCCAGCACTGGGCATCCCTGGGCATTGGCCGGGGCCCACATAAGGCTGTATAAGAGGAATCCATGGGGTGAGGGGCTGTATCTAATGAATCCATAGGAGTTGAGGTAGGTTTTATATAAAACAACCATAAGGGGGCTTAATATAAAATAACCATGATATGGTATGATAAACTAGGGAATATTTTTGTGAATAGAAGAAGGTTTTAGTTTCTGAATTTTTAATGCAGCCACGTGAGTTCATTGCAAAGGAGCCTAAAAGGATGATGACTATTGGCTGATGAGGACTTTCAATGATGACAGTGATGGTTGGCTAAAATGGTGGTCTTTTAAATTGTAGCAATCTTTTTAGATTGAAAGTCTGCATTTTGATCAACTTAAGACATTTATGGCAACCTTAATGATGTATAATATTTGCCTGCTATAGACTCACCTTACTGATGATCTTCTGCTGCTGTGAATGGTTTTGTCTCAAAGAGACCACCTCCCGCCACAGAACTTCATTCTGCCTAGAAAAGAGACAGATCTAAAAATTACATCTATACTGTCATTAGTAATTAGTATTGCATATAGACATTCGTGTTCAGCAGAATAGCAAAATTGTTGTGGCCATAATAGAAAAGCCCAACTGGGTGAAATTTACAATAAAGAGTTAGCTAATAATTTTCAACTCTCCTGATATGTCTGACAGGTCAACCAAAAATGCTTCCAGATCTGTCGTATTGAGTTGTCATGCCCGTTAACGCCCGAATCGCCCACCAGCCTTTACAGCTGCTGCATCGCTCCGTTCTAAGCAGTGACACAGGCGTCATGACGTCACGCCACCTGTGTCACTGTGCGGAGCCGCGGCTCACAGAAGAGCTGCGTGAAGACGGCCTGTATATGGGATACAGTATATTACTAAGCTGTGAGGGGGCTGTATATGGGATACAGTATATTACTAAGCTGGGGGGATGTATATGGGATACAATATATTACTAAGCTGGGGGGCTGTATATGGGATACAGTATATTACTAAGCTGTGAGGGGGCTGTATATGGGGTACAGTATATTACTAAACTGGAGGTGCTATATATTTACATTGGTCAGCACTGTATGTAAAATAATGTAACATAATAACAGGGTGGGATATATTAGTTACAGGATACAATAGATTACTTTGCATCATTTAAAACAAATGTTAGGGGTCTGTATTAATAAATAAGGGGCTTTTTATATTGATTGGTGGCTGTGCCTGCTATAATTCCAGTAGAAATATATATATATATATATATATATATATATATATATATATATATATATATAATGAAGGGATGTTTTGTATGTGGGGAGAGTGCGGTCAGTTTAGTTGTGAGGGGTATATATTATTTAGGAGCACAGTGTTTTTATCCAGGAGACTTTATACTGTAAGTGATTGTGGTATTTTTAGGTACACCGAGTGGAGATGCTGCACGGAGCTGAAGATATCCGGCCGTAAATTCGTCATGGATTGGAGAACCTGGAATATTGTCCTACTGATGGAAGAGATTGTCATCTAAAAGGTACTAGATGCCACTAATGACTCCCAGAACCTGAAGTCAGTCACAGTGTGTCAGGGAACTGCCTGTGGGGATGTTAATTGTTAGTAAAGTTTTTCAGCATTTACTTAACGGGGAGCGGGAGGGGGGGGGGGCAGCATTTTAATATTCGCCTCAGGCAGCAAATATGCTAGAATTGGCCCTGGCACTGCATATAGAGGAGCCAGCACAAGGAGTGTCACATCATTATACAGGCTGTCAGTCATGTGTATAGGAGTATCTAATACACACGCAGGGGGCATCAGCACCAGGAAGCACAAGGAGGAGCCAGCACCAGGAAGCACACCATTATACAGGCTGTCAGTAATGTGTATAGGAGTATCTCATACACACACAGACTGCAGGGGGTGCCAACACCAGGAAGCACATGGAGGAGCCATTTCACCATTAAACATCACATCATTATACAGGCTGTCCGTCATGTGTATAGGAGTTTATATATACAGTTATCTCTGCACTAACCTTGCCCCGCAGACTAAGTAATAGTGGGACAGTGGAGGTGCTAACAGGTAATATACAGGTGCCTAACCTGTACCAATATACAAAAATGGATTGAAATGAAAACATCTAGCACCAACTCACACTGTACACGAGATATACGATAAAAATGTTTATTGGATTAAAAACTGGAACATATGTGTAGTATACAATTCTATGTTCAAAATGCGAGAATGTATAGGACCTGCAACATAAAAAAAATATATATACCAAAATCTTTACTTAAATTCTATGATGTATACTATGTAAACATCTCATTAAATGCAATTAAGATCACAGGCTGGGCAAGGAGTAGGGTGACACTGAAGGGTCCAAGTGCCAACCACTACAAATAGTGTGAAACTGATTGAAAATTATAAAAAATAGCATAGATCATAAAGTATGGATTGTTAAATCATAAAATCATATATGTTGGTGAAAAAGTCCAGAGAGCGAATTCTTTATACTTCATATGCTTCTTGTAAACAAATGAAAAATAAAAACATAAATAACATTTAAAAATTTGCTGACAAATAGAAAGCTCAATATTACAATTTTTTAAAATGTTTTTTATGTTTTTATTTTCCATTTGTTTACAAGAAGCATATGAAGTACAAAGAATTCGCTCTCTGGACTTTTTCACGAACATATATGATTTTATGATTTTACAATCCATACTTTATGATCTATGCTTTTTTTTATCATTTTCAATCAGTTTCACACTTTTTGTAGAGGTGGGCACTTGGACCCTTCAGTGCCACCCTACTCCTTGCCCAGCCTGTGATCTTAAACGCAAAAGAGATGTTTACTTAGTTTACTTAGTATACATCATAGAATTTCAGTAAAGATTTTGGTATATATTTCTTTTTTATGTTGCAGGTCCTATACATTCTCGCATTTTGAACATAGAATTGTATACTACACATATGTTCCAGTTTTAGATCCAATAAACATTTTTATTGCATATCTGGGGTACAGTGTGAGTTGGTGCTAGGTGTTTTCATTTAAATCCCTATGTGTATAGGAATATATCATACACACACAGGCTGCAGGGGGTGCAAGAACCAATTATTACATAGAGGAGCCAGCACCAGAAGTGTCACATCATTATACAGGTTGTCAGTCATGTGTATAGGAGTAGTTCATATACACACAGGCTGCAGGGGGCACTAGCACCAGGAAGCACATGGAGGAGCCAGCAGCAGGAGTGTCACATCATTATACAGGCTGTCAGTCATGTGTATAGGAGTATCTCATACACACAGGCTGCAGGGGGCACCAGCACCAGGAAGCACATAGAGGAGCCAGCACCAGGAAGCACATAATTATACAAGCTGTTAGTCATGTGTATAGCAGTATCTCATACACACACAGGCTGCAGGGGGCATCAGCACCAGGAAGCACATAGAGGAGCCAGCAGCAGGAGTGTCACATCATTATACAGGCTGTCAGTCATGTGTATAGGAGTATCTCATACACACAGGCTGCAGGGGGTGTGGCCTCCAGCAGCAGGAGTGTCACATCATTATACAGGCTGTCAGTCATGTGTATAGGAGTATCTCATAGGAAGCACATAGAGGAGCCAGGTGCAGGAGTGTCTCTTCTTTATACAGGATGTCATTTGCATACAGCTTTAGAACCAGATAGTTTGAGTATGTAGGCATGTAGAGGGACAATGTAGGGATAGGGGCAATGCTTTCTAATGGCAGTTTATGAAAATATATTTAGTTTTGGAGGTTAATTTGCCTGACAGGTTCTCTTTAAAATGTTTCCTGCAACTTCTTCAGATAATGTCAGCATTAGGTACAGATTATTACATGAAATAGGTGATGCTCTGTGGTAAGTCACATCTCTACAGACACAACTCACTGCTTCATATCTTGCATCTGGCACTCTGTGTTCTCTTGCTGACTCCGCAGGCTCTGCACCTCATAAAGTAGCCTGCTAACATCCTCATGTCGAAGTTTTGTCTCCTCACTTTTGACAACAGAAACCTGCAGGGAATGCCAAAACTTATGTACAGTTATTCATGTAGGAAAAAGGACCAAGTGCACTTTTAGGACAGGCAGTATATGCAGAGACGTAGTATTATTGGCAGGCAGAGTAGCACAAAGCTCCTATTTACAGCCTGTTTCCTCTACAGGTGGCACTGGGTCTCTCCAGCCAAGACATGTTCTGGGTTAGCAGGCAATGAAATAAGATGTGTGATATCTTCATCAGATACCAAAGATGGACAACATGACCGTGAAGAGGTTACTCATGTCATAGAGACAATTAGGGGTATTTATCATGGCTTCTACACAAGAAATAGAGACTCCCTCGCTCCCTAAGCCACCTCCACACCAATTGGACGAGGCTCATTTACTATAGTTATTGAGTAACTGAATTATAATACAGGATATATTAAGCAACTGAAGCCTCTTAGTATATTCTGCGGAAAGAGCGCGGCAGGGGAAACACTGCGCACAAGCTCTTGATACATTTTCCCATTGTGTCTCTTGTAAATTATTGCACTTAAACGGGTTGTCCGACTATTACAAAGATGTAATAAGTGGGCTGGGGAGGGCATTTAAAAAAATAAAGTCGTACTCACCTGCTTCTGTGCTCCCGGTGTCCAGCGCCGCAGTCCGTCAGAGCCGTGCCTCTGTTTGTTTACAGGGGCATGGCTCAAAGGGACCGCAGTCTCCATTAAAGACCCTGAGTCTTATCCCAACAACTGAACCTCTGATTATTCTGGCTGCAGCCCTTCTCTGAGAGTTGGGAAAACTGCAAATATAACATTTTAATATAGACTTGCACACTGTTCTGTATTTACATTTTTTCAGAAGCAATGAAATGCCATACAAATCCATGACCCCTGCAGCCAATCACAGGCTCTAGTTTTGTGACACACATGTCTGCATCCCTTTCGTAATCAAAGCATCACCATTCGTAACAAAAAAGGAGATAAAATGAGTGTTACCTTCCTCTTGATATGCTCTAGCAGATGCTCATGCCCCTGCAGGAAGTACAGATGCTGAAACTCTGTGTCATCCCTCTCTGGCTTTACTAGTCCCCCCTGTTCAATGTTCACCACTTTTCTAAATCCATCTAAAAAAATTAAATAATTGAAAAAATATTACACAAGACAAGATGGATGTCACATAATTATCCACACATAAACTCTGAATGTATTCATATGGTATAATGTGACTAATACTTGACTGTTTATTTTCTCTTTTGAAAGGTGTAGTTGGCAGCACTTATTATTTTACACTAATACGAGTCAATTAATTATTGCTATATACAGTACAAGTTTCATAAATCTGCTCCATTACCAATCTTAATAAGGCTGTCAATATACTACAAATAATATGTTATTGTAAAATGCACTATGCATAGTAGCTGCCAAGATAATCAACTTGGAATCTGTTTTAAAAAAAGACAGGGATATGTAACTACAGGGATAGCAGCCATACCAGCTGCTATGGGGCCCGCAGTGTCAGGGGGCCACCCAATCTGCCAATCTAAATAATGAGGAATGTGCACCATTGTACAGCATATTATGAATATAAAATTGCACATCTTCCACAGTACACAGCTGAGCCAGCAGCACAGAAAATAAATATTGGGGGGAAAGGGAAAGGCAAAGAGGCAGGACTAGAAATATCTCATCTCTACTTCTTGCAGTCTACTTCCCCCATGTCTTCAGCAGCTACTGGGCCCCAGGATTAGAAGACAAGTGAATATGTGTGTATGAATGTATAAATGTCTTTATGTGATATTTATATACTCTATATGTGTATGTATATGCAATCTGTAAATGCTTAATGTGTTTGTATATATGCTGTATGTCTGAATAAGGTACTTTATGTATGTGTGTATATGCTGTATGTGAGTGTATATGTGATGCCTATATGCTGTATATGGTGTATAGTATGTATATGCTGCATGTGTGTGTGTGTATGGTGGAAGATATGTATATACTGTACTATATGTATGTGTGTTTATACTGTATGTGTATATATGGTGTGTTAATACTGTATACATTTGTATATATGGAGTGTATGTATAATAATATGATATATATGTACTATGTGTGTATATTTGATATGTATGTACTATTTGTGTGTATAAGATGTGTATATACTGTATGTATACGTGTATAAATGATTGCACATAAGTGTATATAAATGAGTGTCTGAGTGTATAAATGTGTGTGATTGTATAAACATTTGTGAGATACAGATATGTGTATTTTTTGTAAGGGGAGGTGGACTCCATTCAGAAGTTTGCTATGGGGCACAGGCTCTCCTAGTTAAAAAGGTGTTTGGCGTGCCCAAGTTGTGTTGGCACAAACCCAACCACTAGTTTCTTACAACTACAACTACCGTATTATTCACAACTCCCTTCTGCATCACATCTAATTTTGATAGTTTAAAATGTGTGCAATTCTACTTCCTTGGCATAAGAAGTACTGTGCAATTTTCATATTTTCATATAGAACAAAATTTGAATATTTCAACTATTTGATTTGTTGAAAGTCTAATGCATCTAATGACTTAACTTTTGACAGTCTATTCTATTTACAAAGTTTAATGGACATCTTCCATTAGAGCTATATATTACTTTAGCAAAAAATGTTTTATTTTAAAAACATAAAAAATCAGAGACATAATAAAACTGTATGTCATATATACTGTATGTCATATTGAACAACTAAATAGGTGTGTGTATATATATATATATATATATATATATATATATATATATATATAGTTTTATTATGTCTCTGTGATTTTTTATGTTTTTAAAATAAAACATTTTTTGCTAAAGTAATATATAGCTCTATTGGTATTTTGGAACTGGTTTTGGGTATTGGCACTGTCAGCGCCCCATGTGTACTCCGTTCTTTTCTTTGGTAATTGTATATTGCATTATTACTGGTCATTTGGGATCCCAGTCTATGGAGTTGTGAGAGCTGCTCAGCACAGTTGCTTGCCCTACCACTATACCTACCTGTAAGAGACACAACAGGTCTGGACCTCGGGACCATCGTATTCTTGGATGTGGACCTACCTTTTATCTATATATGCATTGATTCCAAGAACGGTCAAGGTGAGCACCCCTGATTAGTCTACTACATCTGCCGGTTATCTGACGATATCACCCGGGGTGCCGTCCTTCTGCCGGTTATCTGACGATATCACCCGAGGTGCCGTCCTCTGTTGTTTTCTTTTTTCCTACTTCTTGCATCTTCCATTAGAATCACTGATTGTAGACACCTAACATGTCTATGTGATGAAGTGGAGTCCAGTGCTGCCTTTCTTATATCCATGAATGCCTGGTTTTTGATGAAAAATGCGTTTTAAAAACATGTAAATGAGCCTGACGGGCTCTTACGCATACAATGTTCCTTGTACAGCTGCAGTGGTAAACAGCTGGCTGAACATGGAACATTGTAACGTGCATGCACAAAGTTTGCAGAGAGTTGGGTGATATCAACAGCATGGAGTGTGGGAGGAACAAGGTGGGAGGCAAAGGAGGAGAGGAGTGAATAAATCAAAAGTTGGCCAAGAGTGGAGCCCCTAAGGCTCATTTACATATTTTGAAATGCATTTTTCTTCAAATACATAGCATTCCCAGATATGACAAAGGCAACACTGGACTCCACTTCATCACAAGGCGATGTGAGTTTTAGGTGTGTACCATTAGTGATTCTGATGCTAAATGTCCTTTAATCATTAAGGGAAATATGATCTAGGTATGGATAGAGTTAAAGATCCTGCCCTAGTCTGTCACATGCGCTGGAGAGAGTAGGAGTGAGCGCTGCCTACCTGTATTATTTATAATACCTGTATTTCTATAAATATGGACAGTAAAGACATTCAAAAAAAATAATCAAATAATCTATAGCTCATTGTACACTTACACATATTGAGCTGCCTCACAAAACTGGCCATGTTATTGTGCTTGAAGTACTTGGGCAGGACTTCCTTGGCAAACCTGCCTTGGTCGAAAACATGGAAACTGGTTCCATTCTGGAAGAGAGTAAAGCAAACAAAATAAAATGGGGAAAATGAACTTCTAGAATGACATGAAGATTATAGCAACTTTAGCTCCCGGGACAATACAATAGTCATAACATTCAAACCACCTGCCCAGCAGTGTTCTACTAGATCTGACCTGTCAAGACATGAACTATCCAGTGTGTAGTGTTCTGTATCTGGTATCAAAATGTAAGTAGCATGTCATTTGGGGTTTACAAGGTTCAGAACTTGGTGGCCTATCAGCAGGGTTTGTTTTTTATGTATGGTGAACATATAACTTTAGATAGAGTTCAATTCTGCACTAAGAAAAAATAAGCAATTCTCCAATTTACTATAATTGGCTATCTGCAGCTGTTTAGCAGCTAGCAAAGGTTTTACTTCAACCCCCAGGCTAATTTCCATTTGCCATGGGAGGCCTCAGGGCCGGCTCCAGGTTTTAGAAGGCCCCTGGTCAACAGAGCCTTAGTGGGCCCCTTCATGGGCCACCATCCAGTAGCCACACTGCCCCCTGCCCCTGTGGACATCTGCCCCCCCCCCTGTAGACACACTGACCCCCCTCCCCCTGTAGACACACTGGTGCCCCCCTCCCCCTGTAGACACACTGGTGCTCCCCTCCCCCTGTAGCCACACGCCCCCCCCCCCCATCCTGTAGCCACACTGCCCTCTTCCTCCCCCTTTAACCACACGACCCCCTTCCTCTTCCTGCAACCACACGGCCCCCTTCCTCCCCCTGTAGCCACAATGGGGCCCTATGCACACCAACTTTTAATTCTGTCGGAGACTGAATATGAGTATGATAAATATGTTGCGAGGTCCAACTGTGCACAAGAAAGCTCCTATATGTGCAGAATTTTGTGTCGTGTCAGGAATAGTGCAGCTGTGCCACAAATGTGCCACAAAGGTGTCTTGGACATAGATGTGCAAGCAGTTTGCACTAAAAAGAATGTGCAAAGTCAGACAGAAAACTGGTGAAACGTCTTCATAAATCTGAAGCTCTCTGCAGCACTTGGTGCACTTTTAACACAGGGCAACAATTCTGTCGAACTTTACATGATATGTGGCGCACGGTCCAACTGAGCACCACAGCGCCCATTTCAGTGCAGAAATTTGTGTCACATGAAGAATAGTGCAGCCTTCTTAAATACATGTGCAATGAGCTTGCACTGTAAATAACGTGCAAAGCCGGCCAGAAAACTGGCGCAAGGACCTTAGTAAAACACATCATTATTAACCTGTTTCAAACATTGACCTTTTTTGTTTTTGTGTTTCGATTTTTTGTTCGCCTTCTTTAAACATATGCAACTTTTTTTTTCAGAGATTTATATGGGCTTGTTTTCTGCACTTCCTATTGTCCTATTGTACTGGGAAGCAGGAAAAAAATTTCATATGCAGTGAACTTTATTTTGCCATATTCTGACGATAAGAACTTTTTCTTACTGTGGCATATGGAGCAAATTTTATGCAAGATGTGAATGTGTGGGACCTTTTGATCATTTTTTATTTAAAAGACAACACGACAAAAAAGTGGGGTTTAGACCATTTTTTTTAATAACCTTTTTTATATATTGATAGATTAAGACTTTTGGAACCCGTCGTTATCTAACAATTATTATTTTATTGTTTATATTTATGTCAGTTCTATGGAAAGGGGGTGATTTTACCTTTTAGGTGTTTTTATATTTTTTTTATATTTTTTAGACCACCTAGAGTACTTTAACCCTAGGGGTCTGATCATCCTACCATATACTGCTATACTACAGTGGAGCAGCATTTGGCATTTTTGCACATGATCTGCAACAATGTGCCACCCTAACAGATCTACAGAAAATGACAGACTCCCAGCTGTCATGGCGATGGATCATGGATCCCCAATTACATCATAGCTGACAACCACAACCAAGATGGCAGCGCCGATTGCTGGTGCAATATGCAGCAAATGTACCTGTCATGGGTGGTCCAGTGATCCATATCGCTCATCGCGGGCTCACCCGTGCCTCTCGCCCCTCGCCGCAAGCACAACTTACGGGTCCCGGCTCCTTCTCTGGCTTCTTCAGTTCCGGCTGCTGCTGCTCCTTCTTCCTCGGCTGAGCGCGCGCGTCCCCGACTCCTAGGGTGCGCGTGCACCAACTTCTGCAGATTTAAAGGGCCAGCGCGCCACTAATTGGCTCTGGCCATTTCAGGTAATCTATTTAATCCTGCCTCTTCCTGTGATCCCTGCTGGATCTTTGTGCCCTGTGCCCTAGAGAAAGCTTTGTTTATACCGTGTGCTGTTTATGTGTGCTGTCTCCTCGCTGGTATCCCCTATTGTGGCGCTCACCAAGAAGGGTGCTAACCCCCGACTCTGGCCTTCGTCTGCTGAGGAGGCCTTCACAAACTTAAAGTTCAAGTTCGCTTCAGCCCCAGTACTGGTATGTCCCGACACAGAGAAGCCTTTCCATCTGGAAGTAGATGCATCCTCAGTAGGGGCCGGTGCAGTGCTCACGCAGAAGGGTTCCAAAGGTCGAACTGTCACCTGTGGATTTTTCTCCAAGAGATTCTCCTCCGCTGAGAGGAATTATTCCATAGGAGACCGTGAACTGTTGGCGATTAAGCTCGCCTTAGAAGAGTGGCGTTAGCTCCTGAAGGGAGCTCGGTTTCCGGTCAGCATTTATACAGACCACAAACTGCTCAGCGACTCAATCCACGTCAAGCTCGCTGGTCACTCTTCTTCGCCCGTTTCGATTTACTCATTCATTTCCGCCCTGCCGAGAAGAACATCAAGGCTGACGCCCTTTCTCGTGCCTCGGATGTCCTTGGGGAGGAACTGGCTCCTGAACATGTCATCCTTCCTGACCGACTGGTACTGGCTGCGCCTGTGGATCTTCGTCTACTACCCCCTGGCAAGACATACGTACAACTTGCTCTACGTAGGAAGATTCTGTCTTGGGGACATTGCTCACGTGTGGCGTGGCATCCTGGGGTGCAGCATTCATTTCCCGGTTTTACTGGTGGCCAGATCTGGCCAAGGACGTTTGGGACTTTGTGGGTTCCCATGCTTCCTTTGCCCGTAATAAGCCGTCACGTCTCAAGCCTGCTGGTCTTCTTCTGCCGTTCTTCTGCCGTTGCCGATACCCAGCTGTCCTTGGACTCATATTGCCATGGACTTAATTACGGACCTACTGCCTTCATCTGGCAATACCGTCATCTGGGTGGTGACCGACCGATTTTCGAAGATGTCCCATTTTGTCCCTCTTCCAGGTTTACCATCTGCTCCACGTTTTGCCAGCCAGTTCTTCCATCACATCTTCAGACTCCATGGACTTCCCCAACACATTGTCTCTGACCTTGGGGTTCAGTTCGTCTCGAAATTCTGGCATTCTCTCTGCAACCAACTTCAGGTGAAATTGGACTTCTCTTCCGCTTATCACCCCCAGTCTAACGGACAAGTGGAAAGAGTTAATCAGACCTTGGGCTGCTATCTACGCCATTTTGTTTCTGCCTGTCAGGACGATTGGTCCACTCTGTTACCTTGGGCAGAGTTCTCTTATAACTCCTTGGACTCTACGTCCGCGTGTTCCGCCCCATTTTTTGTTAATTATGGATTGCATCCCCGCCCTCCTCTACCCCTGTCATCGGAAATTCCTGCTGTTGAGGAATTGGTGCAGGACTTTAAGACCATTTGGGAACAGACTTGTCTTTCCTTACTACAAGCTTCAGCTAGGAACAAGTCCCGGGCCGATAAAAGACGCAGGCCTTCTCCTGTCTTCAATCCTGTCCGACTTAAGATTCCTGGCTACAAGCTTGGTCCTCATTTCCTGGGTCCCTTCCAGGTGCTAAATCGCATCATTCCAGTCTCCTACAAGCTGTGTCTCCCTCCCACCATGCGCATCCCGAACTCCTTCCATGTCTCCTTGCTTAAGCCTGTTATCTTGAACCGCTTCTCCCGACAACTCTCCCCTCCTGCTTCTGTGGCCGACTCCTCTGACATCTATAAGGTTAAGGAAATCCTGGATATGAAGACAGTGAGGGGTAAGCGGTTCTTCTTCTGGAAGGGGTTCGGGCCTGAGGAGAGATCTTGGGAGCCTTAGGACAATATCTTGGACCAGGACCTCTTGCAGAGATTTCTTCAGCCCAGGAAGAGGGGGAGGCCGAAGGGGGAGGGGTACTGTCACGGGTGGTCCCGCGATCCATATCGCGGATTGCAGGCTCACCCGTGCCTCTCGCCCCTCGCCTGCGCACCGCAAGCGCAACTTACGGGTCCCAGCTCCTGCTTTGGCTCCTTCTTCCTCGGCCGTGCACGCGTGTCCCCGACTCCTTCTGCAGATTTAAAGGGCCAGCGAGCCACTAATTGGCGCTAGCCATTTCAGGTAATCTATTTAATCCTGCCTCTTCCTGTGATCCCTGCTGGATCTTTGTGCCCAGTGCCCTAGAGAAAGCTTTGTTTATACCGTGTGCTGTTTATGTGTATTCCCGTTGTGACCCTGGTTCTGCTTTTGACTTTGCTCCTTTGCCGCCTGCCTTGACCTATTGCTACGTCTCTGACTCCGATCCTGTGCTGCCCGTCCTGACCTCCTGCCTGTCCCTGACTACGAGATTGCCTGCCGTTTAAGTACCTCAACCTTGGCTGCCATTGTGGACAAGTCACGCCTGTGGAACGACCTGGTGGTACCACGCCGCAGCAGGACCAACCTGCTTTGCGGCGGGCTCTGGTGAAAACCGGGTACCACTTAGACTCTGGTCCCAGGTTGTGGCTTGTGTCATCGTCCGCAGTGGTCCAGAGGATCCACAACCTCGAAGCTTGACAGCACCCTCACTATGCACCCCTTGCTGCAAGCCGACATACTATTATGTTAGTTTGCGGCAAGGGGCTTAAGATGGTAAAATCCAGATGAAATTTGAGATGGGTTTGTCCACTTGTGGTTGCAATGTATTTTAAAGGGAAAATGTAACCAAATTTTCACAAATAGAGCTAGTGCAAGAGCCCTATTAACTGACACCATTTTCCCTCTCTACCCTACTACCTCCCCTTCTTCCCCTTCTGCCCCCAACTCTTATTAGTATCTTCCTACCCTCCACTTCTCTTCCCATTTGTCGTAGTTATGTGTTACCATGGTGAGTTCTCCATGGACCGCCATGGGATCCCGGAGACTCCACCCCGGCTTTGGTTCTTAATTCGTAAAAATCGATGGGGGCACGGGAGAAACTGGAACATGAGCTTGTAGAGTCCAAACTTAAAGTGTTTTTGTTACAGGTTATGTTATATGTGACTCCTAATTGATGTATTTTAATGTGATAAGGACTGTGTTCCTAGTGCTCTTTTTGTGCTTCTGTCTTCAATAAAACAAATTTAAAAAAAAACAAAACAAAAAACTGACACCATTTTAGCTAAAAATTGTTTCCCTTACCACATAAATTAACTTTATCTTATATTACCTGGCATCAGATGGGGCGTGTCCTGTTTGGCCAGCCACTTTTATTTAGTCCTCCACATGTCACATGCCTTTACTCAGCATGTCATGTGACCAAGGAGATGTCATCTAAGGTCCTGTTACATTTACAACATTTACCCCATGTATGTATCTGATCACATGAAATCACAGCAGCCTCCATGGACTTCTACTCCTCCCCATGCTTCCATGAAGGCATGCTGTGATTTAATGAGATCAGATACATACCTGTCAATCAGGAACAAGAAGACAGGGCAATACAGGACATGAGTGTACACACGGTGCGTTCTTGGTCAGTTCTTGGTGTTTTTTTTTGCATGTTTACCATACATTTGGCTGGTTTAAAACCGTTTTTCTTCATTTGTGGAAGTTTAAACAGCTGTGAAAATGTTGATACAGCTGCTTACACTTCCAGAAATGAAGAAAAACAGGGTTTTAAAATGCATGCGGTTTTAGTGCATTTAAAACACACCAAGAACGGACCAATAACTGACCAAGAACGCATCGTGTGCCCGCACCCTTAGTGTGATTGGACTCACCTCGGGTGAGTTGCATATACGTTTACAAACCGATTTTATTATGCCATTAAGCCATGTAAAGAAACCTTTTAGGGGGCATGCACAGATACCACTTGGGTTTAGACCTAAATGCTTGCGTCATACAAGTGTTTTTCCGTATTAAAAAAAACTTGTTGCAACTAACCGAATTCAAGCATTTAGGTCTAAACACATATGTGCTTGGGGAGGAGATACTCCAGATGTGCATTGCATTACCTCTTATGAAAGGTAATAAGTGCCTCCATCAGCCACCAGTATTGTGGAACATCATATTGTGCCCCATTCATCACACCCTCATATTTTGGCCTCCTCATCTTCCCCTCATATTGTAGCCTCCATCCTTTTCCCCTCATATTTTAGCCCCCTCATTTTGTGGTCTCCCTCATTTCTACCTTATATTGTTGCCCCCTCATTTCCCTCTCACACCACCATATCTCCCACTCATATTGTGGACACCTTCAGCTCCTTGTCATATTGGTTTCCCTCGCATTGTGCCCCCCACTTTCTCTTCCTATTGTGGTCTATCACCCCCTCTCATATTGTGGTCAATCATGACCCATCCTATTGTGGCCCCTCACCTCCCCCTTATGTTCTAGCCCCCCCCCCCCCATTTCCCCCTCCTGTTTTGGGCCCCCCTCATATTGTGGCCTCTCATGTCCACTCCTCTTGTGGGTCCCCATCATCCCCCTTCAAATTGTATCCCCCTTCACCTTGTCACCCTCTATACAGTCATGTCAAGTAAACTTGTATTTTTCTGTACTACATACAAATAGGAAGTTACATGACTCCACCTGTATATGGACATAGTTGCACATTTATTATGGCAAACAAATAGTAAAAATGGTTGCTAGTCACATAAAGTAGAAAGCGGAGAGCGGTACATAAAATACATGAACCCGGGTAAGGACACAGAAATATACAGGCTTGAAGCCAGCTCAAACAACCAGCGCTGCTGAAACATACAAAAAGTGTTTACTGTAAGATGGAGTATTAAGTCAACAATGGGAAAGATCTTTAATAAGGTATCCTGAAAGGGACGCCTATACCTGACACTATGCTAAACTCATATATTACAGTGATTCCCAAACCAGGTAAAGACCCATTGACTTGCGCTAGCTACAGACCAATAGCCCTCCTTAATTCAGACTTAAAAATCTTTACAAAATTATTAGCTGACAAGTTAAATAACTGGCTTCCCCAACTGGTCCACAAGGACCAGGTGGGATTTGTCAGGTTTCGCCAGGCGGGGATAACACGCGAAGAGCAGCCGACCTCCTGGAAGTTGTTAGACACCAGGGGGAGCGAGCACTCTTCCTTAGTCTCGATGCTGAAAAAGCATTTGACCGCTTGGACTGGACTTTTATGTTTGCCACCCTTCAACGCTTTAGGTTTAGGGGCCCTTTTTTACAAGCCTTACGGGCATTATACTCCACCCCACACGCGGTGGTGCGTTTACCACATGCTCACTCCTCTCCCTTCCCTATACGTAATGGCACACGCCAGGGGTGTCCACTCTCCCCGTTGCTATACGTTTTGTGCATCGAACCCCTAGCGGCCTACATTAGAGCAAACCCAGATGTGTCAGGAGTTATGGTCCGCAATACGCAATTTAAAATCTCCCTATTTGCGGACGATGTCTTGCTCACTTTAACCAATCTGGTGGTAAGCTTACCAAACTTGCACGAAACCCTAAAACTGTATAGCAGTCTGTCGGGATATAAAATTAACCGTACAAAGACAGAGACCCTGCCGATTAATATCCTCCAGGGGGAGCTGGAAGCATTGCAGTCAGCATTCCCGTATTCATGGAAAAGTTCCTCCTTAAAATATCTGGGTATTAACCTAACTCCTACCTACGGTGGGCTTTTTGGGGCCAATTTTATACCCTTATTTCAAGATATTCAGCCGCCATATACAATACAATACATACAGCATGCCTCCATGTACCATATAATACATACAGCGTGCCGCCATATACCATATAATACATACAGCGTGCCGCCATATACCATATAATACATACAGCGTGCCGCCATATACCATATAATACATACAGCGTGCCGCCATATACCATATAATACATACAGCGTGCCGCCATATACCATATAATACATACAGCGTGCCGCCATATACCATATAATACATACAGCATGCCACCATATACCATATAATACATACAGCGTGCCGCCATATACCACATAATACATGCAGCATGCCGCCATATACCATATTATATACAGCGTTCCGCCATGCAATATAAGATGCATTCAGTGTGCCACCATGTAAAATTTACTATATGGCGGTATATATAGATATACACACACAGTCATACAGCATGTACACATATATATAGCAAATATGCAGCATATACACTCATATAGCATGCATAAACACACACACTCACTAAACACATACAGTATACACACACTTATATACAATCATACAGTACACATACACACACACTCACCATACAGTATATACAGATGAATATAAACATATATATATATACATATATATATTATATATTATATATATATACATATATATATACCCACACATCTTACGATAAAATAGATACATACTTACGTGGACGGCGGGCGAGTGGGAAAGGTGTGCCGCAGATAGGTGAGGCGGGCCGCGGAGGGGAGAGGTGGGCCAGGTGGCTGGGAGTGGCAGGCCACGGACGGGAGAGGCGGGCCGGGTGGCTGTAAAAGGCGGGCCGGTTGGCTGCGAGAAGCAGGTCACGGACGGGAGAGACGGTTCGGGAGGCAGCTGCAGGAGGGGCAACCAGGTGGCCGGGGACGTTCACAGCCGAGCTGCGGTGAGTGACCTACCTGATACCGCCCCTCCGTCCACCAGGAGGTGCTGCCGCCTGAGGCGAGTTTCTCAACTCGCCTCATGGTAGGTGCGCCCCTGGTTACTTATCAAAATGATTGTTTTACCCCACATGTTGTACTTCATTTTAGTGTTACATTTTGGCTGATTTTGCGTTTATTTACAAAAAAAGAAAAAAATTATGATTTTTTTTTTAATTTGCCATTTTCAGGCAGATAAATATACCACCTGAATAAATTGCTGAATATCATTTCCCATATGTCTACTTTACATTTTCATAATTTTTTAAATGTCTGGATAATTTATTCTGCACCCCTCAAGCTATCAGAAACAGCTTTTAAGAAGATTGTTTACCCCTTGAGATCTTCATAGTAATGCATGGTCAAATTGTGTTGGTTATACGATCATTTAGCCCTAAAATTTACACATTTCCAAAAGTTAAAAAGAGAAAACCCAATTTGTTCTGCAATTTCTCCCGAGTACAGAGACCCGCCACATGTGGCCGTTACTTGTTTTATTGACGTACAGCGAGGCGCAGAAGGGAAGGAGCGCCCTGCAGCTGCCGAGATTTATGTTTTCTCATTGGTCCCTTTTGCAGGCTATAAAATTTTAGCTTTTATGTTGTTGGGGCCATGTGACGGCATTTTTATTGCAGGATGAGATGCTTTTTCCAGTGTTACCATTTTGGAGTTGGTATCCCCTATTGTTGAAATTTAGGAACTTTTTTGAGGGCAGGAGAAGAAAAGCTTGTGGGGATTCAATAGGTAAAAATCATATTTTTTGGCGGGTTTTAAAAGATATATCTGCTGCTGAGCGGGAAGGGGTTAACGAGGGTCTGTGCTTATTTGGAGGTAATCTGAATGTGTGTCTGGAATCATGATAGACACGACAGGACATTTGTCATACAAGAACCTGCTTGCTTTAGGGAAGAGCTTAGTAGATTGGATGTGGAAGACGTCTTGTGTTTAATTAAACCCTGAGCTAAAGACTTTACCATTTACTCTGCTACACATTAAACCTTTCACACGCTTGACTATGTATTCATATCAGCCCTGAAAGAGAGGGTTAAAGAGGTGCAGATAGGTTCCATTCTGCTAACAGACCATACATATGGCACCACATGCCATCCTTGCCCAACCCTGATTGGTCATGGACCTTAAATAGCACCTTGTTAGGAGACCAAGCACAGGTAAAAGTGTTAAGTGACAGAGTGAAGGAATATTTCTTATACACTAACAGAGAAGATCTACCCCTTCCGTATAACTGGGAAGCCCACAAAACGGTAGCATGGGGGGAATTCATATCTATTGTGGCTTATGTTCAAAAGAAATGTACCAGACTCCTAATGCTTAATCATATGTTTGCTTTATTGTGCCAGTCCTGAACACTTCCTTGGGTCTTGTCCTAACCGTCCCCAGGGTCCAGGAAACGTCAGCACCTAGGGCTCTTGGGAGTAAGAAAGCTTCTGCACGCCTGATGATTCCGGTGCTTCTCAGCATTGGCACCGGCACCCAGATCAAGGTCTCGGCTTTCTTGGACTATGCTTCTGCAGGGAAATTTATGGATGCCACTCTGGTCTCCTAGGATCGCATCCCCGTGGTTCTCCTCAAGAAGGCTTTGGTCATCTCCTCTGTCAGTGGCCAAATCCTCTCTGACCCAGTCCAGTACTGCACCAAACCTCTGTCCTTGCAGATCAGTGTGCTGCACAAGGAGAGACTGTCTTTTTATGTACTACTGCGGTCCACGTCCTCCATCCTGTTTGGTCTATCATGGTTGCAGCTCCATGCACCTGTTCTTAACTGGAAGATGTGGGAGATCCTTGGGTGGGGTCTCGCTGTGTGAACCTCATCCAGTGCCAGTCTTTGTTTCTTCTGTGGCTCCCAACCCCCTGGAGGGTCTTCCCATCTGCTATAAGGACTTGCTTGACATCTTCTCAAAGAAGCAAGCCGAGACATTGCCGCCTCACCGCCCCTACGACTGTCCTGTGGATCTGCTGCGGGGTACGTCCCCTCCGCGGGGCCGTGTGTACCCACCCTCCGTACCAGAAACCGCAGCCATGTCGGACTATATCAAGGAAAATCTGTAGAGGGGATTCATACGTAAGTCCTCTTCTCCGGCTGGTGCAGGCTTTTTCTTTGTGCCCAAAAAGGACGGGTAACTCCGTCCATGCATTGACTATCGGTCTTAACAAGGTCACAGTTAAGAACCGTTATCCCTTGCCGTTGATCACGGAGCCGTTGATCACAGAGCTGTGGAGCTAAGATCCTCTCCAAATTGGACCTTTGTGGGGCCTACAATCTCATCCGAATCCGCAAGGGTGATGAATGGAAGACAGCGTTTATTACTCGTGATGGGCATTTTGGGTACTTAGTGATGCCTTTTGGACTCTGTAATGCTCCCACAGTCTTCCAAGAATTCATCAATTACATCTTCAGAGATCTGCTGTACTTGTGTGTAGTGGTCAACCCAGACGACATCTTGTGTTCTCTCCAGACCTCGAGACCCACCAGTCTCACATACGGAAAGTTCTTGGCCGCCTATAGACTAATCGTCTCTACGCCAAGAATTGTCTATTTCACCAGCAAAGCCTTCCTTTCCTCGGTTACATTATCTCGGACAAAGATCTCCAGATGGACCCTGCTAAATTATCTGCAGTGGCCACGTTCAGAAGGTCTACGTGCCATCCAGAGGTTCCTAGGTTTTGCAAATTACTACCGGGAGTTTATGCCACACTTCTTTACTCTGGTGTCTCCTATCGTGGTGCTCACCAAGAAGGGCGCCAAATCCCGCCTCTTGCCCTCTGAAGGCAGCTGAAGAGGCCTTCTCAAGGTCCCCCTTTGCTTCACTCACTCACCTGCGGCTTCTTTTCCAAGACTTTTTCTCCTGCAGAGAAGTTATTCTATTGGTGATAGAGAACTTATGGCTATCAAGCTTGCCCTAGAAGAATGGCAATATCTTTTGGAGGGAGCTTGCCGTTCTGCGTGTATACAGACCATAAGAATCTCTTGTATTTCCAGACAGCCCAATGTCTGAACCGTAGGCAAGTCTGTTGGTCGCTCTTCTCACGCTTCAATATATTGATCCACCTTCGTCCTGCAGAGAAGAATATCAAGGCAGATGCTCTCTCTCATGCCTCTGATGTTAATGGGCTCTTCAGCATATCATCCCTCCCAAACGTTTGGTTGTGGCTGCTCCAGTGGACCTCCAGCAGCTCCCACCAGGCAAGATGTATGTCCGACCTGCCCTTCGGAAGAAGATTTTGGGGTGCAGCACTCAGTAGCTCTCACATCCCATTACTATTGGTGGCCAGATCTAGTCCAAGATGTGCAGGATTTTGTGGGTTCCTGCACTTCCTGTGCACGTAATAAGCCATCACACCTCAAACTCGCTGGTCTCCTGATGCCGTTGCTGATACCCAACTGCCCGTGGACTCACGTGGTCATGGACTTTATCACGGACCGTCCATCTTCCTCTGGGAATACCGTCAAGTTCCATTTTGTCCCGCTGCCAGGTCTGCCATCTGCTCCTCGCCTTGCCAGCCTGTTCTTCACCCACATCTTTCAGCTGCACATCCTATCGGACCGAGGGTCCAGTTTGTCTCCCGCTTCTGGCGATCTCTATGTAATCAACTGCATATGAAATTGGACTTCTCTTCTGCGTACCATCCGCAGTCAAACTCTGGGCTGCTACCTTGGTCATTTTGTCTCTGCCTGTCAGGATGACTGGTCCTCTTTGTTCCCTGGGCAGAGTTCTCCCTGAGTGCATTTCTTTTTTTTCTTTTTTTTAAAGATTATCTATTTTTTAAACAGCATATTAAAACTTTTCAGTACACCCAATTTTAGTTTCTACAAAGTTTTATTGAATTGAAAAACAGAATAGTGCCTTACAATAGGTCATGGCATAACATATACCCCTCCCAGGGTGAAATCATGGAAATTATTTCAGAGTTATACATAGCCAGCTACTGTATCAAACAGAACTAGTACAGTATAGGTGGGAGGAGGGGGGGTAAATATCCTGAATATGGAGTTAGTACGAGATCAGTATAGGTGATCGCTATAGGTGAGAGAGGTAACAGCTGTGTGTATCAATGATCCGTGTGTGATCTACCAATGTCACTAGGGAGACAGAGTAAGAGAGTACAACCAATTTTTATGGGTGTTTACCATATATTATAAAATGCAATAAATATTCAAATATCACAATAGCAAATATTATAAAATAAATTACATAACAATACATTTCTTAGCCCCTTTCCTGTCCTTTTTCTGCTCTTGTGATATATATCCACCATTTGATCTCCACTCGGATGATAATAATTCTTTATTTCTATAGCACACACAGATTACGCAGCACTGCACAAAGCATGACAAATTGGTCCCTGTCCCATGGGGCTCACAATCTAAACAACCTACCAGTATGTTTTAGAGTGTCGGAGTACCCGGAGGAAACCCATACAAATACAGAGAGAACATACAAACTCTTTGCAGATGTTGACCTGGGTGGTACTTGAACTCAGGACTCCAGTGCTGCAGGGCTGTAGTGCTACCCACTCAGCCACTGTTCCAAATCTTTACATAGTGCCATAAAAGTTCACCAGTTCTTGATGGGAGAATATTCTGCTCACAGATTCCCATTTGGTCCCATTTTTCTTTTTACGTTTTTACTTTTTATTTAACCATTGAAAATCTAAATATTCTATCCACTTTTCCACTTAGTGGTATCACTGTAGATAAATACATTGATAACCATTTTAACATCAACACTCTCTTGATCGCTGGTATTAAATAAATTTAGCAATTCTTCTTTGATATTATTTGGTTTATAATAATAAATATTACATCACAATCCTATATTGATTGGTTAATAAAAAGTTCTGCCATTCGCCGCACAATTTTAACGCCTGAATAATACCACAAGCAATGAATCAAATCAGCATTAAGTTTACTACATTTTTGGTATTAATGTTTATAGTATTATCCCCAATAGGTACATTAAATGCCCAATATGTTCAGGCTAATATTCTCCATTGCATCTCCCTCAAATTATCTGAACATGTTATATTCTGTGTATTTCTCCAGCCTTTCAACATTCTTAATCCTGCTTCTTCCCAAATCTTTCGGGTTGTCCGACCGCCCGCCCCCCCAAAAATGCAAGCAGGCACCGATGCGCCAAAATCCCGGGGCAATTTGGCGCAAAACGGAAATCGTCGGGAAACCCAACGAAAATGCGTCCGACGGACCCTTAGTAAATGAGCCCCAATGTCTCTCTCCAGTGTGCGACTGTTTTCTGACTCGGGCTACAGTCGAGAGAGCGTATGGTTGTGTGAAAAGAACCAAAGTTTGAATATACCTTTACTGTCCCAAATTCAGATACAGCTCTGTTGCCATTCCATTTACTTATAACAAAGAAATCCCTTACTGATAAATATTCAGAAACCTCTACTGGCAACTGATAATTTTTCCAAGCTATTCTCCAGACTGCTCTAGTATCTCTTAAAAGTTTTGAGGCTTTTCCTGGTAATTTTATATTAGAGATATTCTCATGCACGAATATTCCTAATGTTAATGATCGCACCAAACTCTCTTCAACTTCCAAATCTACAAATTTGGTTTGTCTACTGATTCCACCATGCCACAAATCTCACATAGCAAGCCATGATAAAACTTCTTAGATCTGGGAACGATAAGTCTACCGTGTGGTTTCTGCAATATTTTTAATAACAATAAATGTTCCACAAATATAATCTTTGTTTATTTCTCATCAAAATAATTGAAATTTTTGAATCCCTGTGAATTTTCCTGGCAAGTGGTTCACTAGTTAAATTTAATAATAATGGGAAAAGAGGGCACCCTTGACATGTACCTCTGCCTATCTTAAAATCCTGTGACGTTACCCCCTCAGTTTTATATACATTCATTCAAATGCTGCACCTTGACCTGGCCCATTCCAGCACCGCCAAAACTGTACAGGTATTTTTAAGTCAATGCTGCCTCTTTACAAGCCCATATTAAAAAGAATGAATCAATTTAGGAATCACTTCAGCAAATCTTTTTTGCTAAAATTCTAGTATAAATCTGGGGAGGAAACCAGGCACTGCTCATCACCTGCCAAATACAATCTCAACAGTGAAACATGGTGGTGGCAGCATCATGCTAGGGGATGTTTTTCAGCTGCAGGGATAGGACGACTGGTTGGAGTTGAAGGAAAGATAAATGTGGCAAAATATTAAGATTTCCTGGATAAAAACCTCTTCCAGAGTGCACTGGACTGCAGAATGGGCTGAAGATTCAGTTTCCAACAAGACAATGACCCTAAGCACACAGCAAATGTGAAGTGAGAAATCTCAAGATTATGCTTAGTAGGTTTGCTTGTGCACACAAAATACATTTATTAACCTTTCAGCATGTAATCAGATATTTTTTTACAACTACTGTGAAATACTTTTCTTTAAAGATGGTGTCTGTGTCTGAGACTGCACTCAAAGATGGCGTTGGCATCTGAAATAAGACTGGAATGTGACCACCCACAAGTTCTTGGTAATCTCGGATCTTCCTATCAAGGAGAGAAACAGAACAAAGCTGACAATGTCTACTCTAGTTTCCATATAAATTTGTGTTCTTCCGTGAATTAAGTGGCCATGCTGGGACTGTGTGAGGACCACAAAGCCAAGTGTCCTCTTCTCCTTGGAGCAAGTTTCCACACCTCACAGTTGCAATGATGCGTGGCTGACACATAAACCCAGGCTGCCACAGAATTTCTCACTTTTAGTACACACCTCAGTCAGAGAAACCTCCACACCTTGTCTACTTGCTGAAGTGGCAGTCCTCAAATGCTCCTGCAGCCCGTGGAGTTTACATGCCACCAGAGCTCCAGTTCCACCTAGCACATGATCCTCCTGCTCACACAGTGGGAAGCATCCACCACTGCTTCCATTAATGGTCCTTTCACAAAGGAAGGCTATTCAGTACAATCCTATAGCCAGCCACAGCCCCCAGTTTGCCCATAGTTTGAAGGCAAGCGGCAGTTTACATGGCAATGCCATTCAGGCTTCCACTGTATGTCTCACATGCATCACCATCAGGTGCAGGCCTGGAAGTCCCATTGTATTAGCATTGATTAACAGTTGATGATGCTTACCACCATCATGCAACTTGAGCACCGGAACAACCCCTAATTTGTGTCGCATGATGCCTAATGCAGACACATCTTAAATACCTGTGCAAGCAGTTTGCACCAGAAAGAACGTGCAAAGTCCACCAGAAAACTGGCGCAAAGCCCTTAGTAAATGTGCCCCAATAAGTCAAAGTGAGCAGATTTACATATACTGCAAAACACAACATCAACAAGAATTTAAACTCCCAAAAATGCAAAAGTCATACGATAATTGATTGCAATCCACAAATGTGTTAAAAAATGTATAAAGTTCAACGTAAAAGCTCCTATCCCTGTCAACATCATTGTTTTTCCAGAAAACACAGGCTACCATGTACACAAAATTTTTATTTTTGCAAAAATTACAATGTGAGGAGTTCATTCACCAATATATGCAGCAAAGAGAACGATAAATCTGAGGGTTGTGCCAAACAAGTTGTGCAGAAAATTGCACTGAGCTTCACAGAAATATAATATAGTACATAATGATAACCTAAATGTAAAAAAAAATATTTATCTATAATCCAACCAATGAGGTAGCAAAGATCACTTTTAAAAGGGTGTTATATGTGTGCCATTGTAGTAGCAGCGCAATAATGTAATCTTCCGTGGCTGATAAGAAATTTAGTAAGAACAACATATTGTAGGTAAAAATAATGGAGAGAGGGTATGAAATAAAAACTTGATTCAGGAACCTGTATGTATTTTTCATGTTACATGCAACTTTTTGGACAAGTTTGTTGTGATAGTGTTAATATTAGCCACATAAAAAGAAAATAATTGAATGTTCAGCCTCTCCCTCCATTACTCTTGTGCCAGTTTTTGCACTTTCTTTATAGCGCAAACTGCTTTCATAGGTATTTAAGAGGTTTGCACTACTCCTAGTAAATGTGCCACACACATCAAAAAGATATATCTTTGGCTACTTTAGCCAATCCAGAACACGGCAGTGTGCGGGGGGGGGGTGAGTGCTGCTCATCTATATAGCTGCCACTCTACATAGCAAAGAATTGCGCCAAGCCATTAACAGGAGGAAATATAGAGCAAGCTTTATCTATTACCCATTCACAGCACGTTATGGTGCTACACGTGTGTGGTCACCATACCACCACCGGCTCCATAGGCGTCTATGGGGCTGCATATATGGCTCTAAATTTGTGGCCGTATATACGTCCCCACAACTCCTGTGTGAAGGGCTTTTGAATGTGAATTTCTCTGCTTCCCTGGCTCCTAGCTACAAATTTTAGATTCATAAGAAAAAGAGATTCTGCTCTTTCAGAGAAAAAAAAAACTTATATTCTAGATGTCACGGATCCAAAATTATTGATTTTAGAATCCAGGACAAATCTCATACGTGCTTGGCCAGAGAGGTGCCACCTTGTGAGGACGTATGAGATACGCCATTAGCAGGGAAAAGGTTAAACATGAGATTGGGAAGCAACTTCAAAAGAGGGGGTAACTTTAAAAGAGAGCATGGCCCTATTATTTTGTATGGGCTTGTGTTCACGGCTGTGGATTCGACGGCCCCATGCCTACTGCCCAAGCCATAAAATATAGAACATTCCCGTTAGGAATTTTGCCCCAGTTATAGCACTGAACAGATATTATTGTGAATAATTAAATCCTTCCTGCCCCGGCTATAATAGATATTATTGTGAATAATTAAATCTTTCCTGCCCCGGCTATAAAGTTTAAAAAGTGTTTTAAACCTCGATACCGCGGTTTAAAACACTAACAAAAATAAGCTCTGGCACCAGCTCACCCTGAGCTGGTGCTCGGTATTTCCATCTGAAACCTGCCACTTCAAGTGGTAGGTTTCCTTTAAACCATAAGTATTTTATATAACAAATCAACAAATAGAGGTGCATACAACGCTGCTTAACATGGCATCTCAAGATCTCCCGGCCATCTTCCAATCTCAGGAACCTGCCAGATGTCCCCCCATCACTGTTCCTTCCTTGTCTCCACTGCCTCTGATACAGTTAAGATGGATACTCTGCAGCAAGATCAAATGGAGGAAATCATGAAGGCATAAATGGACCGCGTATCAAAAGGGGACCTTGCTAAGTTGAGCTCTAAACTATGTACATCATGATCTACAGAAGGTGGGTAACAACATTGTGGCAACTGAGTCAAAACTTAATAATACAACCAAAATTCCAGCCATGTTGCTGACACACAAGGCTAACAATACACTGTTTTGGCATGGATAGAAGACCTAGAAAAAAAGGTCCCACAGATACAATTTAGAGGCCTCCCGGAATCCCAAATGGATTCTCACAATGTAGCAAAAAAAAAAAAATGAATATGACACCTTATCCCCAATATTTATGGAGCACACCTGGAAATCGAACTTATAGGGCAGTGATGGCGAACCTTTTGGAGACAGAGTGCCCAAGCTACAACCAAAACCCACTTGTATGTTGCAAAGTGCCAACATGACCATTTAAACAGTAACTTATTGATCCTTGCTGTATCACAGGTTTTAATCGTGTTGGTGTCCTGAGTTCACCAATACAATAGAAAGATGAAAGAGAAAATTGGATTGTAGCTTCCCTCCAGGGTCTCCTGAAGAGGAAGAATCAAGGGAGCCAGAGCAGGAGCTCAAATGACAATCCATCTCTATCCACATCTTCTCGCTCCTCCTGTAGTCCTGGCAGCCAAGGATGTTGCTTTGAAATGGCGCTGAGCATGGCATGTCCTCAGCTGTCTTGGACCGCAGGAGAAAGCCTTGAGTCATATCTGGCAAACTCTGTGTTGGTGTGAAGACCTGGGTGCCCACAGAAAGGACTCTGAGTGCCACTTCTAGCACCCGTGCCATAGGGTCGCCACCACTGTCATAGGGTCTTGGTGGCAGCTAGGTCAGAAGGGCTCCCAAAATACATTGTTATTTTTTATAATTTGCTTCATGGTAGCAGGAACGCAGATAACAGCCAGGAACGCAGTCCTCGCCACATCAAACAGTATACATGAGGAAAAATATAACAATAGGAACATGAGTTACATGTAATATAAATATTATATGATAAAATTTAAATACCATACACAAGGGTCGGCATTCCAGCCTGCACCTCCAGACAATTTTATATTTCAAGGAAATAAGACCATGGGAGAGCCCAGTGACCCCCTCAGAGCCTCCAGAAAGGGGAGTGTCGGGCAGTAAACATTACATTGCTACTTTTGACTGAGAGTAGAGGATAGCTGACAAATCATGGGATGGGGTTTTAGGGCTAGCATCTGAGAGACATTGTAAAACTACATTGTCACACCATTAAATGGTCATGGAGGCGGACAGGAATCTCTCTATAATCCACTTAATGTATTGTGATATGCAAATCTACACTGATATTGTTCCCTCCACCAAACAGAAATGGGAACAACTTTTGGCTAAACTTGATCCTTTGCCTTCTCATGAATCTTCACAACCATGTTCAAAGAGTTCAGCAACCTTCACCACCGCTTTGGTGTATTTATCTGGACAGTAGAAAATATTGTTTAAAGGGAACCTGTCACCAGGAGACCCATTTTTAGCACTCCCCCAGTCCCCACAGAGCATAGTACATACACTGCCAAAGTGTTTTTGTATAAAACATAGGTTTTACAGAAAAAAAGATATGTTATATTGTACCTTTCATCAGCATCTGCTGTGTGACTAGGCAGTTGGCAATTGGGAGGGGCTGGAAAGGAGCAGTCCCCCCCACCCTTGGGAAACATGTGACCCTTTCAAATATATGAATAACTTCCCACACTCAGGATTGGCTGTAGAGGAGCAGGGGGCGTCGCTAAGCCCAGTGATGGGTGTTTTCATATATTTAAAAAGGTCACATGGAGGAGTGCCTTCCCAAGGGGGGGGGGGGGCTGCTCCTCTCCAGCCACTCCCAATAGTAACACAGCAGATGCTAATGAAAGGTACAATTTAATATCTTTTTTTCTGTAAAACCTATGTTTTATACAAAAACGTGTACTATGCTCTGTGGGGACTTGGGGAGTGCTAAAATGGGTCTCCTGGTGACAGGTTCCCTTTAAGATATGTAATGAATAAGTATTGTAATTCATCGAAAGTAATGTGTCAATGTATTTCTTTTTATAAGAGAAAAATTAATAAAAATTATTTTAAAAAAAATGAAAAAGCGTGAGGCTTCAGATGAAACTCCAGAGGCCTCATCCAGGCATGCAGGGGGACCTACTTGACTATTTTTTGATGGCACTTGACTTTTGATGATATGTGAAGGTTATTGTCTCTAAGTTAGGCAAGCCCTCCGTACCTATTTATGCCCTTAGAGGACATTAGACTCTCTGATTGATTTTTGTTACACAGAGAACATTAATTATGCTTTATTATGCTGTTTCTAGACTGTGCAGGGATTCCTGGAAATATCTTCCACCTCTAGGTTATACATTATTTACAAAAATGAAGGAGTAAATATGGAGATCAGTGGTGGTGGTGGTGGTGGTGGTGGTGGTGGGGGGGGTTAACATAGGCAGGTTATTATATCACCACCCTCTGTGCTTGCCGGTTCTGTAGGACTTTGTTTATTTCCCTTCTCTGTGTAATAGGTTTTACATTATTGGTTATTGGGGGTATCTAACCTTGTTGCAGGTCTGCGCCTCTCTATCTCTCTATGATGAGAGTTTCAGGTTTTTTAGATGGAATTTCTCCCTTTCTGGTTGTATTTCTAATGTTTTTTTACTTGTCATGGTCACAGTCTAAATAGTAATGTTTTATAGGTGTTTTGTCCTCGTTCGCACCTCCCCAGTCTTTCCGATCCTTTTGCTTCACCTCCATTTGTCTTGCTGGCTTTCCTCGAAATAAGAACATCTTTCTGTTGTGTTATTGCTAAGGCTCAACTAAACACTCAGTATCTTCAGGTATCTAATAATGTTCAGGGATTCAATTCCCCGCTCAAAAACCTCCATTAATAGACATTTCGCCAGGCAAAAGTATATTTTTATATCATCCAACTATAGGCAGTTCATTTTTAAATACAATTGTATTCAGTGGATAATTGAATACTCAAGTGATAGAATGTATATTGTAAGATTACTTTCAGATCTAATTTTTTGGTTCAGCATGTATGCAATTAAAGCTCCAGACAAACACGTAAATTGACAAATACTGGTAAACAGAATCCTGCTGTAAAAGCATAGAGCGGAATACGCTGCTGCCCTAAATTGTTTTTTAAAAAATATTTATTTTAACCTTTTTAGTTACTTTTTGGAGCAGGAGCTCCAATCATAATCAAGCACTGCCCACACCTACTTGATCTTCCTGCAGTGACCAAGGATGTGTCACTTTAAAATAGCACTGATCGTAAAGAACTGCCTGGGTGCCCACAAAGAGGTTTGCCATGCAATTTACACTCTTATTTCTCTCCTAGTTCGTAGTCATGCTTTGCCGAGTCAGTAATAATACATTGCTACCAACTGCTTTCTGATCGCTGTCCTGAAAATGTTGTAAACATTAGTCTTCTTTCAACAAAATTGAGAAAATGTAAATATAACAAGTCATGCTCCATTACATACCACTAAGAAATTGAAGAAGTCACTGTCATAGCCGTGTACAGTGCATTCTCCAATTTTAGCCTATCGCGACCTTAAGCATGTGATCGCTGTAACTTACATTTACATGTACAGGCAGTCCCCGGGCTACGTGCAGGATAGGTTCTGTTGGTCTGTTCTTAAGTTGCATTTGTATGTAAGTCGGAAGTGTATATTTTATCATTGTAACCCCAGTCAAATTTTTTTTTGGTCTCTGTGACAATTGGATTTTAAAAATGTTGGGTTGTCATAAGAACCAGCAATTAACAATAATGCTTAATTACAGGCACCTGTGATAACTGTTATAGCTGTTTATTGTACCCTAGGGCTAAAGTACAGTAAATTACCAACATCCAGAGGTCCGATCGTAACTAGGGGTCTTCTGTAAATCGGGTATTCTTAAGTAGGGGACTTAATGATTAGTTTGAGTTACCTCTGCTGAAGATGTTTCTACATGCTACTGATTCATGAGGGGTATTTAGGCCAAATTAATGAGTGAAAAAAATTATTTTGTATTTTAGAACCAAATGATTCATTATTATTTCCTGCTTCCTAAAAACATATAATTCGAAGAGGATGGACTTCCCCTCGTGATTGTTTATACTTCTTGTAAAATCTGATTTCACATCTGCCAGCAGCTCGTTGTGTATTCAATCTCTTTAGGACATGACAGGGGTGTAATTAGTAGATGCAGGGCCCAATAGTGCCGGCTTTCCTGCGACGGAAATCGGAGGGGCAGGCCGTCGAAGGATCCGACGGATTTGGACTGAGCGTGGGATTTAACATTTAAATTGTGTCACAAGACATACCGTACATTTACATGCACCGGGAAGAAGAAGGCGAACTCCGGCAGTACCGAGCCGGGAAGCGACACATGCAGGAAATTGGGTGCACAATCTTAGTGAATCGTACGATCGTTGGACAATGCACAGCAGGGATCGTGACAGGACCGGGTATGTAAATGTGCCCCAGTATATACATATAGCATATACACCCATGCATAATTTACACAGACATACAACATATACACATCACATATGCACACACATATAGATCATAAGCACATCACATATAGGTACACATACAACCAGTGTCGTAACAAGACAGCAGTGGGCGCCCATGCGCACTTTGGTTCAGTGCTGCCACCCCCTTCCCAAACATCAGACAGCCTTCCCACACAGCAGCCTCCACTCAATAAAAATGACCAACAGCAGCCTCTACTCACTAAAAACGACCGTCAGCAGCAGCCTCCATCAACAAAAATGAATGGCAGCAGCCTCCACCCAATAAAAATGACCGACAGTAGCCTCCACTCACCAAAATGTCCAGCAGCAGCCTCCACTCACTGAAATGTGCGGGAGCACACCCAGGGGCACATGCACTACAGTCCTCTGTGTTCCTCCAGTCCTCTGTCTAGTGCTGGCAGCATAATTACATCATTACGCTGTGCGGTGCTGGGACACTGGTGTTCTATCCCACGCGCTACTATAGGGACAGAGCAGGAAGTATAAACCAAAATATATATATATATATCAGCACTATCCTAATACTGTTACTGGACTAGTAGAGTAGTAGATGTGCAGATTACAGGTGCCTATCTGTAATAATATGGAACTATCAAGCGAGAAATTGAGCCGAGCACCAATCTACACTCAATAAACGATATAGATATGTATAGCGTTAAATATATTTAATAATAAAACAATGTATTTCAAAGTGTAACAAAATTACACAAAATATTATCATAAAAAATATACAATATGTATAATAATGTTTAAATCTCAGGCTGGGCTAAAAATAGGGGTTAGAGAGGCACTGAAGGGCCCAAGTGCACACTACTCCCCAAGAAAAAATTTTAAGCATATAAAAAGGATAAATAATCAGTGAAAATAGATTTGGCAAATGGAGGTATGTCCGTGGAGAATGTTAAAAGTCCTGAATAAACAATTGTGGATGGTTGTCGATTTGGTTATTTAGTATCCAGATATAAGCAAGCGTGGAACTGATCCAGACTAATGGCGGTCTGTATGTATCGTTAGCTTATATGGAACTAGCGACTGGCATTTAAAAACTTGTACAGGCTTAGATTGGGTATAAAGTCAATACGATATAATGGTATTACACTTGAGTTTTATACAGGTTTGTACTTTCTATCAAGAAGTGAACACCAAGTATTTAACGGAAGGGTTAAATACTTTACAGCCATAATTACAAACTAAAAGTTTACATTGACAACAATCAAATCTATATGCCATACTACTGTTATCTATTTACCTGTATTATTCTTTATGTATTTAACTGGTTTTAATTGTTGTAGATGTATGAAAACATTATAAAACCTATACAAATTTGGTATCCCTGTAATCGTACCAACCCAAAGAATAAAGTAGACATGTCATTTGGGGCGCTCAGTGAAAGCCGTAATATCCAAGCCCACAAGAAAATGGCGCAAATGCGTTTTTTCACCATTTTCACTGCATTTGGAATTTTTTTCCTGCTTCCCAGTACATGGCATGGAATATTCAATACCATCACTATGAAGTGCAACTTGTTATGCAGAAAACAAGCCATCACACAGCTCTTTACGTGTAAAAATAATAAAGTTATAGATTTTTGAAGGTGTGGAGTGAAAAATGGAAATGAAAAAACAGGAAAGAGCCCGGTCCTTAACCGGTTAATTTGATTATTTAAACCAAAACTGCAGTGTGAACATTGTAAAAGATCCAGGCCGGGTTATAGATCTTTTTTTGTATATAACAGGCAACATGGGCGACATATATCATTCAGCTACTGATGAAAAAGCCGAGAGGAGGCTTTGAAACGCGTTTAGCAATCCCTTTTTAAAAACCTTTTTGGATGGATACCGTGGAGATTAATGCCATAGAATAAGGACATTTTGTTATGTAATACTCCTAGACACCTTTAACATGTACCAATATTTGTCTATACTCACCGGACTACCTCCGTTTGCCGCTTGTTTGGACCACTGGGAGACACATTGGTTGGGATACGGAGGATATGATCCTATCAGGCACAGCGGGCTCACGAATGCGCACAACAGCCCACAGAACGCCGAGTCAAGACGATCACTCCCACATGCAACGTCTGTGGCGGCTGTCTTCAGGAACCCTCCAATACTAGTGTGGCAAAACCCTGAGTGCAATACTTGGTGTTCACTTCTTGATAGAAAGTGCAAACCTGTATAAAACTCAAGTGCAATACCATTATATCGTATTGACTTTATACCCAATCTAAGCCTGTACAAGTTTTTAAATGCCAGTCACTAGTTCCATATAAGCTAACGATACATACAGACCGCCATTAGTCCGGATCAGATCAACGCTTGTTTATAGCTGGATACTAAATAACCACATTGACAACCATCCACCATTGTTTATTCAGGACTTTTAACGTTCTCCACGGACATACCTCCATTTGCCAAATCTATTTTAACTGATTTTTTTTATCCTTTTTATATGCTTAAAAATTTTTCTTGGGGAGTAGTGTGCACTTGGGCCCTTCAGTGCCTCTCTAACCCCTATTTTTTAGCCCAGCCTGAGATTTAAACATTATTATACATATTGTATATTTTTTATGCCATATGAGAATAATAATTTGTGTAATGTTACACTTTGAAATACATTGTTTTATTATTAAATATATTTAACGCTATACATATCTATATTGTTTATTGAGTGTAGATTGGTGCTCGGCTCAATTTCTCTCTTGAGAGAGCAGGAAGTGTCCGTGCTCTGCCCCGGCTTCTAGCAGTATCGGAGCTCAGCTCCGATACAGCTCAAAGCTGCAGCATGGGACCGGACAACAGACGTGGGTCCCCCGCGCATATCAATTAGATATTTATGACAGGGGGGCCCGGGCCACGGCTGTGACACCTAATTATATAACCGTGCACAGGAAGTTGATTAAGTGACAGCCTTGTCCTGGGCTCATCCCCTCTTACAGGCCCAGTCGCGATTGCACCCCCTGTGAGCGCGATTGTTCCGCCCCTGCATACAGCAAATACACACATACATACACGGTTGGCGCCAGCACCCAGCATACCCGTTTAAGTGTTGGGGCAAGTGCCGGGGCCCAGAGATGCAGTTGTGGCCACATTTCAGTCCCCAGTATGTTGGCAGTGCCTGGGTGCTGGTGCCGTAAATTGTTGCTCAGGGTACTGCAGGACGCTGGCCTGGATCTCTGCACTGTACGGCTGCCGGCAAGAGGAACCAGATGAAGACATCATAGTGGAAACCCTAGACTGAGGTGAGTATTACTTTTTTTCTTTTTTACTGATCACATGTAGTCCATGGGGTAAGGAGGGGCTGCATATAATCCATGGGGGCATGGGATGCATATAATTAATCATTGTGGGGTAGGGGGATGCATATAATTAATCATTGTGGGGTAGGGGGATGCATATAATTAATCCATGGAGGTGAGAGGGATGCATATAACGCTTGGAGATGAGGAGACTGCATATAATCCATGGGGGTGAGAGGGATGCATATAATCCATGGGGGTAAGGAGGAGGCATATAATCCAGGGGGGTGAGGAGGCTGCATATAATTAATCCATGGGGGGAAGGGGAGCTGCATATAATCCAAGGGAGGGAGACATTGCATACAATCCATGGGGTGCCAGGGCTGTATATAATTAATCTATGGAGGGTGAGGGGGACTGCATATAATTAATCCATGCGGCAACGTGAGTTTACTGAAAATGGGCCCACTAAGGCTTTGTCACCCAAGGGCCTACCGAATCCTGTAGCCAGCCCTGCATACATACAATGCCATATACAGACATACAGCATATACACACACTTATAGTATCAGGGTCGTAACTAGGAGAGACAAGGCCCTATAGAAGAATCTGAATATCTGTATACTCTCATATGCGAGTTACAATTACCCATTTGTACATAAATTCACACTCACATAGAGCATATACACAAACATACAGCATATACACATCACATATATGTTATATACATATTATGTATACCCCCGGTGCCAGGGCCCCCTGACACTGCGAGCCCCATAGCAGCTGCTATGGCTGTTACCCCTGTAGTTACGCCCCTGGGATCTGAAGATCATTGAAGATCATTGAAGTACGAAAACATGTATATTGGTGTACAATGAGAGCAAATAAAACAACAGATAATAGCAACTCAGCAGTGTGTATCATATGGCTGATTGGAAAGGAAATGGGTAGAAATTTCCCTGTTTAAAATGTTCTGAAATTTATCATTCAGAGTTGAAATGGTGAGGCCATAGAGCTGAAGCCTACAACACAAGTATTACTAAGAAAACTAGCCAGACTTGATGGGCCACTTGATCTTCATTTACTGTCAAGAAGCTGTTACTACACCCTAAGGCAAGAAATGATGGAAGGTGACTGTGACACACAAGCTTCAGATCTTCTGTACTGGGATCAGAAGTTTCACCATTTGTTCTCCAAGATAACAGATGCAACTGAGAACTACTCAAGCCAATTCCAATATAGTATATATAATACAATAAAACATTATTGATCTCGTGGGGGAAGGGACATTGCTTAGTACAAGCAGTCTCAGCTATTAAAAAAAACAGTACAAACTTTGACAAATATTCACAAAGCTAATTCTCAGCTAATTCAACAACTGGAATACATACATAGATAACATTTCTACTTGCTACTTGAGCTCAAAATATAAAAGACAAAAAACTATGAACGTTCCCATTGGACTGTGCCAGCCAAACATTCCACATTCCAAACCACTGTAACATTTTGACTGTCCCCCAATGTGAAAGCCACAGAGATCTCAGCTGAAGGCTAAAGTAACAGCTAGATTTCCTTCCATATGTCCCTAAATGCTAGTCACTGATGCCCAGGGCCTGGTAGTTTACATACCTCTTCAACACTCTACCACTGACCTAGTTAATAAAGTTCCAAAATCTCCCGGAGCTGCAGGCGCCTAGATATATTGGAGCATGGAGCTGAGACAACAGTCTTCACTTGAGTGTCTTGTTCCTTTTTCAGAATCTTTGACTAAATTAAAATAGTGAAAGGGGCAATGTGTAGTTTTGGTAATGTGGATTTACTACCTACTATATCAGCAGAACAAATTTGACTTTTACTTTGATCATTAATGGGAATCTATCAGATAGAACATTGCATCTACTCCAACAGAAGAATATAATAAAGTTGGAGGAACTATGTAGAGTGATATATAGTTTGTACAGTATGTGCTCAGGCTGTTCTATTCATTCCCATGTTTCCCTGTCTTCATGTCTTGTTCAGTGGTTTTATAACTATCACTGTAAGAACTTTCCTGGTAAAACACAGTAGTATACCATAATAATATAACTATCAACAATGAGTTACAGTCACATCTTGCATTTTTCAGAAATTGATAAATCAGAGTGGATATCGTTCTATATAACGATATTGCATTTGTCTGGAACGTAAACAATTTTACATCTAGCAAACAATTGTAGGTGATCTGCTTACCAGAAATAGACAAGCACGGATCATCCTATAATTGCTGCTAGGTTACTTAATGTTCACAACCCCTAAAAATGTACAGCAAAAAGACCTTTCAGCAATGTCCCCAACTTTTGTAACACTAAGCCAAACTTTAGTAATTTATCACGTGATGCAGTTTCCATAATGAACAACATCTTACAAGATATCAAGCAGTCAGTGACTGCTAAGCTTGTAGCTATAGAGTGCAGTAATACCCAGATGGATTTGCCAATAACGTATCCCACTAAATGAAAAATGACTAATCCAGTCATACACACTTTATATTATATATAATATAATATATTAAAAAAAAAGAAAAAAAACTCTTTTCTTCACATACCACACTCCAGCAAATAAGATGGTTGGTTTCAGGGTCTTCCACCAGAGTCCATAGCTTGGTAAGGAAGGCGGGCACATTGCTACAGTACCCATCCATTGCCAGGGAATTAGCAGATTCCTGCATTATGACAGTTATGTGTTATTCAAACTCCATGCCTCCGCGATGGTACAGTGATAGGGAAAGCCGAGAGGGACCCATGTACTAATGTCACAATGTCACAAAGAGAGCGGCTGCAGCTGATTCACACCAGCAAGTCACACTGATAGACACTCAGCACTAATTTGCTGGCATTGACCCCCTCCCCACTACGGGACAATGCCCAGTGATGCGGTATTCATACTCCGACCACAATGCTCTGAACAAACATGCAACTTCATGTAAAGAGTTTACAGAACCCATTCAATGGCTATTGAATAATAATACATAGCAGATGTATTTCAGCATTTAGCTATGATTGGCTCAGTAATCTGCTGAAATCTGACTCATTTTATCAAAACATTTATTACTTTTGTGGTATAGTGCCAACCTGCTTTACTAGGTAGTACAGTGAATGCACTCACATCCATCTCTGCCACAATGGGCCTGTACCTGGTATAATCAATGGTACATTCCAAATACTGTATATGAAAAAGAATAAACTCCGCAAATAGGTGAAAAACATGCAACTATCATGCAGTTGTTTCCCTGGTTACATCTGAACCTAAAGGAAAGCAGTTATTTAATAGAAACCTCTCGGATAAATAATATTATCAAAATTAGGAAGGGAAGTGACATAAAAGCTGTCGGTCTCTCTTGTGAAATGGCGATATTGCACCATATGAGGCCCTCTACCCAGAGGGCGGCAAACAGGTCATTTGGCAACCTGTCATAAAGGGCCCGCTGCAAGTGGACTTTTGTGGGAAGAGCTTGATTGTTCTTTTAATACCCCTAATAATAAAAGAGCAATACAATCTATCAGGTGAAGATGCTTAACAACTATCTCCTGTCTGTATATCCATCATCTATCTGTATACTTATCTATCTCCTAAAATTGGTTTACAGGAAGTTCCCGGATTACATACAAGATAGGTTCTTAAGTTGAATTTGTATGTAAGTCGGAACTGTACACTCACCGACCACTTTATTAGGTACACCTGTCCAACTGCTCATTAACACTTAATTTCTAATCAGCCAATCACATGGCGGCAACTCAGTGCATTTAGGCATGTAGACATGGTCAAGACAATCTCCTGCAGTTCAAACCGAGCATCAGTATGGGGAAGAAAGGTGATTTGAGTGCCTTTGAACGTGGCATGGTTGTTGATGCCAGAAGGGCTGGTCTGAGTATTTCAGAAACTGCTGATCTACTGGGATTTTCACGCACAACCATCTCTAGGGTTTAAAGAGAATGGTCGGAAAAAGAAAAAACATCCAGTGAGCGGCAGTTCTGTGGGCGGAAATGCCTTGTTGATGCCAGAGGTCAGAGGAGAATGGGCAGACTGGTTCGAGCTGATAGAAAGGCAACAGTGACTCAAATCGCCACCCGTTACAACCAAGGTAGGCAGAAGAGCATCTCTGAATGCACAGTACGTCGAACTTTAAGGCAGATGGGCTACAGAAGCAGAAGACCACACCGGGCGCCACTCCTTTCAGCTAAGAACAGGAAACTGAGGCTACAATTTGCACAAGCTCATCGAAATTGGACAGTAGAAGATTGGAAAAATGTTGCCTGGTCTGATGAGTCTCGATTTCTGCTGCGACATTTGGATGGTAGGGTCAGAATTTGGCGTCAACAACATGAAAGCATGGATCCATCCTGCCTTGTATCAACGGTTCAGGCTGGTGGTGGTGGTGTCATGGTGTGGGGAATATTTTCTTGGCACTATTTGGGCCCCTTGGTACCAATTGAGCATCGTTGCAACGCCACAGCCTACCTGAGTATTGTTGCTGACCATGTCCATCCCTTTATGACCACAATGTACCCAACATCTGATGGCTACTTTCAGCAGGATAATGCGCCATGTCATAAAGCTGGAATCATCTCAGACTGGTTTCTTGAACATGACAATGAGTTCACTGTACTCAAATGGCCTCCACAGTCACCAGATCTCAATCCAATAGAGCATCTTTGGGATGTGGTGGAACGGGAGATTCGCATCATGGATGTGCAGCTGACAAATCTGCGGCAACTGTGTGATGCCATCATATCAATATGGACCAAAATCTCTGAGGAATGCTTCCAGCACCTTGTTGAATCTATGCCACGAAGAATTGAGGCAGTTCTGAAGGCAAAAGGGGGTCCAACCCGTTACTAGCATGGTGTACCTAATAAAGTGGCCGGTGAGTGTATATGTTATAATAGTAGCTCCAGACAATAAGATTTTCTACATTTTTTGCTCTAATGGGAAGAAGGATTATCAATAAAGCTTCATTACAGACACTTTACATCTGATTATTGCAACCTGGGACTAAATTACACACCAAAAAAGAAGAAGGAGGGGTGGGAATTGGGGCCATATGCCACCCCCTTAAATCAGAATAGAAAAACCCATAAGAAAAAAATGAGAGTAATATACAATAGAGTATAAAATGGTAGAAACTTTATTAAATACAAGTTATAATAACAATCATAAAAAGTAGACAAGCAAGTGAGGTAACAAACAGACAAAAGAATAATTCAAAGGGACTGGGTGTAACCATATTAGACAAACTCCTGTGAACAGTTAAGATGCTTAATCGGTCAGCATAAGACAGATTAAACAGAGAAAATTAGTATAAACATGTATACAGACCACGGACCCAAGATGAAGACACAGCCCCGACACGTGTTTCGCCACGGAATGCCTTCCCCCAGAGGAAGCCATTCCGTGGCGAAACACGTGTCGGGGCTGTGTCTTCATCTTGGGTCCGTGGTTTGTATACATGTTTATACTAATTTTCCCTGTTTAATCTGTTTTATGCTGACCGATTTTGGTCTTATTTATTAAGCATCTTAACTGTTCACAGGAGTTTGTCTAATATGGTTACACCCGGTCCCTTTGAATTATTCTTTTGTCTGTTTGTTACCTCACTTGCTTGTCTACTTTTTATGATTGTTATTATAACTTGTATTTAATAAAGTTTCTACCATTTTATACTCTATTGTATATTACTCTCATTTTTTTCTTATGGGTTTTTCTAACCTGGGACTAAAGTAAAGCATCCAGAGAGCTTCACCAGAGGTCTCATATCTCTCTTCTACTGTATCTATATCTTGTATCTATGTTCTATCTATCTATAATTATACTGAGAGCACTGGTTACATAATATAATTAACTTAAAATGCAGGATAGAGTATTCCTTGCTTTATTGGAGATGTACTAAATTTATACTATTGGTAATTCGATATAATGTAATACATTTATTTAAATAAAGCCTTGCTCAGGAGCTTAATAAAGTAATTTTTCCAGTATCACATTGGTACATTATACACCCTGCTTTTTGTGTATAATTTTAGATAATTATTGTTACAGATGGGGGAATCTTAAGTAAAGATTACATTTTGCCCTAATATAGAGTTGTATACTATCATCAATCTACATACCATCTGTCTACCTACTATACAATTCTTCTACAGCCCCATATTACGGATTGCCTTACCATACTACTACTTGTAAACTACAAAGTGTTATTATTGTGCAGGGCTAAAGGGAGCCTCTTACTGAATGTAAATGTAAAATAGTTTTATTTTGGGCCCCACTAAAACCGTTCCTTCGCCTAGCCCTAACTAAAATGTGTTTATTATGTGTGCATCATGTTTCTGGCACTGGTCAAGGGAGTAAACTGTTTAAATATTGTGGGCAATGTGAGTTTCACCATTTAAATGATGAAAACAAAAATTTTAATTAATATCACCGCTATTTTCCTAGATCAGAATTAATTTCCTAAATGCCTAATCTATCAAAATGAAAAAACAATTATTATTGGGTTCCACTTTTTCACAACGCATAAAAATTTGAATAAAAAGTGATCATAAGGTCACATGTTCCCCAAAATGTCATTGGTGTCAGAATATGGTGAAATGAAGTGTGGATCCAAAGAATAAAGGGACATGTGTAGCAAATAGGGAAAAACATAAATAAAGATCACTAAAAAAAACCAAGGCATGGGGAATATTTTTCCAGCTATCCATTAAATAACATTGTGTAATTCATACCCACACTAGGAACTACAATGGGGCATATTTACTTACCCGGTCCTGCAGAATTTCCGAAAGTGCATTGGCCGACGATCATGCACTGTGCCGCGATTCACTAAGATCGTGCGCCTGATATCCTGCACGTGTCGTTTCACCGCTCAGGTCCGCTGGAGTTCACCTTCTTCCTCCTAGTGCATGAAAGTGCTTGATCTTGGACACAATTGGAAAGTTAAATCCCGCGTTCAGTCCAAATCAGTCAAATCATCAGACTGCCCGCCCCCCCCCCCCCATTTCTGTCACATGGAAGCCAGCGCATCACGTGCACCACAATCCCCAGTTAAATACCTGTCCCAGTGGTGCAAATCCTGAAAATGTTGGAAAAAACTACAAAAGTGCCCTTTACCCTTAGTAAATGAGCCCCAATGTGTCCCTCAGATAAGACTTACAGACGACCCCTAGTTATAAACGGCCCTCTGGATTTTGGTAATTTTCTGTACTTTAGCCCTAGGTTAGAATAAACAGCTGTAACAGTTATCACAGGTGTCTGTAATTAAGATTTATTGTTAATCCTGGCCAAAAAATTTTTGCCTGGGGTTACAATTATAAAATATACAGTTGCGACTTACATACAAATTCAACTTAAGAACAAACCTACAGAACGTAACCTTGTACGTAACCCGGGGACTGCCTGTACACGGAAAAATAATAAAAGTTATAGATAAAAAATATTGCAAAATGAATCATGTGAACCCAGCCTAATCGGTATTAAAACAAAATAAAAGTCGACTTTTATGTGGTATGGTTATGGGTGTTAGAGGTATGGGTGCAGTGGGAAAACCAAGGTGCTGAAGAGGAAAGAACAACATTCAACATTCAAATGGCGGCATTAGCCAGATGAAGCTCTTGAGTGTTAAACATGCGCTCTAAATAAAGGAAATTTACTGGTTAGTGCCATGTATACTTCTTTCCTGCTGGAACTAATAAGAATCACAGTTCTGCTACCCTGCTGTATTCACCCATTTCTTAATGATATCTTACAGTTCAATAGCCGGGGAGTGTGCAGAGTGATTGATAAATCACAACTGGCGCAGTCTTCATTAATCTGGCGCCCCCTGCACTGCTCAGGGAGTGTGCACCATTTTTTTTGGTGCACTTTATGGTGCAAACTCTGGCTAATCAGTAACATGCCCCTTTAGGTGCACATTTTTTCTGTAGCCGTGACACAAAACAGACGCAAATACTTTATAAATACCACATGTACTTGAGTATAAACCAAGTTTTTCAGCACAAAAAATGTGCAGAAAAAAATCACCTCGGCTTATACTCGAGTCTTGAGAAAAAACAAACACTGTACTCACCTAAAGACGCCCCCGGCAGGTCCTCTTCTATGCAGCGATGCTCCGGCATCAGCTCCGTGTCCCTGCGCTGTCCGTAGCTGGGATCGTAACGTTGGCCGCTCGGCACACACTATGATGTCTGCGAGCAGCTGACGTCACGATCCCTGCGACGGACCGCGCAGGGACATGGAGCCGATGCCGGAGCATCGTGGTATAGAAGAGGACCTGCCGGGGGACTTCGGCAGGTGAATACAGTGTTTTGTTTTTTCCTACAGGAATTATATTGCGGGCAGGGGCTGGGCAGGCTGTATACTACAGGGGGCATAGCAGACTGTATACTACAGGGGGCTGGGCAGCCTGTATAATACAGGGCCTGGCAGGCTATATACTACAGGGGGCAGAGCAGACTGTATAATACAGGGCCTGGCAGGCTATATACTACAGGGGGCTGGGCAGGCTGTATACTACAGGGGGCTGGGCAGCCTGTATAATACAGGGCTTGGCAGGCTATATACTACAGGGGGCAGAGCAGACTGTATAATACAGGGCCTGGCAGGCTATATACTACAGGGGGCTGGGCAGGCTGTATACTACAGGGGGCAGAGCAGACTGTATACTACAGGGGGCTGGGCAGCCTGTATAATACAGGGCCTGGCAGGCTATATACTACAGGGGGCAGAGCAGACTGTATAATACAGGGCCTGGCAGGCTATATACTACAGGGGGCTGGGCAGGCTATATACTACAGGGGCTGGCTATATACTGGGAGGCTGTGACCAATACATTTCCCACCCTTAGCTTATACTCGAGTTAATAGGTTTTTCCAGTTTTTGTGTTAAAATTAGCGGTCTCGGCTTATACTCGAGACGGCTTATACTCAAGTATATACGGTACATGTACAAGCAGTTTGCATGTTCTTTCTAGGGGCAAAGTCAGACAGAAAACTGTCACAAACACTTTGATAAATGTGGGCCAGTGTGTGGTCATTTACATGGATTTACCTCCGCAAGGACACATGGGCACCATAATGTGTTATAGTGTACTTAAAATGTTCTTTTCTTGACAACCCGAACAGATGTTTTTTCCAGAAAAATAGCATATATCTTAGGCCCCACAGCAGCCTTTACAGCTTCTCGTGATAGCTACTCCCATGCTAAGAGAGTGGGGCCAGGTCCAAAGCATTGCAGAGATGCAATTGCCAATAATAGAGGAGATTTAACCCCTTCCCGCCAAGACTCTTTTTCGTTTTTGCACCGTATTCTTGTGGGCTTGGATTTTACAGCTGTGTGCCCCAAATGGCAAGTCTACATCATTCTTTGGGTCGGTGCAACACGGGGATCCCAAATTTGTATAGGTTTAATAATGTTTTCATACATTTACAAAAATTAAAACCTCCTGTACAAAAGAAGAAATTCTTCATTTTGCCATCTTAATAGTATGTCACATGACAGTAAGGTAAAAAAAATACCATTGCAATTACAAATAAGGGTGGTATTTGCAGCAGTGGACATAGGCCAGATGCAGTATTATTCTAGTGATGGAATTAAGCAGCGGATGTGTCCTGTGTCTCCACAGCCTAAAATGGTTTATTTTTAGCACCACCAGCTTTTGTATGTTACTTGGTGCGTGACCTATAGATGTTCATTCATCTGGTAAAATTACACTCTGTTCAAGGGATTAAATCCACACTTGAGTCATCTGTCATCACAGCACATAACTGGTGATGGGGAATAATACAGGATTTACTATTGCAGGTGTCCAAATCTTTTTGTTTGTGTTTCTGGGAATCTAAACTATGTTACACTCAGAGTCAGCAGTGGATACCACACTGCCATCTATTGGACAAAAGGTGAAACTACCATAAAGGTATTTAGAGGGGTTTTCCCACCAAACATGTGAGGCCCTATCCACAGGATAGTGCCTAACCTGCTGAACGGTGGGGGTCTCAGTGATCCCTCGGCAGCACCATAGAGATGAAAGGATCAGAACGGACATGCACACCCGTCTGCTCCACTCATCTTGGGGAGCAATGAAGGGGTCCCACAGAGGTACCTCAGACCCCATTGGATCCCATGTTCTCGTGATCTGTGGGGGTCTCATTACTGGGACCCCCTCTGACAGGGAAGTTATCTGGGAAAGGCCCTTTAAACATAGAAAATAAGAATGCAGCATGAAATGAGCCTATTTTTAATTTGATTTTTTGTCAGGGAAGTGGGGGTTCATATTGATTCTACATCATTCATAAATAGTAGCTAAGAAACCGGTATAAAAGTGATGAAATAAGACATTTGTGTTGGACTTGTTAAAAGTTCCAAATTTCCTCCATTCAATACTACCTCACTAAAATGTAATATTGTAAAATATATTAATAAAATTTCTATATTTGTCCTTCATGTAAATCTTTATTCAAATCTTTATTCTTTATTTCATGTACAAATGGGTCTGTAAAATTTAAGCTAATATGTAATTAGCTGTTATTTAACGTGTTGCTCCTCTTAGCAGAAAAATGTTGCTAACATACACTGTAATTGGGAATTAAAATGCTACTGGCCCAGTCCGTTTAATATTTCCTTCGTGTGGAGCAGACACAGGACAGAAGATGGTCATGTGATCACCACTAAGTTTGACTGTAGTCAGTTGGTTGCAGTGCACCAGTGTTGCGGTGAGATATCATCTCAGTGAGGTGATGGCAGTTACTCATAATTACTATGGTAACAGAGCAAGAAAGTCTGTTTTATGATAACTGGGTGCAGAGCATAAGAAAGAGGAGGAGTTACTGGGCACTAAAGGATCATGGGTCTTGTAGTTTCCAGTGGCGGCTATCTTGGTGATTACTCCGCCTACTTTAGAGAGGCCATAACATTTTGTGAATTATAATATCAAACTATTTAAGCTCCAATTTGTGACTAATGACATTGAGTATTGTTATATTCATTTATTTATAGCATCATGGGTTTTTGTATCAAATATTCATATTCCCAGAATACCCCTTTAATCTTTATTATTCTGTAATTTTTACTGTGTTTGTACATGTACCCAGGACCGTTTCTGCATATTTGCTGCCTGAGGCGAATTTCAAAATGCTGCCCCCCTCCACCTCCCACTCCTGTTACATTACCCGCTCCCTGTTCAGTAAATGCTGAAAACTTTACTAACAATTAATTCTACTAGAATTATAGCATGCGCAGCACATTAATCAATATACAACACCCCTAATTTATTAATACAGACCCCTAACATTTGGTTTACATGATGCAAAGTAATCTGTTGTATCCTATAACTAATATACCCCACCGTTACATATGATTTTATATACACTGCTACCCTGACCAATGTAAATATATAGCACCCCCTAATGAATATACTGTATACTCTATATATAATAATTTATTTTTATAAAGCCCTGCTCTCATATATTTAAAGGCCTCGTTATTCACCCCCAAATTAAATTATATACAGTTCCTCCCAGTTTAATTAATATATTTAGATCCCCCTCAGTTTGACTATATACAAACTTCCTGGTTTAATTATTAACGTGCCCCATATATACAGTAGATTTCCCCACCCCAGTTTTATTATATTTAGAAGCCCCCCAGTTTTATACAGCCACCCCCAGAAAAAAAAAGAATCTGGCCCCATATAAATATATACACTGCCCCTGTATAATCAAAATCTGGCCCCATATAAATATATACATCGCCCCTCTATATTCAGAATCTGGCCCCATATAAATATATACATCGCCCCTCTATATTCAGAAACTGGCCCCATATAAATATATACACCGCCCCTCTATATTCAGAATCTGGCCCCATATAAATATATACATCGCCCCTCTATATTCAGAATCTGGCCCCATATAAATATATACATCGTCCCTCTATATTCAGAATCTGGCCCCATATAAATATATACACCCTTCTGTATAATCAGAATCTGGCCCCATATAAATATATACACCCCCCTGTATAATCAGAATCTGGCCCCATAAAATATATACAGCCCCCCCCCCCTATAATCAGAATCTGGCCCCATATAAATATATACAGCCCCCACAGTATAAAACAAATCTGTCCCAATATAAAAGTATACAGCCCCCCAGTATAAAACGTATTATACTCACCTCGAGGCATGGTGCTCCTACGTCGCGGCTCTTGTCTTCCTGCGGCTCTTGTGGCAGCCGTGACGTCTCCGCTCAGAGACACATGCGCCGTGACGTCATCATCCGCCGCCTGTGTCGCTGCATAGAACGGAGCGACGCCAGCAGCCAGATAGGAGCTACGTTGCTCTGCATGTAAATCGCACCTGTGTCTTAAAGAGACAGGTGAGATTTATTTATCAGGTGTGCAATTCGGGCGTCAAAGGGCGCCTGAATCCTCTGCATTAGAACAGCAAAATGCTCATTTTCATCTTGCCTCATGGCAGATGCGGCCCTGCATGTACCCTATAATTTGTAAAGCACTGTGGAATATTAAAGGGTTGTCCACTTTCCGCAAATATTTCATATGGCTTGTATAAGGAAAAGCTATAAAATTTTCCAATATTTCTGTATCAATTCCTCATAGTTTTCTAGATCTCTGCTTGCTGTCGCGCTATAGAAAGCTTCTGTGTTTATTTCCAGTGCATAGAAGTCAGTCCATGTGATGTGATGGACATGCAGGGGCATGAGCCGTTAATATCACAGAGTAATAGGAGCAGTGTGATACTGCACCTCCATCACATCACATGGGCAGATTTCTATCCAGTGGAAGTAAAAATAGAAGCAGGACAGCAAGCAGAGATCTAGAAACCGTGAGGAATTAATACAGAAAATCTATTGGAAAATTGTATAACTCTTCCTTAAATAAACCAGATCAAATATTTGCTGAAAGTGGACAACCCCCTTAAGGATGCTATATGAATATTCATTATTATTATTATGGCCCTGATAAATGCCATACATGTTGAAGGTGATGATGTAGTATTTTTTACAGTAAAATCTTAGTTGAGAATACTTTATATGTATTTCATACAATAGAATAGAACACATCCATACTTTGTACAAGTACTGTTCCACTGACGAAGGCTTCCTGCATAGGGAACGGGGAATTATACAAGACGCATCATATAAAGTCTCGGCCAATCGCCTTGTGTATGAGCCCATTGAAGTTAATGGGAACATTTGCTAGCTGTAAAAAGTTAAAATAAAGCTTCAGACAGTTTTAAGGCATGCTTTACGGCTGTAACCCAGTAGACCTTTTTGACAGTATTAGTAAAAATGGCCAGTTGTGTTCACCTCAGCTACCTCTCTGTTCAACTTGGGCAACTAACAAACTTAGCGTACAACTCCCAACATTTGACTATCCAGTGCTAGGAAAGTTTTAAGCCACATTCAAAATTTAAATCAGGAGCTTAAAAGTGATTGCAAAGATAAGACTGTACTTTCATAAGACATATTTACATAATTCACATATTCACAAAAGATTTTATTTGATATTTCATTTTGGTTACAGGTCATGTATCCACTGTGTAAGGCACATAAATTAGATGGCTTAACAGATTAAGAATTGGTTAAAAATGTTGTTAAATGTGGTGTAAGGTTTAAAATCACATAATCCACCCTCTGTGTGTATCTAGTTGGATGTGTGGGTTTTACAAAATCTACATAGCCAGCCTGGAAGGGGGTTGTTAAAACAAACAAAAAAAAGTTTTACCTGCTTAGTCATTCTTGTTATCCTGCCCGTCAGCGTTGTGCTCCTGCTTGTTTACAGAGGCGGGCATTAGATTCAATGCTGTAATATACAAGTGTCACTGGACGGGTGGTCGTGCCAGCCTCTGTAAACCAACACGGACATGGTACTAGAGACGGCGGCACGGGACAGAGGGAGATACGGAGGATGTAGGCAAAACTTTATTTTGCTTTTACAGCCCCGCAGACTAGTTATCTAGATTTTGCGAATACTGAACATCCTTTTTAATTATAAGACCTTTAGGGCTTCATCAAAACATAGGCAAGAAAGGCCACTGTGAGAATTGGTTAAATGTATCACAGGTATAGATAAAAGCATACACACAGTTGGACTCTAATGTGCTACTTAATAGCTATATTAGATTATTTTGCAGCATATATAAACAATGACATAGGATACACATAAATATTTTACAGTAGACTGCATCTAATAAGCAGTAATGCCAGAAGACACTGGACCAGCAATGTCTGAGGACACAATGTGTAAACTGAGGTGGATTATGGGTAAGGCAACGTTGGTGACTCTAGGCCTTAGAGGTGTTTGCTGCTGGCTGGTGATGGGTTGCCTTCCAAGGATGCTTTTCTTTATCTAGTTTAAGTGTGTATTTCTTCAAAAGTGGACAATTCTTCAGGAAAGCTTGAACAACATTTGGGGCCACCACACAGTAGCAATGAATTTCCTCCAATGCTTTACACTTCCCAGCTAAATCAATAAGATTTGAGTTGAGTGCACTTGAGGATGTTGTCTGTATGACTAGTTTCTTCAGGTTTAGAGTATAGTAAGTACTCACAAATCTCAATTGATTTGTCATTTCATTGTAAGTGTTGAGTTGTAATGTGGCCACTGGGATATTTGGCCGTAATATTCTTGGAATTTTCCAGGCTGGAACTGTGTGGTCAAACTCTAAATCCACAAAGAGAGAAGGGTGGCGTTGACGGAGGGCTCCCCACATCTCATCAGAAATTGCTAGAGTGTACTTGTCCAGACGTTCACACATAATATCTAGTTGGTGAAAGGGAGGTCTTTCTGGCTTCATCACTTCTCTAAATACATCCTCTGAAAGACTAGAACAGAAGGCACCTAGAATGGTCAGTTTAGGGCATACTTGCAGCACTTGAATTAGAGTGTCTGGAGTTACTTTGCAAACTAATGTTCTATTGTTTATGTACAAACTACGCAGGTTTGGACTGCCATTAGCTATTAGCCTTGTAAAGCCATCACTGAGAGTAAATGGTAGCTTTCGTAAGTCAAGGTGGTGGAGATCTATTTGACTTTCTTTCCGACACAACTCCATGATGCTATCCAAAATTTCAAGTCCAGAGTAGAACAATGGGTTCTCCCCACAACATGCAATGTCCAAACTCTCCAACTTTCTGCTCTCTTTGGCTAAGCAAATCAGAATCTGTATGACATTTTTTCGTGTTGCTTCCTTGGACTGGTCAAACATAATCTTGAGGTGTCTTATCTGTCCAATAAAATCCTGAAGACCATCTATTGATAGAAGTTCTTCATCTGATACCCATCTTAAACATGATTGTAAATAATACAGATAGGAATAATTAATAAACATGACAAAGATATTATAAAAACAATTTATAAAAAATGGTACATATGGATTTAGTATGATGAATGATGTGGTCTAATGATCAATTAAAGTAACAAATCATCCACAGCTACTTAACCAATTTCCCCTGTCACATCGTTAAAATTAAATCTTAATAATGCCTATTATAACTTTGGGAAATACTCTTTCATTCTCTCCACTCTACTGCTCTAATGCTGTTGCTTTTTTAGGCCAATTTAAATAACCGTCTTGAGATTGTTAGAAATTTTAATGGGTAACTGAAATATAAGATGACACAAGCAAGCTTTCGGGGCTGCTGAGGTCTCTTCATCAGGCATGATATCTATATATATTAAAGAACAGGAAGATTTTTCAAAGTCATAAAATTAATAGATAACGATAAAAGGGGACTTAGTCATACATAGTATTTATTAGAGCCACAGAATATGTCTTAAAGGGAACCTGTCAGCAGAAAAATACCATATACACTTGTGTATAAGCAGAGTTTTTCAGCACAAAAAATGTGCTTCCAGATCATGATTCTTTTGTGGCCCAGGGTGGTGGCATCATCCAGAAAATCAACTTTGAAGTTAGTGTAAATTTTTTGTACAAAGTCAAGGAGGCGGGGAGTGAACACTGAATTCAAGCTTTCCCTGTCCCTGTAATTGATGGTTCCCTTTTAATACTTGATGAATATGTGGGAAAGGCATCTATCTTGAGAATGGGGATTCATTAGCGCATGTCCCTTGGCCTGGCTAAATGGAGAGTCAGGTTTTTATGCAAAACTACAACAGGTCGGGCCTGGCATAGTTGTGCCCGATGGCACAGCCGCCGAACAAATACTTAGACATTTTGATGTATCTGCTGGGACAGGGGGCCGTGGACTTCATGGTACTCTGGCGTATGAGCACCTGCGTAAAAGAAATTCCCTGCATGCACTTCATACGCTATGTGGCACATTTGTCTGTGTATAGTGCAGAGTGCAGGATTCCTGGCGCCCCCATTCATGAATCTGGCGTTCTCTGCACAGCTCGACAGAAAGCACCACTTGTTTCTGGTGCACCTTTAACATGGGCTGTGCAACACATTTCTGTTGGACTTTGCATGTTAAATGTGGTGCACGGTCCAACTGAGCCCCGGACCACCCCCTTCAGTGCAGAAATTTGTGTCTCATGATGCCTAGTGTAGCTGCACCACAATAGGGTCATGTGTGAAACACATGTGGTGTAGGCACTTCTTAAATACCTGTGCAAGCAGTTTGTACTAAAAAGAATGTGCAAAGTTTGACAGAAAATTGGCACCCCTATGTGTCCCAAAACCATTATCCTTCCTACATATCTATGCCACATATGTTAAATAATGCAAACATAATACAATGTAGCCTATTACAACTTAGTGGTTGCAGGTTTTTGAACTTTAAATACAGTGGGGAAGGTTTATTAATCTGCCCATGACAGAATGAGGTCGTAATTTGCACTAAAAACCTGTCTGCATCACAATTCTAAAGGGGTTTAGGCTCCTTCTACACTAAGCCAACTAATATGAGGTGCAGAGTACGACTAGACAGTCTTACACTAGGACAGATTTATCATCCAGCATTAGACACTTCTATAAATCTGGTGCAGAATAAGAACTGTCTAGTCTCTGCACTGTCCAACCTTAGGACACTTTTTATAAATTTGCCCCAAGGACACTGACTTTTTAGGTGTGTACCAAGTTAAACCTAATGCCTACCTGATCTCTGTGTAGTGCCAGACAGAGTTATATGCCACTGCCGTTGCCCAGGACTGGCAAACCTGGGAAACTGTCCGTCGATCTGTGAGAGGTAAGTAGTAAAATATTTGTGCAAGAATCTCATGTGGCATAAAGTCCCATTGTAGTGACATTGTCGCTCGTCCAGCTTCAGATAACCTGTGTGCAAAATAAACGGCAGGTAATGAGTAATCCTTGTACAGGAAGCTGCAAACTAGGTCTCTACCTTCTTTAATCATACATGGAAATATTTATATGCATGTGGTTATAGATCTTTGCCAGCTTTGCTCATAAAAGGACAGGTAGAACATGAGTCACTTACACAAGGAGTGGTTTCACATATCAGATCTATTACACAACTGGCCCTCTAGCAGGTGAGGTATGGAGCTTTATGGTGTCTTAGTAACTGTATGGAACAATCACATAGAGCGTATGTAATGTCAGTTGAATCTACAGTACACAGAATATACCATCAGACATCTATAAACTTTCAATCTGAAAGCAGATTAGAATATTGCTGTGAAAACACCATTCATATTATGACAAAATGATGAAGAATTTGCAGTGAATTTACCCATATTCAGCCTGTCACACTCACACCTCTTTGGAAGCCCCAATACGGCTCTGACAAAACTAATTTCTCCTTCGGCCATACGCATGACAAGATCTGCATATCCTACAGTTTATATCATTACACCTGCTTTTTATTTGGAGCAAAAACTAGACACAACGATATAAAGTGTGTTGTATTGAGTTTAGTTTTTGCAGATGTACTGATATAAACTGTAGGATATGTCTTACTATACACAAATTATTTCTAACATTACGAAAATACTTGTTGATGTCACCTATATTTGCAGAAAGGGTTAATGAAGCATCAGAGATTAAACATATAGCATTAACCTATTTATTGTGTATTAAAATTAGTGCATGCCCCGAAGTAGTAAAGCAGATAACATAATGATATTAGTGGATTTACAGTATGCCTAGTGGTTTGCAGTATATATAAACTTTACTATGCATTGCAGCTATTGGAACACACCCTTATACTCACCACAGAGCAATCCTGACAACGCTTCCTGAAACTGGATCTGCCGCCCTCCCATCATCCACCATTGGTAGATCCCCGTCAGATGACACAAGCAGCCTATGCTGAAAACAGCCGAGTGTCAGCAGAAAGTGCCAAAGGTTTGCAGTGTACTTGGGAAAGAGACATTTCTGCGGATAGCATAATAAATCTAGACGTGCCAGGGCTGGTGTACATCGAGCTTTCATTACAGAGACGAGCCATGTCATTAACACACGTGGAGATTCCACTGTGTAATACATTAGCAGTATAGTGGAAAGGATTTATGAAAATCCCATATACAGGGGCATGGTGACTGATGCTAGAATGTGGATGATAAACCTGGCATAGTATAAGGCCTCATGCACACAACCGTATGGTCTTTTCTGCTCTGTATATACAGGTCGTACTGCAACAGTAATGCAATGTATCCGTATAAAATACGGTGGGCTGCCAGATGATGGAAGGCTGACTATTGGCTGGATGACAGAATGCACCTCCCACTGGTTCTGGATACTGCACGTATATACGGAAGAATACGCTGCACAACCGTATGCAGCGCGTATTTAGCCTGTACTTTATATGTTCCCATTGACTTCCATGGGCCGTACGGAACGGAAATACGGTGGAAAATAGGACATGCTCTATATTTTTATACCCCACTCACGGTATGGTATGGTACAGGGACAATATGCCCATGTATACGGATGGCTGTGTTTCTCATTGGAATTCATGGAGCCGTATATATGGCCGTTTTTATATGGTCGAGTGCATGGGGCCTAAGACTGTCTACTCATACTTTGCAACTCCTATTAGTTGGCTTAGTTTGTGGCAGCATGTTGCACCAAAATTTGGGCACGTTAGCACTATTGTTGTTGCATGGACTTTTTTGGCGAAAACTATAACCCTTGATAAAATGTGGCGCAGACAGTTTTTTGCTATAAATTACATCAGAATCCTGTCATAATGAGACTGGTAAAGCTTCCTCACATCCTGCAGCACATTTATAAACAGCATTTAAAAGGACATTACCATCAGATTAGCTAATGGTAGAGGATTACAACTCCCCATCCCATCCCATCCTTGGGGTGCACGGATCTTCTTTTATTATAACTTGCAATGGCGCATTTCGGAGAAATGTAACTTTATAAAATATGACCAGTTTCTGATGCTAGATTAATGACTGTAGAATTATCATTGGGGTTAGTGACATCATTTTCCTGCCTACTGGTTAATTTTTGCAGATCCGCAATGGATAACACACGGATGACACAATTGTTGCATTCATAAGGCACAGGTACGGATGAAACAGACTGCTATTCAGATTTTGCAGCCCAAGACATGCATACATTTGTGTAGATGAGGACTTAGTGACTATATCTACACATGGTTCTGGTTTTCCTTACACCACATTTCCGGCAGTACATGTTATTTGTGCTCTGTAACATTATTGCACAAGTGTACCAGATCTTACTATTGTTTGTCTTGAGTCATTAGTATCTGTACGTACGTCTTCAGAAACACAGACTTACCTGCCTTTGGCTGCTTTCCAACTCATTGGGGCTCATTTACTAAAGTTCGCGCTGCACACTTTTGTCGGACTGTGCCCCTTTTTCGGGGCTAAAACAGCTTGCACAGATATTTGAGAAGTGTGCGCGCTGGGATTGTGGTGCACACAACCCTTTTGTGGCGCAGCTGCAGTGGCTTCCATGCAACACAAATTAGGGAGCGTGTCGTCAGACGGTCTGACTGATTCGGGCAGATCGCCGAATTTACCTTTTAAATTGTGTTGCATGCCCTATGTTAAAGGTGTACTACAAAAAGGATGTTGAACTCTGTCGGACCAGTGCGGGGAAATCGGCAGATTCATGATTTTTGGCGCACAATCTTAGTGAATCGCAGCACATTGCATTATAGACGGACAATGCACTTTTTGTGAACTCGAGTGATCTTTTAAGTAAATGTGCCCCATTGTGATTGTACTATTTCTCACTAGTATTCTCTTACTCCACAGGTACTACTGTATTCACACAAGGAGCTGTTCAGAAAGCTTACAAACTTTAAAATAACATTGACAAGTTATGGTTAACCTTAAAGGGACTGCCTGCTATTAGGAAATTATTCTAAGAATTCTAAGCAAGAAACTTCACTTTTGTCCATTGGCTGCATCTAGAAGTGCAACTTATTCACATTAAAAGCTCAAGTATCTAAGCTAGGATACCATACAATGCTTCTACACCAACCTTAAAGAGTATGAGGCGAACCAATTTTTGTCCAGTCTTTAGCACTCCCAATATTTAGTATTGTGGAGTGGTCATAGAAAGGTATAAAACATTCAACTACAAGTTTTTTGAAGATTAAAGGAAACCTACCACTTGTAGTGGCAGGTTTCCGATGGAAATACCGGGCACCAGCTCAGGGTGAGCTGGTGCCGGAGCTTATTTTAGTTAGTGTTTTAAACCGCGGTATCGCGGTTTAAAACACTTTTTAAACGTTATAGTCGGCGCAGGCAGGTACGCGCTCGGCGCTTACCGTGCATGCGGCTCTCATTCACTTCCTATGTAGTCGCGTGCACGGTAAGCGCCGAGCGCGTACCTGCCTGCGCCGGCTATAAAGTTTAAAAAGTGTTTTAAACCGCGATACCGCGGTTTAAAACACTAACTAAAATAAGCTCTGGCACCAGCTCACCCTGAGCTGGTGCCCGGTATTGCCATCAGAAACCTGCCACTACAAGTGGTAGGTTTCCTTTAAATTAAACTTATGCTAATAAATGCTGTTCTTTGCTGAAACAAAATATTAAACCATCAGAATTTCTTGACCAATCCAAATGTCAAGATGTGTGTCAAAATTTTACTTCCAACATTATTGGCTTTTTTTGGACGCACAATTTGGGCACAGCTTTTCCTGGACCTTTAGTTTACTGACACCTATTTCTGGAGCAATTTTTGTTGCACACTTCGACCCACAAAAAGCAAGTCTACCAAGTTCTATATCACCTTCATAAATATGGATTAATTTCACACGCTTTCTACACTCACCAAACACTTAAGACGCTGAAGCTGAAGGCAGCGCGGCTTCCTAACCCCCATCTGTTTACCGGAGTGATGGCAGCGTGGGACAGCGGGAGGCAGGGTCGGTCTGGCCCGCCGGGGAGTCGGTGAATCCCCCGGTGGGCCCCGACTCCTGTCACTATGGCATGGGCCTTTAATCGAGGCTGCTCCTCTACTACTAACAATAGTACTTGCATCATTCAGATGCAAGTACTATTGCTGACAGCGCCGCGCAGGACGTCCTGTGCGGCGCTGCTGTGACACAGGAAGCCCTTGCTAGCGCTTCCTGTGTCACTACCACAGAAGCAGCCAGAGGAGCGAAGAGGAGGAGGAACAAGGGGAAGGAAGCGCGGGAGCACCACATTCAAATCTGTGGCTGGTGTCCCTGGAGGTGCAGCCCGGGCAGAGCTGACAGGAGAAGCCCCGCCCACCAGCCCGGGCCTGCTGCACAGAGGAGACTGCTCCAGCAGCCTGACCTGGACCTGCTGCTGGATATCAGGTAAGTGTAATGTGTATATGTATGTGTCTTCCCTGTGTGTGTATGTGTGTTTTGTCATGTGTGTATATATATATGTGTGTGAAAACATGTCATGTGCTTGTATATAGACTGATAACATGTAATAGCTGTATATATAGGTGTAATGTGTTCTATATGTGTGTGTATATAATGGTATAACATGTATTAGGTGTGTTTATATATATAGGTGTCATGTATGTGTATAGACAGGTTTTATAACATGAAGTATAACATGAAATAGGTTTATATACAGGTGTAATATGTAATGTGTGTGTATATTTATATATAGTGATTGCTGGGGGAGCTGTATATAGTGATTGCTGGGGGAGCAGTATACAGTGATTGCTGGGGGAGCAGTATACAGTGATTGCTGGGGGAGCTGTATACACTGATTTCTGGGGAAGCTGTATACACTGATTGCTGAGTGAGCTGTATACGGTGGTTGATGGGGGAGCTGTATACAGTGATTGCTGGGGGAGCTGTATATAGTGATTGCTGCGGGAGCTGTATATAGTGATTGCTGGGGGAGCTGTATACGGTGATTGCTGGGGGAGCTGTATACACTGATTTCTGGGGAAGCTCTATACACTGATTGCTGGGTGAGCTGTATACAGTGGTTGATGGGGGAGCTGTATATAGTGATTGCTGGGGGAGCTGTATATAGTGACTGCTGGGGGAGCTGTATATAGTGATTGCTGGGGGAGCTGTATACACTGATTTCTGGGGAAGCTGTATACAGTGGTTGCTGGGGGAGCTGTATATAGTGATTGCTGGGGGAGCTGTATATAGTGACTGCTGGGGGAGCTGTATATAGTGATTGCTGCGGGAGCTGTATATAGTGATTGCTGGGGGAGCTGTATACGGTGATTGCTGGGGGAGCTGTATACACTGATTTCTGGGGAAGCTCTATACACTGATTGCTGGGTGAGCTGTATACAGTGGTTGATGGGGGAGCTGTATATAGTGATTACTGGGGGAGCTGTATACGGTGATTGCTGGGTAAACTGTATACGGTGGTTGATGGGGGAGCTGTATACGGTGATTGCTGGGGAAGCTGTATACACTGATTGCTGGGTGAGCTGTATACGGTGGTTGATGGGGGAGCTGTATACAGTGATTGCTGGGGGAGCTGTATACGGTGATTGCTGGGGGAGCTGTATATAGTGATTGCTGGGGGAGCTGTATATAGTCGTTGCTGGGGGAGCTGTATACAGTGATTGCTGGGGGAGCTGTATACAGTGATTGCTGGGGGAGCTGTATATAGTGATTGCTGGGGGAGCTGTATACAGTGATTTCTGGGGGAGTTGTATACAGTGATTACTGGGGGAGCTGTATATAGTGATTGCTGGGGGAGCTGTATATAGTGATTACTGGGGGAGCTGTATACGGTGATTGCTGGGGGAGCTGTATACACTGATTTCTGGGGAAGCTGTATACAGTGGTTGCTGGGGGAGCTGTATATAGTGATTGCTGTGGGAGCTGTATATAGCGATTGCTGGGGGAGCGGTATATAGTGATTGCTGGGGGAGCTGTATACGGTGATTGCTGCGGGAGCTGTATATAGTGATTGCTGGGGGAGCTGTATATAGTGATTGCTGGGGGGAGCTGTATATAGTGATTGCTGGGGGAGCAGTATACAGTGATTACTGGGGGAGCGGTATATAGTGATTGCTGGGGGAGCTGTATACAGTGATTGCTGCGGGAGCTGTATATAGTGATTGCTGGGGGAGCTGTATATAGTGACTGCTGGGGGAGCTGTATATAGTGATTGCTGGGGGAGCTGTATACACTGATTTCTGGGGAAGCTGTATACAGTGGTTGCTGGGGGAGCTGTATATAGTGATTGCTGTGGGAGCTGTATATAGCGATTGCTGGGGGAGCGGTATATAGTGATTGCTGGGGGAGCGGTATATAGTGATTGCTGGGGGAGCTGTATATAGTGATTACTGGGGGAGCTGTATACGGTGATTGCTGGGGGAGCTGTATACACTGATTGCTGGGTGAGCTGTATACGGTGGTTGATGGGGGAGCTGTATACAGTGATTTCTGGGGGAGCTGTATACGGTGATTGCTGGGGGAGCTGTATATAGTAATTGCTGGGGGAGCTGTATACAGTGATTACTGGGGGAGCTGTATACGGTGATTGCTGGGGGAGCTGTATACACTGATTTCTGGGGGGAGCTGTATATAGTGATTGCTGGGGGATCTGTATATAGTGATTGCTGGGTGAGCTGTATACAGGGATTACTGGGGGAGCTGTATACGGTGATTGCTGGGGGGAGCTGTATACGGTGATTGCTGGGGGGAGCTGTATACGGTGATTGCTGGGGGATCTGTATATAGTGATTGCTGGGGGAGCTGTATATAGTAATTGCTGGGGGAGCTGTATACAGGGATTACTGGGGGAGCTGTATACGGTGATTGCTGGGGGAGCAGTATACGGTGATTGCTGGGGGAGCTGTATATAGTAATTGCTGGGGGAGCTGTATACAGGGATTACTGGGGGAGCTGTATACAGTGATTGCTGGGGGGAGCTGTATACGGTGGTTGCTGGGGGAGCTGTATACGCTGGTTGCTGGGGGAGCTGTATACGGTGATTGCTGGGGGGAGCTGTATACGGTGATTGCTGGGGGAGCTGTATACAGTGGTTGCTGGGGGAGCTGTATATAGTGATTGCTGGGGGAGCTGGATATAGTGATTGCTGGGGGAGCAGTATACGGTGATTGCTGGGGGGAGCTGTATACAGTGATTGCTGGGGGAGCTGTATACGGTGATTGCTGGGGGTGCTGTATACAGTGATTGCTGGGGGAGCTGTATACGGTGATTGCTGGGGGAGCTGTATACGGTGATTGCTGGGGTAGCTGTGTATAGTGATTGCTGGGGGAGCTGTATACGGTGATTGCTGGGGTAGCTGTGTATAGTGATTGCTGGGGGGAGCTGTATATAGTGATGCTGGGGTAGCTGTGTATAGTGATTGCTGGGGGAGCTGTATACAGTGATTGCTGGGGGAGCGGTATACAGTGATTGCTGGGGGAGCTGTATATAGTGATTGCTGTGGGAGCTGTATACAGTGATTGCTGGGGGAGCGGTATACAGTGATTGCTGGGGGAGCTGTATACAGGGATTACTGGGGGAGCTGTATACAGGGATTACTGGGGGAGCTGTATACGGTGATTGCTGGGGGAGCAGTATACGGTGATTGCTGGGGGAGCTGTATATAGTAATTGCTGGGGGAGCTGTATACAGGGATTACTGGGGGAGCTGTATACAGTGATTGCTGGGGGAGCGGTATACAGTGATTGCTGGGGGAGCTGTATATAGTGATTGCTGGGGGAGCTGTATATAGTGATTGCTGGGGGAGCTGTATATAGTGATTGCTGGGGGGCTGTATATAGTGATTGCTGGTGGAGCTGTATATAGTGATTGCTGCGGGAGCTGTATATAGTGATTGCTGCGGGAGCTGTATATAGTGATTGCTGGGGGGAGCTGTATATAGTGATTGCTGGGGGAGCTGTATATAGTGATTGCTGCGGGAGCTGTATATAGTGATTGCTGCGGGAGCTGTATATAGTGATGCTGGGGGAGCTGTATATAGTGATTGCTGCGGGAGCTGTATATAGTGATTGCTGGGGAGCTGTATATAGTGATGCTGGGGGAGCTGTATACAGTGATTGCTGGGGGAGCTGTATACAGTGATTGCTGGGGGAGCTGTATATAGTGATTGCTGGGGGAGCTGTATACGGTGATTGCTGGGGGAGCTGTATACGCTGGTTGCTGGGGGAGCTGTATACGCTGGTTGCTGGGGGAGCTGTATACGCTGGTTGCTGGGGGAGCTGTATACAGGGGTTACTGGGGGAGCTGTATACACTGGTTGCTGGAGGAGCTGTATATAGTGATTACTGGGGGAGCTGTATACACTGGTTGCTGGAGGAGCTGTATATAGTGATTGCTGGGGGAGCTGTATACACTGGTTGCTGGAGGAGCTGTATATAGTGATTGCTGGGGGAGCTGTATACACTGGTTGCTGGAGGAGCTGTATATAGTGATTGCTTGGCCTTAATCCGGTCCTGGCTGTATCTGTTTTGTACTCCATGGCGGTACTTTATGAAATGGCGGCCTTAATAAAATCTGGGGGGAGGGGCAGTGTGTATGACATTGTTTTATCCGGGTGACATTATACTGTAAGTAACTGTGGTATTTTTAGGGGTGCAGTGAGGGGGATATGCTTCCCTCAACCCAGAATATTTCTATGTGGTAGTAGGTGGGCCCCCAAAATCAATTTCACTGGTGGGCCCCAGGCACCCCAGTCCGACCCTGGCGGGAGGGACCCCGGAGGTAGGTAAATGTTTATTTGTTTTTCCAGCATCCTCCTTACCAATAGGTATTGTGCTGTCTGACATCCCCTTTAAAACTTAATCATAAACAGTTTTGAGGTGGTGCAGTTTCTCATTTTAACGGGTGAAAGAAACTGAACAGGGGAATCACATTTGTTGAATATGGTTTCCCCTTCGAAATCAAAAGTTCAGCTTATGTCATTCCCCTGTCAAATTAACAAAGCTGCACCTAAGGGTGAAGACACACATGGCGTTTTTGGGCCGTTTTTTCTAAGAGCATTTTCAAATCGTTAAAAACGCATGCGTTTTTAACGATCTGAAAACGCACTTAGCAAAAACGGCCCAAAAACGCCATGTGTGTCTTCACCCTAAAACCACTCACACATACCACTGACTCAGTTTAGAAATGAAATCAAAGCGCAAGGGGGCATCTCACGGCCCAATTGCCTATGCGTTTCAATAGGAACGCATGCAACCTGTAACCAGCACCGAGTATCTTGCATTTAAACAATAAATTACAGAAGTTGCTTGTTACCGATGCATGAGTTTCCATAGAAGCGCATATGCAATCGGGCCATGGCACACCCCCATGTGCTTTGATTCCGTCTCTAAGCAGAATTAAAGTGGTATGTGTGACCGCTCCATAAGGGCTCATTCAGATAGGTTTGCCTACTGCACATCCAAAAAAAAAAAAGGAAGCAAGTGATGCCCATGTTCAGTCCATATTATATATGCATCCGTTTTTTCGCACCCGCAAACATGGAAGGGATGGACCACATACAGATGTCATCCAAATGCCATGCACTTATTTTGGAAGTTTATTTTTTTTCTATGGAGGTCTATGGTCCGCACATCCTGCAATTTTTTTCTCTCTGCACATCCTTGAGGAAAAAAAAAGTGTGAACAGGAATCAATTGGTCAATATGCCATCCAGAAAAACAAAACAGATAGAATATGAATTAGCCCTATGGGTGAACACACATTGGTGTTTTTTTTTTTTTCACTGAGCCCATTTTGGCCTATGGACACATACAGATTGGTTCAGTAAGGCATCAGTGAAAAACCACTGAAGGCAGGACAGAAAACATTTTTTTTTTCACTGATCAGTGGTCAGTTTAGAATTTTGTGCTCACTGACAACATTGGATCAGTGGAAAAAAACTGAAACGTGAAAATCCCGTTGAAAAGAAACATTCAGGCATCGGTGAAAAATCACTAGTTTTCTCTTCCCGACTTCAATTTGTATGTGTCCATAAACCAAAATTGGTTCAGTAAACAATCACTGATGTGAAAAGAAAAAAAAAAACGACTTTCTAGGTTCAACAGTGCAGCTGGAATTTCTCATCAGTTTAGCAGGGAACATGGTGAGGATCTGTCTCGTCATACAGTGTCACAACGTTTCAGAGCATTTGGACTGAAAACCCACTCTACAGTGACCAAACCTGTCATTAGCAGAAAGAATCAAAAGGCTAGACTCACCTTGCTGAGGCGAGTGTTGTGTGAACAGAGGAAAAGGGGTGCACAGTTCATTAAAGGGTGATGCCACCCATTAGCGTTTTGATTCCGTTTTGTAACAGAATCAAAGTGCACTGGGGCGGCCTGCGGCCGATCACATATGCGTTTCTACGCAAACACATGTGTCACGGCGAGGACGCCGCCGCCTCGTCACGTGACGTGGGGTGCAACTGTACGGGTTAATTTAGCCTGCTCAAACTTGCGCTCACCTTTCACTCAGGACACAAATTGAGCCTAAATCACACCTCATACAGATCCAGCACCAGAACCAGACCCGCTGCCACCACTTATTGCATTTATACTGGGACCAATAAGTATCCCACTCTACATCAACTCTTGCTCTCAAGCAGTCACTTTGTCACACCACTACACATGCACACTCAGCACTCCAGCAGTTACACAGCTAACCACACTTCACAAGGCTATGAGTTCGCAGAGCATACAGGGACCAAAATTAAAGTGAAAAGCTTTAATTACAAAAAGTTGATCAGTGCATAAAAAGATATTAAAAACAAAAGAATTACAAAGGACACAACACGGCAAAAGTTATAAAATAAAAAGGGAGAAAAATAACAGAAACTTACAACTTAAAGTAAATCCTGATCCCTGGAGGTGGGAGAAATAAGGAACACACTCAGCTTGTCAAGCAGCCCCCAAAATGTGAACACCAATTCTTGGATTTCATATTGTTTTATAACTTCTCAGTTTGGTTCAGATTTCAGAACCTCCCATTCATTAATTAGTCCAGAGGGTCATTCACGATTGGGCAAAGTGGTAATGAGGGGGGAGAGTCCAGGAATATTTTAACAGTCTTTTGTTTCCAAATCCTGATGCAGAAGAGGGGGGGGGGGGGGTAGGGAGACCAAATGTCCTTTGGGGTCTGAACAGACCAGTCTTCAGTTCAGAGGTTATCAGGCTGTTAAAGCTCCAGGATGTCATAAAAGCTGCCTGGACGCTTCAATGGATGCCAAATATTTAAACAAAGTTTGTAATTACCCTATAGTTAAACCAATCTTATACATTCACAATTAATATCTCCTTGACAACATGTGATCAGCAATCTGCGTCCAGTTTCTCGCATTTACACAATACAAAACACCGGCGCTGATTGCCGATCACATGCATTTGCATAAAAATGTATATGATCTCGGATGCGGGCTCCCCTAGTGCGCTTTGATTCCGTTACCAAACGCTAACGTGTGACACCACCCTTACTGATATAAGCGGGTTTAACCTATTTGGATCTGCTGGAAAACATTATTTTGACAAACTAGTGAAAGACTGAAGCCAGAAAATGTACAGAAATCAGTGAAAGATGGTGGAGGAAGTGTTTGGGGAATGTTTCTGCACCAGAAGTTGACCCTCTCATATAGCAAGATCAGAACCATCAACACCGCCCGGGTTCATTCCTTGCGTTCTTCACACAGTCAACCAGCAATTTTCACTCGGGACAATGCCCCCTGTCACACACATCAAAACAGGTAAAGCAGTTCCTTGGAACAGAAAGCATTCAAATAATGAAATGTCCAGCCCAAAGACCTGATCTAAACGTAACAGAAAACCTCTGGAAAATCCTTGGTGACAAAGTTATGGCCAAGAAACCCCAAAACAGTCAGAGAACAGTGGACCAAAATCACTAGGGATGTCCTGTGGCTGCAGATGTGCTGAAGTCATTTAAAGCTTGTACACTGGATACACATATAGGGCAGCACGGTGGCCAAGTGGTTAGCACTACAGCTTTGCAGTGCTGGGAACCTGGGATCAAGTCCCACCCATGTCAACATCTGCAAAGAGTTTGTATGTTCAGAGAGACCTTTTCCAAACATGAAGCCAGGATTTGTAACACAGACCCATTCAACAAATGTATCAAACTGGTCACAGCGTAAGGCCAAACTGTTGAGACTTGAATACAAACAATTCTTTGTTTGTTATTTCTCAAATTTTTATTTTTCAATGTACACAGCTGTATGAGGGCTTGTGTTCTATGTAACAAATTGTACTTTCCACTTACAGTATTTGATATTCCATACTTTGTACTTGAAAGGAGGAAAAAAAAACCTAAAATGTGTTGAAATGCTGTATCAGGCTCTGGGGCATAGGGACAGGTGGGCATGCAAGGCCTCTGGAATTTGTAAACAAACATGTGTCTGGACCGAGGAGGGGGAAACTGAATGCCTGGAGGAGAGTAACTAGAGGAGAGATTTACTTTTTTTTGCCCTCCCCAGCCCAGCTAAGTTTTTTTTTTAATGGCTGGACAAACCCTTTAAACCGCTTTTACTGTCAGAAGATGGTGGAACATAAAAAAATTGTACCAAAGTTTAGGTTTTAATAGATCTAAAACAATTAATAAAATAGAAAATTGATACCCTCAAGTGTACTGACCAAATGATTAAACGGAGGTGGTGTCATTTGGAATGGATAGTGAAAGCTGTAAAAATAAAGCCCACAAGAAAATATGGTAGTGTAAAAAAATGTTTTACCACATTTGGATTTTTTTTTATTTCTCCTTCTCAGAACTTGGCATGGAATACTGTTTCTAGAGACTACAATTTGTTGTTCAGAATTTTTTTTTTTTTTAATTCCTCATATAGCAGTGTACACAGAAAAATTTTAGATTTTTAAAGATAAGAGTCAAAAATGCCCCCCCCCCCAAAAGAAAAGCGCCTCGTCTTTAAAGAGAATTAAGTTTAATACTTCTAGTCCAGATAAAACTATAGTTCTGAAGCATCTTTTCTTACAACTGTCATTTACCCTTGGTGTAACCTAAGGACCATGTCCATACACAGTTTGTCATTGGCAGTTCTGATTGGGAAGTATCATGGCATGTTCTATGTTAATTTACTCAAAGATTTCCTGGAGGAATAAAAGAGGAATGGAACAAATAAATGGTCTAGTTAATGAACCTGTTTTCATAATTCCAATTGGGACATACTGAATTGCTAGATGGCATCCTCTATTCGAGATCCTCACACCTTTTAGCTATGGTGGAGAGTTTCTTTCTCTGAAAGACCTGTCCTATCACACATTACAGGCAGCCCACCGATTTGAATAGATAACCTGTGCAATGCTTTATTTCTGGTGTTGCTGCAAGGAAACTGAACACTTAGGCCCCTTCTACACTCGCAACGCATGCTGCCTGGATCTCACGGCCCGAACGTTGCAAAACGGAACTGAACTGACATGCTGTGTTCAGTTCCGATTTGCAGCGTTCGAGCCTGAGATCCAGGCAGCATGTGTTGTGAGTGTGATGAGAGTATGATCACTGAATGCTGCAGCAGGAGGTTATCCAATTAGTACCAAGGGATTTTGATAAGAAGGGATTGGAAAAAGTGTGATCAACTTCTTGTCTTGGTTGACCTCACCATTTTCACAAAATATTTTACTTTTTTTTTCTGGTGGTCGCCAATATAATTCTTACATGGACCAACGCAAGTATAAGATGGATTTTCTTTAATGTTACATTAACCTTCCTGCAGATGTACTGAACAAAGGTTCTTCTCTTACTGCAACATTAATTGTCTTATTGATACATTATTGTCTATAGAGATAAATACAGTCTACTGTTCTACTAGTTGAAATATCTTTGGTCAGGATCTTCCTGTACAATGCAGAATTCCTGTACTGGACTCTTGTCACCTTCTTCCCAACAGCTTCTCTCACAGGTGAAAATCAGAACCGTCCCAAACTCCAACAAGAGATCTGTTTTAAAGATGTTAGACACATAAGCATCAGATATCTTATGTACAAGCAGATACAAATTGTCCAACGTTACCAGAAATTCTTACCAGCTTTGGTTCCTTGCAACATTGCCACAAGCGCTGGCATAAGCTGGAACTCGAAAACTCTCCGTGCTCCACATCGCGGACACGAGGATGGCTGTGATGCCTCATCTGGGGAGCTCATGTATAAAGGGGTTCCGTTCCAGGAATACCTATGGATTTTTGGACATTTAATACTGAATACCAATCTTTTATAAGAAACATTCTTAATTCCATTCAGTTTTAAAAGTATATAAAAGTATAGTTGGCTCTCTGCTAGCAAAGAGGATTGATGGGGGCATCTGTGCAAGTCTGCAAATCACCCGCACAGTATCCCTGGCGTAGCACATAGCCAGGTGGAGAATGGAGGGGGAGCGAGTGCTCTTCACCCCTCCCCTCTCAGTAGAAAACTGTGCTGTAGACCTTTATGAAGACCCTGATCCGGCCTCAAATTGTGCGGTCAGATCACAAGCCCACATTAGGCCGTGTGCGCAGGGCTTTAAAGTGAGTGAATGTTAAAAATTATATAAACAGGTTAGGAATTTGTATGTCATTAGGTCAAAATGTGAAACCCTCATGACAGGTTTGCTTTACAACAGAACTCCATAAAAAGATAAATGTGGGTGCATCACACACTTCATACCCTGAAAACCTTGCAGATGTAGTCAGGGGTGAGTTACCGATGCTCGATTTACAAATTATTGTCCAAGAATATTCAGAGAAACATGTTCCACATTTATTGGGGAACATCGTCAGACCAGCCATATAGGGATCAACTTGAACCAGCATTCCTTAGGCAGCATTCACACGTTCTGCTTTAATAAATGTATAGGATTTAATGGCGCCTTTACTTTTAAAGTATTAAATCTTTATATTTTGAAGGTTGTGACCACCTTAAAATATCTAGCTGAAAAGCAGATTTTGGTTCTAGTGATTTTTTTGATTATTTATGGGAATATATTTTAGTAATGTGTCGTTAGTAGTAGTCATTTACCTGAGGATCTGCTGACGGCACGGCGAGATCTTTTTCAGGAACTTATGAAACACAAGGTCTCGGTTCTGTAGAGGACACTTTTCATATTTTTCTCCTTCCCCTTTGGCTTCACAGCTGTAGAAGGAAAAGAGGCATCTTAATGGTTACATTTATAAAGTGTGCACACAGCTATAAAAATGATCAGATCCACTACAACTTTGTGATGCCCTCTATGGAATCAACTTTTGTTACGCCTGGAAGAACCTAAAACTTTATTTGTGGATATGTATAGGTGGAGAAACGTAAATCCATGAAGTGATAGGGCATGTCCTGCATTATTAGATACATTAAACCAATGAATTTCAACTAGATCAATGGCACTTGCCTTCACACTTCAACTTCCTGCTTTTTGTAGTGCCACCAGGTCCTATACTTGCAGTTCATGCACATGTCTGGACTACCTTTTAATGGCTTGCCCTATAACCAAATCAGCCAATTACACTGCACATGAACAGGTTTATGTTCGATTTTCTCCCCAGCTAGAGCTACCAAAGCTATAAATTTCCTAGTGTCAGATTTAGTTAGCCCGTTTGTCTAGTTTGTCAGGCGAGTCGATGCAACATCACAGCAGCCGAAGGGGGTTGGCACACGTGGCGTTTTGAATCCCGTTTTTTTAAATAGACCATTTGAAAAAGTGTGCGTTTTTTTTTTTTTAAACGCATGTGGTTTTTGGCCTTTGTCCGTTTTCCATTTATCCTAATTAAGATAATAGGGAAAAACAGTAAAAAAAAGCATGCCTTTTTAAAACAAATGCGTTTAATGGACTGCTTAAAAACTGGTTCAAAACGCTACGTGTACCACCACCCTTAGTATACTATCAGAACCTGGTGGTGCTGCTCTCGATCAGCAAGAGGCAATTCCCCGGGAATAGGAGACAAGTGCTAACTTTGAGAAGCGACTGGAACAAAATACTATAGTGCATTACAGATGTTCTCACTATCGTCTCACCATAGTACTCGACATTTCTCACACATAGGGTTAACTATGTAGGTTTGATCTATAAAGAGTATATAAATACTGTATACTCTCCAATCCAGTAGTCTCAGTACAGTGGCCGACCCGATACTGAAATCAGTTACGTCTACCAAGACTCACTACCATGTTTTGATCTTGTCCCTTGTAACTGACTGGGGAATAAGCTGCAGGAGCAGAATCACACAATTAACCCCTTAACGCTGACGCCACTTTTCACCTTCCTGACACGGCCCATTTTTTCAAATCTGCCCTGTGTCACTACAAGTGGTTATAACTTTGAAACGCTTTAACATATCCAAGGGATTTTAAAATTGTTTTCTCGTGACACATTGTACTTCAGGTTAGTTGAAAAATTTTGGTGGTATGTTTTGCATTTATTTATGAGAAAATCAGATATTTGGTGAAAATTTGGAAAAATTCTTGATTTTCGAACTTCAAAATGTTCTACTTTTTCCATACATAGTCAAAACCGCAAAAAAACGTGATAACTAACATCCACTAAATGTCTACTTTATGTGGACATGGTTTTTTATGCATACTCTTATTTTTGTGGGATGTTATGGGCCTTTGAACGTTAGGTGCGATTTTTCACATTTTCATGAAAAAAGCTAAATCCTGCTATTGAGGGAACCTGCTCAGGTTTCAAATCACTTTGAGAGGCCTAAATAAAAGAAAACCCCATAAATTACCCCATTATAAAACTACACCACTCAACGTACGTGAAACAACTTTTATGAAGTTTGTTAACCCTTTAATTGTTTTACAGGGGTTAAAACTAAATCGGATGCAATTTTGAAAGTAAAATTTTTATGGCTAAATTAATGTGTATTTCAAAAAATGTACAAATTCTCAGTGGATAAAATACCAAAACGCTCCACAAAATTTGATACCCAATCCCTCCCGCGTATAACAATACCCCATATGTGGTGGTAACCTGCTGTATGGGCACACGCCTGGGCATCGAAGGGAAGCTGCGCCATTCAGAGCAGATTATGCATTGTCACTTTTTATTGGCTATACAATCTTTATTTTTTTGAAAATTTGGACATGTAAGGGCTTATTTTTTGCGACATGAGATGCACTTTACAAATACTTCATTTTAGTGGGTCATTAGCTTATTGATGAGATTTTATTAACTCTTGAATGTATGGGTGAAAAGAAATTGTCAATTTTGGTTTACTTTGTTTTCGTATCTTTGGGGGGTCGTACACCGTACGCTAAAAATATTATATCTTCATTCTATAGGTCACTACGATTACAGTGATACCTCATTTATATAGTTTTTCATTTATTTTTACAATTTTACTGGATAAAAACTAATATACAGGAAATCTCATTTGTTTTTGCATCGCCATCTTTTCGGAGACGTAACTTTAATATTTTTTGGTTGACAGATCTAGTTTAGGACTTATTTTTTACGTGTTGAGTTGTTCTTTTCAGTGGTACCATTTTTGCGCACAACTTTTTTTGATCACTTTTTAGAACATTTTTGTGTAGAGATTTTATGAAAAATGTAAATTTTTGGCGTGTTTTTCGGGTTTTGTTTTCACGGCGTTCACCGAGCCGGTCCAATAATGTTTCTGAGTTATTGTACGGATTGTTACGGACGCGGCGATACCAAATATGTGGGTTTTTCTGGCGATTTTGTGTTTTTTTCACTTTATTGCATGTGTATAGGGAATATTTGTGTTTAGGGGACTTTAACTTTATTTAATTATTTTTATTAAAAAATTATTTTATGTAATGTTTTTAACATTTTTTATTAACTTTTACAGGTTAGCTAGAACAAGTGATCCACTGATCACTTGTTCAAGCTCTTCTTCACATTACACAGTGTAATACAGATGTATTACACTGTGTAATGTAACACACTGAGCATGCTCAGCGTGTTACAGCCGGGTCCTGTCAGAAGGCAGGAGCCGGCAGCCGGAGGAGGATCGCCGCGGGGGGTCCGATTCTTCTCAAATGCCCCTTGTCAGGGGTTAACACCCGCAATCGGAGAAATCTCCGATCACGGGTGTTAGAGGCAGCTGTCGGCTATAATATATAGCTGACACCTGCAGCTTCTGGCGCCGGCTCCGTTCAGGAGCCGGTGCCAGAAGCATGACGTAGTAGTACTGCATTTTGCGGGAACGCACCTCCCGCGATGCAGTACTATTACGTCAAATGTCGGGAAGGGGTTAAGACTAGGAAATAGTGGGTGACCAAAGCCCAGAAAATGCTGATAAATCTCCGTAAATTTTATTTTTCCCATATGGAATTGTGTTTGCACCCACCTCTCTAAGGCTTCCATTGCTGATTTTTCTTGTTGCTCATAATTCTTTAGAAGACGACGAGCATGGTCCAGATCCATGTCCCAAGCACAGTCCTCCTCCTCTGCAACTGCTATATAAAAAGACCTGAAGACAGAGTCACAAGACTGTAATGGCTCTGGTGCATCAGTGAGTGAGAGGTTCTGGAGCTGTGAGGTCCAGTCTGTGGGCACAGGCGCTGCAGAGGAACAAGCATGGTCAGATTTCACTGGTGGGACTTCTGGTTCATCGTCAATTCCCCAGTCGTCGGCACCTTCACACCAGTCTGTGGCTGCCATCTCCTTTTCCTGTATCAAGACAATAATCACTCTTTAAAAAATTAAAAATAAGATGCACTTATCTAAAATGTAGTAGTGTACATATAAAGCATATGCACCTGCTTCGGCACATCTTGTGTGACCTGGACCTTATGGATCTCAAGGCACTGTGATCGCAATGTCACCCAACTGTAAGACAGACCAAAAAAAATAAATAAATAAAAAATACAGCTATACAATATAAATGTACTGCAGAGTGTAACTACCAATAGGCCACAAATATCAAACAAAAGGCTCACAGCCTTGTTTTATCTAGTCTGCCTCCCTGCCCCTATGCTAAACCTGTCAGGAGAGCAGCATGAGGGCAGGCAGAGGTCGAACTTACATTTCCAGAAGAGTAAAACTCATCTTACTATTTTTGAGGAGTATTATTAGCAGAGGAGGAGTATGATATTTTTAGTAATACAAATATCTAATTTATTTCCGTATACAATGTTAATAGACAATATTTAACCCCTTACCGACATGAAACATAATATTACGTCACATGCCAGGTGCATGGCGAGGGCTCACGGGCATATTGCAGCAAAGACTTACCAGTAACAATCGCAGTCGGTGCCAGCAGCCTGCGGCTTAGAAAAAAAAGCTTGCCAGGTATCGTTGCTCCCTGTGACGTCACCGGGGTGCGGCGATCCATCGCCATGACAGCTTCGGGTCTGAAGACCAAAGGCTGTCTCGTTTTAACGATCGGCACATTGTAATGAATGAGGAGGAAAATCCCCATATACTGCTATACTGTAGTATGGCAGTATTTGATAGGATCAATCAGACAACCTAGGGTTAAAAGTACCCTAGGGAGTTTGAAAAAGTGAATATAAAGTTAAAAAAAAAAAAATTATTAATACCCCTAAAAATTCAAATCACCCCCCTTTTCTAATTACCGTATTTTTCGGCCTATAAGGCGCACCTAAAATCCTTTCATTTTCTCAGAAATCAAAAGTGCGCCTTATAGGCCAGTGCGCCTTATATATGAACTTATACAGAAATGTACTACAGACAAGATGTACTGTACATTTACCAGTGTTTAATAGCTCCATCCCCAGAAATTTCCTGCACCTTCCCACACAGTATACAGGGTCCCTGGCTCCTGAAGTGCCCTGGCACCACAACTAACATTGTGCCCATCCTGCCCTCCCCTAGCACGGAGAGACCGGAGCTGCCATAGTGCTGACCACGAGGCAATCATCATCAGCAGTAAACAATCCCCCATACCTGCCAGCCCTGTAACAGGGGAAAGAGAAGGAGCCACAGGGAACCCCACAGGAATAACACCCTGGCTGAGGAGGGAGGGAGAAGGGGCAGAGGGAGACCGCTTAACCCCTGCTGCATCACCCTGCATTAACCCCCAGCAGCCATACCTCTGAGATTGGAGCTCTCTGACACGCTGAAGACAAGTTTCCCGGGAAGTGTAGCTGGCTTGAACTGTGCACGGGTCTGCCACCTGCTGGTCATTTTTAAGTACTGCATTTGATCCTGCGCCATATACTCCAGTGCGCCTTATATATGAACCTAGATGTCTTAGTAGGCATTTATTACAGGTGCACCTTATAGTTCGGTCCGCCTTATAGGCCGAAAAATACGGTAGACCCAGTACAGCTCTGATCGGAATCGCCAGTCAAAGGTGTTTGTTTTCCCCTGTAACTGAGGTTCTTACAGATGCCTCAGCTACAGGGAAAAAAAAAATAAATAAATAAGAAAAAAGGATAAAGTGAAATTTAAAATAAAAAAAAAAAAAAGTGAAAATGTCCCCCAGGGGTCTTTTATGACCTCATGGGGGACACAAAGTAAAAACACAAATAAGTATTAATAAATATTCATAAAATTACAATGACATTTTCCCATATTATTAAAAAAAAAAAAAAAAATCCCCTGCTACACGACAAAAAGCATTGCCATAGTCGCCCCATTTTCCCGAGACTATACTTATTATATATCAAAACGACTGAAACAAAATAGGGAATTCATTAATAATGTTTAGGTTGAGTTAATTTTAAAATTAAAAAGTACTATAAATTAGTATAAATCCACTTTTAACCAGAAATAAAAATGGAAAAAAAAAAAAATTGAAACTTTTTATACCTTTTTAACCAGCTCTGTGTGTCCCTAAAAAAACACAGCAAAAAAAAAAAAATTATGGCCTGTAAACCGACGCAAACGAAAATTCGCTAAAAATGCCCAGTCACTAGAGCCTTTTCAGCCTGTCACTAAGGAGTTAAATTGGGAAATAACAATGATCAAGGAGTGCAAAATCCTGGAAATCCAACAGAAGAAAAGCTCCACCTTACAACCACTGTGGACAAACAGCTCTCACAACGACACTATTGTGCCGATACTAGAATGTAGATATCGGAATTGCGGTATTTCCAACACAGGAAAATCCTTTAACCACACCCTACATACAAAACAGGAGATTTCAAACTTAACACTTTATACTGGATGGGAATTCAATTACTTTTTAGGAGACTTGGGAATTCTGAATTAAATTATCTCAAAGGAATCAGTCACCAAAATTTGTACCTTTTATATATCTCATACCCCAAAATAAATGTGCTGTAAAACTCCTTTTAATACATAACATACAAATAAGCAGACCAATAATTTGTGGATGCTTTGGTCATTTCTGTACTCACTAGCAGCCCCCTAGAATGCCAAGTGTTTCTTATATCTGCAATAACCTCATGTTTATTGTTTAAAGAGGACCCGTCACCCAAAATTTCGGCACTAGGAGCTGCTTACTAAAGTCCGCTCTGAGAGTGGTCCAACGATTACACTGTAACCCGCCGCAGTGTTAGATAGTGTTACCGGAGGTTTCTGGTAACGCTATACTTCTAACACTGCAGCGTCTGTTCAAGAAGTAAGCAGCTCCTAGTGCCCGAAATTTTGGGTGACAGGTCCTCTTTAAAGTAGAATAAACATGAATGCACTCTGCAGCTGGAATAACCCCGTTGGACAGGGATGATGAACCTTTTAGAGGCAGAGTGCACAAACAACAATCAAAATCCACATAATGCTTCATGCTCTGTCACAGCTTTCAATTCTTTCAGCACCCTAAAGACATCAATACAGTAGAAAGAGAAATCTGTATTATCATTGTAGCTTCCCTCCAGAGTGCCCTGAAGAGATGGGCGAAAAAAACAAAAACACACACACCGCACAGCTCAGGGCAGCAGCTCCGACGTGTGGCTATGATATAGTGCTGAACGTAGCACATCCTGGGCTGCCAGGTACTACAGGATGAGGCCTTGAGTCCTGTCTATTGAACTCTATGGCCTAGATGTCCACAGAGAGAGCTCAGAGTGCCATAGGTTCACCACCACTACCCTAGGCAATTTATTCAGGATATGAAATCAATGAATCATCAGTAAGGGTCAGGACCATAGTGCTGACCATCACCAACTCTATTGGGCTCAAGCCCCATGTATACATTTCTACATTATCAGAAGTACTAGCAACCAGTCTTCACACACAAGGTGGCTGTAAGAACTAGTTACCTTTGAGGAGGTGGAACACTTTACCTAATATTTTTGTGGGATATTAGGTTATTTTAGCAATATACATGTATTTAAAGTACTGCACCACTTTATTTAAATGTGAAGTAAAGCCTCCAGTTTTTTACCTCAGCAGCCTGACAGATCATGTGATCATAACATGGCTGCAAATGGAGGTATATTGGTAAATTACCTATTATCCTGCCCCCAACACATTACAAAAAACATGAGGTAAAGTGACAACCCTTGTATAATATAACAGATATATCTAATTAATATATTCAGCTTTAATTCATTAGTAAATGTATTATTCAACAAATAATTACCTTTGTGGCTTTCCCCAACATGACTTTGTACTGCAAGCAAATACATAGATAACACGATGATAATGTGATCCCTCTAGGGGGCAGTACACCTGGACAACATGGCAGAGCACCGAAGAACAGAGGGGGCATGAAGGAAAAGAAAGCTTCACACGTGGCACTGGGTCCTGGCAAAATAAAAATTGGTAACATATCTACGTCTGAATATGATAGAATTACACGTTATATTTTATTTTAAAGAGGACCCGTCACCCATAAAAAAGGCAGTAGGATCTGCTTACTAAAGTAAGCAACTCCTAGCGCTACCCCATTTTTAGCAGTGATAAACTGCTAACTTTATCGGAACTTTCCGATAACACTAGCAGACACTGCCGCAGAGTACAATAGGAATGCGCTCAATGCAGTCCAGCATATTCACGAGGGGGTGGGACTAGGAGATGTGACTGTCGCATGAAGCCTGGCAGTCACCACCGGCCTATGGAGTAGGAGGGATGGCCCGGGGAAGAGACAGCGTCTTAGACCACCCACTCATGAATACGCCAAACCGCGAGCAATTGTACAATTGTGCGAGCAAACCGCAGTGTCTGCTAGCTTTATCGAGGGTTCGGATAAAGCTAGCAGTTTATTACAGCTAAAAATGGGCTAGCGATGGGAGCTGCTTACTTTAATAAGCCCTGGGTGGCAGGTCCTCCTTAATGTCATAACTTATCAATATAATGCCCAAGTGGTCACTAAGGTAACCATTTTACAAACAATGATCATCTTTTTATATAGCGCCATCATATTCCGTAGCGCTTTACAAATAGAGATTATGTAGTGGAAGGGACCAATCAGAGCCCTCGCCCTCCATTATCTTGAGACAATTCCACTATAAAGAGATGAAGAACAAGGTTTCTATAAATATTTATTACCAAACCCTGGAGGCCATCTTACCGGCAGCCCCCCGATCTTGCTGACATCACAGGAGGCTTTGCCATCTAGTGTGGCATCTTTAAACCCCAGCAGCACCTGTGGCTCTTGGGACATGTGTTGCGCCATCACCTGATGCAAGGAAAAGATTGAGGTGTTAAATGAGGCGTGAACCCAATGTTACATAGAGACCATGTTCCATCTAATGTCTCCATCAGGCGCTACATGTAAATGTATAAGAATACTGGAGTGTATATGCAGCATGTAAACCATATGACTAGAGACAGAGAATCCCCTGGTGAGATGCAGTGTACAGGGGTAACGAGATGCCATCAGGAAATCCCATCCATAGCCACACAGATCAGCAACTACAACTCCCAGCATCTATGTGGAGGCCGCCATAGCAGTGCGCTACCACCACTACGTCTGTTACCTGGAGGCCTAGGAGACCATGTTACATCGGCCGCCACTCATACAGGCGCCTCCATACATGTGCTCTATATGGAGCGAGTCACACAAACACATGACAACCTAACTTCTGCTGCCGCCTGTCCGCCCAGCAACCAATGCAGTGCTAAGCCGCGCTGACAGCGGGATCAGCTGACCATTTTACTGACACCTATGGAGCCATTCAGCTTCACCAGGAAGCAATCAGCAAATGTAGGCGGGTCGTATATTTAACACTTCTGCTGCCGAGCTACTTGTGCTACATCTGAGAAATAGCTGATCCTTCCTCTGTAGGGAATGGGACTTATTTAAGACCTGATGGAAGTTTTCTTCTAATCCTCACTATATGGATGGGTCTCTCACAATCGCAGTCCGCTTTATCTGAATGCGTCTCTGGATACTGTGGCTCTTTAGTGGTTGAAGCTGCACAAGTCTGGGAGTTTGTGGCTTTATGATTTTATCATTTTTCCATTACAAGTGATCCCTGTGTGACTAGTGAAATATTCTTGACGTTTACGATCCGATTGTTTTGTTTATTATGGACTATGTGATAGCACTATACAAATAAAGATTCATTATTATTGTTAACCTCTACCCTATAAGAACTTCAAAGACTAATCCACAGTTTTTGCCTCTTTGTTACTAAATGCATTGAAAAACAAAAGCTCTAAAAATAGCTGCACAGGTCACATAGAAAACGCGCTTCTGGTTGTGTCCAGAACATGCAGCCATTTGTTTAACAGCGGCAGTTGCCCATAGCAACCAGATTTCAGTCTTCCTGGTCAAACACCAGAGTGGTTACTATGGGCAACTTTTCCCCATTTTATTTGCAATATCTTTGTGTGCAGAAATGTTCATATTCTCCTACAAAACACCCAGTAAAAATCCAGATGATGCATTTTTTTAACTTCCTGATAAACTTTGTGTGTGAATCTAACCTTACAGGGGCAGTTATAGAGAGCCCAGGAGAGAGGGCACCATGTGTCATACCTTAGTGTCACTGTAAGACGCCTCTCTTGATATTACCTGACTGTATATACAGTGTATTCATGTAAATACATGTAATACAAAGCTTGTACTCAGTGTCACATTGCTTGTGTAATGCACTTTTCTGTTCTCTTCAGCAGCTAAAGTGTTAAGTAGGTGGGGACTAGCCTTGGTGTCACAGGCTGGGGGTGTAAGCTGCACGAGATTTCGGAAGAGCTAACAATCAGCAGGATTTGGGAAAACAGGTAAATAATAGAAGCTTTGTAATTGTGTAGAGGGTCACGGTAGTGTCTGGGATCAGACACTGTACAAGATGAGCTCTGTAATGTGGAAGTACCTTGTGTCACTATAAATATGCTGTAAGTCGTAGCTTTAGACCTCAAGATGTAACTTTCCTCCCTGTTGTAAAGACCCAGAACTTTTACAGGACCTTGGTGTATCTCTGAGATGCCTCTTACATGTAGTTTGACTTGTGAGGTGCCATAATGTGAGTAAGTATGGAGACCTGCACCAGTAGTCTGGGCATGGCATGACATACCGTAATGGTTATTATATGAGTGACATCAGGTACTGCCAGAGCCAGAAGCTACCAGCTCTGAAAGTCAAATTCTGGTACCCTAAAGACGTATTCTGGATACACATAAAGATAATTGTTTGACTATGTAAGTGGGAAAGAGGAGCCCTGAGAATAGGGAAACCCTTTAAGGAACAATGATATAACTTTATGTCATAGATTGCCCTACATGGAGGCTCCATATAGTATTTTCATCATTAGGATCCAATGGGCACACATCGAATGCTAGACAGATTAAAAAAAAACTCTGATCCCATCTTTTTAATCTTTTTTTTTTTTTTTTTTACCAATGGGTTAAGAAAGACCCCTAGGATGGGCACAGGTAGAAGTCTATTAAATCATGCCAGAAGTATGATGCAAGATTGTGCAGCTATTGACCAAGGCCAGTGTGCATGTTTTAACTGTGAATTTCTACCCTTACCCTAAGGGCGCGTTCACACATTCCGCTAGCATCGCGTTCGTAACACGACACTAGCGCACAGGGGGCGGGGCTCGGGGCAATCGCATATGCGTTTCCAGAGAAACGCATTCGATCGGGTCATCAATTGCATGTGTTTCCCGGGAAACGCATATGCGATCGGCCCGAGCCACGCCTCCTATGAACGCGCCCTCACACTGGAAGCCAATAATGCTTTAGAATGCAATGTACTTCTCATACACGTCCCCTAAAAAATTATGATAAAACAGATATGGCTCTCCAAATCTGCCAATGCTTACATTTTTTATTTTGTTTCTTATAAAACCACTTTCATGGTGCAGAATTTGTAAAACTTGTTCACAGCAATGCTTCCAGTGTCCATTGCTTTATTCTATTATGTGCTTGAATAACGGACACCTAAAACTAGTGGTAAACTAGAGGTAAGAATTATGAAATTTAACGATGGACACCACGAATGGTGGTTAGAAAAAGGATGAAGTAATAAAAATAGTTAAAAAATTCTTGACTTTTGTCATATGAACATTGGGGCACATTTACTTACCCGGTCCTGACGCGATCCCCGATCCGGACTGTCCGACGAGGATGAAGTCTGGCGCGATTCACCAAGATCGTGTGCCCAATATCCTGCATGTGTCGCTTCCCCGCTCAGGTCCCCCGGAGTTCACCTTCTTCCCGGTGTATGTCAGTGCATGTCTTGCGACACAATTTGAATTTTAAATCCCGCGCTCAGTCCGAGCGGGGAAACCCGTCGGAAATGCGGTGTGCGGACCCTTAGTAAATGTGCCCCATAATGTCACTAAACGGACTAATTTTTTGTATTTTCATTAAAATGTAGGAGCAGTTAGAAATACTGTGTTGCCTTTATTGTGCGTCTAGGGCTTTTATGTTGCTTCCGTCTGCTGACAACTTTTCAGGAACTGCATGTATCTGGAATTTGTTAGGCTACATTCACATGACATTTTTTCAATACGTTCAGTATAAACGCCAGGAAAGCTCCTGGTATATGCACTGAGCATATCTACAGGCATGTACATCCTTCTTGCCTCCCTCCCTCTGCGCAGTATATGTCTTTACTGTGGGAAACACAGGATGATAAGACTTAGCAAGCTACGGCTTGCATCCTGCTCTCTCCTGCTGAGTGACAAATATGCCCAGCGGAGGCCATTACAGGCAATGCGGGCTTATTTACTAAGGGTCCGCAGATCACATTTCCTTCGGACTGTTCATGGATTTGCGCCGCTGGGACAGCTATTTAGAAGGAGATTGTGTCGCACGCAAACGTTTTTCTGACCGCTTTCATGTGACAGAAATCAGCGGACGGGACATGAGACGATCCGACTGATTCGGACTGAGCGCGGGATTTAACTTTCCAATTGTGTCGCAAGATCAAGCATTTACATGCACCAGGAGGAAGAAGGTGAACTCCGGCGGACCTGAGCCTTGTATTCATCCTAGGCCTACACAGAACATACACTCTAATCTTAGAACAGTTAGATCACTGGATCTACACCATGACCCCCAGTGCTGAACTTGAGAGTTTAACCAGTCCCAGCATCCTCAAGTCCTGGCGATCATATTCAACTGGTGAACTCTTGTGGAGAAGCTCTTTAAAACCGAATGTTCCGCTAAAGTTGTGCAGGATTGAAAATACGAGGTTGTTGTCATCCTGAAACAGACCCATAATTATGTCTGGTATTGTAACGCAACTTGATTGTCCTGAATGTCAGAGTTTCAGTAAAATATACTATTTGTGGTGGAGGGGCACTGTTTATAGACAAACACAACCATGTTTTTCATGTCAGAATGTGTTCTAAAGGAATGCTTCCATATTAACTGCATCTTTAACCTCTGGTTTAGAATTCTTGCTAGATATTTGTGTCATTACGTTACGCCTGATTCATATTAAATTTATCAGCACTTTGTGTTTTTTAAAATATCAACGTGAGTCATTAAACAAAAATTCCACATTTACTGGAAGTGAATAAAAGAGAATGAAAGATTTAGGGTTCACACAGTCAGCTTTTCAGTTGCAGTTTTGGAAGTCCAAAGTGGATTTAAAAATAATCAGGAATAGTGACTCTCACCCATTGTGATCCACTCCTGCTTTTGGCTTCAAAAACTGCATAGGAAAAACTGAACATTTGAATGCACCCTCAGTAATTCAATGTGTGAATTGCTCAATTGCCGTGTTTAGTTTGAACATGTAAAGAGAGCAGTGTCCTGCTCTGACCTGTGGCTGCAGCGATAATCACTAATGAGGCTAGCAACATGCCACATGTACATACTTATCTGTAATAATAATTATGAATATAATAACAATTTAGGCCAGTTCAGATATATTCAGTGATAAGTCTATCATATAGACGAGCAATAGTAAGGAAAGAGCAGCATTGTGACAACAGATCTTTGTCCAGAGGTAGCTTGCACGCCTCTAACAACCTGAGGTGCGTGTAGGGCATAAATGAAGGATCCAAGGAAATGAAGTACAGGCAGTCCCCGGGTTACATACAAAATAGGGTCCGGAGGTTTGTTCTTAAGTTGAATTTGTATGTAAGTCGAAACTGTATATTTTATAATTGATGATCTAGACAATTTTTTTTCTTTTGTCCCAGTGACAATTGGAGTTTCAAAATTTTTTGCTGTAATGGAGCCAAGGATTATCAATAAAACTTCATTACAGACACCTTATAGCTGATTATTGCAGCCTGGGACTATAGTAAAGCTTCCAGAGAGCTTCACCAGAGGTCAGAGTGGGCAGAGGGGTCCGTCTGTAACTATGGGTTGTCTGTAAGTCGGGTGTCCTTAAGTAGGGGACCGCCTGTATATGGTAATCCAATGAGGTGAAAATGGCTCCAAGGAGGGACTGAAACATTGTATGTTACATACTGTTGGTGAATATACAATTTATACGTCATTGGAGTGCTGCTTCCTTGGATCCTTTCATTAGTGATAAGCCTAGGTGTAGTCCCAGCCTTAGGCTGGTGGCACACGTGGCATTGTGAACCCGGTTTTGGGCCGTTTTTAAGCAGTCTGTTAAAAAACGCATGAGTTAAAATGCATGCGGTTTTGACCCGTTTTAATTAAGATAATTGATAAAACTGGTCAAAAACGCATGCTTTAACAGACTGCTTAAAAACGGACCAAAAAATACAGATTATCTTTAGAAGCTACTGGAGTGTGGAGTCGCTTGGCCAAGAACCTAGACTAAAACGGGTTCAAAACGCCACGTGTGCCGCCGGCCTTAGGGCAGATAGACACTGGCTTCTCTGTTGTGTACTGTTTCCGTTTTTGCATTCATTTTTTTTGTCTTCATTTGTTTTTCCGTACATTCATATGATTCTGGCTTTCTGATTTCTTTCACATCTGAAAAAAAATTGAAGGTTTAACATTAGTTAGAAAACAAGACATTTGGTTTCCTAGCATCATCAGTGAAAGAAAATGGACTGTCAAGACATATTTTTAGGTGTTCCCTTCTATTGCTTTCCATGATCCACAAGCATGAAAAACATTAGACAAGTTTTTTTTCACCGACAAGGGATCATTTGAAAATAGATGAAATGGCTCAGTAAGGGTGATGCCACACATGGCGTTTTTGGTCCGTTTTTAGTCCGTTTTTCCCAATAATCTTAATAGATAAACAGGTTGTAAGCAGCCAAATGCATGGTAAACTGCCAAAAACGGACTTAAAACGGATGTTTAAAAACGGACCAAAAACGCCATGTTTGACATCACCCTAAGGCAGTGATGGCGAACCTTTTACACTCACCGGCCACTTTATTAGGTACAGTAACGGGTTGGCTTTCAGAACTGCCTCAATTCTTCGTGGCATAGAGGGGTGCTGGAAGCATTCCTCAGAGATTTTGGTCCATATTGACATGATGGCATCACACAGTTGCCGCAGATTTGTCAGCTGCACATCCATGATGCGAATCTCCCGTTCCACCACATCCCAAAGATGCTCTATTGGATTGAGATCTGGTGACTGTGGAGGCCATTTGAGTACAGTGAACTGATTGTCATGTTCAAGAAACCAGTCTGAGATGATTCCAGCTTTATGACATGGCGCATTATCCTGCTGAAAGTAGCCATCAGATGTTGGGTACATTGTGGTCATAAAGGGATGGACATGGTCAGCAACAATACTCAGGTAGGCTGTGGCGTTGCAACGATGCTCAATTGGTACCAAGGGGCCCAAAGAGTGCCAAGAAAATATTCCCCACACCATGACACCACCAGCCTGAACCGTTGATACAAGGCAGGATGGATCCATGCTTTCATGTTGTTGACGCCAAATTCTGACCCTACCATCCGAATGTCGCAGCAGAAATCAAGACTCATCAGACCAGGCAACGTTTTTCCAATCTTCTATCCAATTTCGATGAGCTTGTGCAAATTGTAGCCTCAGTTTCCTGTTCTTAGCTGAAAGGAGTGGCACCCGGTGTGTTCTTCTGCTGCTGTAGCCCATCTGCCTCAAAGTTCGACGTACTGTGCGTTCAGGGATGCTCTTTTGCCTACCTTGGTTGTAACGGGTGGCGATTTGAGTCACTGTTGCCTTTCTATCAGCTCGAACCAGTCTGCCCATTCTCCTCTGACCTCTGGCATCAACAAGGCATTTCCGCTCACAGAACTGCCGCTCACTGGATGTTTTTCCTTTTTCGGACCATTCTCTGTAAACCCTAGAGATGGTTGTGCGTGAAAATCCCAGTAGATCAGCAGTTTCTGAAATACTCAGACCAGCCCTTCTGGCACCAACAACCATGCCACGTTCAAAGGCACTCAAATCACCTTTCTTCCCCATACTGATGCTCGGTTTGAACTGCAGGAGATTGTCTTGACCATGTCTACATGCCTAAATGCGCTGAGTTGCTGCCCAAACTTCCACCAAAAGCCACTTATTTATTGCAAAGTGCCAGCACAGCAATTTAAGCAGTAATTTATTTCTCCTTGTTCAATGACAACTTTCAATCCTTCAGCCTCCCAAGGACACCAACGCAGTTGAAAGGAGGAGGGCAAATTCATATATAATTGTAGGAAGATTCTGCAGGCAGATTCTTTGAGTTCTTTCTGGTGAACTTCATTGCTGGCGTGATGGCCTAGGTCCCCACAGAAACGGCTCAGAGTGCCGCCTCTGGCACCCGTGCCATAGGTTCGCCACCACGGCCCTAAGGCTTCCATGAAAATCGAGGAATCACAGATGGGAAAGCAATGTCAGTGTGTAAGAACCCTTATTGTTTTGCCTCAGATCAGCAGAACCAGTGAGAAACATATATATACCTATAAGGGCACCTCTCACATTGCACTGAATATACCTAAAGTTATCCAAACAGTAGACCATGACACTTATTTTAGGGGCTTGTAATCTTCCTCCATAGCAGCTCCTCCAACGTATAGCTGATGAAGAAGATTCCCAGAAATAATACCACTCCCAGAGTGCAGGTGTGTCCCTGTGTTGTAATATATATTCCTTTAGGATATTAGTCACACACTACTAGATAGCCCCTCCCAGTATGTGACTGACTGGAAAATGTATACACTTAAATGGGTTATGTACTAAGGCCGCGTTCATACAGTACATCTTGAGACACAGTCTAGGTTCTTGGCCAAGCGACTCCACACTCCAGTAGCCTCTGAAGATAATCTGTATAAGGCCGACGGCACACGTGGTGTTTTGAACCCGTTTTTGGTCAGTTTTTAAGCAGTCTGTGAAAGCATGCGTTTTTGAAAATGCATCAGTTTTTGTCAGTTTTCCACCAATTATGCTAATTGGGGAAAAAACGGACGAAAACTGAAAAATGTCTGTAAAAAGGCGCAATGTTAGGACAAATAGGGTGCAACAGCACACAATGGTTACACAGTGAATTGAGGCGTAATATTCCAAAAACTGCAAAATAGGCGCAAAACAGCTATTACGCAGCAAAAAAAACACCAACTGAAGGAAAAGATAAATGACCCCCAATGCGTTTACATTACAGTTAGCATTGTGTTTGCAAATTTTAACAGTAATGTAATTCTCCTCTCCTATGTTGTAGCAATATAAACGCCATGTACAGTGTAGAGCGTACCAACATTGGACAACCTAGTTATAGAGTTTTCACCAAACTCTATATGGGTAGCAGCAACTGTGCATCCTGGTGGAGGGGAAATAGTGCTGTTTTAAATAGTTGACGTTAGACTTGTTGGTGGATCCAAGGCCAATCATATTCCTATACCTTTGCCTACTTGTGAAGCGACTTTACTTCTAACCCTGAGGAAGTCTCCAGTGGGAGACGTAACGCGTGGGGAGCCCTCCACCTCCTGTTTACCTACTGTGTGTATTTGTATGCTTTTATGCATCGTTCTGTGTTTAGTTTTGTATACTCATAAAATTATTTGTGTTTTGTAATATAGCATCTATGACACACTATCTTTCTACGTTGTATACATTAACTTAAAGTGTGTTGACAACCTTTTACCAGCTTTACACATTGGTTGTGCAAGGTTTACCTTTTCAATTGTGCAAATAACTGCTCTTAGTTATAACAATATAGAATTGGTTAACAAAATAAATATATATATATATATATCTCTTCCTGTCTGTCTCTCACTCACTGGATGTCTCTCTGTCACTCACTCACTCTCCCAGCTTGTCTCTTTGTCCCTCACTCTCCCAGCCTGTCTCTCTGTCACTCACTCTCCCAGCCTGTCTCTCTGTCACTCAATCTCCCAGTCTGTCTCTCTGCCACTCACTCTCCCAGCCTGTCTCTCTGTCCCTATCCTATCCACATCAGCTGTCTTATACTCATTGCCTATTGTAACCAATCAAAGCTCAGAGCTCATATCAATGACCTGTGGCATAACAGCTACCAATCAAGGCACAGCTTCTAACTGCCACAGACAATGGGGAAGATTTATCAAGCTGTCTGAAAGTCAGAATATTTCTAGTTACCCATGGCAACCAATCACAGCTAAGATTTCATTTTACCAGTGCTTATGAATATTTTAAAGGGGAGCTGTGATTGGTTGCCATGGGCAACTAGAAATATTCTGACTTTCAGACAGCTTAATAAATCTGCCCCTATGGGTCCTGTATATGGTGGGTAATAATAAGTGTGGGGTGGGAATTTTGGCCTGAGTCACAGAGAACGACTGTGTAAAATTTGCAAACGCGACCGTGCAGGTTTCTTTAGCGGACATACATACATACACACACATACACATACACACACACAGCTTTATATATTAGATATAGAAATATAATTCAAGGGAGTTCCTCCTGCCAGCCGAACAGCCGTGCCGCAACTGTTGTTACTATAGTTCCGGCACAGCTGTTCGGCCGGCCGAAGGAACGTCCTTGCATTATATTTCTATAAAATGCAATGACTCCTGTCCACAGGTCTGTGTGCAGCCTGTGGGATCGTGCCACCATACAGCACCTTTAATTTTGTGTGAGACAGCCCTAACATCTACATGACCTTTACATGAATTAACACATAACGTTTATGAATTGGCTTGCGGTGGCAAATAATAATGGGTGATTGATCAGTGGCATATTCCATCCCTCTAGACCAGTGGTGGCGAACCTATGGCACGGGTGCCAGAGGCGGCACTCCGAGCCCTTTCTGTGGGCACCCTGGCCATTGCCCCAGCATGAAGCTCACCAGACAAGACTCAAAGAATCGTCCTGCAGTTCCAAACAACTTGGAAGCAAAGATGCTGTTTTCTGTCATATTTTAAAGTGACTTACTTGGGATTGTAGAAAGAGGGAGAATGTGTAAACAGGGCCTAATTATCTTTGGAGGACCTCCTGCTGCCCCACAATTCTCTGTGTACAGAGGGACACTGGAAAGAAGTTGAAATTATGCAAATTTTCCCGACTTTCTACTGTGTTGGTGTTTTCAGGAGGCCAGTTTGATTGAACATCGTTGAAGAACAGGGAGCAATAAGATACTGCTTTAAGTTTGGTTGGCACCTCGCGATAAATGCGGGTTTGGGGTTGCAGTTTGGGCACTCGGTCGCTAAAAGGTTCGCCATCACTGCTCTAGACTGAAAATGAGCAGTTAATATTCCTTTACATTTCATGCACGTAAGTTGCTGTTTATGATGTGTTTACTATACAAGGAAGCTGTGGAGATAATATATACTGTGCAGCAGTGCTAGTGAGTAGTGACTGTGGTTTCAATTACAAGATACTTTGCTAATTTAGGTCGTGAGGTGACACTGGCTGATTTCTAGGTATTAATCTGAGACTTCCTTGTATGCTGGTTTACTACTTAAAGTAACCCTTAATGTGCTGGGGGATATTTATCTCCACTGGCTAGCGTTTCGACCAGCTGTCAATAAAGATGTTTATTTCTTTTTGTGGTGCTCAGCAGACACATTTCTGGCTCTAAGACCATTATTTTGAACCTGGGACTAATTTCTGTCCAGAGTGACAAAAAAAGCGTGCACTTGTAGGAGAACAAGCTGAGCAGGCTGCCCCGGGCGGGTTTCAGTAAGCAGCTGACTCCAAACAATATTCACTTGCCTGACCCCACTTCACATCAGTAGTACACACATTTCACTATGACTATTTAGCATTTTGTGTGAGTGGCTGATCGGATTAGTTAAACAGTGGAAAAATGGGAAAGATTCCGTTGTAGAATTGAAGTGGATTTCCCAATTAATTTTACCTCCGCCACTTTTCTAAAACTATTCTCTGCCAAAAATATGTATATGACACACATTGGTGGACATTTACTATGGTGTGTCCGTCTGTTTTGTGGCACCTGTTCTCCTTTTCAACCTATTTATTAGCAGGCGCTGTCAGCAAAAATTAGATTTTCTGCGACCTCCAATTATTTTCTGAAAAGGGGAGTGATTTAGGTGGTCTGGAAACTCTGACACAATTAATATGTGTTGTATACATTTTTTCAAAATGTCAAAGTGGCGAAGAGTGGACCGAAATAAGTTTTGGCTAGCAGAATTCTATGCTTCAGCAGTGAGCTTCTGTTTTAGAAAAGTGGCGGAGGCAAAATTAATTTTCAACTCCGATGTTCGCGCAGATGACGCATCAATTCTATGATGGACTCTTCTCATTTTTCGAATGTTTATTTATTCCAATAAGCCACTAGGACAAAATGCAAAAAGTCATAGTGAAATGTGTGTACTACTGACGTGAAGTGGGGTCGGGCAAGTGAATAGAATATTGTTTGGTGTCAGCTGCTTACTGAAACCCACCCAGGGCAGGCTGCTCACCTTGTTCTCTGACACACTTTTTTGGTGCTCTGGACAGAAAATGTATGGATGATGTAGTTGTATCATTTTATTGTTTACGGCAGGTGAAACTTCTTTCATTTAAGGATTATGGAAGCCACTTTCTCTTAGAAACCTTGGATGGACTTGCTGCGGTGGCAGCCGAGGTACCTTAGCAGGAGACAGTCTTGTGATCAGGTTTCTTTTCTTGTTTAATTAAATTGCAAAAAAATTTTACATTTCATGTATAGGATTCCACAGCATACACCTGCAAACACTAGTGTTCAATGTTTGCTGAATGTATGAATAGACGACAACAGACATTTGATGTACTTGTCTGCTGTAAAATTTCTTATTTCCTAAACTTCAGCAGAAAGCTTTGGGGCACATTTACTAACAACAGTGCAACCTGCTTTAAATGCAGTTTGCCTGTGTAGTGTGCAGAGGGCGCCAGATTCAGGATTTCTGGTGTCCGTTTTACAATTTTTTTTTGGTGCACCTTAACATGGGGAGTGCCGCACAATTCGCCAGAACCAGAATTTGCATGATAAATCTGGTGCACGGACCAACTGAGCATCGGAACGCCCCCTAATTTGTGTTGCATGGTGCCTAGTGCAGCTGCGCCACAAAAGGGTCATGTGCAACATAATTCTGGTGCAGGCACTTAAGGACTTAAAGGACATCTACCACCACATCATGGGTGGTAGACTGTCCCCAAAGTATCCTCGTTACCTTAGGAGTAATGGTGGACTCCTGTTCGCATGCTCCGGGCCATCTTCTATACATAATTTATGCACACCCCTTCATCTATATACATCCTCAGCGACAGCGGAAAGTGCTGGAGGCAGCCAGTGATTTCAAACGGCTGTCTGCTATTCTTGCGCATGCGCGGGAACTACCTTCCTTGCACAGCTGGTGAGAGAGAAGTGCGGCTGCGCAAGAAAAACACACGCACGACTTTGCCAGCGTCCAGGATATATATAGATGGAGCCAGGAGGCACTCAGCTAGCCGAGCGATTAGCGCTTCCGGCTTATTTGTTTATAACTGCATGTTTCGGTTTAGAAATAAGTCCCCCATCACCCCTAAGGTAATGAGCATCCGTTCGGGGTCCGTCTACCATCCCTAAATGTGGTGGTAGATGTCCTTTAAATACCTGTGCAAGCAGTTTTCACTAAAAAGAATGTTAACAAGATTGAACAAACCAAAATAGGGAAAGAGATAATAACATATATGTTATACCGTTTTGGTGCGCTGCAACCTGTGTTCTACATGATGTTAGTACCATATGGCTTGTTGGAAATTTATAAGTGAAACCTATTGTTCTTCCTTTCAGAAAAAGGAAGGAAGACTCCAACAATATTGCACAAATTTACACTGAAAAAGACAAGTAATAGCAAAAAATCTAAATTCTTTATTGTAATTAAGTGACAAATACTGGTTTAATATTTTTGGACTCTTCCTTCCTTTTTCCGAAAGGAAGAACAATAGGTTTCACTAAAAGGAATGTGCAAAGTCTGACAGAAAATTGGCACACAGGGGGTCATTTACTAAGGGCCCGATTTGCGTTTTCCCAACGTGTTACCCGAATATTTCCGATTTGCGCCGATTTCCCCTGAATTGCCCCAGATCGGATTGTGGTGCATCGGCGCTGGAATGCACGCGACGGAAATCGGGGCGTGGCCGAACAAAAACCCGACGGATTCGGAAAAACTGCCGCATTTAAAAAAAAAAAAATGTTGTGAAACTTGCACTTACCTTCACTAGGAATAGGCCGGTGAATTTCATGGCATTCCAGCGGGTCTCGGGGAAATTCAGCGCAGCAGCGACATTTGGTGGTCGGCGGAGGAACTACCTTAGTGAATCCCGGCCGGACCCGAATCCACCGCAGAGAACGCGCCGCTGGATCGCGAATGGACCTGGTAAGTAAATCTGCCCCACAGTCCTTAGTAATTGTGCCCCATTGTTCACAAAATGGGGCTCACATACATTGGGGGTCATTTATTAAGGGCCCGATTCGCGTTTTCCCGACGTGTTACCCGAATATTTCCGTTTTGCGCCGCTTGTACTTAAATTGCCCCGGGATTTTGGCGCATGCGATCGGATTGTGGCGCATCGGTGCTGGCATGCGCGCGACGGAAATCGGGGGGCGTGGCCGAACGAAAACCCGACGTATTCGGAAAAACCGCCGCATTTAAAAACCGAAAATGTGTCGCATAAGGACCGCTTACCTTCACCTGGTCCAGCTCGGTGCATTCCGGCGCGATGAGTTTACTTTCAGCGCAGCAGCGCCACCTGGTGGACGGCGGAAGAACTACCTTATTAAATCCCGGCCGGACCCGAATCCAGAGCGGAGAAGCCGCCGCTGGAACGCGAATGGACCGGGTAAGTAAATTTGCCCCATTGGGAGGAAGAAGGTAAACTCCGGCAGACCTGATAGGGGAAGCGACACATGTAGGAAATCGGGACACAATCTTCATGAATCGCGGAAGATGGGTATTCCACCGGACAACGCACAGCGTGGATCGCGCAGGGACCGGGTAAGTAAATGTGTCCCAATGTCTCAGCAGTATGCAAGTAAAATAGAAAGTTTGTGTTCTTCTAGCTTTGGTAAAAGTCCCATAATGCTCTGCCACAACATCTTCATTCTACAGCATTATGAACTTTGTCCTTCTAAGCTGCTACTTATTACAGTATTACAATGTGTGGCTTCACTACACTTTTAGATAAATAAATCACTACCAGAACACATTTTAGGTTTGCATGTCTTTAGTTTTATTGATTTATTTTCTATTTGTGTTTGTCACAAAGTTGCATGATAGTGGTACCGGCTGTCAACTGCTAATCAAGACAAATGCGTTCGCCACGTTGTCTGCTTGCAGTTTGTCTAAAAATTTGTAGCTGAAAATCAGATTTTTTTGTTATTTCAGTTTTAGTGATGAGCTGTTCACATATTCATCTATTACATTTATGAGTATGAAGCAAATTATTTCTGTTTTGGACACATTTGTTGCCCGATTTTTTGGATTCTGACCTGCGTCGCTTTATATGGTTATAACTTTTGAACACTGTTACTTATCAAAGTGATTCTGAGATTGTTTTTTCCCCACATGTTGTACTTCATTTTAGTGGTAAATGACGGCTGATAAGTTTTGCGTTTATTTACGAAAAAACTGCTGAATTTTTTGAAAAGTTTGCCAATTTCGAAATCCGAAATCATTGCATTTTCAGGCAGATAGATATACCACCTAAATTTCTGAATAACATTTCCCATATGTCTACTTTACATTTTCATCATTTTTGAAATGTCTGGATAATTTATTTTGATGTCACGCGGCTTACAAATCGAATATTGTTTTTTCAGAATTGACTATTTTGGGGATAAATACTGTTTTGAATTCAATTTTACATATTTAGCATCAAAACCCCCTATATAATCAACCCATTTTCAAATCTGCACCCCTCAAGCTATCAGAAACAGCTTTTACGAAGATTGTTAACCCCTTGAGATCTTCATAGTAATTGAATCAAAATGGAGGTGAAATTTAGAAAGCTCAAATTGTGTCAGTTATACGTTCATTTAGCCCTAAAATTTACACATTTCCAAAATATAAAAAGAGAAAACCCACCATACAATTTGTTCAATAATTTCTCCCGAGTACGGAGACCCCCCACATGTGGCCGTTACTTGTTTTATGGGCGCCCAGCGAGGCGCAGAAGGGAGGGAGTACCCTGCAGCTGCAAGGATTTTAGTTTCCTCATTGGCCCCTTTTGTAGGCTATAAAATCAATTCTGTACTGGATTTTTAACTTTTTTTTTTGGTGTTCACCATATAGCCTAATAATTATGTTTTACGGGTCGATACGATTACGGGGATACCATACATGAATATTTTTTCTTACGTTTTACTAAATATGTCAAATAAAACCCTAATGTTGGAAAAATCTATAATTTTTGTATTGCCATCTTCCAAGTGGCATAACATAACGTTACTTTTGTGGCTACAGAGCTGGTTGATGGCTTGTTTTTTGCAGGACATGTTGTACTTTTGGGAGTACATTTGTTTTTTGATCACTTTTTATAGCATTTTTTTGTGGGATCGAATAGGTAAAAATCATAATTTTTGGAGGGTTTATAACAGTTTTTTTTACGGCGTTTATCGTGCGGGTTCAACAATTATTTATTGTTATTCTACAGGTTGTTACGGACATGTTTATACTATATATGTGGGGTTTGTGTTATGATTTAGACTTTTTTTTGCGTTATGTGTCTCTTTATATGTTTTGGGGCGTGTTTCCCAATGCCGGTTCGGTTTAGATCTTGAGCTGAACCGGCACCGGTTCTGCGATCGATATTTCGGACACTGAGTGCTAAGTCGCTGCAATCAGTGTCCGATATATCGGATGCAGAGAGGGAAGGGGTTTAAGGAAACCTGGCAGGCACATCTAACCCTCCAAAACAAAGGTCCACAAATAAGTCAGCCGAGTGTTCCTGTCTTGAGTCAGGTTGTAACACCCCCTTCTTCCTCCTTGTAAGCAGCATCACAGAAAGGGTTATGAATGATATGTGCAGGAGGCGTGTGTGATAGGGAATGTTACAAGAGGACAGAGGGGAAGGGGGTGTAGTAGCCTGACTCAGCTCAGGAACACAGGACTTCAGGATTACAATGCAGAGTAGGGGGGCATTTTATAATTCACAGGAGCCGCTGACTCATTTCATTATCATCAAACTGTGCAGAATTGATACAGAAAGTATATTGGAAAAATGTATATTTTTTAATTATGCAAACAATAACATTTATTTGCATAAATGAGAATACCCCTTTAACTTTCTTTTTGGCCTTGCTGTTATCTTCTTTTTGTATACCCATTGGCAGGCATTCCCTGTCTTATGTTCATTTACGGTATCTTAGTTTTAACAAAATTTCATAGTCATTACTTGGTTTAAATTTCAGTGGTTTTAATTGAGATATTTCAAAGGGGAACATATTGTTTTTCTTTAAAACAATGGTTGTTTGTTTTGTAGGCCTAAAGATGACATCCTGTGATTGGATTGGGAGTGTTTACCTCTTTATCCAGTCCAGTTCTACCTCTCTTTCTGACCAGTATGACAACTACAAATCCATGGTGTACAATGCCCTAAGGAATGTCATTTCAGGTAAGAATTATTAAATATAAGCAGTTGAGTCATATAAAGCTCACACAGCATAGGGCGTTTAGCCTGCATGCAATATCAGCAAAGTGACCAATAAATAATACATTGATAAAAAATAACATTTAATAGCTCATATTTATTCATATACAGTATTTCTCAACCTACTGGAACAATAACATTTTGGTATCATGTTGCTTGAGGAAGTACAATGTGCGGCATTCATCACAATTCATCACAATCTGCATTTCTTACAGTCATTTTGCAAAGTTGCAGCTGATACATCTTAAGAATCCAAATGTAGTCTGGAAAAGTCTCTTGTATAGGGTTGCTCAAACACTTGCGACTTTTTCACAATTTTTTTTTAATTAAAAGTAGCAAAAAACTTGCTCATATGCCAGATATATCATCCTATGACATAAATCAAGCAAGCCAAAATCACAAAAAAAGAACTTTTTTAATGTCCCCCTGGCACACAAGTGCCAGTGCATGTCGGCAAGGGATCCCTTCACATCCTGCAACTGACCCTACGCTCTATAATAGAACTTCCGCCTTTACAGACCACTGCTACAACCTACAGTTCATAAACCTCTGCACACGTACCCTAGACCCTAACAATCTGAGCAATTACAGAAAGGTATCCTTTGTCCCCAGTGGTGACTTCAATGTTTTTGAATATGTTAAAGATTTACATCTGTTTACCTAAAAACTAAAGTAGTATAAGTATCATACAAAGATAAGATAAGATAATCCTTTATTGGTCCCACAGTGGGGAAATTCCTAATGTTGCAGCAGAGCCTACAGTACAAACACTGACAGAACAATAATAATAGGGATACATGAACAAAAAGAAGAAAAAAGGGGTAAAAAGACATAAAAAGAAGACGAGCAATGATCGGCAGTTTGGTATTCAGTCTGTGGATGGGACCTGCAGGGTCTGATTAGGTGCTGAGCACAGGTTACTTCTATTTGGGCCTTGTTTGTTGAGCAGCCTGATTGCAGCAGGGAGGAATGATTAATGATAATGTTCCCTCTCCTACTTGGGGTGAAGCAGTCGGTAACTGAAGGTGCTCCCCAAGCCACCACAGTCTCATGCATGGGATGGGAGCTATTCTCCATATATAGCATGATTTTAATTAAATGTAAATGTCCAGTCAATAATACCCCTTTAATAATGTATCATCAGCTGGTGGCATGATTGATACAGTTATTTGCATTCACACTTGGTATTCCTACCTTGGTATGTCACTGCTAGATCCTGGTGTACAGCGGAGTGAAAACTGTGCCCAATAAGTGTCCTAGAGAGCACATACTGCTGTATCAAAATGTAAAGTATATATTCCTAGATTAGCCCTACTCTCAAAAAAGATAACTACAAAGAGCAGATAACACCACAAAAATGTAAAAAAAAAGGAACATCCCATACTCCAACAAAATCACCATTCCATGACTGTATAATATCCATATCATATGCTTACACAACTTTGCTATAAAGTTACTGGATAACACCATGATACAGTGACTAATAAAAACCAACTGGGTAACATCCAATATTGTAACCTAAAGGAAAATTACCAGTACATTTCACAAAAAAAGAAACTAAACATACTTGCCTACGCTCTTCTTCATCCCTATTCCGGCTGTAGTTTTCTTAAATCTTGACACTTAGGAATAATTAGCAGGCTGGAGCGCACGGACAAGATGTGAATTCACGCTGGAGATGTGGACACTTAGCAGCCCGGAGTGCCGGTCATCTGGTCCACACACTCCGACTTGCTAATTATGTCTTTTTTCCAGGCGATCCCTAAGTGTCAAGATTAAAGAAGAACAACGATGAAGAGAACCTTATCTTTAGTTTGTTTTTTGTTAGGCTTCCTTTAAAAAAAATTCTAAGACTACATAATGCCTCTATCATCAAAGAAGCAGGGTACCGACTATATAACTTAACTTTTACTATTTATATTTTAAAAACATTTTTAGTTCATTTACCACATATAGAAATCATTATTATATTACACACAAAATTGATTAGATAAAAAAGGGAACAGTCTTACTGAGTAGAATTTCAGGGTTTGAGGGTGCATATGAGGTCCTATGTTGACATCGAGCCCTAATACTACAGATGTCCCTGTCATCCCATCAAAGGGACAGTACCCATGTTGTCCCTCAATATGTTTGCTAGAATGCCCTACTAGCAAAAATATTCAAATGTGCTCCCGTCCCTCCATACGCATTTCTTCACTCGTTATGGTGAGTCACAATATTTTCCTTATTATTACATAGCTTAGTTAGCCCAGGAATAAGGTCTATCAGTGTTTATTAATTTCACATATATGACTATAAGATATGTTGAGTGCATACACTCACCGGCCACTTTATTAGGTACACCATGCTAGTAACGGGTTGGACCCCCTTTTGCCTTCAGAACTGCCTCAATTCTTCGTGGCATAGATTCAACAAGGTGCTGGAAGCATTCCTCAGAGATTTTGGTCCATATTGACATGATGGCATCACACAGTTGCCGCAGATTTGTCGGCTGCACATCCATGATGCGGATCTCCTGTTCCACCACATCCCAAAGATGCTCTATTGGATTGAGATCTGGTGACTGTGGAGGCCATTTGAGTACAGTGAACTCATTGTCATGTTCAAGAAACCAGTCTGAGATGATTCCAGCTTTATGACATGGCGCATTATCCTGCTGAAAGTAGCCATCAGATGTTGGGTACATTGTGGTCATAAAGGGATGGACATGATCAGCAACAATACTCAGGTAGGCTGTGGCATTGCAACGATGCTCAATTGGTACCAAGGGGCCCAAAGAGTGCCAAGAAAATATTCCCCACACCATGACACCACCACCAGCCTGAACCGTTAATGCAAGGCAGGATGGATCCATGCTTTCATGTTGTTGACGCCAAATTCTGACCCTACCATCCGAATGTCGCAGCAGAAATCGAGACTCGTCAGACCAGGCAACGTTTTTCCAATCTTCTACTGTCCAATATCGATGAGCTTGAGCAAATTGCAGCCTCAGTTTCCTGTTCTTAGCTGAAAGGAGTGGCACCCGGTGTGGTCTTCTGCTGCTGTAGCCCATCTGCCTCAAAGTTCGACGTACTGTGCGTTCAGAGATGCTCTTCTGCCTACCTTGGTTGTAACGGGTGGCGATTTGAGTCACTGTTGCCTTTCTATCGGCTCGAACCAGTCTGCCTATTCTCCTCTGACCTCTGGCATCAACAAGGCATTTCCGCCCACAGAACTGCCGCTCACTGGATGTTTTTTCTTTTTCGGACCATTCTCTGTAAACCCTAGAGATGGTTGTGCGTGAAAATCCCAGTAGATCAGCAGTTTCTGAAATACTCAGACCAGCCCTTCTGGCACCAACCACCATGCCACGTTCAAAGGCACTCAAATCACCTTTCTTCCCCATACTGATGCTCGGTTTGAACTGCAGGAGATTGTCTTGACCATGTCTACATGCCTAAATGCACTGCGTTGCCGCCATGTGATTGGCTGATTAGAAATTAAGTGTTAACGAGCAGTTGGACAGGTGTACCTAATAAAGTGGCCAGTGAGTGTACATCCCAATATCAGCACCTCTATTGGCAAGAAATTTGAAGATCCTTTCAGAAATAACTGTTTTGGGGTAGAGAAAAAATACAAAAAACACATCCCAGGCAGCATACATTTTATTTTTAACTTGGTAGCCTATGGACGACTGTATGCCTAATAGGATGCATGACCTAATGATCTGTCAGTGAGTGATCAAGCTCTTAGAACAGGGCCGGCTCCAGGTTTCAGTGGGCCCCTGGGCGATAGAGCCTCAGTGGGCCCCTTAACAGTGAACTCATGTGGCGGCATGACCCTGCCAGCTGAGCTCAGACACAGTAAAAAAACAATCATATTTCAATTACATCGGCAACAAGGATGCTGTCGCTGATGTAATTCAATTTTCTGATCAGGAGCGTAATGGGCTCCATAGCAGACCATTTCCTTAAAAACACATGCATGTTTTTACACAATCAATCATTTTTACACTCATTCACGTGTCTACAGATTTATACACACATACAGTATATATCAAATTTACAACATTCACACAGATATACAGCATTAATACACACACGCATCCTGTATGTACAGCATATATACACACATGCATCCAGTATGTACAGTATATACATGCACGAATCCCATATATACAGCATATATACATACACATCCAATATATACACACAGCACATACGCAGATATACACATGCATCCAGTATATACAACACATACGCAGACAAATAGCATATATACACACGCATCCAGTATACACAACAAATACGCAGATATACAGCATATATACACACGCATCCAGTATATACAGCATATAGGCACAGATATACAGCATATATACACACGCATCCAGTATTAACAGCACATATACACACGCATCCAGTATATACAGCACATACGCACAGATATACAGCATATATACACACGCATCCAGTATATACAGCACATACGCACAGATATACAGCATATATACACACGCATCCAGTATATACAGCACATACGCACAGATATACAGCATATATACACACGCATCCAGTATTAACAGCACATACGCACAGATATACAGCATATATACACACACATCCGGTATATACAGCACATACGCACAGATATACAGCATATATACACACATCCAGTATACACAACAAATACACACAGATATACAGCATAAATACACAAAAAAACACATATAAACACAAATACATGCATTTACATATGTAGCAATTATACTTACCCCAGCTGGAAGTCGTTCGGTCAGAACCTGGTGGCTGGATCAGGAAGAAGGTGGACAGAGCTGTGAGGTGCCAGGACGGCGGGACTCGAGGTGTGCGGCCTGGCGGGACGCGAAGCGCGCAGGCCGGGCCTGACGTGAGGCCCAGGACGCGCCGCGTCACAGGAGAGGTGGGTTGGGCAGGGCGGGCGGGCCAAGTCTGAGGTGGGTGGGGTAGGGCAGGGGGCCCGTCTCACTATCTCTCCGCCCACTGGCCCGGTCCGCCGGACCGACCTGCGGGCAAGTAATAGATTGTGGTGGGCCCCTTTGGAGCTCCGGGGCCCCGACACTTGCCCAGGTCAGCCGGGTGCTGACGCCGGGCCTGTCTTAGAAGTTCACATCACCAAGTGAAGCTAGGTAAAAAGGAAACTATGTTTAGAAAATCCTTAAGAAATAGAGAGAAAGGCAAAATATTCATTTGAAAAATGCCTTCTTAAGTTAAAAATGAAACTAAGAGAAGAATAGCTTTAGGTACCCAAAAATGTGGAAATAAAAATATTTACTATTCTCTTAAAAAACAAGTTTTAAGGAGGAAAAAAAAGTAATGGTTTTCAGATTAGGTTTGTTTTTATTGCACACAATTATACATCAATTTTTTTTTTTTTAAACTGCTTTATTGAACAGAATCATGAAATGAATGTACAGCTGCATTATACACAATTATTGGTACACAAAAAGAAAAGGATTGTAACAGTAATTGAAACACTTTCTTCCAGTAGTTGCTCAATCATTCTACCACCCGCCTACCCTACAGCATGTGTGTCTCCATAGCTGTGGTTTATTGTGTTACAGTAGTATCATCGGTATACACCATGTCATAGTACAATGCAACCAGATGAACATTACAATGCAAATAAAACATTACTTGCCGGTGATTCTGGTAACTCTGGATTTGTAGGTGCCGTTAAAGTATCCTTATATTATGGCCGTTTAGTTAATAAGGTTTGAGCCCCTTCAGTGAGCTCTAGCCTGAGTGCCCCTGATCTATTCCCCAGGGTCCGGGGTGTAGTGAGCCCATACCTTTCGCTTCATGCCCAAGTAACTTATCAGTGACGGGATAGACATTGTCAACCTGCAGATTGTTCTTCCGCAAGTATTGCCCTAAGTCTATGAGGAGAATAGTGTGTCTCACCCGAGTCACACCAAGTGCCCAAGATTTGGCTGAACTTATCTAGACAATTCCTGTACATCACTTTATTTTCTAACAAAGACGGTTATTTGTCACATCAACATGTGAATGTTTCCTAATGGTCTCCCCAAGGATGATCTTGGAATGTTAAAATCCCATTAAAGACTAATTGTGTGCAGAAGGACGCAGACTACATTAGTAGGTGAGTGTCAACAAGAGATATTGGAACAGTATTATGGAGGAACTGGATTCAGGGAGGACAAGCAAGACAGGACAGTGAGCCCTAAGCTCCATCCCTCCAATAGCCCTATGTGCTTGCCTTGTGTCAACAATCCAGGTCACAACAGAGATATCGAAACAGTACAGAATCGGTGATAGTCACAAAAACGAAAGCCAAGATCGGATAACCAGAAATCCAAACAGCTGAGTCTCACTCTCTCATGATATAGAGATGGACACAGGATCTTTATGAGCAGCCAGAACTCAAAGTTCCAGCAGTCAGAGCGAGACTGCTCCATCGCTGATCCAGAGCAAGGCTACAGAGAGATGGGAGTGGTGAATACAGTTAGCAGCCCAGAAACTTAACAACTGTTCACACTGCCAAAGAAAGTAAAATTCATTGATTCATTGGTCTTACAGCATGGACAAAGGAAGATACCTGTACATATTTGACATATCTGCTTTTGGTCTGCATGTTTTACAGTTTTAATGTTCACCTTTTAATAAGACTTTCTAATACTCAGTATTTCCTTTGTCTTTGATTTTCAGAATTCTCTGGAGGACCCCCAAATTTTATTGAGATCCTCAAAATTTTAAAAAGTGACCAACAACTGATCCTTCACCTGAAATTCTGTGGACAAGTGGCCTGCAAAAGATTTCTTCAGGGTTACAGAGCAAAGATGGTTCATCAGCATATACAGAATCAACTCGGACAGTGCTTAAAATTGGAGTCTCTGCAAGTGTCTCTTGAGCTACGAGTGGACGCAGAGAAGCTTGACACCCAGCTAGACGAAGAGGAGAAATGTCTGCAGTATATTTCCTCTGTGAAGGTACAGTTCATACCTGAACAATGTCAATGAAATATCAAGGTGTAGTCTCTGTAAAACATTAGTGGCATAAACTATTAAAGGATATCTACCAGCAGATTACCTGATGGTAGATGACTATTACTTACCTCCCCGTCTCGTCCCCGTGTGTCCCAAGCTTCATTTTTTATATCTTTCCATGACCGGATTTTTGCAAAAAAGTTTCTAAGGCATGCAAATTATCCTGTGGTGCTCTGCTGAACGCAGAGCGGCTTCTGTGCCTCTGATTGTTTGCATGGGGCACAAGAGAGATGGCAGCGCAGGACGCCGAGAAGGACTGTGGAGGTAAGTTAACTAGCCCCCACCTGGCCACCAATGTTTTTTTTACACTCTCGGGCAACCCCTTTAAGCCATGCCCCTTTCAGCTGCCTTATTCATTTATCATACTAGCCATAGAAGGGCTTAAATTTGTTTCAAACTCTTGATAAATGTGGCACAAAGCATTTAGACAGGTTTTGTGGTGAAAATTAACAGAATTATTTTGTAAACAAATGAATTAATCACTGGGGCACATTTACTGAAGGTCCGCGGACCGCATTTTCATCAGGTTTCCTGACTTTTTCCGTTTTGTGCCACATTTAACTGGGGTTTTTGGCACACGCGATTGGATTTTGGCGCAATCGCACCGACTTTCATGCAACACAAATCGGGGGGCGTGGCCATCGGACAACCCGACTGATTCGGACTAATCACAGAATTTAACATTCAAAATTGTGTCGCAAGCCATGCACTTACATGCACTGGGAAGAAGATGGTGAACTCCGGCGGACCTGAGCGGCAAAGCGACATATGCATGAAATGGGACGCACGATCTTAGTGAATCGCAGCAGCTCCGAATCGTCGTCGGACAACGCACCTCGGGGATCGCGACGGGAAGGGTAAGTAAATGTGCCCCATTGTCTTTGAGGATATAAAGTCATTCTAAATCTTTCTATCTTCTGTTTCAGCCTAGTTATCAGAAGGATGATGAACTTGCCGATCTGGATAGACGTTTTATGAATGTCTCATTAGGGACATTACCACTTCCACTAAACAGCAATGTAGCTCCTTCCTCCCTTCCTCAGGGTGTCAGCCCGGTCTCTCCTCCACACACCCTCCGCTCAATCTCCACTGAGGGAAGCACTTTCCAGTTCCAAGGTCAAGAATTTAGTAAGTTATATGGTTCTTGTTCTACCATCTATCTATTTATCTATCTATCTATCTCATAATACAATGCAGCACAGGGTATAAAATAAGAGATGTTCTGGTGCAAGCTGCTACAAATTGGCCAATCTTTCCAAATAGGTCCAGAGCTGCACTGAAAAAGTGAGATGGAAATCACTTAAGGGGACATTAATCATAGTGGGTCTCAGGTTCGCCTATTTTTGCGCCTGGTTTGCTCTTCTTTTTGGCTCCTGATCTATGATGGATCTAGTTCTGCCTTAGTAAACGCACTTTGGAATTGTCTCAGGTCCGATTCATTTGCGCCTAAATTAGCGCCAAATTTGGCGCAATTGTTAGATCTCATTTGTGAGCAATAATGAAAAGAGACTGAGAAAATGTGACAGAACGTTCAGGGCTTCATCTCTGCACAAAACCTATCATTGTGATGTAACTGCAGGGACTAAAAGTTACAGATATGATAAAAAAAAAAAAAAATTCTTGCTGAAATGAGTCTTTGCCTTTTTTTATTATAATTTACATGAAATGGAGACTGATAATATTCTCAGATCTGTACAATAAGACAATAATCACTCCCAGAGATGATCCCCTAGACAATGATGAAGTCGTTACTGGAGAAATTTTACATTTTAAAACTGCTCCGAAGTATTTTCCATGTTGCATAGAGGTTATTCTTCATTTGAGAACCTAAAATGTATGTTTTTAGTAATGAAAAGGGAAGTTTTTTGGAAGTGCACCTGCTCAGAGGAGGTGCATTTTCTGCGCCTATTTTGTGCCTTTTTAGGCGCAAATTTGTGATAGATCCCGTGCAAACATCTGTATAGGAGGCTCTCACTATGTCAGATAAGGCGCAGGGACTCAAAACAACTAAGTGCCGAACTTTGCCGTGCGCCAGAAAATGGCGCATAAATGCGCCTAATTAACGAGATGCGCCAGATTTTTGCGCTAAAAGACGCTCAAAACAGTCTAACAAACTATGATTAATGTCCCCCTTAGTGCTTTATTCCATGTAGAAAAGTTTCAGTCCTGAGACATTACTCAACCATGCATAGCCATCGGCAGCTGATGCATGCAGACGTGTTATGGGAGAATACTATAACTTTATTGTCAGCAAAGTTCAGCTGTTCTATATGTATGGAACAGCTCAGATGTAGTTAGTGCATAGGTGAATACATTAATCTACCTCAACTATGGTTGGAGTGTTGCCTTTTAGTGCTATTTAAGTAAATAGATATAGATATAGATGTATAGAATAGTGTGCTGCCTCTTCTGTGTTTTATCTTAGAGGATACCATGGCTAGCCATTTTTGGATTACAGGCGGTCCCCTACTTTGAATAGAAGAAATCGCATGCCGCACCAGGTGTAGATAAAAGCGTAATTCCAATTTTCAGATAAAAATAGTAACAAAAGTACAAGAAAAACTGCAGGCTACACTGCCATACATTTTTTGGTACTCTTTTGTCAATCAGGACGCACTGCTGCAGTTTTTCTTGTACTTTTGTTACTATTTTTATCTGAAAATTGGAATTATAGAATTACGCTTTTATCTACACCTGGTGCGGCATGCGATTTCTTCTATTCAGATTCCGTCCCGGTACTCGTGGTCCCCGAGTAGCAGCCAGCACAGTGAATGACAATCAAAGGTGAGCGGTCAACTATATCTCTGTATTTTTGTGGTCCCCTACTTTAGGATACCCGACTTACAGACGGACCCCTCTGCCCACTGAGACCTTTGGTTAGGGTCCCTGGATGCTTTACTTTAGTCCCAGGCTGCAATGATTAGATGTAAAGTGTCTATAATGAAGCTTGGACCCATTACAGCAAAAAATTTTGAAACTCCAATGGCCACTTAGATATCTGTACACTGTAATAATGTCACATTATTGCCCATTATACACAAGAAATTTTTGTACAGCAAGCTTTCTCGCACCCCAAACATAGAACTACTCAACTGAATGCAGCACATGAGTTGAGTTCAGCAGTTCTAGGTTGGGTGAAATAAATTCTATACTCACACGTAGTGAGTTTGTTAGAATAAACTTGCTTAAGGGTAACGGGCCTTAGCCATCCTTCTTCTAAACAGATTAATCTTAAATTTGATAATTTATCATAATTCATTCATTCCCGTAATAAGAAATTTGTAAAAAAGCATTATTATTAACCTGTAAAATGTCAAAATTACTTGTGTATTTTTTCATCTCAAATATCTACTATCCCAACCTCTTCAATAATACAGACCCAAACAAGACAAAAGAAGAGGGAACTGCCATTTAATCTTTAAATGGAATGACATACAGACATGTAATAAAACATGTCTGGGTAGAAAACAAAGAAAAGGATACAATAGGCAGTACACTGAAGAGATAAAGACTGAGCCTACATACTTGTATTCATTGGATGACTATCACTGTACTGTTTTTATGTACTGCAGATAGTATTGCACCAAAAACAGAGCAAAAATAGACAGCTCACCACTTCCATGTTTAACATTTGCAAATAGTGACTATGAATACAAATATGCGGATAATACGGATTAATGTACGATACGTAATATATACATTTTTACTGGTAAGCGTGAGCACGAGGGCCCTCTTAGTGCCACGCTACCTTATTTACCCAGCCTGAGATCTCATAAATGTGTTGAAATAACAAATAACATGTCTATGTTATAACAAAAATAACAAATAACATGTTTAGGCTATTTACTCGAGAATCATTTTATGCTTTTGTATGTACGATTTTTATAATTTATGTATATTCTATGTGTGTTTTATTTTTCTGTTTATATAGAGATTTATATAGAGATCTATAATACTTTTTATAATACTTATTCTACCACTCTGTGATCTCAGTTTTATTAAAATAATTTTTAATATATAAACTTTGAAGTACAGGGTGAATTGGTGCTTGGTGTACATTTCACTAGATTTTTCCATTTTTGATAATACAGATAGACACCTGTATTACACCGTTAGCACTTCCACTGTTACATTGTTATACTAATATGCCATATTGAGTAATCAGTGTCGGGGCAGTGCATTCAAATATACATGACATTATTGAAAGATGAACAAGACCAACCTGCAGAGAGTGCTGCCCAGCATCCACTCCAACATGTACGGTATTTAGTTTACTGCCCATTTTACACATTTTCTCTTTCTTCTACATATTAAACTTCATCATCCATTTCTCAGCCCCAGAACTCAGCTTGCACAAATCCCTCTGTAATATTATACTATCCGCCCCAGCATTAATTACTTTACAGAGCTTAGTATCATCTGAAAATATCAAAACTACAATAGTTTTATGTTTTTATGTTTCTAATCAAATGGTCTTATTCAGTTGACAGGCCTCTAACCTCTGAACATCACCAGACCTTTGCCAAGTTGGTTGGAACATCTTGGAAAAAGGTGGGCAGGACATTGAAGCAGAACTGCCCTGCTTTAGAAGATCCAGCCATAGATACCCTGGCATATGAATATGGCAGAGAAAGCCTGTATGAACAAGCCTACCAGATGCTGCAACGTTTTATTGATTGTGAAGGAAAGAAAGGCACATTACAGAGACTTGTGGATGCCCTGGTGATAAATGGACTGACTGGAATTGCTGAGAAACTGTTACCTGTGCAAGAAAATGGATTGAATTAGGAAACTGGGAACTGATAAGGGGAGGATTATGTGTCATCTGTATTCATTATATTCCAATCCTTTAGATAAATCAGATTTAGAGATTTGAAGTAAGGTTCTCCGTTTAAATATATAGATTAGTGATGAGCTGTAGCTCATCCAGTGCATTATCCATAATGTAAGTAATGGACTTTCCGCTCATAAGAAGGTCTCTCATCTAATTGTTCTCAGCAGTATCATGAAGAAATGAAATCCTGCAAAAATCAGGAATCAAGTTCTCCTTCCAAAGTGGCCAGTCTGTTTGGTGTAATGAATACTTTCTGATTTATATGGCTGTAGACATATCAATCTTTTGTGCACAAGCCAAGGTGTGTGATCCCGGACAACCTCTTTTACAGAAACAAAATATCCTGTGAGAACTTTTACAACATTAGAAAAAAGGGTTATATACAGTGTCACTTTTGTCAATGGCTGTGTCTGGTGCTATATCTAGTAAAAATGGCAGGTTTAGGAAGAGGCAGCACTCCAAAAGGTAGTTTCAAAAAAGTGGGGTGTCTTTATTCCATGAGCGACGTTTCAGCTCCTTACGAGCCTTTTTCAAGCTTGAAAAAGGCTCGTAAGGAGCTGAAACGTCGCTCATGGAATAAAGACACCCCACTTTTTTGAAACTACCTTTTGGAGTGCTGCCTCTTCCTAAACCTTATATTGCAGTCCCCCTGCCTGGGGACTTATGGACTTGCACCCACCGGAGTTGCTGTGCTGCTCTAAACTTTCCTTTTTCTTCTAGTAAAAATGGCAGAGAGGCCCTACATTTTATTACTTTTATTACAGTAATGGTTTAATTGTCTCATAGTGACAATCTTCTCTAAAAGGTAGTAACATTCTCTGGTTGAATGGATTTCTACCTCTGATACAGGACCTGTATGTTTATCACTTTAGTTTTTTCCTTGTTAATAAAATGGCTTGTGCATGTAGTCATACACTTAAAGGTTACCTGTCGGGCACATCTAGCCCCCCAAATCCAAAGGTCCTACCTCATTTACTGAAGGCAAGAAAGGAAAAAATGCGGGGTCGAATTGATAGACACGCTACGTCCAGATTAAAGTGATGAGGATTTTATTGATATTTTGACAACGCGTTTCAACGCCGTAACGGTGTCTTCATCAGGTCAGAGACTCAGGGGGATCCTGCGGGGTGACTGGCAGAACTTTGCTGGCTGGTGCTGGGACGGCTGTGTGCTGGCACTGGCGCGGGTTGAACAGCCAGCACAGTTCTGCCAGTCACCCGGCAGGATCCCCCTGCAGTTTCTGACCTGATGAAGACGCCGTTACGGAGTTGAAACGTGTTGTCAAAATACCAATAAAATCCTCATCAATTCGACCCAAATAACCCCCCACACACACAACATTATAATCCTGTGAATTGAGTCAGCTGGGTTTTCCTGAGCTGATCTGAGTCGGGCTGCTACACCCCCTTCCTCCTCGGTAAACACATCCCCTGCACACACCTCCTGCTAAACTGCAGCACAAAAGGGGTCTGAATTACATATTCAGAGGAGGAAGGGGGTGTTGCACACTGACTCAGATGAGCTCTGGAACGCCCAGCCGACTCAATTAGCAGGATTACAATGCAGAGTAGGGGGATTCATTTTATTATTCACAGGAGCCGCTGACTCATTTCAATATCATCATGCAGAGCAACTCACTACAGTAAATGGCAAAAATCCTCTTGTGGAGCAGCACCGAGCAAAAGACAGAGACGGGTGCAAAAATCTTCCAAACGGGTTCAGACACAACCCACCGTAGTAGTAAAAATAGCGATGAAGCAGTACTCCGTATAGTGAAAAGGTATTGGCTTTATTCCACCATGAAAAACATGCAACGTTTCACCTTATCAATAAAGTCATTTTCAAGCATGCTTCATCGCTATTTTTATTATTATCACTACAGTAAATGAGGTAGGACTTTGGTTTGGGCAGTTAGATGTGCCCTACAGGATTCCTTTAAAATATATCTGACAGCACTTGTGACCATACAAAGCTGCAGACAGTGTAAGGTAGCATCCCTTTTGTCTGTTATTAGATGCTATAGGACTTCCAGGTGTTTAGCTGAACTTTGAGTTCATCCACCCCTGAGTAACTACACCTATCTCCAGGGCTCTTACCTAACACTGTCGGCAGCTTTGTAAGCTCAAAAATGCTTACAGATTCGCTTTAAAAGTACATATGTGTATGTTCTGTAAATCTAAATGTTTAGTATTCTGAACAATTTCTTTTAAAGACCCAAGGTCCCATATATTGTTCATTTAAATCATGCAATAGATAGTGTTTGCTCCTATGTATCACAACTCTCCACTAACTATTGCTTTATATGTATTTAAAGGACATCACCATTTTCTTGGTGGTAGACTGTCCTATAGCGCATCCGCGTTACCTGCAGTGGATGACTGAGCCTTTTTTAGCTTCTTCCAGGGCCTCCATCAGAGCCAAAAAAGAAGGTCATAAAAATATTCAAATGAGCCGGAGGCGTTCAGAGTCCCATTGGCAGAGCACCTCCTGGCTCCTCCGATACATAATTTATGGACGCCCCGCTTCATTGTTATGAACCCCTCCCTGTCGGAGGCCCTGGAGGAAGCTAAAAAAGGCTCAGTCATCTGCTGAGGGTGCGTTATAGAACAGTCTACCACTGTGAAAACGGTGATAGATGTCCTTTAAATCCCCAATAATGATTGGATTACTAACACACTCCATTAAGTGATGCCTAATGCAGCAAGCCATGTTGCTTTTGTAGAAAGGCGCCAGCTTCATAACCTACAGTTCTCAATATATGATTTTATTCTTCTGATTGTGGACAATCTTATACCCTTTTGCCATCTCAGTGGAGCAAATGTTAAGAAAATGCTTGAGAAAGTGTGGCATTAAAATAGTCCTATTATAAAATTATAAAAAAAATCTTAAGTCCTAAATAACAACTATGTAATTGGACAATAGAAATACGTTTTCATACAGTGATTTATTTTATATTGACATATTACATATTGTATTATGTCGAGTATACAACCTTTAGGTGCACAGTGTGGCATGGTAATTATGACATGCCATAAACCGTAAAGATTATCCTTTTTAAAAAATAATATATTCTGATGGGAAAAACCCTTTGAAAGAATATTCTAGGGTAAATTTTAAATCTTAATCTCTACCACATATGAATTCTCTAAATTGTATGAAGATTCTGTTTGTAATTTGTAATTACTTTTCAATCTGTACATATATAATACAAATATGCAAAAATGTCAGCTCTGAAGAATCATGAATCCAATGAATGGCTACAGGGAGCGAGTGATTATACGTGGGAGTTATAGGTGTAAAGTGATTGAAGTGAAATATATTTTCTTACACTCTAGATCACCTGTTAGTGCCTTTTATATCCATGCTATAAAGCACTCTATTTTATGAATGTAAATTCTATGCAGTCTCTGATTTCTAGTTACCTTATATACTCGAGTATAAGCCTAGTTTTTCAGCACAAAAAATGTGCTGAAAAACCCAAACTCGGCTTATAGTCGAGTCAAAAAAATAAATATATCTAAACTCACCTTTCCGGTGACCCCTGTATATCTTCTGTGCGATCTGTCCGGCAGCGGCGGCAGGCTATATACACTGGGGCAGGGTCTGGCAGGCTATATACACTGGGGCAGGGTCTGGCAGGCTATATACACTGGGGCAGGGTCTGGCAGGCTATATACACTGGAGCAGGGGCTGGCTGGCTATATACACTGGGGCAAGGTCTGGCAGGCTATATACACTGGGGCAGGGTCTTGCAGGCTATATACACTGGGGCAGGGTCTGGCAGGCTATATACACTGGGGCAGGGTCTGGCAGGCTATATACACTGGGGCAGGGTCTGGCAGGCTATATACACTGGGGCAGGGGCTGGCTGGCTATATACACGGGGCAGGGGCTGGCTGGCTATATACACTGGGGCAGGGGCTGGCTGGCTATATACTGGGGAGGCTGTGACCAATGCATTTCCCACCCTCGGCTTATACTCGAGTCAATAGGTTTTCCCAGTATTTTGTGGTAAAATTAGGGGCCTCGGCTTATACTCGGGTCGGCTTATACTCGACTATATACGGTATTTAGACTCTTTTTATCCTGGAGTTGAGGAACCTGCCGCCCATTAGGAATGAATATTAAATACAGTACTACTTGGTTGGAATTTTAGGAGCCCTAAATTGATTGAAGTGAAATATATTTTCTTACATTCTAGATCACCTGTTATTTTGTACTTGACCCAATGAAAGGAGGACTCCAGGTAAATTGAATACTCATGACTAATGTATAGTCAAATTTATTTTTAACCCCTAACTGACTGGCCTTTTTAAGGCCTATTTAATCATATACTTTTTATTAAACACCAGATCCATTATCCATTTTCCAAAACAGATTGTACTAGACAGTGGGGGACAATACCCTCAATATGCAAACACTAAAGAATAAAAAGGGAGACAAAACATACATAAACCAATGCATTTCCTTCCCAACTCTGGGTGGGATTAAACGGGTGTACAGGCTAGATTACAGCGGCAACGCTAGAACCTTATCCTTCTTGTAATGAGGGAATGATGTATACTCACCACTTAATAGAAAATTGTGCCATAGCCCAGGAATGGATAACAGTAGTAATTTCTCTTTTGTATTCCACATATGGGAAAACAGGCATAATCCACCACACCCCCATATTGTCAAACTGATGGGGAACATAGAATCCCTAAGTAGTGCCCCAGATGGGAGACCAGGGGTAGACATCCATTGTCCTCAAGTTACCTAGCCATTTTTGTTATACTCCTTTCTATAACTTTTTTTAATCTTGCATTTTGCAGCACAATTCGTTGATTTTAATGTAGATTACATTTGGGATAAATGTAACTTGTTGATGATTGTTGCCATTTCTGGGAAGAATTGAGAAAATAATGGCAATACTGTATTTGGCTTTTTAGATTATACATTTAGCTTTGTTCAGTGTGTGTCGCCAATAACATGATGGGACGCATTTATCTAACTAGTGTGGTCTGTACTAAGTGCAGTTTGCATGTGGAGTGTGCAGAGTGCACCAGATTAATCAAAACTTCTTTAATCTTCTAAATACCTGTCCCAGCAGCACAAATCCTGAAAACATCGGGAAGTCTGACAGAAATGCAATCCGCGGACCCTTAGTAAATAAGCCCCAAAGAGTCTATCCTGTAGGGGGCACTGCTTGTCTTAAAAAACTTAATGGATTTGCAGACAATGAAAGAAACATTATGGAGCCTTATGAATAGAGACTCTATTCATGGACGTAAAACTTGATATCGTTTTTTCACTGTTTCTTTTTTTTTTTTATCGATTGATCCATCCATTTCTGATGTCTCGGACTTCAATGTTCTCTGTTTCCTTTTACACCCAACTTCCATCAGCTTCAATGCTAAATAGTTTCACATCTCTTCTGAGTGAATTTGAATGTGAATTTGACATCTAAACTCTATACAGATAAACCCTAATGCATGCTACCAGGACATGTCAGCTTCAGCTCACCCAATTAAAGGGCACCTACCACCACGAATCTACCTATAAAGGTAGATCGGGTGGTAGGTGGATGTATGGGACGTGAGGATAGCCCTTTTTAGAGCTAATCCTCACGTCCCCGCTAGCGTAGCATAAACTTTATTGCCCTAATATGTAAATTTAATTAAGCGGCTACCGGGGCGTGGAGTAGTCGGACACGAGGCTACACGGCGCGGCTACTCCACGCCCCAGTAGCTGCTTTCCCCCGCCTACCCTGTGATCTTCGGCGCGCAGCTCCTGGCAGCTGCGCGCCCTCGTCCGAGAAGCCGGAGTTCTGCGCATGCGCAGTAACTCCGGCCTCGTTCCCGAGATCGCGCATCCTCGGGCGCGATCTCGGGAACGAGGCCGGAGTTACTGCGCATGCGCAGAACTCCGGCTTCTCGGACGAGGGCGCGCAGCTGCCAGGAGCTGCGCGCCGAAGATCACAGGGTAGGCGGGGGAAAGCAGCTACTGGGGCGTGGAGTAGCCGCGCCGTGTAGCCTCGTGTCCGGCTACTCCACGCCCCGGTAGCCGCTTAATTAAATTTACATATTAGGGCAATAAAGTTTATGCTGCGCTAGCGGGGACGTGAGGATTAGCTCTAAAAAGGGCTATCCTCACGTCCCATACATCCACCTACCACCCGATCTACCTTTATAGGTAGATTCGTGGTGGTAGGTTCCCTTTAAGGCATGTACCCAGTCCATGATCATGGCAACAGGTTTTGACATTTTTTGTATTTTTTCTGGCCCTAATATCTGTATAATTGCCACTGCAGAAGTAGGCAGTGTCATAGAGCAGGGGTCAAGTTCGGTACGATGGTGTCCTGCCTCCCTTGTTTATACAATGCCTTCTCAGAGGAAGAAAGAGGTTTCACAGTACTGAGTAGCTGCTAACTTCCAAGATGCAAAGATAAAAGATGATGCCAGTTTACAGGAAATAACATAATCACAGTAGAAGCTTCAGCATAATGTGTATAGAATGTATACAGGAAACAAATGCATTGTTTATTGAATATACCCTAACTAAACTTGTGTTTAATTTAGTGTATATTCAATAAACAATTAATTTTTAGGCTGTCAGTCATGTAGGAGTATCTCATACACACACAGGCTACAGGGGGCCTCAGCACCAGGCAGCACATGGAGGAGCCAGCACCAGGAGTGTCCCATCATTATACAGGCTGTCAGTCATGTGTATTGGAGTATCTCATACACACACCGACTGCAGGGGGCGGCAGCACCAGGAAGCACATAGAGGCACCAGCACCAGAAGTCACACATCATTATATAGGCTGTCAGTCATGTGTATAGGAGTATCTTATACATGCAGGTTGCAAGGGGCGCCAGCACCAGAAAGTACATAGAGGAGCCAGCAGCAGGAGTGTCACATCATTATACAGGCTGTCAGTCATGTGTATAGGAGTAGCTCATACACGCAGGCTGCAAGGGGCGCCAGCACCAGAAAGTACATAGAGGAGCTAGCACCAGGAGTGTCACATCATTATACGGGCTGTCAGTCACGCACTCGGGTTGTGGCTGTGCCTCCCACTCATGAATAAGCTGGACTGCTGAATATCATAATGGATCATTTGAGCCATCTCAGGTTTTTTGCATACAGCTTTAGTACCTGATTGTTTAGGGGCAATGCTATCTTATGGCAGTTTATGAAAATATATTAAGTTTGGGGGGGTTAATTTGCCTGACAGGTTCTCTTTAATAGGTAAAAGTACATATGTTCATATGTTTCAGTTTGTAGATGTAGGGATTGCATTTTTCTCTTTATAGAGACTAATCTGTCAACATCTGTGACTATCCTGCTAGTTACAATTATGGATTGATTATATATGGTTAAGGACATTTTTGGCTACATGACATATCCTACCAGCTACATTATTCTATGTAAATGTCAGAGCTGTGAGTCTGTGGACCCTCTGGACCAATGCGGGAGATGGTACTAGCCGACACCTGGGACCGGAGTCTAAGTGGCACCCGGTCTTCACCAGAGCCCGCCACAAAGTGGGATGGTCTTGTCGCAGCGGGGTGCCACCAGGTCGTTCCACAGGTGCGACTAGCCCGCGGTGGCAGCCAAGGTAGTAATGCAGGAGACAGTTTGTACCCAGGGTGACAGCGGAAGAACAGCACAGGCACACTAGGCACACACTTGAAGATCCGGCGGGGAATGATGGAAGCCGCCGGATTAAATGCAGCCCCGGAAGTGGCCAGTGGCAATCACCTGTGCGCTGGCTCTTTAAATCTTGCAGTACCACCACACGAGCGCTCTAGGGAGTGGGGCTGTGCACGGGGCCTAGTCCGGACGAGAGCAGGAGCGTGGAGAGATAAGTCCATGGGAGCGGCGCCGGGGCAGCGGAGAGGGGCACGGGTGCACCCGCGATCCGTGGTATGGATCATGGGGGTGCCCGTGACAGTAAAATATGGAAAATGGCACACTAAGCAGATGGTCAGAAAGATTTATAGTCTAAATGAAACAGGTCAGAACTGTGCTCAGTGATAGGCTGACACCAAAGCCGAAAAAAGTGAAGAAATATATAAATTATAGACTGGCACTAGTAGAGATATTCTATAGTAATAGAATTGCTTAATACATAAAAGAATATTTGGCACCTACAAACATTCACAGATATAAAATAAAATAATGTAAATAGATAACATCAGTTGTATATTTCTTCTACAATAATGTAAATATAACACATATATACACTCACCGGCCACTTTATTAGGTACACCATGCTAGTAACGGGTTGGACCCCCTTTTGCCTACAGAACTGCCTCAATTCTTCGTGGCATAGATTCAGCAAGGTGCTGGAAGCATTCCTCAGAGATTTTGGTCCATATTGACATGATGGCATCACACAGTTGCCGCAGATTTGTCGGCTGCACATCCATGATGCGAATCTCCCGTTCCACCACATCACAAAGATGCTCTATTGGATTGAGATCTGGTGACTGTGAAGGCCATTTGAGTACAGTGAACTCATTGTCATGTTCAAGAAACCAGTCTGAGATGATTCCAGCTTTATGACATGGCGCATTATCCTGCTGAAAGTAGCCATCAGATGTTGGGTACATTGTGGTCATAAAGGGATGGACATGGTCAGCAACAATGCTCAATTGGTACCAAGGGGCCCAAAGAGTGCCAAGAAAATATTCCCCACACCATGACACCACCACCACCAGCCTGTATAGTTGATACAAGGCATGATGGATCCATGCTTTCATGTTGTTGACGCCAAATTCTGACCCTACTATCCGAATGTCGCAGCAGAAATCGAGACTCATCAGACCAGGCAACATTTTTCCAATCTTCTACTGTCCAATTTCGATGAGCTTGTGCAAATTGTAGCCTCAGTTTCCTGTTCTTAGCTGAAAGGAGTGGCACCCGGTGTGGTCTTCTGCTGCTGTAGCCCATCTGCCTCAAAGTTCGACGTACTGTGCGTTCAGAGATGCTCTTCTGCCTACCTCACTGATCACTTTCTGGGAGGACATCGTGAGCACAGAGAGAGGCTGGAAACTACAAGTACAAGGAAATAAGTGATCTGGGGAAGGGGAAGGCAGGCACAAAGCTGTGAGATGTAGCAGAACTAAAAGTGTGACACTGTAAAAGTCTGTCAGCCTCTGTATAATATGCATCATGCATCTCATCATCTCTGATCTGTCTCATCTTTCTCTGTGTCAGTGTGCTAGTACAATGTCAGAAGCCAGATGAAAGTGTATATAAACCTTGTACCCTGATAATCTAAACACATTGTCATCTCACAGAATTAGGTGGATCATAATGGGGCACATTTACTTACCCGGTCCTGTCGCGATCCAGCGGTGCGTTCTCCGTCAAGGATTCGGGTCTTCCAGCGATTCACTAAGGTAGTGCGCCCGATGTCCACCAGATGTTGCTGCTGCGCCAAATTCCGCCGGAGTTTGCCATCATATCTTGGGTGCAGGTACGCGCGTGTCAAGCGACACATTTTTTTTTTTAAAAAATCCACGTTTTTTCTGAATCCGTCGGTTTTTCCAACGGCCAAGCTCCCCCGATTTGCATTGCATGCATACCAGCGCCGTTGCGCCATGATCAGATCGCATGCGCCAAAAACCCAGGGCAATTCAGGGAAAAACAGCGCAAATCGGTAATATTCGGGAAACTGTCTAAATGTCTCTGTATGTAAAAAGAACCTGCAGAGATACATGCAAGCACAGTATAGGCCCAATGATTTCTATGTGTGAGGTACTGTGACTCCATATACATAAGATGAATTAGGCTGTGAAAATAACAACTCTCAAGTCTTTACTATCCCAATGGATACTTTGATGCCAAAAACATTTGGCAGGAGCTTGTCTCCCTCTCCCTATTACAATAAACATCTACAATGAACTGAGCCAAGCAAAAATGTGAATATGATGGTCAAGTAAGATAAATGTTGGCCAAGCATATGGTGTAAGGCTTTTTTTTAATTATAATTTTCTTTATTTAAGCAAAAATTAACATACAAGATAAAAAAAGATAACATTCATAATTACCCTAACAACAATAATCACGACACAAATGTACACTTCATTACGATTTCACTAAAAATATTAGCCTTCTTTAACAATTCATCACATGTCATGATACATTACAATATACAATATAACCTCTCCTCACCTGACCCACCCTTCCTGGCGGCTGGTTATTATGTATATTGTATATAAAGATTCAATTATTACTGTCATAGGCTCTAGATCAGTGGTGGCGAACCTATGGCACGGGTGCCAGAGGTGGGACTCAAAGCCCTTTCTGTGGGGACCCAGGCCTTCACCCCAAAACAGAGTTTGCCAGCTAGGACTCAAGGCTTTCCGCTGTGATCCAATACAGCCAGGACATGCCATGCTCAGTGCTATTTTAAAGCAACATCCTTGGCTGCCAGGACTACATGAGAAGCGAGAAGGTGTGGATAGAGATGCATTGTCATTGGAGCTCCTGCTCTGGGTCCCCTGATTAATCCTCTTTAGGGGACCCTGGAGGGAAGCTACAATCCAAATTTCTCCATTATCATTGTATTGGTGAACTCAGGACGCCAATTCAATTAAAACCTGTGAGGGATCAATAAGTTACTGCTTAAATTGTGATGTTGGCACTTTGCAACATATAAGTGTGTTTTGGTTGTAGCTTGGGCACTCTGTCTCCAAAAGGTTCGCAATCACTGCTCTAGATCTATCAAACCATATTTTTTACGTAATCTGTCTCTAACCCCCTCATCCTGCATCTCATAACATTCACCCATAATCATACTATCCATGTCTGAACCTTGGGCGCATTCACATTTTTCCAACTGTACAAAATGACCTTCCATGCCATCAGGAGACCCTGTATAGAATAGAGTATCACTTCGGCTGCACCCTTCACACCATGTTTTATGCCCTAAACCCAGTTCCCATGATTGTTGCACACATTCACTTCCTCCCTCCCAGTATCGAGCCAATATTTGACATCTCCAGATAATTTAGATTAGACCGGCATCCACCAGAAAGAGGGACACTTCTCCTCTTTCTTTATTTTTTGTAACTTATTTAATGCTCTAGGACAGTGGTGGCGAACCTATGGCACGGGTGCCACAGGTGGCACTCAGACCCCTTTCAGTGGGCACCCAGGTCCTCAGCATAGAGTTCATTAGACAGGACCCATGGCCTCTTCCTGCAGTCCCAGGCCACACAGGACATTGTGCACTCAGTACATCCTTGGCTGGGACTGCAGAAGGAGTAAGAAGATTTGGACAGAGCTGGATTATAATTTGAGCTCCTGCCATGGGCCCTGCAATTCTTCCTGTACAGGGACCCTGGAGGGAAACTACAATAATAATCTGAATTTATCCTCTTTCTACTGTATTGATGTCCTCGGGACACCAATGAGATTAAAAGCTCTGACAAAGCAGTAAGCAATAAGTTATTGCTTAAATTACCATGTTGGCACTTTGAAATAAATAAGTGAGTTTTTGTTGTAGTTTGGGCACTTGCTCTATAAAAGGTTTGCCACCACTGCCGTAGGAGGAATTATTACTGAATTTTGAATTGAGTAGTAAGGATTGGCTACTATATGTACCATTGAGACATGCCTTTGGCCCTTTCATAGTTAGTGGCGAGTACAGGGAAGAGCAGCATCCCCTCCTAAAAGTTCTTAGTTCCAAGTCGGGATCAAAGGGTCTAATGGCAAAAACATATAAGGTTTTATGTGAAGAAAAGGCTCCTCCAGCACTTTATTGTTATGAAAAATGGAAGAGGGAAGTAGTAGACCTATCAATGGATGAATGGGTAGATGCATTAAAAATGATTAAACATACAACTAGTCATTTTTCTTATGTAGTATCCCGAATTTTCTTGTTTTCTATACTCCTAGAGCAGTGATGGCAAACCTTTAAGCGGCAGAGTGCCCAAACTGAAAACAAACCCCCCCCCCTTATTTATTGCGAGGTGCCAACCAAAACTTAAAGCAGTAACTTAATGCTCCCTGTTCAACAACTTTCAATCATATTTGCCTCCAAAGGACATTAACACAGTAGAAAGATGCTTCTTTCCAGTGTCCCTCTGCACACAGAGAATGGTGGGGCCAGCAGGAGGTCCTCCAAAGAAAATTCAGCCCTGTCTAATTCCCTATCTTCCTACAGTCCTAAGTAGTGAAGTAAGTATCAAAATATGACTGAAAGCAGCATCTTTTAAGTTGCTTGGAACTGCAGGAAGATTCTTTGAGTCCTGTCTGGTGTGCTGGGGTGATGGCCCGGGTGCCATAGGTTCGCCACCACTGTCCTAGGCAGACCCCCGGGTGCACGGATCTTAAAAGGGACTCTGAAAAAGAACTATTTCCAGCTGGACATCAGACGTCAGTTTTTAGGATAAAAAGTAGCAAAATTTTATTTGAAATCCATTAAAAAAAGAGTACAATGGTACATGACACAGCATAAGGAATAAAAATAGCATCAAAGCTTACGCGTTTCGGTGATTAGACCTTATTCATAGCTTCTGCACAACTTTCTGCAGTCTGGCTATTTAACCCTGCCCTTTCAATCCCATGGATCTCTGGGTAAGGTTTTCTTAACCCTTTCCATGATTTTTTGTATAAAGCGTAAAGCGTAAAGTGTAAACATGGGATGTAAACATAGAATGTAAACATAAAATGTAAACATACATAAAAAACTTTACATGTTTAAAAACAAGGAAAAACAGATGGTAATTATCACCTTAGTACCTGCAAGGAAAAATGTAACTTTTCATTGTTTTTCTATCAAAGAAGCAAAAAAGAAGAAGCAAAGAGGAAGGAGAAAATATAATAATATAACTTTTCTCCTTCCTCTTTGCTTCTTCTTTTTTGCTTCTTTGATAGAAAAACAATGAAAAGTTACATTTTTCCTTGCAGGTACTAAGGTGATAATTACCATCTGTTTTTCCTTGTTTTTAAACATGTAAAGTTTTTTATGTATGTTTACATTTTATGTTTACATTCTATGTTTACATCCCATGTTTACACTTTACGCTTTACGCTTTATACAAAAAATCATGGAAAGGGTTAAGAAAACCTTACCCAGAGATCCATGGGATTGAAAGGGCAGGGTTAAATAGCCAGACTGCAGAAAGTTGTGCAGAAGCTATGAATAAGGTCTAATCACCGAAACGCGTAAGCTTTGATGCTATTTTTATTCCTTATGCTGTGTCATGTACCATTGTACTCTTTTTTAATGGATTTCAAATAAAATTTTGCTACTTTTTATCCTAAAAACTGACGTCTGATGTCCAGCTGGAAATAGTTCTTTTTCCTGTCTAATGCTGCCTGCACCTGTGACCGAGGTTTGTCCGTGCTGGAGTGTCCAGAGTCAAGACCAAGAGGATTGTTCGAACGGAGAGGGTGAGCTGATTTCACAAAAGTATCTTTGTGATAGTTTTTTCTGTGTTAAAAGGGACTCTATGTGGTCTGTCCACCAAAAACATCCTAATTCGAATCTCTTCTGAAAAGGTGGTCTCTAACCACTGTAGATCGAGGTGTTTTTCCTGCACCATTTTAAGAGCTTCTAAGCGTATCAATCTTTTGGCGGTAATCGGATAATGTATCCTCAACATTCCCTATTCTTGTCTCTGTTTCTCCAACTCTTTTACTAAATTCTCAACACCAAAGGTATCTATTTTTTCTTTCATACTCCCGATTTCCTTCAACTATTGCTAGTTAATATGAATATTTTCCTACTTCTGCGTTACAGAGATACTCAGTGGTACTGCATGGGTCATAAAATCTAGGTATAGGTAGGCCTTAAATAATTACGCTTACTGGTATATCCACTTGCCATTGTCACTCCCATTAGTCTACTTCCCTCTGTTATGCTGGTGTCTACAGTATGAGAACCAACAGCACCTCAGTTTCAGTACTGTAGTAAGAGGTTTGACATGATATTGGTGATAACTGCACTAATGCCTGAATCTACTTACATAAAAGGTAATATAGTTACTGTAATATTTTATTTTTACATAACATTCCTTTCATGCTGATTGACTGGTCCAAAAATTTGCCATTACTAACGTGAGGATCTTAAGTAGCACAGTGACATTTGGCACAAGGGCCAGGCAGGTGTTTCTACATCTGAACCTCACATGACTACATGCCTAGATAAATTATCACTACATAGACATTATGAACTTGATGTGCTCCGTTACCCCTTCCATCTTTCTAGAATCCAGAGAACCTAGTTATAGGGGTGTAACGTAAGGTGGTACAGATGCACCCAGGTGTAGGAACCATCATTACCAGATATCAGTAATGAAACTGATAAAATATTCTGGGGATTATGGGGTTTAGCTCAGATTTTGCTCTGGTGCACATAATCTTCAAGTTAAGACTTTGCTTCTTCTGTATGCTGACACTACATATAAAAGAACACAGAAAAGTTGTAGCATTTGCTTGCTCTCAGGGATGCAAGTCCAATCCTGCCTCTGCATGTCTGGCTCAGACTCAGCTTTTATTCAGGAGGAGAGGCTTATAGAAGTACAGATTGAAACAAATCCAGATGTGCTTTTTAGGCAGTGCTCTGAAAAAGACTTCCCCACAAAGAAAACAAAAGCCTGAGAAGGGCTCTGCATGCAGCAGGAATGGGACATCTGCCACTTTAAGTACCCTTCTCCTCCCCATCATTTCATTCCCCTGACATGTCCAGCCTGGCAAACAATCAGGCCCGGCGTGGGGGATCCATCAACGGTCGAGCTTTCTGCTCTCTACAAAAAAGCTTACAGAACTTCATGCTTTTTGCCACATCACAGACAAGTCTTTGACACATAGCAGGACGGATACAATTTCAGCCCCTGGAGATTCACTAGTTGCCCATGAAGAAACTGGCAGGGGATCTGTCTAATCCAGGAAGTATGATGGTAAGTTATATACTCGCTGGCAGGTTTAACTATGTGGATTTCTATATCTGCTATAGGGACACAGTAAAACATTGAAATATTGAGTTCATGTTACCTCTTCTTTTACTGCAGTTTAAGGTTCCTAAGAGCTAGTTCACACTAAAGATAAAATATGTACTAAATTCCAAATGTATTTTAGAGTATTGTATAGGGTCATCAAATGCATTGATATATTTTATTATGCCATTTACAAACACTGAAGTAGGGTTTCTTGTCATGTCAATATTGGTGAGTGAGTTGTTAAAAAAATAAAAGATACATATGGCATATAGGACAGCAATGGAATACTTCTCAGTGCCCGAGGGCCTTGAATCAAGGACCACCTTTAGTGCCATTTGGCCTGTAGTAAGGTTAGGTGTATACAAGGTAAATGTCCCTTCTTTATACACATTTTCGCTTTAAATGTCCTCATGTCATTTTGAAGAACTAGTTAATATACACTGCAGTGTACATAATGTATATTACGTAAAATAAGCAGGAAAAATTGTGATCAGAAATTAAGTATATTCCTGGCTGAAAATATAATGTACATTACTAATTGTATGATTCTACAACGTTCACAGAAGAGTAACTTTAGGGGTTGCGGTAGATGCAGGTTCATATCAAGAAATATAGTCCAAGATCACTGGCAGATCGAGGAGCACGACTCGGCCGATAGACCGAGATGAGAGAAGAGAAGTAGGGAGGTGCAACATTATGCAGAGCTTTGTGGATGAGGGTTATTATTTTAAACTGTATTTCGGAAGGAGATGGGAAACCAGTACAGTGATTGGCACAAATTGGAGGCATCCGTGTAGCGTTTGTTCTGAAAAACAAGCCTGGCTGCTGCATTAAGAATAAATTGAAGTGGAGAGAGTTAACTAAGTAGAGTGATATTAGTAATTCATAAGGGGGTCCCCACCAGCAATGTACGATAGCTCACAGCAGCACATGACTCAAACATGTGTCAGTGAGAGTGTGCCTCCCAGCCTGCCTGTACTCAATTGCATTTTGCATACAGAGTGACACCTGATGCCCCCCCTTAGAAACTTGCACTGGTTGGCTGAACTGGTTGAAAGTCCTAGTCAATCAGAGTTAGTTTCCTTCTTCACAGATCACTCTGTCCAATCTGTGAGAGGAGAAGAGAGAACTCTGCAGGGAAGCAGTGGTGCATGGGACTAGCATGGCAACTAGGACTAGTAATTAGTACTACTGCCACTGTACTACCACCAGCAAGGCTAAAACCACTGACACTATGACAGCTAGGCCAGCAGCTAGGCTAACATGTAAGCAGGGCAGCAACTTGGAATTTTTGGAACACCCCCACCCCGAACACATGAGTTTCCCATTATATACAGATGAGCAAACTCGGCATTCCCTGTAAATAGATCACCCCAGTACATGCCCCCTCAGTATATAGATAGCTATCCCCAGCATATGCCCCCTTAGTATAAAGATAGATAGTCCCAGCACATCCTCCTCAGTACTTAGATAAATAGCCCCAGTACATGCCCCCTCAGTATTTAGATAGATAGGCCCAGCACATGCCCCCTCAGTATTTAGATAGATAGCCCCAGCACATGTCCCCTCAGTACATATGTTGATAGCCCCAGTGCATGTCCCCTCAGGATAAAGATAGCTCCAGCACATGCCCCCTGAGTATATAGATAGCCCCAACACATGACATCTCAGTATATAGTTTCAGCACATGCCCCCTCAGTATATAGATAGATAGCCCTAGCGCATGCCCCCTCAGTATTTAGATAGATAGCCCCGGCACATGCCCCCTCAGTATTTAGATAGATAACCCCAGCACATGTCCCCTCAGTATATAGATAGACAGCCCCAGTACATATGTTGATAGCCCCAGTGCATGTCCCCTCAGGATATAGATAGCTCCAGCACATGCCCCCTCAGTATATAGATAGCCCCAACACATGACCTCTCAGCATATAGATAGTTTCAGCACATGCCCCCTCAGTATATAGATAGCCCTAGCGCATGCCCCCTCAGTATATAGATAGATAGCCCCAGAACATACCCCTCAGGATATAGATAGCTCAAGCATATGCCCCCCTCAGTATATAGATATATATGACAGCAAAAAAAAACCAACCTTCCTGCACTCCCTGCAGCCTCCTCTGCGATCCTTTTCTTTCAGAGCTCAGACGTTCAGGCAGTGGCAACATCACTGCCTGGGTCCAGTGATCAGCTCTGTGTGCAACTTAAAGATGCACACTGTGCTGATCGCTAATGAGGACCGGGATGGTGCAAGGCAGAGAGGCGCTGGTGGGAGGTAGTGGGTACTGTGACTCCAATGGCCCCACCTTTTTTGCAAAATGGGGGTCCCTATGAAAGCAGTCAAACTAAACCCCCCATGATGGTGGCCCTGCATGTAAATAGAAGTTTAGAATATTAAAGATAATTTAGAATAGTTATGAGTACCACTATTACACTGCTACATCAATGTGGGCCCCTCCATCAGATTTCGAAACACGAGCCTCCACCAACCTTAATAACAATCCTAATCTTTATTTATATAGCGCCATCATATTCCATAGTGCTTTACAAATCATAATGGACACATACAGATAAGATACTACAGATAAGTACAAATAGTCATATGAAACAATAGGAGTGAGGGCCCTGCTGGAGCTTACTGTTTTTGAGACTATGGATATGAATAGAATTAATATGAATTGATAAAATGGATTTTATGTCATTTGTGGATTTTGCAGAAGATGGACATTTCTTACACACAAAATAAGACTTTACAGAGTAATAAAATAGTCAGAAATTGAAACAATGTAGTCCTGTTCTCCAGCTTGTGTAGATCTGAATTTAATTCCCTAAGTGAATATTCAAAAACGTATTTGTTCCAGAAATGTGTTATCATTCAATATCCTTTCTATTCATCTGAATAGGGTGGTTTCTGCAATATGTGAATAGACTTCTGCTTGTCCTCTTACATGAATAGAACAGCCCCTTTAGCCTGATGCTAGGACTGAGGAGTGCTGCTCGATAATGGACCACACTTGTTTGTATCAGCGTTTCATTCACAGTGCTCACTACATTGCTTTAGAGGACATCTACCATCAGTTTACTGATGGTAGATGTGTCCTAATAAAAAGGTGTTCCTCAGGACTTCTTTTATAATAACTCTATATGCTGCAATCATGCAAATATAGAGTTATAAAAGTTATGGTAATAACCCGGGTCGGTAACCAGAGCACCTCAGGGAGCCTCGTGTTTAAATTTATGCAGTCCTCCTGTAGCGAATAAACTAAAATATGAGGTTCCCTGAGGCAGTCGGGTGATGTTGCCTGATGGCCCCAGGGTAGTTATAAAATAAGTCATTTCTCATGAACTTCTTATTAGGACAGATCTTCCATCCATAAACTGATGGAAACAAGCATGTGCCTGGGAGTTCATCTATAGATTAAATGGCTTAACTACTGAGCACCTAACATATATGTGGGTGTCTCAACCCAATAAGCCACGTATTCATATGTTTTAATAGTGAGAGGAGAATCTCCCATGGGAATAGAAGAATGGGCATGGATGATAAAATTCAATTTGCCCGACATGTATCCCTGACACACATCTCTTTGCTCATAGCTTTCGTGTCTAAGGGCAGTTTAGACTTCTTTACTCTGCTTCTTCATACTAAAGGGTTCATCGGTTTCCAACATTCCATGTATAAATCCTGAGCTGCATTTAGTCGCATTATACTCACTCAGCAGACAAATAATTTCCACTTCAGTCATGTTAGACCTCTTGGCTCAGTATCTGAGTTTGATTGTGAAAGAATATCTGGTTCACAGATGAGAAGTTTTTGCCAAATTAACTCCAAAATAAAAAAGATTGATGTTGGAAGACATGAGGTGATGTCACTGCTGAATGTTAGCTTTATAATCATTGCTACATCTTCTAGAGGGAATATAACTAGGCTACAGGATATATGACTGTAGGATTATACCACGTACAATGTGTTAAAGTGCAGTATTGACATAGTTTTATGTCAGAGAACTAAAATATTTTAAGCAACACAATTTCCACATAATCTGTCCTTTTTATTCACACACTTTAGGGGTATTCCCACAAAGACAAGTTTCTTAAATATACTCTGGATAACAAAATAACACATTCTCTAATTGACTGTTATTAACAAAAAATACAGCATTTCACAGATATAATTCCAACCTGTCTCTATCAGTCCTGGTGTACACAATTTCGGTTGCTCCAGGATCCAACTGTTAATCTTCTGACTTTAGGGTCGGAAAGAGATATTGTTCTCTTCTCATGCACAGAGAGACTACTTGCCGGCAAGCACAGGGCGAGGACGGTAAATCTACTAGCTACAGACGTATAAGGTCTTTATCCAGGGGAGGGGGTTGAACAGCAGATCTGACCGTATGTTGTGGCTGAGATGTAGCAGAGCTGAGAATGTAATTGTGTGCTATATGCATATCATGGATCTCTCATCTCTCTTTCTATGTGCCAGATACTATTGAATGTTCAGAAGCTAAATGAAAGTGTATATAAACTTGGACTCTTATGATCTAACCACATTGTCAGCACATAGCATCTCAGACAGCACTAGAGGGATCATAATGTGCTTGCTTAGAGAGTTCCCGCCCACACTCTGGAATTTTATATTGACCAGCCTACGGAGTGATAGGAGCTAAAACAGGAATATCTCAAATTCCCTCTTTTATGTGAAATCTTGCCTGTTTAGCTATAAAAAAAACTCCAAAACCAAGGGAAAATGAGCAGAGAAGATGTGTCAAATTTAGATGCTGGAAGATGAGTATCACTTTTGAAAACACTTTCTTCTGTTCTAAAGCTTCTAAAAACATGTTTCTGTTATATTAAAGATAATAATCTCATCTTTTAGACAGCATCAGGCTTGCGGTTCTGTGAGCTACAGAACTGGAGATACAGGCAGTTAAACACAGTTGGAAATGTGAGCTGCAGATCTTGATCCAGTTCCTGCCTATTTCTTTAACTTTAATCTAAGCCAATGCTTTTGTATATCGACTTCCCTATGTAGAAGTTCGCGATAATGCAATCCAGAATGTGGAAAGCCACAAAAAGTCCTAAAATCTTTCTTTAAAATTCAGTCTGAGCCTTGTCAACCAGTAAAACATTTCACTCCGCAGGGAACACGTCTCTTTTCAGTTAGTCTCAAGATAGATTTATTGTTAGAGATCTTTTCTTTTGCAGGCAAAGGGTTTTCTGTTCACCAATTACCATAATATTAGATCAGTTGGATCTGAAAGCCGCATCCAATGTCCCAGCTGCAGCACAGAGAGCAAGGGATGCGATCCCTTCAACATAACAAGTCACCTAAAAATGTTTTTAACAGGACAATTCTAATTGAGTTCTATACCTGATGTGTTTCTGAATATAGGATTAACCTAAAAAACTTTTCATCTTATCTTCACCTGCTTTAAAGGCGCTACGCTCAGACAGATGCTGCTTTTATTAATAAAATATGTGATATGAGAGAGACAACAGGAAATAGCAGAGTTAAGTCTTTGGGAGTTTTGTTCCTCTGGCTGGGCTCACATCTGCAGGGTTCATGTTTTCTGTCCTGTTCCTTAAGGAGATATATTCCCCTTCCTGACCCAGAATATAAAATGTATATATATAAATAATGGATAATATATCTAATGGAAGTGGTTATAAAATCCATTATCCCTGGCCCTTCGTTTTCGCATTTTCAATTTTTCACTTCCCTCCTTCAAAAATCTTTAACTTTTTTTTAATTTTTCCATGTAAAGAGCTGTGTGAGGGCTTGTTTTCTACATAACAAATTATTCTGGCTATTGATATCTAATATTCCATGGTGTGTACTGGGAAGCTGGAAAAAAATTCCAAATGTGGTGAAATCGATATAGAAAAACACATTTGGGCAATTTACTTGTGTGTCCAGTTTTATGGTATTCACGGTGTTCTCCAATTGACACCTCCCCTTTTATTATTTGGGTCTGTACTAGAGATGAGCGAACACTAAAATGCTCGGGTACTCGTTATTCGAGACGAACTTTTCCCGATGCTCGAGTGCTCGTCTCGAATAACGAACCCCATTGAAGTCAATGGGAGACTCGAGCATTTTTCAAGGGGACCAAGGCTCTGCACAGGGAAGCTTGGCCAAACACCTGGGAACCTCAGAAAAGGATGGAAACACCACGGAAATGGACAGGAAACAGCAGGGGCAGCATGCATGGATGCCTCTGAGGCTGCCTAATCGCACCATTATGCCAAAATTATGGGCAACAGCATGGCCATGACAGAGTGACAGAATGAAGCTAGATAGCATCTAAAACATCCAATAATTGACCCTGACACTATAGGGGACGGCATGCAGAGGCAGCGGCAGCAGCGGCAGGCTAGAGAGTGGCATGGCGACATACCCTAAATGGACTCAGGCTTCAAACCAATGGGTGGCAGAGAGGAACCAAAGGAGGTGAGCAAGAAGCGCTCAAATAATATCGCTACATGATAAAAGTTTGCCAGTATATTTTGTGGATTACACAGCAGGGTGGCGACAAAGTTAACATGGAAGCCATGAAAACAACCCCAAATTCTGCCTGACACAGCTCGTTTGATAAGGGGACCATGTATGCTTACAGTTCATGCCAGTCGCTGCACTTGCTGCCAGTCTCCTTTCGAATAGTTTAAAATAATAATAACCCTCATCCATAAAGCTCTGTATAATGCTGCACCCCCCTACCTCTCCTCTCTTATCTCAGTCTATCGCCCAACCCGTGCTCTTAGATCCGCCAGTGATCTTAGATTAACCTCTACCCTAGTGCGGACCTCCCACTCGCGTCTCCAAGACTTCTCTAGAGCTGCACCAATTCTATGGAATGCTCTGCCCCGGACTATCAGACTAATACCTAACCTCCAAAGTTTCAAACGTGCTCTTAAAACCCATTTCTTTAGGCAAGCCTATAACACTCATTAACTGCATGAAGTTTTAACTCTTCTACTAACCCGTCCTGTGTCGTCCTCCCATCTGTTATCCAGCAACCAACAGGCACCAGACTTCTCTGCAGTCCCATTCACCCTGGACCTGGTATATAAGATGACGGCTGAGTGTTTCAAGCGACAGCAATTCCATTTATTATATTTTTTTCTATTCCCTAAGAAGAATGGCTTGACCATTAAATATTCTTTTACCTCGTGTTACCCCATCATCTTCATAAACCGTAAGCTCTGGCGAGCAGGGACCTCACTCCTGTTGTTCCATACAAATGTTGTGCTCTGTTACATTACATTTGTATTTGTTTCCTATGATTTGTAAAGCGCTGCAGAATATGATGACGCTATATAAATAAAGATTATTATTATTATGGAGGCAGTGAACTAGTAGTAGATTAAAGGTGCTGCAACTATGTTAGTTGGATCTTGTGATGGAGCTGGCGCTCTGCAGCCAGGCGAGCTTTCGCCAATCCAAGCCCCTGTTTCTAGGCTACTCCCCAAACAGCACTTCTAAGAACCTTTTGTATAAGATCAAGTGTAGTAGCGTTCTTATAAGTTTAGGATATGCCGGGTGAGGGGAATGTAAACAGATGCGCAAGAAGCGCTGAAATAATATCCCTAAATGGTAAAAGTTTGCCAGTATATTTTGTGGATTACACAGCAGGGTGGCGACAAAGTTAACAACTTTGATGTGGAATGCCCTGTAATAGCTCTTGGGCGGTGTGCCTTTTATCGCCTAGGCTCAGCAGTTTCAGCACCGCCTGCTGTCGCTTAGCGACGGCACTGCTGCTGTGCCTAGAGCTACCGACTGATGGCGCCATGCCCACGGATGGTAATTCGGAGGAGGAGGAGGTGGAGGAGGGGTGGGAGGAGGTATAGTAGGCCTTTGAGACCTGGACCGAGGTAGGCCCCGCAATTCTCTGCGTCGCCAGTATATGAGCAGCCCCAGGGTCAGACTCGGTCCCAGCCTGCACCAAGTTAAGTGTAGTAGCGTTCTTATAAGTTTGGGATATGGCGGGTGAGGGGAATGTAAACAGATGCGCAAGAAGCGCATGATGCGCATGGAGCTGGCGCTCCGCTGCCAGGCGAGCTTTCGCCAATCCAAGCCCCTGTCTCTAGGCTACTCCCCAAACAGCACTTCTAAGAACCTTTTGTATAAGATCAAGTGTAGTAGCGTTCTTATAAGTTTAGGATATGCCGGGTGAGGGGAATGTAAACAGATGCGCAAGAAGCGCTGAAATAATATCCCTAAATGGTAAAAGTTTGCCAGTATATTTTGTGGATAACACAGCAGGGTGGCGACAAAGTTAACAACTTTGATGTGGAATCCATGAAAACAACCCAAATTTCTGCCTGACACACCTCGTTTGATAAAGGGACGATGTATGGAGGCAGCTATATGGACGACTTTTGGAGGTAGCAATGGAGACAACGTGTGGAGGCTGCTATGGAGACAATTTAATTTGGATAGTGCCTGTATGTGGCAGTCCCAAACATTTTTCAAACCAGAGGAGCAGGTAGGTGGCCCTCCAGTAAAATGGAATAGATTGAGTGCCTGTATGTGGCAGTCCCAAAAATTCTTCAAACCAGAGGAGCAGGTAGGTGGCCCTCCAGTAAAATGGAATAGATTGAGTGCCTGTATGTGGCAGTCCCAAAAATTCTTCAAACCAGAGGAGCAGGTAGGTGGCCCTGCAGTAAAATGGAATAGATTGAGTGCCTGTATGTGGCAGTCCCAAAAATGTTTCAAACCAGAGGAGCAGGTAGGTGGCCCTCCAGTAAAATGGAATAGATTGAGTGCCTGTATGTGGCAGTCCCAAAAATTGTTCAAACCAGAGGAGCAGGTAGGTGGCCCTGCAGTAAAATGGAATAGATTGAGTGCCTGTATGTGGCAGTCCCAAAAATGTTTCAAACCAGAGGAGCAGGTAGGTGGCCCTCCAGTAAAATGGAATAGATTGAGTGCCTGTATGTGGCAGTCCCAAAAATTGTTCAAACCAGAGGAGCAGGTAGGTGGCCCTGCAGTAAAATGGAATAGATTGAGTGCCTGTATGTGGCAGTCCCAAAAATGTTTCAAACCAGAGGAGCAGGTAGGTGGCCCTCCAGTAAAATGGAATAGATTGAGTGCCTGTATGTGGCAGTCCCAAAAATTTTTTAAAACAGAGGACCGGGTAGGTGGCCCTCCAGAAAAATGGAATAGATTGAGTGCCTGTATGTGGCACTCACAAAAATTGTTTCAAACAGAGGACCGGGTAGGTGGCCCTCCAGAAAAATTAAATGCATGAAGTACTATAGCAAGAGCCAGTGGGCCCTGTCAAAAAATAGCCATTTTCCTCTGCTTTACTGTACAAAGAGGAGGAGAAGGAGGAAAATGAGGAGGAGGAGGAGGAGTGGATCAATTATTCAGGTTGAGCTTCCTTCACCTGGTGGAGATTGGAAATTCTGAGAAATCCAGCCTTTATTCATTTTAATAAGCGTCAGCCTGTCAGCGCTGTCAGTCGACAGGCGTGTACGCTTATCGGTGATGATGCCACCAGCTGCACTGAAAACCCGCTCGGACAAGACGCTAGCGGCAGGGCAGGCAAGAACCTCCAAGGCGTACAGCGCCAGTTCGTGCCACATGTCCAGCTTTGAAACCCAGTAGTTGTAGGGAGCTGTGTGATCATTTAGGACGATGGTATGGTCAGCTACGTACTCCCTCACCATCTTTCTGTAAAGATCAGCCCTACTCTGCCGAGACTGGGGACAGGTGACAGTGTCTTGCTGGGGTGACATAAAGCTGGCAAAAGCCTTGTAAAGCGTACCCTTGCCAGTGCTGGACAAGTTGCCTGCTCGCCTACTCTCCCTCGCTACTTGTCCCGCAGAACTACGCACTCTGCCGCTAGCGCTGTCAGAAGGGAAATACTGTTTCAGCTTGTGCACCAGGGCCTGCTGGTATTCATGCATTCTCACACTCCTTTCCTCTGCAGGGATGAGAGTGGAAAGATTTTGCTTGTACCATGGGTCCAGGAGAGTGAACACCCAGTAATCGGTGCTGGAATAAATTCTTTGAACGCGAGGGTCACGGGATAGGCAGCCTAGCATGAAATCTGCCATATGCGCCAGAGTACCAACGCGTAAGAATTCACTCCCCTCACTGGCCTGACTGTCCATTTCCTCCTCCTCCAACTCCTCCAACTCCTCTTCTTCTGCCCATACACGCTGAACAGTGAAGGACTCAACAATGGTCCCCTCTTGTGTCTCGCCAACATTCTCCTCCTCTTCCTCCTCATCCTCCTACACCTCCACCTCCTCCGATATGCGCTGAGAAACAGACCTCAGGGCGCTTTGGCTATCAACAAGGGAATATTCTTCCCCCGTCTCTTGTGACGAGCGCAAAGCTTCCGACTTCATGCTGACCAGAGAGTTTTTCAACAGGCCAAGCAGCGGGATGGTGAGGCTGATGATGGCGGCATCGCCACTGACCATCTGTGTTGACTCCTCAAAGTTACTCAGCACCTGACAGATATCAGACATCCACGTCCACTCCTCATTGTAGACTTGAGGAAGCTGACTGACCTGACTACCAGTTCTGGTGGAAGTTGACATCTGGCAGTCTACAATCGCTCTGCGCTGCTGGTAAACTCTGGATAACATGGTCAGTGTTGAATTCCACCTCGTGGGCACGTCGCACAACAGTCGGTGAGCGGGCAGTTGGAGGCGGCGCTGCGCTGCCCTGAGAGTGGCAGCATCTGGGCTGGACTTCCTGAAATGCGCACAGATGCGGCGCACCTTCGTGAGCAAATCAGACAGATTGGGGTATGTCTTGAGGAAACGCTGCACTATCAGATTTAACACATGGGCCAGGCATGGCACATGTGTCAGTCTGCCGAGTTGCAGAGCCGCCACCAGGTTACGGCCGTTGTCACACACAACCATTCCCGGCTTGAGGTTCAGCGGTGCCAGCCACAGATCAGTCTGCGCTGTAATAGCTCTTGGGCGGTGTGCCTTTTGTCGCCTAGGCTCAGCAGTTTGAGCACCGCCTGCTGTCGCTTAGCGACGGCACTGCTGCTGTGCCTAGAGCTACCGACTGATGGCGCCGTGCCCACGGATGGTAGTTCGGAGGAGGAGGTGGAGGAGGGGTGGGAGGAGGAGGAGGCATAGTAGGCCTGAAACACCTGGACCGAGGTAGGCCCCGCAATCCTCGGCGTCGGCAGTATATGAGCAGCCCCAGGGTCAGACTCGGTCCCAGCCTCCACCAAGTTAACCCAATGTGCCGTCAGCGATATATAGTGGCCCTGCCCGGCAGCACTCGTCCACGTGTCCGTGGTCAGGTGGACCTTGTCAGAAACGGCGTTGGTCAGGGCACGGATGATGTTGTCTGACACGTGCTGGTGCAGGGCTGGGACGGCACATCGGGAAAAGTAGTGGCGGCTGGGGACCGAATACCGAGGGGCGGCCGCCGCCATGAGGTTGCGAAAGGCCTCGGTCTCTACTAGCCTATAGGGCAGCATCTCCAGGCTAAGCAATCTGGAGATGTGCACATTAAGGGCTTGGGCGTGCGGGTGGGTTGCACTATATTTGCGTTTCCGCTCCAGCGTCTGGGGTATGGAGAGCTGAACGCTGGTGGATGCTGTGGAGGATCGTGGAGGCGACGATGGGGTTTTTGTGCCAGGGTCCTGGGCAGGGGGCTGACTAGCAGCTGACACAGGGGAAGGAGCAGTGGTGTGCACAGCCGGAGGTGAACGGGCTTGTTGCCACTGAGTGGGGTGCTTAGCATTCATATGCCTGCGCATACTGGTGGTAGTTAAGCTAGTAGTGGTGGAACCCCTGCTGAGCCTGGTTTGGCAAATGTTGCACACCACAGTCCGTCGGTCATCCGGTGTTTCCTTAAAGAACCTCCACACTTCTGAAGATCTAGCCCTCGCCGCAAGAGCCCTCACCACGGGAGCTTCACTAGTTGACAGTGGCGCTGATGCACCAGCTCTGGCCCTGCCTCTCCGTCTGGCCCCACCACTGCCTCTTCCAACCTGTTCAGGTCGAGGACTCTCCTCCGTCTCAGAAGCACTGTGTTCACCCGGCCTCTCAACCCAGCTTGGGTCTGTCACCTCATCATCCTCCGATCCCTCAGTCTGCTCCCCCCTCGGACTTCCTGCCCTGACAACAACTTCCCCACTGTCTGACAACCGTGTCTCCTCATCGTCGGACACCTCTTTACACACTTCCACTACGTCAAGAAGGTCATCATCACCCACAGACTGTGACTGGTGGAAAACCTGGGCATCGGAAAATTGCTCAGCAGCAACCGGACAAGTGGTTTGTGACTGTGGGAAGGGTCCAGAAAACAGTTCCTCAGAGTATGCCGGTTCAAATGGCAAATTTTCCTGGGAGGGGGCAGACTGGGGGGGAGGAGGCTGAGGTGCAGGAGCTGGAGGAGTGGGGATTTCGGTGACATGGGTGGACTGCGTGGAAGACTGACTGGTGGTGGACAAATTGCTCGAAGCATTGTCAGCAATCCACGACATCACCTGTTCGCACTGTTCTGGCCTCAACAGTGCTCTACCACGAGTCCCAGTAACTTCAGACATGAACCTAGGGAGTGTAGCTCTGCGGCGTTCCCCTGCTCCCTCATCAGCAGGTGGTGTCTCACCCCGCCCAGGACCACGGCCTCTGACCCCTGCAGTAGTTGGACGCCCACGTCCCCGCCCTCGTCCTCTACCCCTAGCCCTCGGGTTAAACATTTTTAAAATGAGAGTTATAACTTTTTTTTTTTTTTTTTTTGTGTTTTTTTTTTTTTTTTGTGTTTTTTGTTTTTTTTTGAGTTTTTAAAACCAAACAATCCTATCCTATTGCTATGGCTATTTTCTAGCCAAGTATCAAAGGAAGCACACTACTATGCCAGATGAGATGACACTGAGTTAGTGCCTAATAGAAATCCAACCCCTACTGAATTTTGCCACTTCGGCCTTTGCTATGGATATGTGCGCCACTAAGCGCAGAACACAGCAGTCGCAAGTCTCACTACAAATTGCTCAGAATTGGCAAGTACATGCACTGCAGAAACTACAGCCACCAGCAGATCAACCAGAAATCAAATATATAGAACGCTACTGTAGGCTTCAAGAAGCTGTTTGTATTCTCCTATGGCTATTTTCTAGCCAAGTATCAAAGGAAGCACACTACTATGCCAGATGAGATGACACTGAGTTATTGCCTAATAGAAATCCAACCCCTACTGAATTTTCCCACTTCGGCCTTTGCTATGGATATGTGCGCCACTAAGCGCAGAACACAGCGGTCGCAAGTCTCACTACAAATTGCTCAGAATTGGCAAGTACATGCACTGCAGAAACTACAGCCACCAGCAGATCAACCAGAAATCAAATATATAGAACGCTACTGTAGGCTTCAAGAAGCTGTTTGTATTCTCCTATGGCTATTTTCTAGCCAAGTATCAAAGGAAGCACACTACTATGCCAGATGAGATGACACTGAGTTATTGCCTAATAGAAATCCAACCCCTACTGAATTTTCCCACTTCGGCCTTTGCTATGGATATGTGCGCCACTAAGCGCAGAACACAGCGGTCGCAAGTCTCACTACAAATTGCTCAGAATTGGCAAGTACATGCACTGCAGAAACTACAGCCACCAGCAGATCAACCAGAAATCAAATATATAGAACGCTACTGTAGGCTTCAAGAAGCTGTTTGTATTCTCCTATGGCTATTTTCTAGCCAAGTATCAAAGGAAGCACACTACTATGCCAGATGAGATGACACTGAGTTAGTGCCTAATAGAAATCCAACCCCTACTGAATTTTCCCACTTCGGTCTTTGCTATGGATATGTGTGCCACTAAGAGCTAAACACAACGGTAGCAAGTCCCCCTGCTAATTCCTCACAAAATGGTAATAGATGCAAATTAAAATAAAAAAAGTAGAACGTTATTGTAGCCCTAAGAAGGGCTGTTGGGTTCTTTGAGAATCACTCCTGCCTAACAGTAAGCTAATAGAACACCCTAACGCTTTCCCTGACCAGCAGCAGCTCTCTCCCTAGCGGCATCCAGAGACAGAATGATCCGAGCAGCGCGGCCAGCGGCTAGTCTATCCCAGGGTCACCTGATCTGGCCAGCCAACCACTGCTATCGACGTGTAAGGGTACCACGTCATGCTGGGTGGAGTGCAGAGTCTCCTGGCTTGTGATTGGCTCTGTTTCTGGCCGCCAAAAAGCAAAACGGCGGGAGCTGCCATTTTCTCGAGCGGGCGAAGTATTCGTCCGAGTAACGAGCAGTTTCGAGTACCCTAATGCTCGACCGAGCATCAAGCTCGGACGAGCATGTTCGCTCATCTCTAGTCTGTACCAAATTTATATGATTATTATTATCTTTTAGTAGATCTAAAAATTTTAATCTTTTATGCAAAACAATTGTTCATTTTGCCATATTCTGAGGCCAATAACTTTTTCATACTTCAATGTAAGGAGCTGTCATAAGGTGTAATTCTTTGCAGGATGAGATGACATTTTCATCTACCATTATGGGGACTGTACAATGTTTTGATTTTTATGCAAAAAAGTTGGACATTTGGGGACTATTTTCTGTTTCTTTGGGACGCAACAACACCTAACATGTTTATGATATCATTTGGTTATTTTTATATCAGTTCTAAGGATAGGAGGTGGTTTGAACTTTTAGGTTATTTTATTTTTTTATATTTCTACTGTATTTTCTACTGTATTTTAGACCCCCTAGGATACTTGAACCCCAGGTGCTCTAACTGATCCTAACATATACTGCAATATTACAGTGTGCCACAGGCACAGTGTTACAGATTGTGCTGAATGACATGCCAGGGAGTCTCACAAAGACTCCTGGCTGTCAAAGCAACGGTTCAACATCCCACATGACGTTAAAAGGAGCGACGAACTGGCCCAAGATGGCGGCGCCCACACACTGTGGGCAATTAAATGCTCCCAGCGGCTTTGCCGGAAGGCGTTTAAATAGTTAACACTCGCAATTGGTACCAGCAGAGGCGTTAGTGGTTCACATTGTCTGCTTTATGCAGAAATCACCGAATGTGTATGAAGAGGACTCAATTTGTAATTGTACAGTACTCTTTTTTTAAGCCAAAAGGAGATGTTTATCTGAAATGCATACTTGGTCACACAATAGCTATCTATCACCTTAATTTCGATGATACTTCTGTTTCTTTAGTCCATCCATCCATTCCATTTATTTCTTTGGTTGTCTGCCTTAATAACTCAAACTTTTCTATACCCTGGTGCCCTAACCTGTAAACCCAAATCCTTGTACAATATTCAAAGTGTTACACCTAGGTTTATCTCTTGTAGAGCAGGATTTTTAGGAATTTAAAGTAGATACAACTCCTGATTGGACTTCAAAGGGACACAGGGTGAGTGTCTATATACAGTCATTGCAAACTTCAGTGTACACATATACAGTATAGGGAAAGCAGCCAGTGTGCGCAGGGTCACCAGGACTTCTGTTGTCTTGTATAGGAGTAGGAATTTACTCAGCTTTTAACCAAGAATTACCATACTATTTCTAATCAATGAAATTCAATCTATTTCACAGAGGCCAGCTTTTATTCCTCATCTTATTCTACTCTCAGATAAGGAAACACGAACAGGCTCAATATTTTCAGTAAATTTTTCTTCATATGACCAAAAAATGTGATCTCGAATTTGATAGATATTCCATAAGCAAATCCAAATGAACAGTTTTACTGTCTTAAGAACTGCACTAATGCTGATGCCAATGGAAAGTAACCTTTAGGCAAATGAGATTTGTCTGAAAAGATAATCATTTCTGATCTATCCATGTAGTGGGAATCCCTCTCCTGCAGAGACTAGCAGGGATTGGCATCCAGCAATGCTTCCTCCTCTCAGACACTCATAAAGTTCACACTTTGGTTTTAAGCCTCAGACCTGGGAAATAAATTCTCTCTGTGCTCCTGAATGTTCCACTGCACATGGCTACACTAATGTACCAACGAAAGTGGCAGTCTTCTTCCAGAGTCTGGGAAGTAAGTCTTTCCAGAAAACTGATTTAACGGGAAAGTCACATGAGTTTAGAAACTCTACTTTCCATAACCAGGCCAGTTTCCAGAGACAGTTCCCAGCTGTTTCTGCCAGAACATACATTGCAGCTTGTTACGGCTGACTCACATAAAACATTCACTCTTTGCTGCCTGGGGACCAATCTGTACACATTAAGTTATATTTTTACAAGTTTGACTATTTATATCAGGGGAATCTTAAAAACATTTTAGACTTCCTTCATGGATTCAAGCTGCATCTCTCTACTAACTGCTACAACTGCTGTTTTTCTACATTGATAGGAGCCAGCCATGTAGATTGTACAATGTACATTTCCAGTAACATGAAATTTATTTCTATGTTTTGTTTCAATATCAACGATTAGATGAAATATTTATAACCTTTGGGATGTTTGTTAAATCAAAGAGTGACCCTTTAACTGCTAAGGGTTAATTTTCCACAGTCAAATCAATGCTTCCCATATGCTAATACAGGTTAAAGGGGTTGTTCAAGGTTATGGAAAAATCCTTGGGTGGCTGAGATGGGGCGGGTAAAAAAAAAATAAACATGCACTTACCTCCTGGCACCCTCTAGACATCCAGCACTGCGATCTCTCCGGTCGTTGTCCCATGTAAACAAACAGGGGCATGAAAGCCGCGCCATGCATAGTTTCCTGCCATCCGAGGTGGCTGACCACACCCACCTGTCCCTATTTCTAGCATTGTATCTTGCAGGATGGGTCGGCTTAGCTTCTGTGCCCTTTTCTTTACTTAGGGCACAAACATCATCAAAATCTTGGAAATGTGGTGGATATATCAAGGGGAGTGTGTAAATGATCTCCACAAAGGCTAATTTTAAAAAAAATATTTTTTTTTCCTTTTTTTTTTATTCTCAAGGAGGTGAACTGCATTTTGACAATAAGATGCTCTCCCATGACATAGGAATAGAACTTCATAGGCCTGTGCAAATCTACAGATCACTAGATTCATGTAAAATTTATATTTTAGAATTAACAATAATAATACTTAATTTATACAGCGCATACAGATTACGTAGCGCTGCACAGAGCTTGCCAAATCGGTCCCTGTCCCCAATGGGGCTCACGATCTAATTAACCTATCAGTATGTTTTTTTAAATGTGGGAGGAAACTGGAGGAAACACAAGAAAACATGGAGAGAACATACAAACTTTGCAGATGTTGACCCTGGGATTTGAACCCATGTCCCCAGCACTGCAAGGCTGTAATGCTTTCCACTGAGCCACCATAATCCACGTTATCAATTTGTGTTGTATCTTTAACACCGATGGATCTTTAAAGGAGGGCTTCCTATCCACCTAGGTGGTCACGTTCACTACATTACTCACATTGTCCACTAGGCTGCTCTACCTTCAGCTTACCATTCCAAACACATCCTCCTCCATAGGAAGATGGCTTTTCATTGTGTGCTAAAACCTAAAAAAAAAAAAGTTCTGCATTCCCGATTAACTTGGTGTCCATGTTTCTAAAAACAGACTGATTTGATGACCTTTGTTAGTCCTGACAATGAGTGCTGTTTTGATACGGATTGGATTCTTCCCATATTATTTACAAATTATAGCTGAAGTCCTGAATCTTTTGTGACATGCTCTAACCTACAGCTTGTCTTTTGACTACACGTGCACCACCTCCCCTGACATTGGTTGGCTTCTGCCTATTCTATAGTACTCTTCACTAGCGTCTCTGGACTTCCCTGCGTCAGCTTCCTGGTGACAAGCTAACATATATCACACCACTTGAGGATAACCCAAGCCAAACTGGTTATGTGGGACAATGGTTCCACAACTCATTGCAGCAGAATGTTCTTACTTTCCATAAAATAGAATCCAAGCATGTGTTGCTTTATTTTAGCAACACATTTATGCTTTGCAATTTATATTATTCCTCAGCCATACAAAAGATTGCCACCAAATAACACCAAATAATCCATATATCAGTTAAATTTTTCCTTGTAGTGGTCCGACCAGATTACATCCAAGGGTATGTAATGATATGCTCCCCCCATAACCAGTCTGCTTAATTACCTGTTTTCTTTTTATTTCAGATGTGTTTGAACGAATCTTGACCAGAGAAACCTTTGCAATCTAATGGTGAGACAACAATGAGAGTTCGGCTAAAGGGAGATGTCTTCTGCACCTTATTCTTGGTGATTGTTCTGTGTACTTTACTTTACACTTCGTTGAGACCAACACAAAAAATCTCTCCACCCAAGCCAAAGAAGTCTGTAATCTCTTTGCAGACTAAGAAACCGAAGTCCTTCTTGGAATCTGAGGATAGCGTGAATGAAGTCAAAGTACTCTCTGATGCGTACAATGCCCAGGAGGCAAGTGAAGAAGTTAAACCCTCCACTTCCATGGTGACGGCACCACCTTTTGACTTTCAACAATATCTTAGAAACAAAGATTACCGCAATTTTACCCTACTAATAAACCAGCCAAACAAATGTAACAAACCATCAAATGAATCTTTCCTTCTTATTGCTGTAAAATCCATTGTGGAAGATTTTGATCGACGTGAAAGTGTCCGCAAGACCTGGGGAAGAGAAGGGGTCATAAATGGAGCAAGGGTACGAAGAGTCTTCCTTTTGGGGACTCCAAGGAATAAAACAGCAATATCCATGTGGGAATCTCTCATGCAACAAGAAAGTCATTATTACAAAGATATTCTGCTATGGGATTTTCTTGATACATTTTTCAATTTAACCTTAAAAGAGATCCACTTCCTTAGCTGGGCAGAGAAGTATTGCAGCAATGTCAAATTTATTTTCAAAGGTGATGCTGATGTATTTGTCAATGTAGAGAATCTAATTCATTTCCTGCAGACTCAGGATCCATCTGGAGACTTGTTTGTTGGGGATATTATAAACAATGCTAAGCCAATACGGTCAAAGAAAAGCAAATACTTCATACCAGAGACAATGTATGGATTAGGAATGTATCCAGCATATGCAGGTGGAGGAGGATTCCTAATGTCGGGTGTCACAATGAAAAAACTTTCCGATTCCTGCAATGAGGTTGAGCTTTTCCCCATAGATGACGTGTTTCTGGGCATGTGCTTGCAAAGGATTAATCTCACGCCAGTGCTTCATTCTGGCTTTAAAACATTTGGTATTCCAAAACCTTCAGCTGCTCCCAATTTACAGACATTTGACCCTTGCTTCTACCGGGATTTAATGGTGGTGCACAGCCTGAAGGCAGCAGAGATATGGTTGATGTGGAATCTCCTCCATAGCCAACAACCACCATGTTCTCAAAGGCAAAGAATAAAAAAACCTTTCCACTGGAAAAGAAAGAAGGCAAAGCTACCAGTCAAGGCAGTAACCAGCTGAAACATCATTATGGATAAAAATCATGGTCATCTTATTTACAGGATCTACCATGATTTAGGGTCATTCATCTGAACCCTATACACAGGAAAAGAAGGGTCCCAGAACATTGGCCAAAAGCCAGTTTAGGTCCAGGCTTTAAACTGGTTTAAAGAATCTCAGTATCAATTTTTTCTAAAAAATTTCTGATTACATTCATGTAATCCTATTTACTCATGCAAAGGCTTCCAGCACATGTCCGTGGGTCTGTTTTTGTGGTCCATATACCATCAGTATGTTTGTCTGCAAAATACAAAAAATGACTGTGTGTCATCTGTTTTCTTTTGCAGTTTTGAGGAAAAGAAAATCTGGCAAATGATATCACTTGCTTTCCCCAAGCCCTTGGAAGGTCATGATTATTAAATAGCAACTGATCCACAAAAGGACTGCAGAGAGATGACACTTGTTATCTGTAGTTTTCTTGTTCCCATAGACTTCTATGTCACAAACATGGACAGGAATAGGACCTGCTCCTAGTTTTCAACATCCCCTCTTGAATCCATTAAAAAAAAAATGTTCATGTGCATGGGTCCATTGAAATTACTGTTTCAGTATGCCATGCGAAAAAAAATGGATAACACATGGACGAAAACAACGTTTCTGTTCATATAGCCTAATAATACTAGGGTCAGGGCTACACCTTTTTATTTTGGAACACAAAGTGCTGTTATATACCAATGCATTCAATAGTCAGTTAATTCACTAGTACCGTAATTTAGTTTTGTAATATTTACATTTTCGGAGAATAAAAAATGTATAACAATTGAGGTTTTCGTTACTTGATAGAAAGGACATCTTGCCACAAAGTCGAGGGTTAACTCCAGCCTTACCGAAAACCTGTGGCACATGGCTCCTCTGTTTCACATAAAAATATTCTATATAGTAATCCCAGTGTTGGATTTTGATGGTAGATTCCCTTTATGATCCCATAATGATAAAACATGGACACTTACTCATTGATCCAGGCAATGTGACTGCGGTAATCTTCTTATATTTGTTATCCATGGCCTCCTCCTTCTAAAATCAACTTTTACAATTACGAGCGAGAAGGACTCTGTCAGAGCCCCTATGTACAGCTGCAGATTCCAGGCTGTTCTCGCTATTCTCTCCTGGCTAGTGTCCGCCTCTTCCTGCTTTATTCTCATGGTAGCAGCACACAGTGGGAGGCGTGAGGAGCTTGTCATAGTGTAACAGGCTATGGAACCAGATCATGGAGGGGCTCTGGAAGCATAATTTTAAAATTTGAACTTGATGCACATGTGTCTTTTTTCAACCTTATAAACTATGGAAAGAGTTGATTTAAGAAGAAGGACAACAAATATAAAGATTACCATAGTCATATTGCCTGGATCTATGAGGAAGTGCCCCTGCTTAATTTTGATAATAGATTTCCTTTAAGTGATCAGACTAGAAAGAGATGGATAAAATATTGGGGGAATATACTTACCTATGGACGAAATGCTAGTAGGCAAAGCTTGTGTAACCAACTTGGTATAAACCTTGACCTAGGTGGGTGCATTGAGGCCTCGCCATTGTGGAATTCCTTTTTAGAGTAAGTTTTTGGAGGAGAAGTCAGTGGGTATAGTAACTGTCCGTTCCTATATCTTGAGGGATAATCAGCAAACTGTAAATTATCTCTGATGGTTTAGGAATCTGTGTACTGCAGCAGTGATGATCTCCGTTTTCTTCTTCATATATAAATCATTGCAGTAGTGCAGTTGTTTCACATATTGCAGCCCGATTGTTCGTGTAGCTAGGCTTCTAGTGTAACAGATGGCAGACTAACAGGCATCCTATGCAACTACAGTAGTGAGAATTATTTCAGAATGTCCTGTGCACTCACAGCAACACACATACAAAAATCACTGAAGAAAGAGCAGGATTTGTGACCAAGGGTCTCCCTTTATTGACCAGTGGGTACACATGCTTTTCCAGGCTATTTCAGAGTATTTATCAAAAATTATATATATAGAATTGTAAAACAAAACGAAAAAAAAAAATCATGATCACAAACACCCTTATATTCAATTGTAATGAAACGATTCCTGAACTGACCCTTTACAGAAAAAAAAACGGCACAACATAAAATCTTAGTGAAACCCACAATTATTTCTAAATGTCTTATCCATAAAGTGATTCTGTTTATTGGCCCAAAAAATGTATAGCAGTTTCTATCTTAAATGGACAGGTGATGTTACCATGACCTACAGGGCATAATACTTTGAGGGATGTGCAATGTAAACAAGTATAGACATGAGCAGCAGTTTATACTACCAGAGGAGGTTTCCCCAGGACTAGAACACAAGTGGAGGGTAATATGTGTAGCATGTTGTGTGCTACAACCTTTCAGTCTAAGGCTCAAAACAACAAAACACCCATTTAGTGTGTAGATAGAAAGATGGTGTAAAAGTTTTGGTTTGAACCCACCATCCACATCAATATATCGCATAGAAAAATGGTTTCAATATTGTCAGTCATGTGTGTAAATGCGTGGTTACTAATGTGTATGGGGTTTGGGAACTTTGCAAATCCTTGGCAGTGTGTAGAACAGGTATTCATGTACATAGGAAGGTGGTTATTTTTTCATCAAATCCCCCTGTCTGGCATTGATAACAGTGAGCACTGCATGTAAGGTAGCGGGCCCCAAACCATTAGGGCAGTCCGAGGATGTTAGATTTACATTTCTACATGCTGTTCACGAGCACACAGATAATTAACATGGCAGCAATGGTATGTTTCAGTCTCCCTGCAAAAACCCTCACCATAACTACCCCCCACACCAGTCCCATGTTCCCAGTATAACTATGTGTCTTTAGTGGATGGAGAAAAATTGATTCAACCACTTAGATTGTAGAAGGGATAAACTAGATCAAATTGGTTGTGTTTAGGAGGTGCTCAGATGAAGATTTCTGGGTCTGCACACAAATATAAATGTCTATAGGAAACTTAAAGGTGTTCTGGCTCATGTTACTATACAAGGTCATGCTCATGGGGCTGGCTCACCGATCAATGTGCTGGCCCAAACACTAGACTCCCAACATTATCTCTTCAACCACCCCACTGAACTACTGTCCCATACTGTCAATTTTCATCCATAAAAATTACATTGATGATGGATGGATTATAGCAAGACAGTGGGACAAAATTGCTTATTCTAATAAGCTAGTAGAGTTCCAAGGGGCAAAATTCACAAGATCATCTAATCATGGCTAAATAAACCTTAAAAAAACCTTTTAAGAGAAAAATTCTGATAACCACTGACCCATAAATTTCAAACGTGGGTGTCTGTTGGATGAGTTTGGAGAGTGGTAGTAACAAACATAATACCCAACTGGGATGCAATACTGGCACTTATCCATAACCTGTCAAAATGTTTCGTGCTGTGACATCACTGAAGGTAAGTTAATATAACTTTTCATCTTACAAAGTATCGGGATCATTCACATTCAATTTTTTTTTAAATCTATAACCTTTGGCAGTCATTGGTACAAAGGGCATACAATCAGTGCAAACCTGATCCTGGGATATGAGATGCCTGAAAAAGGAAGACAATATTACTTAAGACAATTGCTGCATCACCATCGTCCTGGGGGTCCTCTCCTCTTTTTTCATTCTGGCTCTTATGCTGACAAATTGATTTAGTCTACACAGAAATTAGTCTTACAAAAAAGATCATATATACAAAAATCTGTACACTATTGTTTTGTGGAAAACACACAAAAATTCTAGTCATATATCACAAGTTGTTAGAGCAAAATATTACAAATGGGATACATTATACCCCCTCACTCCCACCCCAGTATCCCAGGGTAATTTTGGGCCAAGTTTGGTTGAAGGCTGATTTTGTCATAGAATTAACATGCCTCAATATCAGGTTGAGCAGTTTTTCACATGCTGGGAATAATGGTGGATCACCACATGATGCTGAAGGATTTACAGAGGACACAGGCAAGACAAGGCTTAATATAAATACAAATCTCCGAAGACCTAACATAGTTCTCCCCTACTTGATCCTTTTTCATCTTATCTGTCTAAATCTAGTGTTGTGTCACAAAAAATCTGTATAACAAGTATTAAAAACGTCACTGTTCACATGTACGTAAAATATCTTTTTCCAGCGACGGCACTGTAAAGTGCGCACCATACCGTGCTGTGCACAATGCTAGCATACGACCGCCATATGCTTGTGTGTGATAGGGGCCTAAGGCAAAACATCTGACGTACATGCTGAACAAGTCTTTGGCTATTGTCTAAAAGAAAGGGTAATTATTACAGTAATGCATTGGTGGGATGTTTGGCCTCAGTCTTAAGCACTGTACCAATGTATAGAAGAAGTTATCCATACATATTACAACCCTCATGGAGCACTGAAAGAAAGATGTCATAATGTGAGATAAGGTGTAATTGTTTTTTGTAAAAAAATGATGAAGCTTCCCTAAAGAAAATAAGTAACTTCCCATCTACTAGTAATCATGAACAATGACAATAAACAAAAATATATACATATCAACATCTACACAGACGTAAAAGAAAAATCTAGAGCAGAGATGAATTGATTTGTTAGAGAGGGAGGGGAGAGTGCGAATTCCCACTGTATAAATATTTACTCCGCTCAATTTGTGAGCATCCATAATGATCCTGTGTGTTCACTGAACACACTGACTGATCAAGTAAAGTGTATGTAGTGCAAATGGTTAAAAAAAATATAGGCAATGAGCACTTTATGTCAGGTGCTTCTCCTCACCAATGAGGCAGACCACAAACAGTGTGGGGTCCCATACTACTCATGAGAGGAACACAAACCCAAAAGACCCTGTTAAAGTGCACCCAAAACCTTAAGACAGTAGAGGAAGCCATTCTGTGAAAAGCAAAGGTATCTTCTTTTAATCGGAGACATCAGAGACATGCACACGCACAGCACAGAATCACCTCCCCCACAAAATTTAGGTGATGGAACCACTTTAAAGTGCAGAGTACAAATGTACCAATACCCAATGCAAGAATTCCAATTCCCTGAAGTATCGGCAATGCTGTTTGGCAGAAAATGTAGAAAGAGGATCTTACTTAAGGACATATCAACCTTTGTTAATCACTTTCTACCGTTTCATCTAGGTTCACCCATATAGGACAGTTGTGTAAGCAACTAATCCTTACACACACCAAGTTTTATAGAGCTGCACTCACAATTCTTCTACTTTCCATAACAGAGCAAAAACTCCTATAATGAAGGGAGGCAGATTACTGTACAGATTCTGGTGACAGGCCTATACAGTACTCTGAAGCTTGAAGAATTGTAAATGTAGCTCTGATCACATAAATTATGGAAAAAAAAGTATAATCAAATGTAAAAAAAAACTTTCTATGCAAAGTAATTCTGTGTGTGAATTACAGAATCATGTTCTACTGTGGATAAGCAGGAGTCAGTCAACATTTCTGATGCCTCAAAACTGTTGATTGTGTAATAGAGGGGATGGGGAGAGCGGAGTAAACAATCCATGGATGCAAGTTTATACAGGCTGCATTTTCAAGATCAAGGAGGCAGCCTGCTCATGTGCCGTGCCCCAGACTTCAATGTGCTCAATGCACCTCAACACTCTGTTTGGGGTTTCTTATCAGGAGATTAGGGCCTCACTCAGAACAAAGGGGCGTCCAGTGCAAAGAACCCAGTGCACTGCACATAAAGGGTGCTGGCCTGAAAAGCACCCGAGACTGCAGGTTACAGTCACATAAATTGTATTTCCATTACCGTAGGTATGTTTAAACTGCTCTCACTCTCCTCTATATCCTGTAGCAGATGTAAATCTGCTGTGAATCTTATCCTTTATAGAACATGACAAATAAAAGTACATTCTCTAAGCACATGGAATTTTTAATTACCGTACTGACATTTTAGGTAAAACCTTGTCATTATGTTCTATATAACTCCATTTTTAAGAATACTTCCCTTTTAGACTTGCCTAAATGCATCAATTATTCTGGAGCATAATACAATGATCCAAAAAAAAAAAAAAAACATCTCAACAGCATCAGTGCCAATGACTTCTGCCTTATGTGGAGAAAAAGTATACATCTTCTATGTACAAGACAGATTCTGATGGTAGTTTGTGTGTAATTGAATCTTAAAGTCACATGATGCATTACCTGAATATGTGGCTGTATATATAAATCTATGCATATATACAAACACACCAATTACATGTCAGACTGTCCTTAACCACAGAGATATCAATGTGTTTACATACCCATGGATATTAATATACACAGATGTGACTATCACATGAATTCAATAACACTAACACAAAGGCTTCTTAAGCCCTGTTGCTGCACGTGGCTCGAGCTTGTTTGTGCTTTTACACGCAGCAGAGGCCCTGACATTCTGCAGTAGAGGCTACAAGGACACGGAGGGCACGCTGGCTGCGAGAAGGATGTCTGGCAGGAACTGGAAAGAGGCGACCACCGCAGACACCCACATACCATGCAACGCTGCACGGCCAACAGTGGGTATCTGTCAGCAAGTGAAGGCACGCTGGGCAGTACCACCCCACCCGCTGTTCTCTTGCTTACTGGCTCAGCTCAGATGATTTCTGATGCACAGTAGATCTTGGGGCTCCGTAAAGGGTAACTGATGCTATGTGGTTGTTTTGCATGACCTGCAATGAAAAAGCCCAACAATACGATTAGTATTTCGTTTATTATCTTCCAGAACAGGAATACATGCAAAAGATATCTACAATGTTGTATAATTAATGATGCTATAATGTCAAAAAGATAAACTTTACATAAACAATTACGGTAAATACCATGAGTATTGTAAGTAAGAAGAATGCATACGTCAAATTGAAAGGAACACCAATCTGTTATACAGGATAATTTCAGGATTACAATTTTGTCCCTCAAAATTCTGGGAGATTTAGCACTGTTCAGAGTCACAAGGGTGAAACAGTCCTCCGGGGTTGGCTGATGTCCTTTAGTTCATGTACATAATCAAAAGTCTTGGTAGTAGCACCTGGAGGTAGGTTATGATTATGTATTTCTTGATCAGGTCAGCATGACTTTATGCCACTCCAAGTTATTTTTCTGTGTAAAACAATCTCACATAATATAGAAGGACATCATTGTGATCATGTCCCTGTCCTGGATAACAGGTTGGCATCAGCTTGTGAGCCAAAATGCTCAGGACAGAATCCCTTTAAAAATGTGCAATACTCACAAAATTAGACAAAACATAAATATGGAAAATTAGTATTCTTTACTAGGGTCCCATTTCTATCATCAGATTAAGGCTATATTCACACAAATATATGGCGGACGTATATAAGTTTATACATTGCTATGGACTCAAGGCGCCCAACGGGAACAGTACGGTGCCGCACACATGAATGTCCTATCTTCCTACGGAATATAGCGCCGTGCGCCATATATTCCTGTGGAGAGGGGCAGGGGTGAGTGTGAATGTAGCCTTAGGCTGCTTTCATACAGCCACTGCGGGGACGTATATACAGCCCCAAGATTGTGACCTGGATATACATTGCCTTCAGGAAAGTATTTAGCCATCTTGAACTTATTTACCTCATTTCAGGCATCAAACAGAAAGATATAAGATTGTAGTATTTTGGTGGAGAATCAACAAGTGGAACACAATTGTGAAGTAGAACAAAATTTATTGGAGTTTTTAACCGGTTAAGGACCGGGCCCTTTCCTGTTTTTTCATGTCCATTTTTCACTCCCCACCTTCAAAAATCTAAAACTTTTTTATTTTTACACGTAAAGAGCTGTGTGATGGCTTGTTTTCTGCGTAACAAATTGCACTTCATAATGATGGTATTAAATATTTCATGCCATGTACTCGGAAGCGGGAAAAAAATTCCAAATGCAATGAAAATGGTGAAAAAACACATTTGCGCCATTTTCTTGTGGGCTTGGATATTACGTCTTTCACTGAGCGCCCCAAATGACATGTCTACTTTATTCTTTGGGTTGGTACGATTAAGGGGATACCAAATTTGTATAGGTTTTATAATGTTTTCATACATTTACAAAAATTAAAACCTGTACAAAAAATTTTTTTTTGATTTTGCCAACTTCTGGCGCTAATAACTTTTTTATACTTTGGTGTACGGAGCTGTGGGTGGTGTCATTTTTTGCGAAATTTGATAATATTTTCAGTGATATCATTTTTAGGACTGTACGACCTTTTGATCACTTTTTATAGATTTTTTTAGATTTTTCAAAATGGCAAAAAAGTGCCATTTTCGACTTTGGGCGCTATTTTCCGTTACGGGGTTAAGCGCATTGAAAAACCGTTATCATATTTTGATAGATCGGGCATTTTCGGACGCGTCGATACCTGATGTGTTTATGATTTTTACTGTTTATTTATATTTATGTCAGTTCTAGGGAAAGGGGGGTGATTTGAAATTTTAGGTTTTTTTATTATAATTTTTTTTTTTAAACTTTTTTTTATTTTTATTTATACTATTTTTCAGACTCCCTAGGGTACTCTAACCCTAGGTTGTCAGATCGATCCTATCATATACTGCCATACTACAGTATGGCAGTATATGGGGATTTTCTTCCTCATTCATTACAATGTAATGAAGGGGTTAAAACGAAATAGCCTCGGGTCTTCGGAAGACCCGAGGCTACCATGGAGACGGATCGCCGCCCCCCGATGACGTCACGGGGAGCGGCGATCCCAGGTAAGATGGCGGCGCCCATGCGCCGCTATCTGTTTGAGGCTGCCGGCAGCTTTGCCGGCAGCCCACGCTGTAAAAACACCCGCGATCGGTGCTAGCACCGATCGCGGATGTTACCGGTAAGCCTTTGCTGCAATATGCAGCAAAGACTTACCGGCTATGAAGAGGGCTCAGCCCGTGACCGGTTAAACTTTTGTAAAAAATAATAAACTGAAAAGTGGGGCATGCAATATTACTCCATCCTATAAAGTTAATACTTTGTAGCGCTGCCTTTTGCTGTGATTACAGCTGCAAGTTGCTTGGGGTATAAGGTCTATCAGTTTTGCACATTGAGAGACTATAATTCTTGCCCATTTTGCCTTGGAAAACAGCTGGATGGTGCATGTTTGTGAACAGCAGTTTTCAGCTCTTTCCACAGATTTTCGATTGGATTCAGGTCTGGACTGTGACTTGGCCATTCTAACACCTGGATACGTTTATTTATAACCCTTCCATTGTATATTTTGCTTTATATCTGGGATCATTGTCTTGTTGGAAGATTAATCTGCATTCCAGTTTCAGGTCTTTTGCAGACTCCAACTGGTTTTTTTCCAGAATGGTCCTGTATTTGTCTCCATCCATCTACCCATCAATTCTAACTATCTTCGCTGTCCCTGCTGAAGAAAAGCCCAAACCATGATGCTGCCACCACCATATGTGACAGTGGGGATGGAGTGTTCTGGGTGATGAGCTGTGTTGCTTTTATGACAAACATATACTTTGGCATTAGTGGCAAAAAGTTTTTTTTTTGGTTTCATCTGATCAGAGCACCTTCTTCCACATGTTTGGTGTCTCCCAGGTGGCTCGTGGCAAACTTTAAACATAATTTTTAAGTGATATCTTTGAGAAATGGCTTTGTTCTTGCCACTCTTCCATAAAGGGCAGATTTGTGCAGTGTACGACTGATTGTTGTCCTATGGACAGACTCTCCCACCTCAGCTGTAGATCTCTGCAGTTCATCCAGAGTGATCATGAGCCTCTTGGCTGCATCTCTGATCTGTCTTCACCTTGTTTGAGGAGACGCCTGGTCTTGGTGTATTTGCAGTGGTCTGATACTCCTTCCGTTTCAAAATGATCGCTTGCACAGTGATCCTTAAGATTTTTAAAGTTTGTGAAATCTTTTTGCATCCAAATCCGGCTATAATTCTACATCATTGGATGCGGGTAGTTCCCGCTCTTTGACGTAGAATTACGTCATGGTGATCGCCGGGCTTAGAAGCGGAGTCTGTGCGATCGCCTCTGCAGTAACAGCCGCGCCTATAGCTATGACCGGGGGATTTATTGTGCATCGCCGCGACCATGGCAACCCTGAGGTCCGATAAGTACCACAGGGCTTCCTTTGGTAGCAGCCTGTTAGGACCATGCTTACAACACGATCTAACAGTGCAGCGGGTCCACCTTTGCAGAATGCATAGGCTGACTGTAATATACTGCAATATATTAGTATTGCAGTATATTACAATGAACAAGTGATCAAATGATGTCCACCCTGGGACAAAATAAAACTGTAAAAAAAAAAATTATTAAAAAAGAATAAAAGTCCCCTGAAGTCACATCCCATGTAAAATTTGTAATATGCAAAATAAAACATGTCAAAACGTCTGTAACAACCCGTACAATAAAATTGTCGCTGAACCCTAAATTTTTATATCTTTATTTTTGAAGCCTAAATGTGAAAAAAGGTAGTAAAGTTCAAGGGGGCCGAATACTTACTTCCCCATAGACACAGTCATCTTGCACGTGCTTCACTATGGAGAGGGGTGGAGCCCTTCTCCTCTACAGCGCACTGCCGTATGCTCGCCCGGGCTATGGCCAGGGGAGCATACATGTGTTTGAAAGGAGCCTAAAGCTGATGTGAAGCCCTTGGAAAAAGACCTTTATATTGGATATTATAAAGAGACTACACACATTACACAGCGCCCCCTATATACACTCACCGGCCACTTTATTAGGTACACCTGTCCAACTGCTCGTTAACACTTAATTTCTAATCAGCCAATCACATGGCGGCATTTAGGCATGTAGACATGGTCAAGACAATCTCCTGCAGTTCAAACCGAGCATCAGTATGGGGAAGAAAGGTGATTTGAGTGCCTTTGAACGTGGCATGGTTGTTGGTGCCAGAAGGGCTGGTCTGAGTATTTCAGAAACTGCTGATCTACTGGGATTTTCACGCACAACCATCTCTAGGGTTTACAGAGAATGGTCCGAAAAAGAAAAAACATCCAGTGAGTGGCAGTTCTGTGGGCGGAAATGCCTTGTTGATGCCAGAGGTCAGAGGAGAATGGGAAGACTGGTTCAAGCTGATAGAAAGGCAACAGTGACTCAAATCACCACCCGTTACAACCAAGGTAGGCAGAAGAGCATCTCTGAACGCACAGTACGTCAAACTTTGAGGCAGATGGGCTACAGCAGCAGAAGACCACACCAGGTGCCACTCCTTTCAGCTAAGAACAGGAAACTGAGGCTACAATTTGCACAAGCTCATCGAAATTGGACAGTAGAAGATTGGAAAAACGTTGCCTGGTCTGATGAGTCCCGATTTCTGGTGCGACATTCGGATAGTAGGGTCAGAATTTGGCGTCAACAATATGAAAGCATGGATCCATCCTGCCTTGTATCAGCGGCTCAGGCTGGTGGTGGTGGTGTCATGGTGTCTTTGGGCCCCTTGGTACAACGCCACAGCCTACCTGAGTATTGTTGCTGACCATGTCCATCCCTTTATGACCACAATGTACCCAACATCTGATGGCTACTTTCAGCAGGATAATGCGCCATGTCATAAAGCTGGAATCATCTCAGACTGGTTTCTTGAACATGACAATGAGTTCACTGTACTCAAATGGCCTCCACAGTCACCAGATCTCAATCCAATAGAGCATCTTTGGGATGTGGTGGAACGGGAGATTCGCATCATGGATGTGCAGCCGACAAATCTGCGGCAACTGTGTGATGCCATCATGTCAATATGGACCAAAATCTCTGAGGAATGGTTCCAGCACCTCGTTGAATCTATGCCAGGAAGAATTGAGGCAGTTCTGAAGGCAAAAGAGGGTCCAACCCGTTACTAGCATGGTGTACCTAATAAAGTGGCCGGTGAATGTATATAGCCAGCTATCCCCCCCCCAGTATACAGCCAGCCTGACCCCCCCACCCCCAAACCATGGGGGTAGAAATTTCATCTCAAAGCGTGGTCTAAGACATTCCCTGAGTCACAGGCAACAACTGTGCAAAATCTGGTGAAAATGCAATAGTGCAGATTCCTTTAGCGGACATACATACACACATACACTCAGCTTTATATATAAGATATATACTACTATAATACTGGCCCCTATGTACAACAATATAACTACTATAATACTGGCCCCTATGTACAGGAATATAACTACTATAATACTACCCCCTATGTACAAGAATATAACTACTATAATACTGCCCCCTATGTACAAGAATATAACTACTATAATACTGTCCCAATGTACAAGAATATAACTACTATAATACTGCTCCTATGTACAAGAATATAACTACTATAATACTGCCCCCTATGTACAAGAATATAACTACTATAATACTGTCCCAATGTACAAGAATATAACTACTATAATACTGCCCCCTATATACAGGAATATAACTACTATAATACTGCTCCCTATGTACAGAAATATAACTACTATAATACTGCCTCCTATGTACAAGAATACAACTACTATACTACTGTCCCAATGTACAAGAATATAACTACTATAATACTGCCCCCTATGTACAAGAATACAACTACTATACTACTGTCCCAATGTACAAGAATATAACTACTATAATACTGCCTCCTATGTACAAGAATACAACTACTATACTACTGTCCCAATGTACAAGAATACAACTACTATAATACTGCCCCCTATGTAGAGGAATATAACTACTATAATACTGGCCCCTATGTACAGCCAGCCAAGCCCCAACGCCCCCCCGCCCCGAGTACATAGTCCGCTATCCCCCCCAATATACAGCCAGCCAGTCCCCCCATATTTACCACCTAGTCCCCCATTACGCAGCCAGCCTGCCCCACCAGCATGCAGCCAGCCTGCCCCACCAGCATGCAGCCAGCCTGCCCCACCAGCATGCAGCCAGCCTGCCCCACCAGCATGCAGCCAGCCTGCATTAAGCACGGAGCTGCGGGGGAGCTTCGGAAAAGTGAGTACATGGTTTATTACTTTTAGAACGGCCCCACCAGTCCAAGACTGGCCCCAGACCAGATGGTCCACCAGGATTTCCCCCGGTGGGTTTTATGGCTAGTCCGCCCCCGACTGCTACAGTGCTGATGTGTAGTCTGTGGTATCGGACCAAAATACAAGTCTGTTTCCACAGGCTTCACACGTTCAGATGAACGTTGGCAGAACCAGTTGTTGTCCAACGTGAATGGAGATAGTCTGACTTTACCCTTGTGGCAGAGGGATAAGGCCAGCTGGATTTAAACAACCTACTTACTAGACATGTCTAGTAGTTGCAACTAGAAGTCTAATGCATTTAAAGTGCACACACAATTGTCCTAGATGAAAGCCAAATTTCACATGGATTTGGTATACTGTTGCACCTTGGTAAACTACCACTAAACATGAAGTTGAGCTGTATTGCAAGCAAGTGAATATATCATTAGGTCTGACGTATTAAACATAAAATAAAGGCAAGTTTGTAACCTCAAAAATCATCCTCTGTAGACCGAAACAAAAAGTTGATCCAAATGGGTTTGTGTTATTTGGCGAGGAAGATCTGAAAAATAAACAAAAATGTAAGTAAGGTTAATAGCTTCAATATATGTACATACAGACAGCATAACTGTATTGTGCCAAAAAAATGAAAAACTTTTTGTAATTACATTGTCACATAAACTTAAAAACTGTAAACTTCATCCAACTCTCATACACTAAACTTTACTGCAACATTCCTTGTTGAAGATGTTACATAAGATTTAAACTTCTTAAGTCCTATGAAGTGCAGTGGTCCTATAAAGATGGCTTGACAGGCTACAGTGGTCTTATTGAGATGGCTTGACAGGCTACAGTGGTCTTATCGAGATGGCTTGTCAGGCTGCCGTGGTCTTATCGAGATGGCTTGTCAGGCTGCAGTGGTCTTATCGAGATGGCTTGTCAGGCTGCAGTGGTCTTATCGAGATGGCTTGTCAGGCTGCAGTGGTCTTATCGAGATGGCTTGTCAGGCTGCAGTGGTCTTATCGAGATGGCTTGTCAGGCTGCAGTGGTCTTATCGAGATGGCTTGTCAGGCTGCAGTGGTCTTATCGAGATGGCTTGTCAGGCTGCAGTGGTCTTATCGAGATGGCTTGTCAGGCTGCAGTGGTCTTATCGAGATGGCTTGTCAGGCTGCAGTGGTCTTATCGAGATGGCTTGTCAGGCTGCAGTGGTCTTATCGAGATGAAATGACAGGCTGCAGTGGTCTTATCGAGATGGCTTGACAGGCTGCAGTGGTCTGATCGAGATGAAATGACAGGCTACAGTGGTCGTATCGAAATGGCTTGACAGGCTACAGTGTTTTTATCGAGATGAAATGACAGGCTGCAGTAGTCTTATCGCAATGAAATTACATGACAGGCTGCAGTGGTTTTATGGAGATGGAATGACAGGCTTACATTCTTCTGGGTGTGATGTGTGGGATATTTTGTCCTTTCATCCAGAAGAGTATTTGTTAGGTCAAAAACTGATGTTGAACGGGGTTCAGGTAAGGTCTGTATGGGCCAGTAAAGTTTGTCCAAATGGAACTCCTTTCAACCATACATTTCTGCACTTTGCCTTGTGTATGGGAAAAGTGATGCAGTAATAGAAAAATGCCTTACCTAATAGTTCCATCAAATTTAGTGGAAGGACAATTTAGCTAAATATCTTTAAGAATTGGGCCTAAGAGGTGTATCACAATACTTTTGCGTATATACCAATGGGAAGTTATCAATAGTTGTGACCAGAATATGCACATGCATCAATTTGTAACTATGTAATGCATGACTGTATGTATGTCTTTGCCTTGCCAGGTATTCATGTTACTGTAACATTTGAGTTTCCCCAAGCTGATTAGTGCAGTTATCAAGTGTCACATTTGGACTGTTGCTGAGGCACCCCACCTCTGCCCTGCCTTCACACAACCATTTCTCAATATCCTTTCAAGCAACATTACGACAATGTTTTGTGCAGTTTCCATGACTATCTCAAAAACATACAAGGAAGAGAAAGTCCCTAAAGTTTTCTTACACTACATTCATCAATCGGCGTGCAGATTTTTAACAAATTTGGAGCAGATTACACCCCAAATCCAACATGTCTAACAAGTGTAAAAATGGAATACAGCTCTTCCTTTGTGTCCATGAGTGATTTTCTACCTGTGAAGGACAACTGGCTTCTCCATAGGGTGCCCCAAATGTTCTTGAATACTGTCCCACTAGAAAAAAAATAATTTGAAATAATTTTAAGAAGGTAGAATTCCTGCTTCATTTGTTAACATTCAATATAATTTCTAACAATCTAAGGCTATACTCACACTGCCGTTGCCTGCCGTTGGCGCTGCTCACCCATGCCCCTCTCCATAGGGATGTATGGCGCAGGGCGCCGTAATACGGGGAAAGATAGGACATGTCCTATCTTTTTCCCGGGTATGGAGCCGCACGTGTGTGCCGTGCGCCCACTGCCATCTATGGGGGACGTATATCGGCCATATTTATACGTCGGCCGTATATGAATATAGCCTAATGCTCAAGAGGCAAGCAGAATTGTCAAACTGTTGCACTAAAAGTAAAAAAGAAATCACAAGTGGTGGAATTGAAAAGCATTGACGTTGCATCAATTTCCCTGTGCAGTCCACATGACAAATCCTCTGTATTCTTTAGGCCAGCAAATCACTGAGATTCCAAATTGATTTAGTTTTGTACTACCTTATTGTACTAGCTTTTGACCACTTTGTATTTTTATGGATCCAGAGATGGTGAAAAAGCAGTGACATACAGACATATAGTCTTACCCCCTCCCCCTTCCATCCCTGTTTACTGAATTGGATAGTTAGTGTCATATTTTAATTCATTGGGTATTTTCAGACTTGTAGATCCCTAATAAGTTTATCATTTTGCTTATTTTCTTCTGTCGGTACTAACCCCGTATTGTATTGTGGTCTATCCTATTTTTGCACGGTAATATTTTTCCTTTGTGCCTTTAATGCTTTATGTAGCATAAATTTTTGGGTACAATAAAATATTATACTATAGCTCATTATTGTTTACATTATAGGCCTGTATTAGGGTATTTGTGCAATTACATGTACATGGGTATATGTGTGCCAGGGTAATGTGCCAAGTCTTTTCCTACAGACAGAATATTATCTGGATTTTATGATGTATTTTTTTTTTAAATGTTTAATAAAGATAATGCAAATTCATTATTAAATGGCGATATGTTGTAATGATTTATAGTCTGCATTGTATTATCTATTACTGCACGGTTGTACAAACATAGTGTTAGCCTGAGTTATGTGTGTGTAGGTTATTTTTCATAAGTGTCCCACAGAAAGGTTGGAGATTAGAATTGAGATTAAATATATTATATTTATTTCTTAGGGTGTTTGAACCCTAAGGGATCTAATCGTCCATCCTTTTGTATTGCAATATATTGTAAAAATAGTGCTACCCTATTACACCCTGCCTCACCCTGACAGGTGTGCTTGAGTAAGAGGCTTTCAGGTGTCATGGTAGATGGGGTTCAGCAACAACATAGAAGTGCTCATCCTCCACCATTGTTTAGATGTCACATCTAGCAGGATAACAGCTATTGGTAGTGTGTATCTGCTGTACAATACTGCAGACACCTGCTGTGCATGTAAAGGACTCCTGGTAAACGCTCTTAAGACACGCTTACTGACTCTGTGGCATTACATTACGGCTTAGGTCAGTAAAGGAATGCACCTTACACGTCAAGAAACAGCCCAAACCTAATAGTCTACAACCCCCTATTAACATTAATTAATATACGTCTACACGTAGTAATCTGTATCTCACCTTGCTGTAGGTGGTGCAGATTTCTGTCTGTGTTTCAGCATTGTCTGTGTCAAGTATAAAAGAAATATAATTTATTGCCATTCTATCATAGACGCTCCAGATATGGAGGCAACAGAAAATAGGTGCGGAAAAACAGAAACTCACCTTTCTTCACTATTAATGGAATCCGGAAATCACAGCGATGATAACTAATAAAAGGAAATTGGGACATGCATTGTAGTTTGCAAGAATATTTGAGTTTGACAAATGATACAGCACACCTAGCCATAGTCATAGCTGGAGAATGCACCTCTATTGCTACTAGATCCATATTACTTTGTATACCTTTATAAATCATATTTGCAAAATTTACAGTCAGCAACTATATGCCTTTACTACAATAAGCTCCACTGCAACAAACAAGCTATCAGATGCTTGAACAATATGGAACAAGTAATGCAAATTGTGTACTGAATACACATATTCGCAGACTTGTCCTATTCGCAGCACACTAATACCTTCACCTGTCATTTTATGCCATAGCACTTATTAACCTATCTCTGTAGTAAAGAAGGAGACAACACTTTATAACAGGCACATCCATGTATACCCTGTACCACTAATGTACGACTGTTGCACAGTCACCCATGGGCATTTAATTTCATACAGTCTTCATTCTTTTACTTTTGCTACAACTATTTGCTTTGGCTGAACAGTAAATTCAATGGCAGGGACGAAGGACCTCTGCAGTTATGAGAGAACATTTAGTTACAACCTCATTTTGGCTTTCCTATTGTTAAAGATATTACACTGGACTCAGACGCCATCTTACATACTGTCGGACATTTTAAAGACTCAGCATTCATTTCATATAACTTTGTGAAGTGATAACTAAAGTTTGGGTTTGGTCACTCAGCACACAAAGGCTTAGTGTTCGCTAGCACCACCTAGTGGAAGGTATCCAGGTGAACACCTGGGAAGTTTCAGTATTTGCATGTAGCCAATAGTATTAGACTCCTTTGTGTGAAATTATCAAATAGTGTTACATTTCCTGGGTGAGAACACCCAATTATAGTGGCTGCTTTCCTAATTACACGCCTTATGTAAAGTACCTTATGATTTTCTATAAATGTCGGTACCTCAATAAATTTATCAGTCTTGTTGCTAACTTCCTGCAAGGACAGGTCTTGTCTTTTCATTCAAGTTAGTCACATTCCAGCGCTGGACACAGACTCATTTAATTTGAAAGTCACCTTACAATGATTAGGGGTTTGAGCCCCAGATATAAAATCTATAAGAAATGGCGTCCCATTGGGTTGGGCATACTTTTATGGACATCTAGCCATCGAGGTGACCTCCGCAAGAGTCCAGGCGGCCAGTGACCAGAACTGACAATGAGCGCTCGTCGGGGTAAGTCAAGTCTATTTTTGTCTACCTTGACTGTAGTTCTGTTTCACTGGCTGAAAGGGACTGGGTAAGGTCATCTCCTTGTGTGATATTATGTACTTTGCCTTATATGTCCATATATAATAGTATGTTCACTTTATGTGATAAAGGATCTCTTGTAAGGTGATTGATTGACAGAGACTGGACGTGCATATGTATGTTGTAGAGAAAGGTCTGCAGTGCCCTCTTGTGGATTGTTGAGATAGTTCAGAAAGTTTGTGATGGTGGAGATTTTTGTTCATGTAAGCGCGGATAGAATCTGGAAGTTTGCAGAGACAAATTCTGGCCAAATTTACGTATCATTCCTTCGGGATTGATGCGGCCCCGTGATGCAGAAAGGACAGAGGCAGGAAGGACACTGACGGGAATTTTACAGTTGAGCGTAATCTCCTTGATTTCTGAAATATTGTGTGAAGGTCTCTAATTTGTACTTACTGATAGTTAGCGGGGTAGTCTGGAGCTGTATGTACGGAGGATATCTATAGCCTTTGAACAAAATCAGGTATTCCACAGATTCCACAAAATGGGTAGTGAGCAAAGTAAGACTGTAGCTGGACACTGCAGACCTAAAAAGGCGACTGACATAGTGTCACACAGGAAAGGTAAAGAGTGGGTAAAAGGAAGTTATGAGGTATTGAAGTTTTTGTGTATGTTAGATGATCCCCTGAGTGTGCAAAGGTGGGAGACAGCACTTGATGAAAATGATGGCTGGCTCAAAGACAAAAAGTGGCACACCCAGGCAGAAGGTTGTTTTGATGTAAGTAGAGAGTTAATGACAAAGGAAAGTGGATGGGGTTGATTACTGGAGACTTAGACCAGTGACTACGGACGGACCAGAACAGAGGGACAGGAATCCTAGAGAGTGCCCATTAAAAAAAAAAAAAAAAAAAAAAAAAAAAAAAAAATCTTTTGGAATGCAGACCAGCACCCTCTTAGACTCCACCCCCGTATCTGGGGGTTAGAGAAGATGACACGCCCTACCATTTTTCAGTGGCGGCCATCTTAAGACAGTATATTCTTTTCAAGTCCCTGAAAGTTAATTGCCTATAACTCTACACTGTAGGCTGGTTGTAGGATAGCAGCAGCTTCACCCTTGAGGCGTCCTGGCGGACGTTTGAAATAAACGCCGGCAGGTGAACATTTTCACTAATTTCAAACGTTTGCTATGGGTCTTGAGTGTGCAACGCTGTTTGTTTATTTTATTTTTAAACTTATTTGATTCTGATAATTGCAGAAAAATTACTAGAAAAAGTGTTGCAATGTCTCTGGTACCTGCTTTCTGGAGTTGGAAGAGTTAATCAGGGAGATCTCTGTGCAGCTGTGCCGCTGGGCTTTGTCTTATCTTGTCTTATGTGTGTCTGTGAGAAGTGGCCTTGAAGCACACAGAAAGCATCTGTGTTGAGTGGGGGAGACAGAGCTGACAGCCTAAAAGACGTAGAGGAATTTGCTTGTGATAAGAATACAAAAAGACAGTATGATGTGACGTCCTCCTGTGTACCCCACGAGCAGACTAAGCAAGAACAAGCCCCTAACTGTATTACAGAGCCTATGACTGACTTTTGTTCCTTTTTGATTAAAAACCAACACATTTGTACCTGACTTCTGTTTGAGACTTGGAGTCTGGCCAGAATTTTATAGAGAGCACAGAACACTGAACTAGAGATGGTTGAGAGAATTCTATATGTCTAGATGAGATAAAGCGGAGACCGGTGTTAGCAGAAAGCCAGGAAGAACAGAGACTAGTTTCACAGACCGCGCCAAAAAGAGACTGAGAGAAAGCTGGGTTGCGCCGACAGCCAGACTCAAGTGGGCGTTACAGGGAGGAGACATTACTGAAGTGACTTCTCACACTCTAGGAAACGTAGACGGCCCCAACAGGGCGGGACAAGGGAGGTGGTAACGGACAAGGATGTCAGCGAGAACAGTCCCCCTCTTCTGAAAGCCCCCCCAAATAGAGTTAGTGCCTTTCATTGTAGAACTCTTCCCTGTTGGCAAATGTCCTCCTCTCTGTGCCCCTACATGAAGATTTCCAGTACCTATTTGCCTTTACCAGTGTAGTATTCCAGTATACCTGGTGCAGATTCCCACAAGGGGGGTAAAACTCCCCCAGCCAGTACTCCATACTACACGGCCCTATAGGGAGTAGACTGGCAGACTAGCCCCTTACTGGATGTTCTCCTCATCAGTATGCGGAGGCCCTACTGTTTTTGTTTGCCAGGATGCATTTATTGACCTTATGTGTTTTCTGTTCCAGAAGGGTTGCAAAGTTTCCTGAGACAAACTCCGGTACTGCCAGGAGAAGGTGGTCTTCCTAGGCCACTGATTCTCAGCCACAGGCAAACACCAGAAAGAAGGCTGGCAGTCCAGAATGTGCCCCTGCCCCGAGGCCCTAAGCCTCTTCACATGTTTCTAGGACTGGCCAGTTCCTTCAGGCCTGGGATAAGGTCTGCCTCAAGCCTGATGTTGCCCCTTGATAATTGAATTGCCTCTTCTCCATTTGCTCTTAGTCAGGAGGCAATTGATGCATTCTATAGCCTTAAGCTGAGAAATCCTGTCTGCCCCAGCCCTAGGCACATCCCACTGGATCAAACTTTTGTTTTATTTTTGCACTGAGTATCTAGGCCACGCCACAGGTGTCCTAGCCCAGGAATGTGGTGGCCTCCCCAGTGGCCCACTATTAGACCCGGTTAGACTCAGTCGTGAGGGGAGCCCCTCATGTGTCAGTAGCTGCAGCAGCGAGGCCAGTGAGCTGATCCTAGATCACTCAGTTACAGTGCAAACGCCATATACCTTGCACAGTGTCCTCACCCAAGTACAGCCAAAGCATCTGAGCAAAGGCCAGACAGCTCAGACTCCAGTGTGCACTCCTGATCCCCCGTCACACTGATAAGGTGCACAGCTCTGAATCCTTCATTCTATCGCCAGTCTTTCAGGATTCAGAGAGGGGGGAGAGAAGGGTGATTAACCCAGATGTTGAGTTTTTTTCTCATAGATGGCTCCAGGTCTGCAGGAGAAGACAGACGGTTCTACACTGGATATACAGTGGTCAGTGGTGCACATGAGGTAGTACAAGCAGAACCACTCCCTCCACACAGGTCAGCGCAGGAGGTGAAGTGATGGCACTCAGGGAAGCGCTACAGCTGGTGGAAGGTAAAAGGGCGAACATCTATACTGAAGGTATAGTTCTGGGGTCTAAACACGACTATGAACCCATATGGAAGGCTAGAGATTTCCTCACCTCTGCAGGGAACCCCTTTAAGCATGGCACGCTGGTTATAGAGCTCATGGATGCTCTCTTACTTCCACAAGAGGTGAGGATAGTAAAACTAAAAGCACACACAATTTGGTAACTCCACAAGCCAAGGGCAAGGATGTGGATGACGGGATGGCGAAGGCAGCTGCACAGATGGAGCCCGGAGACTGTCCTGAAGTCTCAGCGGTGAGTTCTGAGTTGGAAAGTTTGATCCACAGGTGTTCCAGTCCCTGGTGGCCCGAGAGTCATCAGAAGTGAAGGGAGTGTGGAGGAAAGCTGGAGCCTAGATGCCGATGGGACCTGGATGCTGGGAGAGAGGGTGTGCCTGCCCAGAGCCCTGCACCCGACAGTAAGTCAAGTAGCCCACGAACACACACATATCCAAAATGGCCATGCTAGTGCTCATAAACCATCAGTGGTTTGCCCGGGCATTACTACCCCTGTCACTAGACTAGTGAAAGCCTTTATAGTTTGTGCCTGCCACAACCCGGGTAAGGTGGTAAAGACCCCACAGAAGGTGACACCCAAGCTGCTGTATCCCTTCCAGAGACTGCAGATGGATTTTATCCAGCTACCAAAAAGTGGTACGTAGGAGTACGTGCTTGTGTGCATTGATCTCTTTCCAGGGTGGCCAGAAGCTTCTCCCATGACCAAGGCTACTGCCAGAGCCGCAGCCAAGAAGTTGGTGAGTGAGATTTTTCTGCAGGTTTGGACTTCCAGAGACCATAGAGTCCGGTCACAGAACCCACTTCACTGGACAGGTAAAAAACCTAAAGCCGTGTCCCTCCTGGGTGTAGAAGAGGCCCTGCACACCCCTTCCCGAATTAGTTGTGGGTTTGAGAGAATAAATGGCACTCTTAAGTTAGAGATCCGGGAGGCCATGGAAGTAACAGGGAAACCATGGCCCGAGTGCTTTCCTGCTGCCCACCATTCAGTTAGGACCACACCCACCAGAAAGATGGGATTGTCCCCTTTGAAGTACTTTTTGGCTGTGCACCCAGACAAGGCCCCTACTTCCCATAGACCCTATAGCTGATGGCAGGAAACCAGGTGGAACATGCCACACAGTTGAGCCAGGCCTTGGAAAAGGGCCGCAAAAGTGTTTCTGATTCCTTTTTCAGATCCAGACAGAGACCTCAGGACGCATAACCTGAAGCCTGGAGACTACGTGGTGGTAAAGAGACGCACCAGAGAGACAGTCTGGAGCCTCGCAACGACGGTCCTTTCCAAGTCCTGCTGACCAGTGCCACGTCTGTGAAGCTAGAGGGAAGTCAGCACGCTTCCCACACTTACTGTTGCAAACTTACTTATTCTTCTTGCTAGCTGGTCTCTTCTGAGTGACTGTATGCTCAGGGACACCCCAACCATGACTATCACTGTATCTATAGGGCTGACCAGCATGCCCTCAGGGTAGGAGACTTTACCTACGGTTGGTGCAACAAGACAATGACCTTCTATAACACTGACAGCACAGGTAACCCTGTATTAGCAGTGTCTGATGTGTACAGGATTTGTGGGGATAGGAGAGTCAGGTCAGACCTAGAGGCTGGGAAGGTGAGTGTACGGTGATAACACTTGTGCATTCCTTCCTCGTGATCCCCAGGGATAAGGTTAATCAGACACATAAGAAAAGGTAGAGAATCCCAAAGGATTCTGGAGGTCTGAGAGAGAAGCGCCTAGATGACAACGTTTATATGGATACAGTGGGAGCACCAAGGGGGGTCCCAGATGAGTACAAGGCCCACAATCAGATATGGGCAGGTCTAGAGTCCATTATTCCCGAGATAGCTATGAGTAAAGATGTTGGTTGGGTTAACTGGTTTTATTGTAATCAACAGAGATTTATGAATTATATCCGAGATGCTTCCCAGAACCGCATGGCTTTGGACATGATCCTTGCTGAGAAGGGAGGAGTCTGTAAGATGGTGGGAGTGGCTTGTCGCATATACATCCCAGATGACATCGCCCCCTATGGATCCATTACCCATGCTCGTGAAAAGATTGAAGGACTGTCCAGGGAACTCGAGAGAAACTCTGGGGTGGACACTTTGTCCTTCACTTTGTAGTTGGGGGATTGGAAGGGTTTCCTTTAAGTGGGGGTGATATTGGGGATTGTGATTTTGCTCTCGTCACTTATTGCGTGTTGTGTGGTCCCCCTCATCAAGTCCACCATGTCCCAGATGGCCATCCAGGTGGTAAGAACCACGACAGGAGAAGTGCCCGGAGCGGAGGATACCATCTTGTTGAAGAACCAGCCTGTTAATAAACCCATAAACTATGGAAACACAATTATGTAATTTGAGTGTGCAGGCTTGTAAACCCCCGAGTGACTGGCCTTCAGGGGATCTGGTGAAGAGTTAACAAAGTCCAGCAGGTAAGGGCTTAGCCTACCTGTATGTACCTGGAGTTTGAGGAGGTCACTCAGGACAGAGTTACAGGCCAGCAAAGCTCAAAAGGGGGGAAATGTTAAAGATATTACACTGGACTCAGACGCCATCTTACATACTGTCGGACATTTTAAAGACTCAGCATTCATTTCATATAACTTTGTGAAGTGATAACTAAAGTTTGGGTTTGGTCACTCAGCACACAAAGGCTTAGTGTTCGCTAGCACCAGCTAGTGGAAGGTATCCAGGTGAACACCTGGGAAGTTTCAGTATTTGCATGTAGCCAATAGTATTAGACTCCTTTGTGTGAAATTATCAAATAGTGTTACATTTCCTGGGTGAGAACACCCAATTATAGTGGCTGCTTTCCTAATTACACGCCTTATGTAAAGTACCTTATGATTTTCTATAAATGTCGGTACCTCAATAAATTTATCAGTCTTGTTGCTAACTTCCTGCAAGGACAGGTCTTGTCTTTTCATTCAAGTTAGTCACATTCCAGCGCTGGACACAGACTCATTTAATTTGAAAGTCACCTTACAATGATTAGGGGTTTGAGCCCCAGATATAAAATCTATAAGACTATTCTTTAAAACAAGAGATCATGTGACATTTCTAAAACATTTACTTACATGTTAAAATTGTAATGTCCTGGATAATTAGTGTGCAATACAAACTTCTTGGCCCTGTGTGTATTTGCATCAAATAAAATATCCTGGAAACATCAGACGAGGGTAAGGATTAAAAAACAAATGGTAAAAACATGTAAAGCATGATAAACATCATCATGTCCGTTTTAGTAACTATTTCCATTCCACAGCACACTACAATTATTAAGTACAATTTCAAAAACATCAACAGCACTGCATAAGGCCCATGCCCTCCTGGGTCACAAACAAGTGAACACGATCTGTTAAAGGCGGCCCATCTATCCAATGCATGGGCAGGTGCATGAGCCCATAGAAAGAAAAGGGGTTATGTGATAACCCCTAAAAAACAACAGCTTGCACACAGCCAAAAACATATATATGAGGCCTAACCCTGTGGTTCCTAATGGAGCTTTAGCAAACACATGCCTGCATGAAGAATACACATTACCTATTTAAATGTAGTGCATAAAACTAAAATAAAAACCATCTATAATCATGTACAAGTATGCAGTTTGTTATTTCTATAAGCATAAAGAAAACCTAGCATTTGATTTGATGCATTATGAAGCAGACATACCTTGAGAATGCTGTAGCTACACTGATGCAGTATCATATCTTGTTTAATCCCTGTGCTGAGTGGTTTTGCTGAAAAAACAATTATAAAATTATGATAATGAAGCTCTGTCGCTTTTGTGCCTGGGCTCCATGCTTTTCCTCTCACATTAGTTATACACTGCACCAGAGAATGATGTAATCACTGTGTTATCCCTGAGAGGCAGAAGTAATCAATTGCTGCACCATCCCCCAGCTACTGTGTATGAGTGATCGAGCACAGGTTGATTAGTTCTGTCTGCACAGTTCAGAAATCTCCGTGTGTAATGCATTTATGTAGGCATCCAGCTTTCTAGAGGTCCTGAATTTAATAATTGTTTTTTCAGTAAAACCACTCAGTGATTAAACAAGATTTGTTTCTGCATGACTGTAGCTACAGCATTCTCAAGATACATTTGGTTCATAATGCATGAAATCAAATGGTAGTTTATAAACCCCGCTTAAACCCCAATAAGCATGGTCCATAGGACACTGGCAAAATTTACCTGGAACCCTTATAAAAAACAATGCTTTACAATTGAGAACACATGGAAGTTCCTATTTTATCTTAAGTAATTGGGGGACATTTGTCATACAATATCATATGACACTAATGGCGAACCTATGTCATGAGTGCAAGAGGTGGCAATCAGAGCTCTCTCTGTGGGGACCCAAGCCATCGATCCAGCACAGGCTTTACCAGACAGGACTCTGGTGAAATCTTGCTGCCGTATTATCTTTGGAGGTCCTCCTGCTGGCCCCATGTTTTTCCCCATACAGGCGTACCCTGTAGAGAAATATAACGATAGTCCAAATTTACCCTTCTCTCAACTGTATTGTTGTCCTCAAATTTGTGGCAGAACATGTAACAGTTACTTTCTGCTCTAAATGCTGTGTTGGCCCTATGTAATAAATAAGTGGGGTTTGGTTGCAGTTTGGGGACTTGGTCTCTAAAAGTTTCGCCATCACTGTCATATGATAAAATCACCACATCTCCAACACACCAGATATAACTCTGCTGCATCCCCCTCCATGCCCACTTGGTGTAAAGGTGGAAATAATCTCAATTACTGGCAGTCAAGCACTGATAAATCTCCCCCTCTGAATATCCTTGGACAGAGCCAGCGTAGCTTCAGCAGCTTAAATACTTCAGTACTCAGGATTGCATGCATGCTGTTGTCATTTCTCACAATCCAGTGTCTCTCCTAACTCACAGGTTTTCCCTATTTCCCAACTGTACTTCCCAATGCGGCGTCTGAAATAGACTTTTCTTTCTCAGCAACAGAAAGTATATTTAAAAAAACTATTTTATAAAGACAGCCTCTACCACCTACTGAAATGAATGGAAAGCCGATATGGTATACCTATGGTGTTGTATGTTGGAAGCTATACAAAGATCTGAACAGGAATGTTTTATACACGACTCTTTACCAACAAGTCTGGGAATATAGATGGTCTCTTGGTAATATTTGGTTCAGGCACAAATACTCACCACTCCCAGGGTAAAATAGTTATAGAAATAATCATTGCACTTTGCGGGGACCTGTTTGTGGGGGGATGGGGAATGAATCTTCATCTGAAAATATAAAAGGAAATAAAGAGTTACAGGCAAAACCAAAAGATTAAACAATTCATTTTGGCAATAAAATGGGTTGCATGTCAAGATTTGTTTTTTAGTTGGGTCAGCTTTAAAGAATAATTCACCCTGTGAGGTGAAAGTAAAACCTCCTAGAACTTACTGCTGGATAGGCAGCCAACAAATGTATTTTCAAACTACAAAATGAGAACAAATCATGGTGCCAAACAGTTCACAGCGCTGACTGCTAGACATGCATTACTGCAAAATGAAAAGTATTTAACATGAAGTAAGGACAGGGATGAAACATAACAAAAATATAAGTTTTAAAATAATAATAATTATATACACAAACCACAATAACAAATAAAACAAAACAAAAAAATACTGTACACATATCCTCACAAGTCAATAGCCCACATTCATTAAAGCGACACCAGTTTTTTTGCACTAGAAAGAACATACAAACTGCTTTTGCATGTATTAAAAGTGACTAATTTCCCATTATTTAATCTTTTCGGGGTAAGATACCAGCTAATGCAAGTTTATTCCCCCTATCTAGAAATAATAGGGGAAAGTGGATAAGGCCAGATCCCTCACTTTATTTCTACGCTATTAAAATATGCCCAATTTGGAGATACTGAACGAAAGTCCTATTTGGAAGAGCAAATCAGGCTTTCATTTGCTCAAACCATTTAAATAGCTTCCCTTCATTATAGTGCTGCCGATATTAATATTCCCCCTTGCACCCAGCTTTTCAATGATGTCAGCGGCACTACATGCCAGTGCCACATTTTATCAGCATGTCAATAACACTATGTCTACAAGAAAATGGACTTACTTTATCCTCAGACTTGTAGAAGACTTTGTGTGGAGCACCGAGTATGCTCAATACATCCTGACAGGAATCTCCAAAATACACACATCGTTCAGACATTCGTGTCTTTGCTTCAGCCATCACTCCAGGACCACAGCCTATAGAGACATGGAAAGACAACACTCAGAAAATGCTGACACAGAGTGTTCAAAGCACTTTACAGTAAGGTATCTCCATCCTGTGTTGGAAGACGCTCGCCTTCAGAACGTTAAAATAGTAAAATAAAGGCATTTTAAACCCCTTAGGACCAGGCCATTGATCTAAGGTCCTTTAGCCTCCTAACATTAGGAAACTGTACACGTGATATAACGGGAAATATGCAAATACGTTTACCAAGGCGGCAAATGGAAAACAATGTCTCCTTTTGCCATTTTGAAAGTCAGCCCCCTTAACACCAAGCATGACCTACAAGAAGTCTAATAACATTATGTGGGATTAAGCCAAACCAGAATATATATTCCAGACTCCCAGCTGTAGACAGCACTGTTCCGACCACGTTGGGTCTCTTCATTACAGAGTAGGAAACTGGTTTGGCTAAATGAGAGGCTATTGACTAGGGTCAGGAAGTAGGTGTTCTCCTTATGGAGAGTTTGCCAATTAAGGCCTCCATGTACTTAGCTCTTATGTACAACGGTGTGGGTGGGCTAGTTTTCTGTGTAACAGATTATCCTTCCTGGTATTTCATTGTCCGAGCTGTGTAATGGAAAGCTGGGTTGGTCCGATCACAGGCATACCAAGTTTATATATAGGTTTCACTGGTTTTTAAAACTTTTTAAAAAGTTAAAACCTTTAGTACAATTTTTTTCCCCATTTTGCCTTTTTCGGAGACTAATAACTTTTTCATACAAGGCTAATTTTTCATTGCTCAAATCATTGCTACCATTTTGGGGACTATACGACTTTTTGATCACTTTTTATTCCAAATTTAATGTGTTGTAAAATAACGAAAAAGTTGCAATTCTAACATTTGATCACTACCGTATTTTCTGTTACATGTTAGCCACCAGGAGTAACAGGTTTTATATTTTGATAGATTGGGACTTTTAGGATGCATCAATACCATGTAACATGTTTATGGTTGTATTTGTTTATTTTACATGCGTTTTAGGGAAAGGGGAGTGAATTGAATTTTTACATTTTAAACATTTTTAAAACTTTGGTTAAATGTTTTTTTTCAAATTGTTTATTTACTATTATTTAATTTTTTAAGGTCCCTTAGTGTGTGAACACTTTATGCTTGATCGCTCAATAATATGCAATACAACTGCATTGCAATATATTGTGAAAATCCAGCTCCTATGTTACAGCCTGCCTCTGGTGTTAATTGGCAGACATAGGAGCCTCCTAGAGGCTCTCAGCTTTTATGGTAACCAATCAGTAACCCCTGATGATGTAGTAGGGGGTGCTGATTGGCAGCAATATGGCCACACCCATGTAAAGCTGCTGTTTATGTGTAATGATTGGCTTTGACTATGGCGACTAACGGGTTAACTACCTCAACTATGCAGTTAGCAAATACCTGTCCTGAATGGAGAGGGTTCACCCTGTGAACCTTCTTCGTACCTTAACCTCTTGAGGACATAAATGTACTATGGGCTGTCCTTAAGAGATTAAAGTAAAGGTACTGCATGACATGAGAAAATTACCTTCTTTTCTTTAAAGGGAACATGTCATGAGGAATGTCATTTTTATGAATGAGCCGGCTCTTTGTGCCTGCTCGTTTGCGAACAACCCATCACTAGTATGGAGGAGAGGAAACTCATACAGACAGGCTGCAGCTGCACCACTTCCCCGGGACTCACCACACACTGCTGGCAGGGGGTCAGATAAATGTAAAATAAACTATTATAAACTACTGAAATGATGATTCAGAATGCTGACAAAGGCATTTTTAAAATCAGCAAAGCTTAGGCTACTGTTATCAGCTAAAATGGCATTTGTGGTGACAGGTTCACTTAAAACTTTACCACTCCTGAGTAAAATGTTTCTTACTGGGGGAGATCTATTGTGTGTGGAATTTCAGTTATTATGGAATCTACACTGCCATAGGTGGAAAACTGATCAAACATTACAGCAAGTACAAAGCACTCCTAATCCACTGTCCACCCCAAAAGGCTGCCTAAAGTAGTACTGCTTCTGCTTCGTAGACCACTGACATGCCCAGTCTTGGGGTGGCCTATCTGCAGCGCAATCCCATTTAAGAAATTGGGCAATACCAATCAGAGCCACTACATAATGTATTGCCATGAAATTGATGGGAAGTGAAGTGACTCCAGCTCTCCTCTGAGGACTGCCGTTGCTTTACTGACCAGATGCTAGACAATCACTTCTGTATGTCCTACAATCCCCTAACTTGTGTAATATTGCAACATTTTTTGCAATTTTTTGATTAGGCTGTGATTAATTTATCTAGTTTGATTTGGCTTCACAAAACTAAACAATCACAATTTCCCACCACAAAAGTTATAGTCTAGGTCTAGAAGAACAATAATAGTAGTCTAATACAATCATTACTGTTCAGAGCTTATATTTTACATAACAGTGGTGTATATATGTATTACAAACTGTATATGAAGTTCATGTTCAATGTAAAATTAAATAATTTTTTTCTTTCTATACATTATATATGTGACCTACGTATATTGAATATAACAGAAAATACCTGTGCTGATCAGACGGAGCCTCATTCCTAAAGGTCCAGATGCATCACGAAGAACATCAACACTTTCTGCATACACATTGCCGAGATAGCAGCTCAGGGGCATAGGAGGAGCTCTGTCAGGAAGAATAACAGGTTATAACAAGAAATGTCAACCGAAAAAAAAAAAAGAAAAAAGGCACAAGTCTAAAGTATGTGCTCACTTTGTGTCCTGAAGGCTGTTACCACTGTAAATGTACATGCGCTTCACCATGGCTCCATGTGGTATTTGAATCGATGCAAGTCCATGGGCAAAATTAGGCTTTAAAGCAAAGAAATGTATATGCTTTCACTCTCAATGTAAACAATTATCACAGTAATATTGTAGACCCAGCTCAAGAGTACAAAAATTCTTTAACAGCTCTAAGAACATGGCATAAATTAAGGTATTCAGCTTTTACCTCATATTTGGGGGCTTCTGTCCAAGAATCCAGTTGAAAAGAGAAAGATAACCCACGGAAGTTGAGGTGGAACAGCTGCTCTGCCGAGTTATATACTGAAAAAAACACGAGCAGAGATCACTCTGGCCTTGTCTCCAAATCAAAATCTAATCACATAGCATCACATGAGAGAGACAAGGTATATTACCTCCTGGATGTGTTGCGCCAAAAGACTGATCTATTTGCTCTATAGTAGGAGCTATGGCCTGGGAATTGAAGTGAACCCCACTGAAAAAATAAAAGCAAGGAAAATCATAAATAAAAATTATTTGAGGGGTAAAAAGAAAGGAAAGGGAAGTTAAAAGAGCAAAAAAACTACCGTATTTTCCTGATGATAAGGCGCACCGGACTATAAGGCGCATTATGAATAAAGGCCGGGTACCATGAATAATTTCATATATAAGGCGCAGGGTTAGGAGGAGGTCCGGGGGCGTGGTTTGAAAGCCGAGCAGAGAGGTCACAACCAGCGACTCTCCACAGACCCGGCAACCCGGCAAGAGGTGAGCGGTCACACAGGGAGATGGGGAAGGAGGTCCGTTCAGGTGGAGGAGGGCAGCGAACCCTACTTACATAGGTCCCCGCTACCGGAGACAGCAGATCTCCAGCGGGAACTGCAGACCACGCGGCAGAAGTTGGTTCGCTCTATTGCTTCTGTTGTTCGTGCCGCGAGGTCTGCAGTTCCCGCTGGAGATCTGCTGTCTCCGGTCTCCAGTAGCGGGGACCTATGTAAGTAGGGTCTGCTGCCCTCCTCCAGTCACTGCCAGTCACTGCCCTCCACCATACATAAGGCGCACCGGACTATAAGGCGCATTTTGGATTTCTAAGGAAATCTTAGGTTTTTATGTGCGCCTTATAGTCCGGAAAATACGGTAAACCAGTTACAGGGTTTGGGCCAAGCTGTAAATCCCCCACCCCCCACTGAAGGAGCATACGGCGAAACACTGATTGGGGTGCTGTGGTGGTGGTCGCTCCTGGGTTTACCCTTTATGGGTCTGTATTTAAAGTAGGACATGTTCCCTCATTATTTACTGGCTTACTTATTGGCTTTGTTGGTTGCATCCTTTTTGTGATGCCACCTCATAGGTGTTGGATTGCATTGTATCAATGCATTACTATATAGCATTGCCAACTGTATATAACAGATTTTTGATGTGCAATACTAGTGTTTATACTCACCTGTATTCGTTTTATCATTATTAATGTACTGTTAACTTTATATGTGATTGTTCTAGTGTATTATATTGATATTGTGACCCTAACCGGTATTGGATGTGAGATTTTTAGGTCATCTTTTGACCGCTGGTGTTTTTAATATTGAAATAATAAAGTATATCGATTTTGTAATATATTTTTGGTATTTGTGTTATGGTTATTAGGCTGTGATATTGTTGTAGGCATATATGGTTAGTATATAACACAGCATGGATTTTTCTATGGGCATCATTATATAGGTATTCACAGGCTGTTAAATCATAGGATGAGGCCCTGGGAGCTGTACAGTATGGCCCCAACATACCAGGGACCTAGGGGACCAGTAATCCAGCTGAATAAATGAAATAACAGGAGGAGCATTTTCTTTGGTGCATTATTCATTCTCTATGGGCCTTCCAGATACAGCCAAGACTCCTGTTCTTGTGAGAATTGGTGTGGTCAGTAGTTGGATCAGCAAGTTATCCCCTATCCTGCAAAGAAGCCGTAACTTTACAACTTATGCAATTTAAGGTTTGAACACACTAATCCAACATGAAAGTAAAATAGTTATCTGTAAGTTTAGAGAAAAAGTACCCATAGGTATGGTGCCACACTCATTAAGGTCCATTACATTTTTTGCCTACCTGGCAGATCTACAATATCTCCTCGGTGAGTTAATTCTTTTATTTCTAAAACAGCAAAATTCTCAAAGAAGCCCAGCAGTGCCACAGAAGTGTTATAAGCAATCCGCATAGACAGATTAAGTGTTGCACCACAAAATACTGTAAATCCTTCTTACCAAACAGAGAAAAACCAGCCAGCGGGAAGAAATAAATCATATTTTCTGTAAAATGTCTTATGTCAAGAGTTGGTATTACTGTTGATGTGAATTTATTACATAAATATATATAATTTTATGACATGGGTCAGCTCCTATTACTTGTGTTTCTCTGTTTTTATGGTTCCTGTGCTGTGAGTTGCTATGTACAAAGTCATTTCCCAGGGAAACTAATAAAATTGTATCAAATTGTATCATAGAAACATCATCTTCAGCGTAGATGCAATATGTCACTTTAGCTAGCATGGACAGATGGCATGGACTGGCCTATGTGTCATATTTATGGTTATTAACAGGGTAATCCTATCTCATAAAGTGATGGCATATTGCCAGGATATGTAATGAAGAGATACATTACAATCTATTGACTACACAGCCTACCATAGTAGAATAAAAAAAAAACACAAATCTGTTAAGATTTGCATTGAACATAATTATATATGCCAAAAGTCATAATAAAATGCTCAATAAGGAATATTGGGGCACATTCACTAAAAAGAGAAATTTTTAATAAAATTAACTTTTTTTTCTGGGTCAATAAGCATACAGTGATATCAAATTTATAATGTTATTTTTGAAATACTTTTGGGGGAAAAAGAAAACTTTTAGCAACGCCACCTTCCAAGCACCATAACTTTAGAAATTCTTTGTCCATGTGGCTGTGTAATAAGGGCTTATTCTTTGTGATAAGACCTGCAAGTCATATAAAAAATATCAATTTGGCCTCTGGCCTAGCCTAACACATACTTTATGCAGGTAGCCGCCCCTACCCTGTGAGTGCAGCTCTAGGCTGCCAATGGGTGGAAGAGCAAGCTCGCTCTCTCTGTGTCCGCTTAGACACCAGGGGGGACATTTACTTATCCGGTCCGGAGGATTTCCCGAAAGTGCATTGTCCGACGACAATGCACTGTTCCGCGATTCAACAAGATTGTGCGCCCGATTTCCTGAATGTGTCGCTTCCCCGATCAGGTCTGCCAGAGTTCACTATCTTCCTCCCAGCGTATATAAGTGCGTTGTATGCGGCACAATTTTAAAGTAAAATTTTGCGCTTAGTCCGAATCAGTCGAATCGCCCGACGGCCAAACCCCCTTTTTTTGACATGTAAGCCGTTGCTGCTGCGCCAAAATTCGATCGCGTGCGCCAAAATCTCCTTCTAAACGCCTCTGTACCAGCGGCGCAAATCTGACAACGTCAGAATATCCAACTAAAGTGCGGTTCGCGGGACCCTTAGTAAATAAGCCCCCATGTTCCATGTTTGACCACGGTGTCTAAGGAGTTAAACACATAGGATCAGTGCTTTTCCCAGGTGTAAATGCCAGTGCTGGGCAGGAGGCAATGCCTTGCAAACTTCTCCTGTCGTAGTGCTGTAGAAAGCCGACATGTCAGAAGAAGTATCCTTAATGACCAATGCAGAACAAATTCATCAGTATATATTCTGCCACAAACATTTAGAAAGATATTGTCCAAAACTGTGTTATTTCAGCACAAGCATAGATAACACTTTTATGGCTCATTCACACGAAAGTAATGGGGACCGATATGCGACACTATGGCGCCTGGTCACTGTGCAGTGAGCACACGTTGTCTCACCGCACAAAGACCATTTACAGCGAAATATAGGACATGTCCTATATTTCAACAGTGTTACAGTTGCTCGCTTCTATATGAAGAGGAGAGAGGAAAACAGCGCTCATCTCTCCTCCTCTCCAGCGCACGGCTGTATGTTTGCCCGGTCGAACATACTCCTTGTAAATGTACCCTTAGGCTATACCAGTGATGGCTAACCTATGACACGCGTGTCAGTGCTGACACGCGTAGCCATTTTCACTGACACGTGGCTGCCTGAGAGTTAAGTTTCATCCTACATGACCAGGTGCAGTAGCCGGGAGGCTGAGAGATTGCACTGAGCTTCCAGCACTCCCCCCTCCTCCTCCCCAAACCGATCTCTCCCCATGTGTGAGCTGTGCCTAGTGTCTCCAGTCAGCACAGGCATCAGCATGGGGCACAGCAGGAGAGGTGACCCGGGCCTTACACCCAGGAAGCTCCTCTGCAGCTCCTGATAGTTGTGGTGGGGGGAGGATGGCAGCAAGTCAGAGGTCACATCGCTGCTGCCTTGTGTGATGTCCCAGCAGCTGTACCCTCTACACTGACCTTCTCCACAGCAGGGGCAAGGGAGGACAACCACTTTCATCATATAGTAAGTTAGGTCAGTGTACTGTATGATAGAAGACAGTCATCAAGGCTTGTGTGTCAGTTTTGTGACATACAAGCCCTGAAATAATAGCAACGCCTTGCAAATCACCAGACATTGCGATTATTTTGCTCCTCACAACTTCTCCATGCCAAGAGGTTATAAGGGAGATGCAGACAGCGGCACCTGTGCCCTCGCTATAACCTGTGAACTTTCATGACTGAAAGTTTCCACACCTGTCTGATTGTAACCGATCTATTACAATGTGTGATTTGCACATAGTAATAGATGATGCGGAAAATCCCCATATACTGCCAGACTGTAGAATGGCAGTACATGGTAGGATCAATCAGACAACCTACAGTTAAAGTACCCTAGAAGTTAAATAGTATACATATTTGTTATTTAAACTATAAATATCACAAAATTATGTTTTTTTGTCAAGGTGATACACCACCTGAGTTATGCTCGTTTTTTTGGCGAATTTTGACACACCAAGCTCAAAAGGTTGCCCATCACTGGGCTATACCTACTAAAGTATGACGGAAAATGGGTACAACAGTAGAAGTTGTTAACACTCACCAGTATTTTAATTTCACTTTTGACAAATCATAAACTTCTATCACCTAAAAAGGAAAATAAAGATAGGAGATAATATGTGTTATAGTTCTAAAAGCTTCTCTACATCTGAAATGGAACTTCCTAAGACCCTCACCTTTAGCCTTTGATTATAAGCATCAAACAGCAGTTTGATCCCGTCCTGAGTCAGGCTGAGGATGAGGTCATGATTCAGAGGACACTGTGTAAGAAAAACAGGTATGAGAATAATATTTATATCACATACAGTTTCATTCATGTGAGCTATAGATGGAGGAGCATGGTTACCGTTGCTTGTCTGGAGGACAGATGGTGGAGTGAGCAGTAGGTGACACCGCATGTTACAGCGTTAGATCCCTTACACACAACAAATATGGAAGCTGTATACTAGCCGTACAAACAGCAGCTAGCATTCTTCACCAAAATTGTCACCAACTCCACTTCCCTGATTTCCAGTTTACTCTAGCAGTTCTAACATGAGATCCTTTGATCTGCAGCAGAGTAGATTCACTACTGAGCATGTACATAATGTGCAGCCACATTCATAACAACAAAAAGCCTGGAACAGGGGTACACAACCCTTGTCTGACGGACCACATGCTCCTGTCAAGCCTAGAGTTGCATCTCACACCCTGCTGACAATCGATGAGAGTCCAATGAGCGCTTCCATACAGAGCAGAGGGACATGAGGAGAGAAAAGGCTGCAGTGTGGTGTGTGCAGAAGATGAGCCAGGAGAGGACTTGTCTGCTCTTGTGGTCTCCTGTTTTATTATTGTCTACTCTGGGGGTCTCTGTATTATCATTGTGTGTTCTGGGGTCTCCACAATATTATTTGCTCTTGAGTCTCCAGTATTACTATCTGTTCCGATCATTAATACTAAATTGAAATAGAATTTTAAACAGATTTTGCTCAACATTTTGCTTCCATTGCGGCATATCTACAAGGTAACTATTGTTTGCTTTTAGACAGGATCTACCTGCTCGCTATAGAGGTTCTGCACATTCCGTATGGTCCTGCAATGCTTCTGGAGGATTGATACTGCCTGAGCCAGGGGCATTCCTGTAAAAGAGGGACAATATAAGTATCAGAAATAGATGTCAACATAAAAGACGACACATTTCTTCAATTAAAAGAAGGTAAATGATGTAATGGAAGCAGAATGATAGTTTCCTGTAAATATTACATAAAAACTGGGCAATACACTTGTTATACTTCAGATTATTCAAGTAGCTGGCAACATCATAATTATAGTCAGACAATTATTGAGCAGTATTAACTTTCAGGGAACTGTATATATACATACAAAGTAAATTAGAGAATTGCTTATTTTATCTCAGGTTGGAGTTAGGCAAAAGTTTTTATACTTTACAGTTGTCTTCTAAGCAATAAAGAATTGATATTCCTACCTAATGTAAATTCCCATTGCTGGTTGCCCAGGGATCTCTCTGGCACAACCTCCAGATCCAGCATTGGCTCAGGGCAGGGATACTCTTGGAGGTCAGCTGAGATCCAGAATGTTACCACGTCAGAACCTGCAAAGATATAGGAAAACATTATTAGTTCTTAAGACTGCACTCACATAAACTTATCTGCCACCAGGATGCAGAATTGTAAACCAAGCACACTGACATAATGGTGTAGGCCCCTTCTGGCTAGGGTCCATGTTTCTTTAAGCTTCTTATGCTCTTGTTTTTGAAAGTAAAAAGCTTTAACCCCTTAATGCTGAAGCCACTTTTCACCTTCCTGACATGGCCCATTTTTTCAAATCTGCCCTGTGTCACTATAAATGGTTATAACTTTGAAACGCTTTAACATAGCCAAGTGATTTTAAAATTGTTTTCTCGTGACACATTGTACTCCATGTTAGTTGAAAAATTTTGGTGGTATGTTTTGCATTTATTTATGAGAAAATCAGATATTTGGTGAAAATTTGGAAAAATTCTCGATTTTCGAACTTCAAAATGTTCTACTTTTTTCATATATAGTCATAACAGCAAAAAAAACTTAATAACTAACATTAACCGAACGTCTACTTTATGTGGACATGGTTTTTTATGCATACTCTTATTTTTGTAGGATGTTATGGGCCTTTGAACGTTCGGTGCGATTTTTCACATTTTCATAAAAACCGCAAAATCCTGCTGAGGGAACCTGCTCAGGTTTCAAATCACTTTGAGAGGCCTAAATAAAAGAAAACCCCATAAATTACCCCATTACAGAAACTACACCCCTCAATGTATGTAAAACAACTTTTATGAAGTTTGTTAACACTTTCATTGTTTTACAGGGGTTAAAACAAAATCGGATACAATTTTGAAAGTACATTTTTTTTTGGCTAAATGAATGTGTTTTTCAAAAAATTTACAAATTCTCAGTGGATAAAATACCAAAACGCTCCACAAAATGTGATACCCAATCCCTCCCGCGTATAACAATACCCCATATGTGGTGGTGACTGCTGTATGGGCACACGCCAGGGCATGGAGGTGGGAGCTGCGCCATTCAGAGCAGATTATGCATTGTCACTTTTTATTGGCTGTACAATCTTTATTTTTTTGGCAATTTGGACATATAAGGGCTTATTTTTTGCGACATGAGATGCACTTTACAAATACTTCATTTTAGTGGGTCATTAGCTTATTTATGGGATTTTATTAACTCTTGAATGTATGGGTGAAAAGAAAATTGTCAATTTTGGTTTCTTTCTTTTTGTATTTTTTGGGGGTCGTACACCGTACACTAACAATACTATATTATATTTATTCTATAGGTCACTACGATTACAGTGATACCTCATTTGTATAGTTTTTCATTTATTTTTACAATTTTACTGGAAAAAAACTAATATAGAGGAAATCCCATTTGTTTTTGCATCGCCATCTTTTCGGAGACGTAACTTTAATATTTTTTGGTTGACAGAGCTAGTTTAGGGCTTATTTTTTACGTGTTGAGTTGTCCTTTCAATTGATACCATTTTGGCGCTCATAACTTTTTTTGATCACTTTTTAGAACATTTTTGTGAAGAGATTTTATGAAAAATTTACATTTTTGGCGAGTTTTTCGGCTTTTGTTTTTACGGCGTTCACCGAGCGGGTCCAATAATGTTTCTAAGTTATTGTACGGATTGTTACGGACGCGACAATACCAAATATGTGGGGTTTTTTGGCGATCTTGTGTTTTTTTCACTTTATTGCATGTGTATAGGGAATGTGTGTGTTTAGGGGACTTTAACTTTATTTAATTAATTCTTTTTATTAAAAAATGTTTTTATTAAATGTTTTTAACTGTTTTTTTTACTTTTACAGGTAAGCTTGAACAAGTGATCCACTGATCACTTGTTCAAGCTATTCTTCACCTTACACAGTGTAATACAGATGTATTACACTGTGTAATGTAACACACTGAGCATGCTGCGCCTTCTGGCAGGACCCGGCTCCCGGCAGGAGGCTCGCGCAGCCCCGGGCACCGGCAGTCCCGGGGCTGCGATCGGAGCAGCGGACCCCCCCGGTAAACGCCCCGGGGGGGTCCGATTCACTTGGAATTAATTTTAAATGCCTCTAACACGCCGCGGTCAGCGCGACCGCGGCGTGTTAGGGGTTAACACCCGCGATCGGAGAAATCTCCGATCGCGGGTGTTAGAGGCAGGTGTCGGCTATAATATATAGCCGACACCCGCAGCTTCTGGCCCCGGCTCCGTTCAGGAGCCGGGGCCAGAAGCTTGACGTAATAGTACTGCATTTTGCGGGAACACACCTCCCGCCATGCAGTACTATTATGTCAAATGTCGGGAAGGGGTTAAAATTATGCAAATTAAAACCTATGGAGCCTGGAGCCACTGAGGTTCATTTGTATACATTTAAAATCTTTTTTTTTAATCCAGGGCATAATAAGCTAAAAGAAGAACAGGTCCTGCTAGGGGGGCACACACCAGTATGTTAGTGCGCTTGGTTTACAATCCTTCATCCTGGTGGTAAATGTTATTTAAGGTGTATAAGACTGCACCCACACACACTTAAAGAGGCTCGCCCATGAAAGAAAACTCTCAAATTTCAATTCCCTGGTGATGTTTACACAATAAAGATCATTTTTAACCTCCAACTTTACAATTTTATTGCCGTTTTAGCTCCTATCTCTCAGTGATGGTCAGTGTAAGATTGTGGGTGGAGACTCTCTATACTTCATGATCTCTCCAATTTTATATATAGGTTTATATACACTTTCATTTAGTTTCTGAACATTGTACTAGTATCTGACACTTGTAAAGAAAGATGAGAGATTATGAGATCCATGATGTGCCTATAACATTCTCAGCACTTCTACATCTCAGCTACACACACATACTGTTCGCTCTACCAAATACCTCCCTCCCTGGATAAAGATCTTATCTGCACGGAGCTCATAGCTCTCCTCACACTTTGTTCATGCTGGCAGGAACTTAGTGTCTGTGTATGAGCGCTGGTCCTGGAATGCAGGGGGGGGGGGGGGGGCGCTGCGCGGAGCAGAGGGAGTGAGAAGCTCATGAAGCGTCAACGGTGACCGTTGTGCTCGCTGTACCAAGCAGCCTCGGTGTCATAAATACCAAATTCAAGTATACAGAACCACAATAAAATTCTGAATTCATCAAGAGTAACTAAGTTAAACAGTATATCTTTATTTCTATTTGTACACAAAAATGGCAATCAATAATCAATGTTAAAAACATCCCATAAAAACAGAGAGTGGTGGTGGTCAATACAATAATCAATATTTAGCCATATTAGGCATACAAGTAAACCAGGGAGAAATATCACGGCATGACCAGAATTCAGAACCTTAACCAGGCATTCTACACTATCTATTCATACCACAGTAAGAAGATTCCCCGACCACCACCACAGCACCCCGACGCACGTTTCGCCCCCCCGACGCACGTTTCGCCGTCGCTTCCTCAAGGGGGTGTGCCTCGGTGTCATAGCCGTCTATGGCACCGCAAATATACCGAGCGTATACCGTATATACTCGAGTATAAGCCGACCCGAGCATAAGCCGAGACCCCTAATTTTACCACCAAAAACTGGAAAAACCTATTGACTCGAGTATAAGCCGAGGGCGTAGTATACAGCCAGCCTGCCCCCTGTAGTATACAGCCAGCCTGCCCCCCTGTAGTATACAGCCAGCCTGCCCCCCTGTAGTATACAGCCAGCCTGCCCCCCTGTAGTATACAGCCTGCCCCCAAGTAGTATACAGCCTGCCCCCATGGTAGTATACAGCCTGCCCCAATAGTAGTATACAGCCTGCCCCAATAGTAGTATACAGCCTGCCCCCATAGTAGTATACAGCCTGCCCCCATAGTAGTATACAGCCTGCCCCCATAGTAGTATACAGCCTGCCCCCATAGTAGTATACAGCCTGCCCCCATAGTAGTATACAGCCTGCCCCCATAGTAGTATACAGCCTGCCCCCATAGTAGTATACAGCCTGCCCCCATAGTAGTATACAGCCTGCCCCCATAGTAGTATACAGCCTGCCCCCATAGTAGTATACAGCCTGCCCCCATAGTAGTATACAGCCTGCCCCCATAGTAGTATACAGCCTGCCCCCATAGTAGTATACAGCCTGCCCCCAGTATGCCAAGTGAATAAAAAAAACAAACTTAATACTCACCCTCCGACGATACTCACCTTTGATGCTCGGCACGGCTCCCGGTCCTCGGCGGTGGCTCCCAGTCCTGGCGGCGGCTTCCGAACCTCGGTGGCAGCTCCTCTCTTGTTTCTTCACTGGCGGCTCCCGGTCACTTCGCTAGCCGGCAGTCGCGTCCATGCGATCTGCGGGCGGGCGCACACTATGATGCGGCAGTGTCGCCGCCGATGACGTAATCGGCGGCGACAGCGCCGCATCTTAGTGTGCGCCCGACTGCCGGCTAGCGAAGGAAGCAAAGAGCCCGGGAGCCGCCAGTGAAGAAAGAAGAGAGGAGCGGAGCCGCTGCCGAGAATCGGGAGCTGCCGCCGAGGATCCGGACACCGGAGGGTGAGTATTATTTTTTTTTTTTTTATAGTTGACTCGTGTATAAGCCGAGGTGAGGGTTTTCAGCACATTTTTTGTGCTGAAAATCTCGGCTTATACACGAGTATATTACCCCCCCCCCCCCTACGTTGCCCTGACAGTTGTGTAAATGGGGCTTTAGGTGATCTTTATACATTGTTGTTTTCGGTCTTCAGTTGCATCAGATAACAGGATCTAGGGCTAAAATATAAGAAAGCAATCCATTCATCTTTAATAATTTCCATCTCTTTACTGACAAGTTTCAGATGAGATTAAATAATTGCCAGTAATGAAATCTTCTTATATTTTATCACCACCATGTGTTTCTAATGGCGGTTTACTGTCATTGGTGATGGAAAATTGTTACCTCCTGTACTGTAGTCTTCTCTGCACTACAATGAGTTCCAGGATTTATTACAATAGAAAAAGTGGAGAGAACTTAGCACAGTGTTCATTGAGGCAAATCGTATGTACGTTAGATGGGATGATTTCTTATAGACTGAGTCCATAAAGAATATTTCCCACCTCTGAGAGAAAACAATATATGATGAGTAATAAAAAGAAGTCAGCTGTAATGTGACCCGATTACATGACCTGTATTATTGGTGGCCATAAGCTCAACCAGAACAAACTGAACAGGATTTGTTGGCTTAATAAGGACCATGTTATATGAAACATGTACTGCAGGAGTCTAAATATAGCCTTATTCTCAGTACACATCATGTAAGATCACTATGTTTAGCATAAAATGCCTTTAACCCCTTAACGACTTGGCCTTTTTTAGTTTTTTCACTTCCATTTTTCACTCACCACCTTCAAAAATCTATAACTTTTATTTTTCCACATAAAGAGCTCTGTGATGGCTTATTTTCTGCGTAACAAATTGCACTTCATAGTGACGGTATTCAATATTCCATGGCGTGTACTGGGAAGCGGGCAAAAAATTCCAAATGGAGTGAAAATGGTGAAAAAACACATTTGCAACATTTTCTTGTGGGCTTGGATTTTACGGCTTTCACTCTGCCTCCCAAATGACATGTCTACTTTATTCTTTGGGTCGGTTCGATCACGTGGATACCAAATTTGTATAGGTTTTATAATGTTTTCATACATTTAAAAAAATTAAAACCTCCTGTACAAAACATTTTTTTTTTATTTTGCCATCTTCTGGCGCCAATAACTTTTTCATACTTTGGTGTACAGAGCTGTGGGTGGTGTCATATTTTTCAAAATGGCAAAAAATGGCATTTTCGACTTTGGCCGCTATTTTCGGTTACGGGGTTAAACGCAGTGAAAAACCCGTTATTATATTTTGATAGATTGGACATTTTCGGACGCGGCGATACCTAATGTGTTTATGATTTTTACTGTTTATTTATATTTATGTCTAGGGAAAGGGGGGTGATTTAAATTTTTAGGTTTATTATAATTTTTTTTTTTAAACTTTTTTTTATTTTTACTTTTACTATTTTTCAGACTCCCTAGGGTACTCTAACCCTAGGTAGTCTGATTTATCCTATCATATACTGCCGTACTACAGTATGGTAGTATGTGTGGATTTTACTCCCCATTCATTACAATGTGCAATTAGCGCATTGTAATGAATGGGTTAAAACGAAGTAGCCTTGGGTATTTGGAACACCCGAGGCTACCATGGCGACAAATCGCCGCTCCCCGTGACGCCATCTATTTGAAGCCGCCGGCAGCATTGCTAGCACCGATCACGGGTGTTGCCGGTAAGCCTTTGCTGCAATATACAGCAAAGACTCACCGGCTATAGAGAGGGCTCGGCCCGTACTAGTACGGCGCGTGTCGGAAAGGGGTTAAAGGACATCTGTCACCAGGATGAAATATTGTATGGAAATGAGCCTGGGGGGCTCCAGGCTCCATTAACAGCTATGCATGCAGTCCTTCATCCTGGTGGTAGATGGCGTTTAAAGGGGCATTCTGGGAATATGATACAAAAACCCATGATGCTATAAATGAACATAATAACACTAAATGTCATTAGTAAAAAATGGAGCTTAAATTGTTTGATTTTACGATTCACAAATGTTATGGCCTCTCTAAAGTAGGCAGAGTCATCACCAAGATGGCCGCCACTGGAAACTATAAGTCCCATGATCCTTTAGTTCTCAGTTACTCCTCCTCCTTCCCATGTTCTGCTCCCAATAATGATATAACAGACTGTCCTGCTCTGTTACCATAGTAATGATGTGAGTAACTGCCACATTAACGCACCAAGATGGGTCTCACGGCAACACTGGCCATACTGGATACACTGCAACCAACTGATTACAGCCAAAAGAGTGATGATCACATGACCTGTCCAAGCAGGTGCAAGACATGTGATGCGGACATGTGACCGGCGGCCATCTTCTGTCCTGTGTCTGCTCTGTGTAGGGGAAAACAACAGACTGATTAAAGCATTTTACTGCTAAGGGGAGCAACATTTAAATAACAACTAATTACACATTAGCTTAAATTTTAAGTACCCAGCTGTTTATGAATTATGCCGATTCCTGGAATACCCCTTTAAGTCTAACAAACATACAATGTTCCCATACCCTTACCCTCTCAGACAAATGGGTCAGCACTGCCATTTCAGATCTGTAGCTCCATTATAGTTTTAGGATTTCCTGTGGTTTTCCCATCTAGCCCTTCTGATAAGCTAAGTTTAGTTAGTCATAAAAACAGGTGACATCCACAATGCAAGGCCCGGCCACTGGTAACACAACCTGTTATCAGCACATAAGTGTTAGCTGTTATACCTTGTGTACTCTAGAAATCATTAACCTGGTATGTAATTCACGTGTAAAGTGTTGTATTCACTCTGGTAACAAAATTACTGTTCACAAATATCAAACAAACTGACCACTAAAGATATGTCACCACCTGAACTGCTCATGGCGTGTCTGCAATACATGTCTATGGTAAACTGGAGGCAAGGTAGGTAACATTATCACAATGCAACTCATGGAGGAATAGCTGAAAGTCAAATAAACCTGCAACAAATATAGCAAGTTGTGTTTGTAAATGGGTTGTCTTCATCAATATCACTAACCATTAAAAGGATAGTTCATCTTTAGCAGAATTGTAGGAGTCCAACAATTAGTGACCATCCGAGGCTGACATCTACACAATGGAGGAGATTCACTATGCCTTCTGTGCAAGTTTATACATCCATGTAGCCATATTCTCTGATAGAAACAGTAGGCCAACAAGACTGTAGAGGAAGCAGTTCTATGGTGTTCACACTGGGCAGTGTCCTGCTGGGTTTAGGGATTCCCTGCATAATACCAATGTATGATGCAAGGAGACCATAAATCAGGTAAACAGGAGGTAATGAGGTTTGAGGTGGACAAGATCCAGATAATTATCCTGTTTTGTCACAAAACAGTATCGTTTTATGGGAATAACTGAAGTGGATTAATCATTGAGCAAACCTTTAGCTTTTTTCGAGTATCATAGTAACTAGTTTGGCTAGGGAACCTATAATCAGGAAGGTCACGATGATGGGTTCCAATAGCCTTTGGCATGTTGATTAAGAAAGTTTTTTTTTTTTAAAACCCTTTGCTTTGCATCCTAATTATTCCACTGATTTTTAATTGTTTCTTTAACATTATCTGGCTTCCTGTCAGCAGCATGAGGGGAGGGGGCAGCTTTAAACGAGAACTGCTTGTATTGGTGATGTGACATAAATGGGGGGAGGAACGAGGGAAAAGTGGAGATGGTGAGGGAAGGAGAGGCATTTAGGAGAAGACGACTTGTGCCGTTTCAACTGTCCCCTCCCCCAGGACTCACCACACATTACTAGCTGGGAAAAAGGCGAAGTCAGTGGAATTATTCAGATACACCACGTAGGCATTTTTTAAAATCAACATTCCAGTCGCTAATGGAACCTGCCATCATGTCAAAACGACCTTCACGTTGACAGGTTCCCTTTAATCACGTCATTAAGCGTCCTGATAATCACGCTTGATGTTAACCCCATATGAATACGTCACATGTTGGCTGCGGGTGTGTGGAGAGGGCTCACAGGCTGATAGAACCAGTCACTGTCACTGTGGTAATTTTTTATATTTTGCATCCATGGCCTCCTTACTTTTAAAATTATTCTAATGAACCTAAAAGGCTATGGGGGCATTTCCCAGAGCCCCTTTGTGCTGAAGATTCATAAGCTGTTAGACGGTCTCACCCTCCCCTCTGCCTGATGTAATCTCACAGCAGCAGAGGAAGTTCCAGCACACAGAGGAATGGGGTAGAGCTCCTGCACAGTGTAACAGCACAAAAGGGCTCTAAGAACCGCCTCAGTAGCCTTTAGGGCTCATTAGCATAAAAGTTGAATTTTAGAAGGAAGGCTGAAATGAATAATATAAGAAGTCCTTTCCACAGTCACAGTGCCTCTATCCACGAGTAAGTGTCCCTTGTTTATCTTGCTGGATTTTAATTGTAGACTTTAAAGGGAACCTGTCACCAGTAGACCCATTTTTAGCACTCCCCCAGTCCCCACAGAGCATAGTACATACACTGCCAAAGTGTTTTTGTATTAAAAATTGGTTTTACAGAAAAAAAGATATGTTATATTGTACCTTTCATTAGCATCTGCTGTGTGACTAGGCAGTTGCCAAATGGGAGGGGCTGGAAAAGAGCAGTCCCCCCCCCCCACCCTTGGGAAACATGTGACCTTTTCAAATATATGAATAACTCCCCACACTTGAGATTGGCTGTAGAGGAGCAGGGGGCGTCGCTAAGCCAAGTGATGGGTGTTTTCATATATTTAAAAAAAGGTCACATGGAGTAGCTGTTCCCCAAGGGTGGGGGTGGGGAACTGCTCCTTTCCAGCCCCTCCCATTTGGCAACGGCCTAGTCACACAGCACATGCTAATGAAAGGTACAATATAACATATCTTTTTTTCTGTAAAACCAATATTTAATACAAAAACACTTTGGCAGTGTATGTACTATGCTCTGTGGGGACTGGGGGAGTGCTAAAAATGGGTCTCCTGGTGGCAGGTTCCCTTTAAGACGACTGCATTATAAGGTAGCTAAGAGGCAATGTTTTACTTATCCTGTTCTGGAAAACCTTAGCATATTTTCCTGGATCCCCTAGTGGAGCATCAAAGTCTCTATAAGCCTTAAAGTGGTTGACCACTATTTTACACAAGAAAAAGGCCCTTTTCCATGTGTAAAGGACATTGTGCCTTTACTGTCCTAATAATAATTCTTTCATGTTCATCAAGTGATCCAGCATTCCTGCTACTCCCTTTTGAGATGTCTGCAGATGCTCTGTGATTCTTTGTTTACAATTCTGAGCTCTGATTAATAAGAAGAGCCAGTAGTGGTTTATAATATAGGAGGTTTGGGAAGTAGCCCGGGGCCCAAGGCCACCCAAACAACCCAGCAAATTTTATACTGAGAAGGACTTTCACACATGAAATCCATCCTCTGAATACACATGAGCCATTTCAGGACTTCTGAAGGTCCTCCAAAGGTCCTGAAACTGCTGATTGAATGCAGCCAAAAAAGGCGCATTCTCCATTCTCCAAGAAGCTTTACTCTAGTACCATATGTAGGAACTGATTCTAGACTTGTAGGGGCTATAATATTCATACAGCCCAGGACCATTGGCAGTCTTAATCGTCTTAATCTACCCTTCTGAGGAACTGCAGCAGCAGAGTTATGACTCATCCTGCTCCTTCCCCCTTTCTGTCTCAGTCAGTGAGGACAGAAAAGAGACACAGTGGGAGATGCCATGAGGACAGGCTGGAGCAGCGAGAGAGAAGATGTTGTGTATATATGCACAGAGCTGCATGGTGAGAACAGGTAAAGGCTCAAGCTCTCAAAAAAGGCAGACACAGGTACATATACATGTAGAGGCATGCCTAATAGAAGATATTTATTGAAAAGTGGCCATCCCCTTTAATAGGTCTCAGTGTGGAGAGCTGTTACTTTCCAACCTTAAACTTTTTGTACGTCAGATTTATCATCGTGTCTTAAACTGCATGATAAAGTACCCAGTCTGGCATATGATGTGTTAACATTTGCACATCTCCTACATTTCCTACATCAGGATCGGGCGGGAGTACACCTAAGTTTGTGACTTTCTGAAAAGCTACACTTCATAAGTATGTCTAGGATTCACTTGCTAAATGTGGTCTAAGTTGGCTGAAGTGAAAATTGGCACAGGGCTGCTTAAAGGGAACCAGTCACCAGGCATGTAATCCTTGGCTAGTGACTGGTAGCTCTTGGCTCCAAGACCAATAAGATATGCACGCCCCTACTCCGTAGTTGAGCCTGGTTCCGCCTGACGCACTGATCTGCAAACAGGCGGTGATGTCACCAACTGTCTCCAGATCAGTGGGAAGGGCGGAGCCTGGCATCCTGCATTTCCTGGAGATAAGAAAAGCTGTTCCTGATACTGAAAAAAAGTGTTGGCCAAGTAAGTTGGAGTATATACCATCAGTAACGCTGATGGTAGATGTCTTTTAATGCCTTTGTCAGCATTGTGAATTATTCCGGTAGTTTATGATAGTTTGACATTACCTGGCTTCCTGCCAGCAGCCTGTGTGTGCCCGTCTCTCCTCATGGATTCTTCCTCTACCCCACACCATCCCCTGCCCCTACCTGCTCAATGTGCATGACAAGAGTTGGATGAGTGTGGAGGAGAGGAGACTGACACAGGCACGCACAGCCTGCAGTTGCCCCCCTCACCACAAGCAGCCAGATAACACAAAAGAAACCATTATAAACTACTGAAATGATTCAGAATGCCGACAAAGGCATTTTTAAAGTCAGCACAGCATAGGTTATTGGAACCTGTCATCAGCTACAAATTACTTTTCTGGTGTCAGGTTGGCTTTAAGTACCTGTGTAAATGCACCCTTTTTGGAGTCTTACTAATCCGCCCTAACATTCTTATATCCTTTCTGTAACACACCATTTGTTTGCCTTTGTTACTGAGATTATTCTGGATTTGGTTTAATACAGTAGTTTTTCTGGTCCTCCTATAGCAGTGGTGGCGAACCTATGGCACTGGTGTCTGAGGCGGCACTCTGAGCCCTTTCTGTGGGCACCCGGGCAATCACCCCAGAATGACGTTCACCAGACAGGACTCAAAGAATCTTCCTGGAGAATCTTCTTACAATATTAGACAAATTTGCCCTCCTCCTTTCAACTGCGTTGGTGTCCTTAGGAGGCTGAACAATTGAAAATTGTCAAAGAAAAAGGAGAAATAAATTACAGCTTAAATTTCTGTGCTGGCACTTTGCAATAAATAAGTGGCTTTTAGTTGAAGTTTGGGCACTCAGGCTCTAAACACTGTCCTATAGGATACTGTTATTGCTCGTATATATCCTGCATTTATTGTATTTTACTGCATGAGCCTGAACTTTTTATTTACGAAAAGGGAAACTGGATTGTAAACAGTAAAAATGGTGCAAATAAGCAGTTGCGACAATTGTGCAACATTTTTACGCCGGAAAATTGACACGACTGTAATAATAAATTTTCTAAAGTGGAAATTTATCAAGCAACATGCAAAATTTCTGGAGGACAAAACCAGCCTCATGATGTTTATCAGCTTCTGAACTAAAAAATTACTACACCCCTAAGGCCTCATTCACATGGGATCCTAATATTGTGGTAATATACTCCATTGGATGCTGCATACTGTATTGTGTCTTCTAGTAATAATTTACAGTGAAACTTGGGAGGAACTTTTCCAGGAGACGGCTCCCCACAATACAATAACTAATGACGCAGTACTGTGCACCACATTACAATCCAATGAACAGGATATGAAGGCTGTGCTTTATAAACCCTCCTCCAGTTACAATAACAAATGGATAACTTTAAGACAAAAGAGCTCCCATAACATCACAAGGAAGCAAAGAGATTACAATAACACTCTTTCTTTTGACTTAACACATATGTATACACATTTGTTTAATTTTAAAAGCCTTTCTTGGTAAAAAAAAAAAACAGGGCAAGAGAAGAAAAAAACACGAGCAGATCCTGCCAGAGGGGGCACACACCTGCAAGTCATTGTGCTTGGTTTACAATGCTTTATCCTGGTGGCAGAAGTCCTTTAAAGAAATGGCACAACACAGTACATCGTGCTCAATGAGATTCAAGATTGTAGCCACTGAACCTCTTGGTAGTCAGCACCAAACTAATGTTCTGAATTATGGTGGTCACGTGGCCTGATGGCCAGTGATGGACAAATATGGTGGGTGTACAACCCAAGAGCCCCTCTTGATACCGATGATGGTCACAAGACTGAAGTGCCCTGCTGGAAAACAACGGCAGTCATGTGACCTAAAAGCCCTTGCTAACTATACACCTGGCGGTCATGTGAACTTGGAGCTGGACACCAATAGAGGGACTTTTTAGGTGATCAAAGAGAGATTTCCTTGCCAAAAATACACGGTCCTATTATAATACCTAGTCTCTGCCATGCACATTTATGGAGCTAGAACAGTCTATACATGGCCATCACCTGTGTGCTGTCTTTTTTTCACAGGGGTAATATTTGGAAAATAAGAGCACATCACAATTTTTTTACTTAGTTTTTTGCAGATGTTGATCAGACATGAATTGGCATGGATCCTACACGAAACAAAACAGGAATGTTTATAATACTCTGCTTAACAGAAAGCCTAGGAGCCCCTGCTGGACCACAATGGAGGTCCTGTGGTCACATGATCCAGGTTGCACAATTCTTATATTCCTAGGATTGTGCCATACCTTGTGCCCTCTCCAGTACAGGGGCATCGTGCTGAGACTTGTAGTACCACAACAGGTGGTAAACCACAGGTAACCTCCCTTCAGCCCCTGTGTATACGCGGCCATATGTAATGAGCAGCAGCCTCTTGTGTAATACATCTCCGGCACAGCCTCGGCTCCCTGTCACCAGCACCACTGCAGCAGCCTGCTATGTGTCAGCTGTCTGAACAACAATGTGCTCCTGCTACATGCGCTACCGCCTCCGTGCCCACTGTACGTGAGGGACGAGCCCGCCACACGGACGTGTAAGCCCCGCACAATACACGGCTCTCACCTCTGTTTATTTTGCTCTCCCGGTAGCTGCTGCAAAACTTCCGGTTCTGAGTAGCACAGCCGTAAAGTGATCCTTAGCTCCTCCTAGCGGCAGGAGGAGGGAGTGCGGGGGATGGTGGAGCGGAGGCCGGAGCCAGGACATGCATTGGCAGCTAGAGATAACCAGGAAGACAGCGGGGAGGAAATGATTCAAGGCTAAATGTGGCAGGACCGCATCACAACGCAGAATGCAGTGCACTGGTCCAGTAACCCGATTCTAGAGACAGGACAGTCACCAGAAATCCCCAAATGCTGCATCTCGTGGCAGTCATGGCAGATCCTTAGGAGGAATCCTCCAGGATGGCGGCGGTTTTGATTGGACAGTTCAGTCACAGTAGTTTTGAGGACCTGTTCCCCCTGAGTTTATGTTACTTCCCCCAGTGAGGGCAGAGCTGATAGGTCTCATCCAAGGGTTCCCCTTACACAGTGATTGTTTATGACATTCATAATTTCATATATAAAGTATACCTCCCAACAAAAGGGGCGGTGTGCATAGATTTTGTGCATAATATATTATTAACCAAGGTAGCTCCCCACATAGATTACCGGTAATGCCCCCTTCTTATGGCCATCCCATATAATAGCCTCTCTTCATTTTAAACCCCCTTTCTGTGACCCCCACACTCATATATTGCCTTAGCTTTGTCTACTATATTAAAATTGTGGCCTTCTGCCTTCCATCCCACTTATATTGTGGCCTTCTCACCTCCATCCCTCATATTGTAGCCCCCTGTCCTCCACCCCCCTCATATTGTGGCCGCTTGTCCTCCACCCACTGTCATATTGTGGTCCCCTATCCTTCACCCCCCCCCCTAATATTGTGGCCTCCTATCCACATATTGTGGCCTCGTTCCCCCATATCCCTTATATTGTGGCCTTCTGTCCTCCATCCTTCCTCATATTGTGGCCTCCACCTCCCTCATATTGTGACCCCCTATCATCCCTCATATTGAATCCGACCATGGCACTCAGCATTGCCGCCTATGGGCCCTGTCATTTTGGATGGCCAATCGCAGCCCCCCATGACGTCATCGCAGGTTGGCGATTGGTTGCCATGGCAACCTACAGTCTCATAGAGACTTGTAGGCTTGCCATGTATACACTGGGGGACTTTACATAAAGTGTCGGTGTCTGCATTGGCTTTGTTACCGACCTGCTCTCGGTAAGAAGACACACATTTAATATTGTGTAGCTGTGCAGATAAATTTCTGGCGCCGAGACCATTTTCTGTCCCTGGGACCAAAATCTGTCCCGAGAACCAGAAATGTGTCCAACAGTCAGAGAACAGGCAACAGTGCAATAGCCCTGTTTTGTGTCCCTGCTAGACCAAATTTCTTTTGGTCTACTCTACGCCAGTTTACAGCGTCCAAAAATGGCTGTGACACATATTAATTGTGTCTGAGTTTCCACTCCGCCAAAGCCACGCCCCTTTTCAGAGAAGAGTCGGAGCAGGCGGAAAAAGTCATTTTTGCTGTCCCCGACAGCTAATAAATAGTGTGCATAGTGTGATGCGGGGGCATCAGAAAGGGGAGTACAGAGAATTTCAAAGACTCGAGTGTAAGCAGAGTAAGGGTTTTTCAGCACATTTTTGGCCTTATACTCCAGTATATACGGTATATTTGTCAAAAGCCATAATAATGATAGAGAGAATTTTTAAAGCATTTTTATGACTTTTTGCAAAGTCCAAAGTTTATATACACTAACATTACAATGCCTTCAAACTATTTGGGGTAGCCCATATTACGACATTGTGCCTTTGGAAGCTTCTTGGCAAAATCTTAATTAGACACACACATGTGGATGTTTTTGAAGGCACACGTAAAACACACTCCTTTGTGTAACATCAAGGGAAAGTCTAAAGAAATCAGCTAAGTTAACAAAGAAAATTCTGGAATTGGGCGCAATTTCAAGAAACCTGAAGGTACCTGTTCATCTGTACAAACAATTATACGCAAGTACAAACAAGGAATGTCCAGCCATTATACTGCTCAGGAAAGGGGACAGGCTCTATACAGGCGGTCCCCTACTTAAGGACACCCGACTTACAGACAACCCATAGTTACAGACGGACCCCTCTGCCCACTGTGATCTCTGATGAAGCTCTCTGGATGCTTTACTATAGTCCCAGACTGCAATGATCAGCTGTAAGATGTCTGTAGTGAAGCTGTATTGATAATTCTTGGTCCAATTACACCAAAGATTTTGAAACTCCAATTGTCACTGGGGCAAAAGAAAAAAAATTGTCTAGAACTTCCATTATAAAATATGCAGTTTCGACTTACATACAAATTCAACTTAAGAACAAACCACCGGACCCTATCTTGTATGTAACCCGGGGACTGCCTGTATCCCAGAGATGAACTTGCTTTGGTCCAAAAAAAATGCACATCAACCCAAGAACAAAAGCAAAAGAAGTTGTGAAGATGCTGACTGAAGCTGGTAAGAGTGCAAATACTGTATTGATATGGGCTATAAGCAACTATCCCAGGCCTGTCTTTAGGCTGCATCTGCAACGGTCTGTGAGTAACAGACCGATACAGATGCCCTGCAAAATCCCCATATACTGCAATACAGTAGTATTGCTGTATATGGTGGGAGTGATCAGATATCTTAGAGTTCAAGTAACCTAGGGGGTCTACAAGTACAGAAAAAAAGACCTTAAAAGCTCAAATATCCCTTTTTACCTAGAACTGATATAAAAAAAATTAAATAAAAAATGTAAAAGCATAAACATGTTATGTATCACCGCATCCCAAAATGCCCGATCAATATAGAAAAACGAGTTCCCAGTGGTAATTTTTTCTAAATAAAAAGTTATCAAAAGGTTGACAGTCTCCAAAATGGTAGCAATAAAAACATCATCTCCACCTGCAAAAAAAATGACACCTTACATAGCTACTTACACCAAAGTATGAAAAAGTTATTGGCTTCAGAATTGGGCAAAATCAAGATTTTTTTTTTTTTGTGCAAAGTGTTTTCATGATAAAATTTATACAAATTTGGCATGGCTCCGATTGTACAAAATCTAAGAATACATTTTAGGTGTCATTTGGAGCGCACAGTTTAAGCTCACAAGAAAATGACGCAAATGTTTTGGCTGCAGGTTCATCTTGAAAGATGAACCATGCTTATTTGTAGCCCTGGACATACCAGCTCCACCAAACTGGTTGCTGCCTATTCTTACTCCACTCCTTGGGAGATGCAAAAATAGAATCGGTGCGTCTGTGTCAGCTTGCCAAGAGCCTAGACAATGGTAAGAGCTGATTTTTGTCTTGTCTAAATTTATATAAAAAATTTAAAATGGAAAGGTGAATAGGATTATCTGGCACAAGTGGTACCATGATAAGATACAGCAGACATGCAGGGAAAGCTTAGTAAATTATAGCTTAAAGGAAACCTACCACTTCCGATGGTGCTTCTAAGCAGCAAAAGCCGTGCACCAGCTCAGGGTGAGCTCATCTTCGTTATGTTCTTAAACGGTTTCAAAGCATTTAAACACTTTATTAATCTTTATTACCGAAGTAGCTTCACCGCACCGCGGTCGGCGCACCATGCACGCGACCACTTCCTATTCAGTCGCGTGCATGGTGCGCCGAGCGCGGACCACGGTGCTGTGAAGCTACTTCAGATATAAAGATTAATAAAGTGTTTAAATGCTTTAAAACCGTTTAAGAACATAATGGAGATAAGCGCCGGCACCAGGTCACCCTGAGCTGGTGCACGGCTTTTGCTGCTTAGAAGCACCATCGGAAGTGGTAGGTTTCCTTTAAATGGGTCGTTTATTTATTGCTTGGCCACTCCGGTCACCAGGGTATGTCTAATATAGCTGGTGCATAGTTTCTGGAAAAATGACATTACTTTTGATAATTTGGACAATGTCAGCCATTTATTAAAATAAATCAGTTTACACATCAACATTATACAGTACCCACTTTGACAACACACAAACATATAGCACTTAAAGCAATTAACCGTTCAGGTGCTGGGTGAAGACATCTAGTAGAGCAGAAGACATACAATAAAGCAAGGTTTTATTGTCACCTAGGTATTTTTGGTGAAAAGATGTCAGGCACTCAGATTTTGGAGAGGATACACTACTTCAGATTCTTAGAAATTATGCAGATATCTGGTAGTTTATTGTAATGGTTGATATGGATCAGAATCAATGTGACAAAACAACCACTGACATACCAAAAAGATGAATAAAGCTTCAATAATGAAATGCCCACCACATTTTGTTGACACTCAAATCATTCTATTAACATGATCTGTGTAAGTAAATGGTTAGAAATGACATGCACATTCCCTGCCTACAGGGAGAGGCAACGATTGTCGATTTGACTGATCATAAAACATATCTAGGTACGGCTTCCCAATATACTTAGCTGCCATCAAGCGGATAGAGACAACACCACAAGTGGTGGTTACGGCTTCCTGGCTAAGGTCAAATCCACACACTGATCTACTTCAGAACCATATGTGCAGTGTGAATGAATGGAAATGGTCACAACAGACCGTACTACACAGGACTAAAACAGAGTCCAGTAAAACCACTTGGGTTGGAGCATTTTGCAATTTTATTAATATAAATTGTATGTGAAATTAGAGGCACACTGATGTACAAGTCCATGTTGTCCTATGAGCACTGTATTACAGTTCTATACCACATGGACTTAGAACACAGAAAGTTGTACAAGGTCACAGAGAATACAGTGATGCACAATATTCTCAGAATTCCAGTTCAACCAAATTAATCCTAATCAACAATTATTTTATATTTTTGAGAGGGTGGGGATACGCATAAGATTCAATTATGCAGATTTTACCGTGAGTACCTCAAACATAAATAGCTGTCGTTTTTTGAGCCCTCGCCAGGGTATATGGAAACAGGTCACTTATTAGATGAATAGTATCAAAAAATAAATAGTATAAAAAAAATGCAGGCAAGATCTGGCTCCAGGAGCTTTTATGATTGCTTGTGGACATTTATGTGACCGAAAATCAGTTCTAGTCATATAGATGAGTTGTTTCTGCACGATATGCAAGCAAACTCACCAATAATTCTTTCACACATGAATATAAAAATATGAAGCCAAGCTGTGATATAAAATATAACGCCAAACAATGACAGGTGAGTTTCATATTACAGTATTGTGTAGATACCCTTTATAAAAAAAAAACAAAACAAAAAAAAAACAAAAAACAGTACCATCTAAATCTTTACAAACTTATAAAAAATTATATAGAATGGGGAATGATAAGGTCTGACTAATGCAAAGCGGCTTTCTCAATCTCCACTGTCATGTACAATAGGCTTAGGGGTACAACGACCAACAATTTCAGTTTTTTCCAATATGGAAGCATTATTTAAAAGAAAAAAACTTTAATTGGAAAAATGGCAAAAGAACTTATTTCTTCTCATTTTGTAGTCAATTATTGGCAAATTTTATAAAGAAAAAAATTTAATTTATAAAACTATCCTATCAAGTTAATTTCCCACATGTCATGCAAAAACAAAGTAAAAATTGTTACAATATGTAAAGCTTTTCCAGAGAAATCGCAAAGAAGCGCATAGCAGAACATCAAAAATTGACCTTGACATTCAGGCACTAATGAAACTCAGTCATGAAGGGGTTAAAGAACAATAAAACAACCAAAAAAAATATACAATTATTTAATTAAAATATGAAACGCATCAACATGAATCAAAAGGAGCCATTCAGCCAACCCTTTCTACTGCCAGGTATCCAGTAAGAACCATCTGTATACTGTAACAATGGTGCTTTTATAACTGACCTAACACCAATACAGACTTTTCACTGGATACATACAAACAGCAATAAAAAAACCCCCATAAAATAAACTGTAACATAAAATTTTAAAATGAAACAAGAAAAACACTATTGACCTATTTTATCAGCAAACTGTTAATAAAATCCTACAGCCGCCTGAGTGCACATCACATGCGGCTAAAAGCTTGCATAGACATAGGGGAGGGGGATGTGAACCGTTGTAGACAGGAGGCTTCAAGGTGGAGGGTTGAGATGAATAATCAAAGGCCTTTGTTCTCCTGGTCTTGTACATCACAGGAATAATCGAAGCTGGGGTCAGGGTTAACGAAGCTTCAGGTCATCTCCACTGCCCAGGCCGGAGGTGGGATCCTGTTGCCGCCGAGCCTATACCAGAGAGAAATTCTGTTTAAAGTTAACAACAGAGAGGTAGATATACGCAAGTCACAGAATAAAAAGATACACATATGTAGATAAGAGTCAGATTAAAGCACCAGAACTACTACTGCTTGTCTATTTTCTAGTTTCGAGTTATTAGACGTTGCAGATTGTTCCTCAGGGGTACCACTATAAAAGAGCCAAGATCTCTTCTTCATTTCATAGCAATCAGAGACTGTTACAGAAATAGGAGAGAGAGATTGTATAGTAGGGACTAGTATTATTTTATTCACATCCCGAGGTGGTCATACTCTTAGGGAGCCTCCCCCATGTACAAATAAGAAAATAATGGTTTTCGGGCACGTTCACTCGTTGCATGGTTTGGCCCAAATACATTTGACTTTCCACTGAAACGCATGCGTAATGGAATGAGCACCATATGTTTTGTATTACTGACATTACTGACACTACAAAACATGTGTTTCTCATTACAAAACTCATGCATTTCAGTGGAACTGCACATACATTTGGACCAGGCCCCTCCCACTTGCGTTTTGGATGAAAAACCCATCCAAATGCACGCGCCCTTTAACTTCCATAAGCAACTGCCAAGGCTTAAAGCTGGATGAATTTCCTCATACCAGATCCTTCATTCCTCTGACATAGCCCTGTATGCATCCTAGTCATATACATTGGATGGTTGGAGGAATCCAATGAAGCTAGCTAATTCAGACAATGCTTAGGTGTATGGCAGCATTCCACCAAACCCTTCTACACGGAGGTCGCTAGGGACAAAATGTCACACATCTTAGACCCTTGGCCGTACCTGGTAGTAGCATATGGCTGGGCGCAAGACGGAGGGGTAAGCACTCCTCGCCCCTCCCCTCTCTATAGGAAGCCAGGCGTAAAAGAATGCGGCCTTGGGCTACTTGTATTAAAACAAAATGCACCAGGAATAGTGTAAGACTCTGTAAGAACTGTAGTAAGGGTTCACCTAGTTTTGCCATTGTATCTTGTGCAAACTTTGGTAAAATTGACTTATAACTGGACACTATATCTCTACACACACGTGCCAAATGGAAAAATCAATCCCTCCCAAGAAGCATCCAAGGCGACAAAGGACAGATACAAAAGCATTCAGCTCCACTAGAAAGCATGTAACCAAGTGTCCAGCAGAGGGAGCTACAACCCATTATCTAACAAACTGAAAACCCCCAGACAATGTGGTAAGAAAAGAGGCTGAGCCTGCAGAGCTGTGGTGGAGGAGAAGAGAAACGGGGAGCTGACGCTGCAAGAACACTGAAAGGAAGGCTCAACAAATTTGGTTAGCAGAAAAAGCACTGAAAGCATATGGGACTCGCAGAGAAACAACATTACCCAATTATGACTCTCACTCACAAAATAAGCCAGGAAACTTAAATGTGCTCATCCTCATTTAAGAATAGGTTACATATTCACATAGAAGTTAAGGAACTTTACTTGTTCTAGACTTGTAATAGACCCCAGATCTGCGCTTACAATTACATTGCAGCTTCCAGAGCTCACATTTCCCAGCACCCAGGTGGCCCAGTGCTGATGTGGTGTACAAGACATGGACAAACTCACTGACTTAAGCATGTGAACCATTTCCAAAAAACAATAAGATAATGTAGATAACTGTAAATCACAATAGAGGCCACAACAGGCTCACCATGAGCCTATGCATAGGCCCCAGCGCCCCGGAATTCACGGGACAGTCCCGTTTTTTTACCTCTGCCCCGCAGTCACGGGCAGCTGGGAGATTGTACAGGATATTCCCTCCTGATCCCATGCTGGCTGTCCCGGCTCTGCGTCCCACCTAGTAAATACTTTCAAAGCCAGAACTTGCTTTAGTAAATGGACATCGTCAGGGAATCCTTTTGAGAGATGTGTTGGGTTAGCGCAGAGTAGGGGCCATGTCATCAGGGAGAGATCACCATCTGTCCATGTATGGTCTCCACATCTCCTAGGGCAGTGGTGGTGAACCTATGGCACGGGTGCCAGAGGCTACACTCCGAGCCCTTTCTATGGGCACCCAGGCCATCGCCCCAGCACACTAGACAGGACTCAAAGAATTTTCCTGCAGTTCCAAGCAACTGGGAAGCAAAGATGCTGCTTTTAGTGATATTTTAAAGTGACTTACATGACTACTTGGGAATGTAGGAAGAAGGAGAATGTGTAGACCGGGCCTAATTATCTTTGGAGGACCTCCTGCTGGCCCCATGATTCTCTTTGTACAGAGGGACACTGGAAAGAAGCTACAATGATGCAAATTTTCCCTCTTTCTTTTTACTGTGTTGGTGTCCTCAGGAGACCAATATGATTGAACATTGTTGAAGAACAGGCAGCAATAAGTTACTGCTTTAATTTTTGGTAGGCACCTCGCGATAAATGAGGGTTTGGGGTTACAGTTTGGGGACTCGGTTGCTAAAAGGTTCGTCATCACTGTCCTAGGGCTTCCCCAGACGCAAGCTCTTTATTTAATTAAATAAATTTATGCCCAGCCTGGGATTTGAACCGACAGCCTCTAACTCTCCACTTGCAATATAAATAAAAAGCATCTATCCACTAGGCTATAAGCTTAGTGGTGGTCAATGAGAGGATTTTATGTAACTAAGAGTTTCACTGTTACACACCTGTATATAAACAGGGATCTTCTCAGAGATCATATTTGAGATAAAAATTATTATTGAGATTATTACTATTGAGATAATTATTGAGATCATTATTATTAGAATTATAATAATAATAATAATAATAATAATAATGATCGTCTCCAATAATTACTATAATAATCTGAGAAGATCCCTCTCTATGTACCAGTGCATGGAGCCTGTGTCACATTGTAACAGTAAAACTCTTAGTTACATAAAATCCTCCCATTTATATCCACTGAGCAAACAGCCTTGTGAGGCTCTAAGTCTCTACTGCAGGTGGAGTTTAAAGGTTGTGGGTTCACATCCCTAGCTGGGCAAAAATGTTTAAATTATTGTAGAGAGGATTATAATTATTATTGAGATGATTATTATTATTATGGAGATTATTATAAGTAATAAAAATTGGGGGCGTGGTTAGGGGTCTGGCTTAGGAAAAAAAAAAATTAAAAAAAATAAAATAAATCGCTAGGAGTGCCACCATTTTGTCCCTCTTTTTCTTCCGAAAATGTTGGGAGGTATGCCAATGCACACATAGGTTCACAGTGACTTCATAGGAAGAACAGTGAAAGCAGCTCCAGAGAAAAAGACTACCCAGGTCGCAAAGACAAAGACGCTAAATATGTTTGTACAGGACAGGCCGTGTCCCAAAGATTTTATGGTCGGGCACAGTATTAATTAAACTAATCAGCCTTTTGAGTAGGGTGGGGCAGATTTACGACAATAAAATAAATCTTTACCAAGAAATTTATTTAGCATGAAAAGCAAGTCTTGAGTTTAAAAAATGACACAGCCTACTGCAAGGTCCGCTCACACACAGATGACTGAGCCAGAAACTCAGGAATAGGACCTGCTACGAATTTTATGGCTCAGGCACTAACCATAGCTTAGTGTACTGCAAGATTATTTTTAAGGGGTGGTGGAGAATCTATTATTCCATATTAACTATAAGGTTCTACATTTTTAAAATGTTTCCTTTCAATTAAAATTTACCTGTTAGCAAAAGGGTTAACGGTGCTTTTTCCAAGTAGATTCATATAGTCTATATAAAGCTGATACAGCTGCCATACGCCTAAGAAATATGTCCAAGTATGAAATGTAGACAATTCAGGGCCCACCCCTCAGACCTGGCACCTACTATGCATGCACACAAGTAGTAGTTATTATTTCTAAGGTACTGACCAGTTACGGGCAGCGAGATCGTAAAACTCTCACCTCCATTTCCTCCCGGTGAGAGCGATCTCTGTCCTCAAACTCGCGTGTTCTTCTGCGAGCTTCCTCAAAGGCCTGCTGCGCCAGTGCATCCTCATGCTGAAAGCAAACAAGACCAATATTCAGACTGTCAATTTTCCAGAGTTCAATTTTTCTAGAGTTCAGAACTATGCTGTTTTTTTACATCCAAAAATATTAAGCAATGATCGGTTCTCATCCATCTGCCAACATATGTAATGACTGTGCACTATGGAGGAGACTTATCTGGGCTTCTATGCCAGAAAACAGTTAGAAAAGCCCCATAATAATAGCAATTACTAGTAAACTGCCGACATTACTATTATTATCATCCTCTTTACACCATCCCCCTGAATATCTACTATAAAATCCTTCCCACATGTAGCTATATAATGTGGCAGCACGTGAAGACTGACAGATTTGGACCTACCTGTGCTCGGTCTTCATCAAACTCTAAGCAACCCATTCCATCCAATCGCTGGAGGTCTATCCAACCTCTCCAAATGACACAAACACCATTCAGTATCATTGGGGCTTTTAGATGGACCTGAAACAGAACCAGCGACACCATCATTACCATCCTTATATCAACCTGACAAACCCCTACCAGAAAATCAACTTCACTGCTGCAGTTAAAGAGGGCCAAACAGGGCAATTTGGGACACTAATCCACTGACAGGTCCTTATGAACCAGTGGTTGAGTGTCCCAAATCGCCCTTCAGCAAGTTCCTTCATTGGCGGTATAAAAAAAAAAAAGAAAAGAAAATACAGTTCATCATTGCAACAGCTGAAGAGAGATTTGACTAATTAAATGTGTTAACGTCACGTTAAAGGTTAAAATCTCTCTTCGGCTACTGCAATGTGTTTTGAAACATGTGCGTTAAAACGCCACGTGGGAAACCGACCTGAAAGATTTTGGGGTGAAGAAAACGGTTAACGGTTGCAGTTAAAGGAGCTCTATATGCAGGTGAAACTTGCTACCTTTATGCAGCGAAAACAGGAAAAAAAGACATGTAGAAATTGCTTAATTATGCAGATTTGCATAATCTACAGTTTGCTACATCCTGAGATGAAGGAAAGCAATGCTGGGCTCATAAATACAAGAAAAACCTGGATTCCCATGGAAGACAATGGTGGTGGATGATTACAGTATAATTTCCATGGTGAAGAGAAACCCCTTCATAGCCAACAAAATGAATAACCTAGGCGCATCAATATCCAAAAGAGAAGCCTGCATGAAAGGAAATTCAGAGGGTTCACATCACGGTGCAAGTCACTCATAAGCTTCAAGACAAAAAAAGGTTAAACTGGACTTTGCTAAACAACATCTAAATAAAGCCAGCACTGTCCTAGCACAACATCATTTGGAAAGATGAAACCAAGATCAACTTCTACCAGAATGATGGAAAGAAAAGAATTATGGAAAAAGAGTGATCCAATACCACATCATCAGTCAAACCCGACGCAGGTAGTATGCATGGCTGCCGGAGGGGGGATTCATTATGCCTTCAAGAAAACTGAACCTAAACTCCCCCTCCCGGGAAGCAGTGTGAACCATGAATAGGCAGGGCATATTCAGTGTGAGATAAAAGTCATGTTTTACACATAAACTGTAATGAACCCTGAATAAGGACCGTCACCAAAAGAAACCATGACAACCCTTTAAGAGCATAATAATAATAATATTAATAATAATAATTCCATGTTCACATGCATCAATTGCTATACTTTCTATTAAAAAAAACAAACCAAAATCTATGATGGAACCGAAGAGACCCCATCATAGCTTTTGGGGTCCATCAGGCATTGTATCACTCCCAGAACATATCAGAACACTGTACCGTGGCTTCCACGCCGATATACTGGGAAAAAGTTTGCAACTGTTGTATATAACGGCACCATGTAGCCCTGCACGTTTAGGCAATTAGAAGTATACAGCAAGAAAACTCATTTAGGTAAACTACCACATGGAAATGGTCGTTATGACCCACACTAACCTGGACATAAGGAGAGATGAGCTGGTGCCGGCACATATTTTGGTTAATCAAATAACGAAATGGATGGATTATAACTATAGATTGTGAACTTTGCTAATAACCCACTCGGCGCTTGATTCTACGTCACAGCGCTTGGGCATTAGCATACTAGGGGAGGCATGCAGAGTACCGTCACCGCCTCCCCCACCCTCCTTTTTCGCTCCTGAGAGCCGGTGACGTCACCAAGCCCTCAGGAACATTAGAGCATGCACATCGCTGGCTCACGTGGAGGCTGCGCCTACTATCGCTGAGGTCTCGTCACGAAGAAGGGAGGGTGGGGGGAGGCGGGGACGGTACTCGGCATGCCTCCTCTGGTATGCCAATGTCCAAGCGCTGTGACAAGTGGGTTATTAGCAAAGTTCACAATTTATAGTTATAATCCATCCATTTCTTTATCTGATTAACCAAAATATGTGCCTGCACCAGCTCATCTCGCCTTATGTGCAGGTGAGTGTGGGTCATAATGGCCATTTCCAAGTGGTAGGTTTCCTTTAATGAATTAAACAAAAAAAAAAAAAATCTTTAAACATGCGTCTCTATAACTTTCAAAGTGTAACCGTTAGCTTGAGCGGAATGGGGAGCAGCACACATGCACCTCTTCATTCTACCTGGCCCCAAAGACCCCCGTTTAGAAAAATATAGGTCACAAATATGCAATTTATATAATAAATACCTAGAATGAGAATACCCAGGCATGAGAATACAGGACACAATCCACAGACAAGCGAGGCACATTTTCTGTGACAAAGAGCCACCATGCTTCTATATTCATAGAAATATATCATATATGTACACGCCATTTAAGAGTTGGACATACAGTTCTGCACACATAGAAGTCCTGGCATTCTCAGAAACTCAACCATTTAATATGGGCCATGTGCCAAAGATGGCAGGATTAGTGCGGAATTCAGCGGGTGCAGGACTACAGGGAAATTTGAGCTGGAGTTGGAAACAGGCCGAGGAGAAAAAAAGTTTCATCAATTAACCAAGTAACTGCTGTACAGATGTGACTGCTACCTATTTCACAAATTATTATTATTGCTATTATTGCACATTGTATTCAATGAAAGGTCATTATTGATCCACCTATGGATATTCTCTACTACTAACTAACTACTAACCTGGGCAGTCATGCCGCAAATTATTTATGTCCTATATTTGGCTGGATTTGAAGCACGGCCACTCAGCTTTCTATGTACAGGGAAGGGCTCATTTATAGACAAAAAGCCAACTTTCGTAGTCCTATTCAAAGCTGCCATAGGAATTGGGAGATTTCATTATTAATTTGCACCAAATCTGTATGTTTGAGGAGTAACTGAGAGTTTGCATTGCGTAGAGCAACTTTCTGTAGAGGGAAATGACTAGACAAAAAGCTGGGAGTTCCCACCTGTGCCCACGGATTGGCATATAAGGAGGACTAATATGTGTGAAAAGATCCAGTGAATCCCAGTCTATCCAGCACCTGCCTAAGCCAACCACCGGACGTTGTCAAATGCCTTTTCTGCATCTATACTGACTAGGGAAGGTGCGGGTGCTCCCCATTTCGGCGCAGGTACGCATCCAATAGCAATAGGGCCCTGCGTATGTTAGAGACTGCCGATCGGCCTTTCATGAAGCCCACCTGACGGGGAGAAATAAGGGAAGGTAAGATGGAAGCCAGGCGATCGGTAAAGATTTGGGATAGTATTTTTAGATCTAGATTTATAAGGGAAATGGGTCGGTATGGTGAAGGATTCTCCAGGTGTTTGCCCTCCTTAAGCAACAGCTTGATAGGTGTCTTATTCATATGAAGTGGAAGCGGGGCCCTGCTCAATATACTGGAGTACATGGCTGAGAGGGTAGGAGCCACTTGTGCTCTCATGGCATCATCGCTGGAATAACCATCCGGTCCGGGACTTTTTTATTGCATTTTTCCTCGGCTTGATGTAGATGTGTAGGAGCCAAGATGATATTTGTGCTTTACTACTCCTTCATAACAGAACCTTCATTTGTACCAGATAAGGCTTTGAACCTTACCCAGAAAGAGAAGAGTAAAAACTAATCAACAAATTCATAAAAAGCCCATAAAGATGCCATCTCACAACCATACAAATGGACCACCCAGGACAGAAAAACAGGGCTTTACCATAATCATTGAGCTAATATCCCAATCTCGTTTGCCTGCAAGGGAAAAAAAAGAAAAAATCGCTCCGGGGCCAAAATCCCAATTTTTTTATCAAGTATATTTCATAACATATTTTCAAAATAAGAAAAAGTAATCACTTCCCCCCGGCCAAAATCCTACCCTGGTTCTGACTACTAGATCTAAACAGGTCTTTGAGAATCCCATTGGAAGGCCATGAATGCTTCTATAGTGTATATGCCTCTGACTGCTTGGAAAGTAACTAGTATTTCTTGTGGATATGTCTATAAGCCATGAACATTGAGAGCATAGAATAGAGTTGTACACTGACAGGACACAGGAGTAATGCATAAAATACAAAATAACATGTAAATCCTGTAGGCAGCTTGTCAGATAGAGGCCTTGGGAAACACAAACAATTCTTAATCTGACAGTTCTAAAAACTATCACTATCTTAAACTTCCTAGGAAAAACGAAAACTTCACTGCAACTGGTTTTTAGGACAAGGCCGATTCCTCGGTTTGTCTAGATACTTTCAGCTCAATGTCTGTTTGCCAGAAGTCTCTTCATACACACACCAGATTTCATAGGGTTAAAACATCATTTTACACAGTCTTAATGAGGTGGAGCTGTATATCAATTATTTTAACATGTAATATAGTTTTATGCCCCCCTCAAAGTCATTCATAATTGCTAGTTACACCTCATTTTCTCATCCAAAAATCTTGTGGATTACAATACTTTATATGTTGGGATGGATTGGGTTTTTGGTGATAGATTGGGTATATGGCTCAGAGTACTAACAACATAAAGGCAGCACCATTTTATGACAGGTATGTTTACCGTCAGGAATTTGTATGTATTTTCATGATTTTGGGCCGTCATGGGAACAAGCAGTATCAATAAAGTTTAATTGCAGACATCTTTCATAACTCAAACGAAATTATGAGGATCCAAAGAGCATCACCAGCAGACACAGTAGTAGTAGAGCAGCTACTAGTGCTACAACAGATGCCGTAGTGTAACACTGCTAGCGTTATCGGAAACATCCGATAACGCTAGCAGACACTGCCACAATTTACAATAGAAAATGCCGGACCGCGCTGTAAGCGGTTACATCATGCTTGTTCCTTTGTCCCTGACCAAACTTTTTTCACCATACATTATTAATGAAGGTAAATGGGATTTTCTTTTGGCTTTTCCCCTTAGGCTACAGTACCATAGTTGGTAATAGCTGTTGTTCTGCTCTGTATTTCTATTATAAATGTAGTAGCACTTCACAAGGCAGTAAATGGCTGCCATAGTGCCTAAGGTATGGCTTTATCCTTTTCACACAGCCCAAGGCTAAAGACATGGGCTCAAACTGACCCTTTGAAGTGAGATTTTTATAATGGTACTAATTCAAGTCAGTGTCTTATAGGAATTAGTTTTAAGTTACACTTACGAAATATACCAGTTCAATTTAACTGGGGGTACTTGTAGATAATCCGGGGGGCAAGATATAAGAGATTGTAGTAATGTTGGCTTTTTCATAAAAGGATTCGAAGGACTAGTTCTGTGAATTTTTGATAGCCCTCTAAGAAGCATTTTGAAGCATAAGTAGCTTTGAGAGGGCCTTTTGTATCACAGTATCCTGATGGATGGGACAGGGTGGTTTATAGGAGGATCAAGTGCACAGGGCTACGGGGGGGGGGGGGGGGGTCAGTGTGGTTTATAGGAGGAACAGTGTGGCTCCTCTGTGGGGGTAAGGGAGGGACAGTGTGTCTACTGGTGGGAAACAGTGTGGTGCTGGGTGCGAGTTTTCTGGAAAGGGGCCCACTGAAGCTCTGTTGCCCAGGGGCCTACTTAAAGCGGTCATGAGATCCTGCACAGCACAGCACAGCATATATACAGTGAAACCTCTTGGCACAGGAAAGGGGTCTGCGGAAAGGGGGCGGCTTCCAGAGAGTATAAAGCTCCAGTGCTATGTGCTGTCAGCTCTGTGTCTTCCCTGTCTTTCCCTGCATCTCCTTACAATCAGTAACACCGATTCTCTGTCCTGATTGGCTGGGTTTGTGCACGTTCACGTGAATGCCCTCAATACTCTGGACTCACTGCCCTAAGCTGATGTCACAACCAGGAAGTCCCGCCCACTCCAGGAAAAACAGAGGATTTTACAGATAGCCTCATATATCTATTAGCCTTATATCTCAGGATAGGAAGAAGCCAGAAGCATGATATAGGTATGGTTGGAATTGTTGCCAACCAATAGCTGCCTAAAACTATTTCTTCTTAAGTAACTTTACAGTTACGCTTTAATGATGCTACCTGAGGCTTCTCTTAATATGTAGAAAACTAATACTTGCTCTGTTCCCATTATGGCTTCCTTTACAGCTACATGTGATGTTAGAAGATAACACCAGAGAGCCAAAAAGCTGTGAAAGTAAAGGAATCATCAGAGAAGCTAAACTCAAAGACCCTCTGGTTTGGTTCTTCCCAACCCCCCAGGAAGGGGATTTTGGTTTTCCTGTCTGTGTGTGTAGAAAACTTAAGACCACAAGTTTGGGGCCGTCACTTGATATTTTAACGCAATAAGGAAGTTGAACACAGAAAGCATAAATGTCAGTACCAACAAGAGAAATAAGTTGAGGAATAGGATCCTTTGTTCCAAAATAGTGAGGTTTGGGAAGCACCCCAGTTCTCTTCAGGTTGAGGCTGGTATTACACAATCTGTTACACAGATTTAAAAAAATATACTTTGTGTTATTCCCTTCAACATCACTTTTTATTTTCAGGTAAAAAAAAAAAGTCCTTAAAGGAGGATTCTTAATTAGATCAGGATAACAAAATAACACATTCTCTAATTTACCTTCATTAACAAAAATACAGCATTTCACCAAAATAATTCTAACCTGTCTAATCAGATCAGTCCTGGTGTACACCATTTCGGGTGCCCCTCGACCTGAACCTGAATCTTCTGACTTCTCCTCTCAGCACCATAGCCCCCACCCTTGTATTCCAGAACAAGTGTGACAGATACTACTAGAATATCCAGAAGCTAATTGAAAGTGCATAAAGACCTGGACTCTGATAATTACACCACATTGTCAGCACACAGCACTACAGGGATCAAAAAGTTTCTGCTTAGAGAGTCACTGCCCACACCCTGGGATTCTGCACTGACCATCACTGAGTGATGGGAGTTAAAACAGAAATAAAACTGAGTAAAATTGTAAAGTAAGGAGTTAAAAATGATCTTTATTATATAAACATCACTAGAGGATTGACATTTGAGAAATTTCTTCCATGGTCGAACCTCTTTAATTTTACACTACCAATACTCATATTTAAAACTCCTATGCAGTATTTCTATTTCTGAAAATAATCACCCTCATCCCAGGCTAAAGATGCTCCTCAAAAACAGTAAGAGGAGTATTTTCTGGAAAAAGCTTGGAGTCTTTTGTTATGGTTCATGCTTTATAGACAAGAGATACACTCAGTAGCAGATGTGTAGAAGACAAAACACAAGACTCATCAAAAATCCCCTTGTATCACATCAAAGGAAAACTGACTGATGACTATGAACAGGCGAGAAATGATTCATTCTTCACAATATAGCAAGTCTGACATGACACATACATCAGTCCACCGGCAACAGAATCATGTGCAGACTGCGGCAAGTTATGGGTGCTCTACCTTCCCAACAGGGTTACCTTAGCGGAGTGCTGTCTTGTCTTTTTCGTCTCCTACCATCTAGGGATACTTTATGTCTGTCATGAATTCCTGACCAAGTCCATTAGACAGCAGCCGCTGTTCCTTTATAGCAGCTCAACAGTGACATCATGTGCAGCTGAAGTAGACGCACACTGCTGGTGCACTGCTGAGCCTCTCTAATAGAGGCCAGGAAACTTAAGAACATCCGACTTACAGACGACCCCTAGTTACATAAGGACCTCTGGATCTTGGTAATTTACTGGATTTTAGCCTTAGGCTACAATAAACAGCTATAATAGTTAGTTAGCACAGGTGTCTGTAATGAAGCTTTATTGTTAATCCTGGTTCTGATGACAATCCAACATTTTTAAAATTACAATTGTCACAGAGACCCAAAAATTTTCTGGAGCTACAATTATAATATATACAGTTTTGACTTACATACAAATTCAACTTAAGAACAAACCTACCGAACCTATCTTGTACGAAACCCGGGGACACCCTGTATAGGGTTATTTAAAAAAAAAACAAAAAACCATGGATTCAAATAACGGTAATTCAAATATTTATTATATTCAGAATTAAAAAGGATAATTGTTTATGACACAATGCAAGAATATGACACTGAAGCAACAGTGCAACTGTAGTCAATCTAACACCTTCATTCATCACCACATAGTACCATCTTAATGCTCTTCTACATGAACATCATTGCTCTTCTGCAAGACTTACCTTTCCAGTCTCTCTTTCAAAGTCCACATAGTCACGGGTGGGGGCTTGGCGAGGCTCTCCTTGCCAACTCGCTGGGAAAAACTGCAGGGAAAGATTGGTTCCTGTGGCCACAAAAGCCTTAAATAGAGAATCAATATACAGGAAGTTAGAGGTGTGTGTGTGTATATATATGTATATACAGTAAAATATATAATTTTTTTATGACATAAGAAAACCTTTGGACAGTTACATCTGCTCAGATTATAACATGGAAATGTCACTGTATTCAGTCTAGTTTATAAGGATAGAGATGGGGTTTCTATTTGTGCTGTTATTTTTTATCTTACAGAAAAAAAAAGGTTCTGCATCTCAGAAAAAAAGAGGCAAGAAATAATCCTGCAGCCGCCGGATCTCATATTTTTGTTCAGTTTTGAAAGGAACAGCAAAGGGATTTATTTTCTGGTCTAAATCTTTTGAATGAGGGTGGCACAACCCTATTGATCCCCCATTATTGACATGATCTACAGAACCCCATTGAGGTGACCAGCATGAAGTTATTTTCGGTGGAAAGAGTGGGTTAAGCATGTTCCAAAAGACCTCTGGCAGCTACTTGTCTCCTGTAAGACCTTCTTGATAGTTTCCATTTAGGCTTCATTTACTACAAATGTAGTCAGTCCGTGAATCCTGGACTTTGGCTGTAGATTCCATGCATCATAGTGATATATTATGCAAGGAGTCCCACTGTGTCGTACTGCATCACTATGATGCACGGAGTCTGTGACATCAGGTCAGTGAAAGGGCTGTTTTAGGCTTTACTTGAATGAGCTGCAATTACCTGGGCTGACCACGGCATAGCTTGTAACAGAATAACTTTTACAGGCATCGAGTAAAATATATAAATCTGAATCATACAGATTTATGCAATTTCAAACAAAGAGCCCTAGTCGTCATAGAAAGAGTCACCCATTTATCAATAGTCGTGGAGTATAGAACTTGCCAACTCCAAAGCCCTAAGCGTGTACATTATATAATATACTGCTACAGGGAAACTAACAACAGGGGTAGGACCAAGAGCTAACAATCAACAAGGCCCCATGTAGGCTTACTATCTCCGAGCGTCCGTCCCGGCAGGCATTCTGAAAACGCCCCTGTCGCTCCTCATGTGGGCGATCTCTGAACCCGGTATATTTGATCTGGAAGCCGAAAATAAGAGAAAAATAGGTCAATAAAATAACTTAAATAATGATACATTTACCAATCATATTATATGAATAAATCTATCGTAACAATTCTTTATAGCAATTATAATTGGCTGGCAAAAATTCATTAAAAGAAAAATTCCACCCAGCAAGGACCTCAGCGGTCGCCACTGACAACATCTGTCACAGCGCAGAACCAGTAAGTTTTATACATGATACGAGAAGTCTGATGTACAAAGCACAATTACTATTCTCTACCAATCTGAACCCGAGTGATAACTTCTAAACTAGTTGGGCAACACTTTTGGTTACTACTAGGCACTTCCTCAAAAGAATTGACATAAGTTTAGCGAGGAGTCAAAAAGTCATAAATCAATAAGAACAAATCTCTCTCTCCACATGACCCCTCCACTCTCTCTCTCTATACTACACATGACCCCCCCTCCACTCTGTCTCTCTCTATACTACACATGACCCCCTCCACTCTGTCTCTCTCTATACTACACATGATCCCCCATCCACTCTGTCTCTCTCTATACTACACATGACCCCCCCTCCACTCTCTCTATACTACACATGATCCCCCCCTCCACTCTCTCTATACTACACATGATCCCCCCCTCCACTCTCTCTATACTACACATGATCCCCCCTCCACTCTGTCTCTCTCTATACTACACATGACCCCCCCTCCACTCTCTCTAAACTACACATGACCCCCTCCACTCTGTCTCTCTCTGTACTACACATGATCCCCCCCTCCGCTCTGTCTCTCTCTATACTACACATGACCCCCCCTCCACTCTCTCTATACTACACATGACCCCCCCTCCACTCTCTCTGTACTACACATGATCCCCCCCCTCCGCTCTGTCTCTCTCTATACTACACCTGACCCCCCCTCCACTCTGTCTCTCTCTCTCTATACTACACATGACCCCCCTCCACTCTGTCTCTCTCTGTACTACACATGATCCCCCCCTCCGCTCTGTCTCTCTCTATACTACACATGACCCCCCCTCCACTCTGTCTCTCTCTATACTACACATGATTCCCCCCATCCACTCTCTCACTCTATACTACACATGATCCCCCCTCCACTCTGTCTCTCTCTATACTACACATGACCCCCCCCCACTCTCTCACTCTATACTACACATGATCCCCCCTCCACTCTGTCTCTCTCTATACTACACATGACCCCCCCCACTCTCTCACTCTATACTACACATGACGCCCCCTCCACTCTGTCTCTCTCTATACTACACATGATCCCCCCTCCACTCTGTCTCTCTCTATACTACACATGATCCCCCCTCCACTCTGTCTCTCTCTATACTACACATGATCCCCCCTCCACTCTGTCTCTCTCTATACTACACATGATCCCCCCTCCACTCTCTCACTCTATACTACACATGACCCCCCCCCCACTCTCTCACTCTATACTACACATGATCCCCCCTCCACTCTCTCACTCTATACTACACATGATCCCCCCTCCACTCTGTCTCTCTCTATACTACACATGATCCCCCCTCCACTCTGTCTCTCTCTATACTACACATGATCCCCCCTCCACTCTCTCTCTCTATACTACACATGATCCCCCCTCCACTCTCTCACTCTATACTACACATGATCCCCCCTCCACTCTGTCTCTCTCTATACTACACATGATCCCCCCTCCACTCTCTCTCTCTCTATACTACACATGATCCCCCCTCCACTCTCTCTCTCTCTATACTACACATGATCCCCCATCCACTCTGTCTCTCTCTATACTACACATGACCCCCCCTCCACTCTGTCTCTCTCTATACTACACATGACCCCCCCCCACTCTCTCACTCTATACTACACATGACGCCCCCTCCACTCTCTCACTCTATACTACACATGACCCCCCCCCCACTCTCTCACTCTATACTACACATGATCCCCCCTCCACTCTCTCACTCTATACTACACATGATCCCCCCTCCACTCTGTCTCTCTCTATACTACACATGATCCCCCCTCCACTCTGTCTCTCTCTATACTACACATGATCCCCCCTCCACTCTCTCTCTCTATACTACACATGATCCCCCCTCCACTCTCTCACTCTATACTACACATGATCCCCCCTCCACTCTGTCTCTCTCTATACTACACATGATCCCCCCTCCACTCTCTCTCTCTCTATACTACACATGATCCCCCCTCCACTCTCTCTCTCTCTATACTACACATGATCCCCCATCCACTCTGTCTCTCTCTATACTACACATGACCCCCCTCCACTCTGTCTCTCTCTATACTACACATGATCCCCCATCCACTCTGTCTCTCTCTATACTACACATGATCCCCCATCCACTCTGTCTCTCTCTATACTACACATAATCCCCCATCCACTCTGTCTCTCTCTATACTACACATGACCCCCCCCTCCACTCTCTCTATACTACACATGATCCCCCCTCCACTCTCTCTAAACTACACATGACCCCCCTCCACTCTGTCTCTCTCTGTACTACACATGACCCCCCCCCATCCATTCTGTCTCTCTCTATACTACACATGACCCCCCTCCACTCTGTCTCTCTGTACTACACATGACCCCCCCTCCACTCTGTCTCTCTCTATACTACACATGATCCCCCCTCCACTCTGTCTCTCTCTATACTACACATGATCCCCCCCCATCCACTCTCTCACTCTATACTACACATGATCCCCCCCCATCCACTCTCTCACTCTATACTACACATGATCCCCCCTCCACTCTCTCACTCTATACTACACATGATCCCCCCTCCACTCTGTCTCTCTCTATACTACACATGACCCCCCCACACTCTCTCACTCTATACTACACATGACGCCCCCTCCACTCTCTCACTCTATACTACACATGACCCCCCCTCCACTCTCTCACTCTATACTACACATGACCCCCCCTCCACTCTCTCTCTCTATACTACACATGACCCCCCCTCCACTCTCTCTCTCTATACTACACATGACCCCCCTCCACTCTCTCTCTCTATACTACACATGACCCCCCCTCCACTCTGTCTCTCTATACTACACATGACCCCCCTCCACTCTGTCTCTCTATACTACACATGACCCCCCTCCACTCTGTCTCTCTATACTACACATGACCCCCCTCCACTCTGTCTCTCTCTGTACTACACATGATCCCCCCTCCACTCTGTCTCTCTATACTACACATGATCCCCCTTCCACTCTGTCTCTCTATACTACACATGACCCCCCTCCACTCTGTCTCTCTATACTACACATGACCCCCCCCTCCACTTTCTCTCTTTACTACACATGACCCCCCCTCCACTCTGTCTCTCTCTATACTACACATGATCCCCCATCCACTCTGTCTCTCTCTATACTACACATGACCCCCCTCCACTCTCTCACTCTATACTACACATGACCCCCCCACACACACTTTCTCTCTCTCTATACTACACATGACCCCCCCACACTCTCTCTCTATACTACACATTACCCCCCCCCCCTCCACACACTCTCTGTACCCTACACATGATCACCCTCCTCTCTCTCTATACTACACATGATCGCCCACCCCACACACACTCACTATAATACACATTAACCCCCTCCATTCTCTTTCTGTACTACACATGATCCTCTTTCAGCCTGGTCTGTGCCTTTAGCTCGTACCTCACATTCACGACTCAATTTCCGGAAAAATTCCTCATTCTCGAATTTGCTTCTCTGATCCGGTACCACCCGCGGCATCCTTCCCCCCAAAAAACGAGCAACTAAGTATCTCCCTGTCACCCACTCGGGTCACCGCACTCTGGGTGTCTCCAGCCCGGCGGTCGCCGTCCTTAGGCTCCACCTCTTTCCTGCTCAGCGCTTGACCCCGCCCATACAATCACGTCCCTCAAGCCTCGTCTCCAGCCCCTCCCACACATCTCTGCTTTGTGACGTCACGGCAGATACAGCCAGTACAGGGAGGCTGGAGAAACTGCAGTCACGTGCTGCGGCCTCTGTCATCTTCCTTCACGTGGTGTCATGTACTCAGTCGCCCAGTGTGAACAGGACTTGTAGCGAGTGTCTGGGGAGTTATCACCTCTTTTCCAGCACTTTGTATTTATGGCTAGTTTCATGTTTCATAGATCTGGTACTGTGGTATACATTTGTTCTCATTTTTAGTTATGCGGTCGCACTGCTAGTATTCATGCAGCTGTGTTCTACTTTCTTTTGTATTTTTGTTTTCATGTTTCAGTAAACATAAAAAAAGGAAAGATATTTGGGGGTTTATCACAGCTTGTATGCCTATTCAATGATGGAGGGCACATTCACACAATGTTTTTTGATGCGTTCCAAAGGCTTCAGCCTGGAACACATGCCGAGGTAACATTGCGTTTCCATTGCATTTGCTTAAGTGCAATGTTACTTAACCCCTTAAGGACGGAGGGTTTTTCGCCTCATTTCTCGCTCTCCAACTTCAAAAATCCATAACTTTTTCATTTTTCCGTGTACAGACCTGTGTGAGGGCTTATTTTGTGCGTAACAAATTTTACTTTCCCGTAATGTTATTTATTTTAACATGCCGTATACTGCGAAGCTGAAAAAAAATTCCAAATGTGGAAAAATCTAAAAAAAACCGCACGTGCGTCACGTTCTTGTGGGCTCAGTTTTTACGACTTTCACTCTTCGCTCCAAATAACACGCCTACTTTATTCTTTGGTTCGGTGCGATCGCGGTGATACCAAATTTATATAGGTTTTATTGTGTTTTAATACATTTTCAAAAATTAAACGAATGTGTACAAAAAAGAAAAAAAATTTTTTGCCATCTTCTGACGCTAATAACTTTTTCATACTTTGGCGCACGGAGATGTGTGAGGGGTCATTTTTTGCGAAATGAGGCGACGTTTTCATTGCTACTGTTTTGAGGTCTGTGCGACATTTTGATCATTTTTTATTTCATTTTTTATGTTATGTAAAAAGGTGTAAAAGTCGCATTTCAGACATTTGGGCGCCATTTCCCGCCTCGGAGGTCACCGCCGGCCGTAACCGTTTTTATATTTTGATAGATCGGGCATTTTGGGACGCGGCGATACCTAATATGTCTGTGATTTTTACTGTTTGTTATGTTTTATATCTGTTCTAGGGAAAGGGGGGTGATTTGAACTTTTAATATTTTATTAATTTTTTTTATTTTTTAAACTTTCTTTTTTCTTTTTTTTTTCACTATCTTTTAGACCATCTAGGGTATATTAACCCTAGATGGTCAGATCGCTGCTACCATATACTGCAATACTTCTGTATTGCAATATATGGCATTTTTGCAGCACATTCATTACAATGAGCCACTGGCTCATTGTAACGAATATGCAGCTGCCAGATAGCCTCGTGTCAAAAGAAGACACGAGGCTACCATGGCAACTGATCGCCGCCCCCGATGACGTTCGGGGGCGTGGCGATCGAAAAAAAAGATGGCGGCGCCCACGCGCCGCCGTCTTTTAAACGCCGCCGGCGACTTTGCCGGCGGCGTTTAGGGGGTTAATAGGGGTTATTAGCGTGGGGGTTTTGTGCAAAATGCAAAAACCCCCACCTCTGTATGAAGAGGACTCAGCCCGTGAGCCCTCTTCATACATCCCTTATACCTCTGCGCCGTAGAGCTACGGCGCAGAGCGTTAAGGGGTTAAAGGATGTCTCCCACCAGGATGAAGGATTGTAAACCAAGCACACTGACATATGTGTGTGTCCTAAGGCGGAATGGCTTCATATAGCTTCTTAAGACCTTGTTTTTATGAAAAAGGGGTTTTAAAAATTATGCAAATGAACCTGAGGGGCCCTCTCCATAGTGTATAATGTAGCAAAGACTTACCGGTAGCACCCACGATTGGTGCTAACGGTGTCAATCACATGGGCGCCGTCATCTTGGTGACGGTCGTTGCTCCCCGTGAAGTCATCGGGGAGCGGCGATTGGTTGCCATGACAGCCTTGGGTCTTCCAAAGACCCAAGGCTCTTTTGTTTTAACCCATTCACTTGCACATTTTAATGAATGAAGTAGAAAATCCACATATATACTGCCATACTTTGGTATGGCAGTATATGGTAGGATCGATCAGAAAAACTAGGATTAAAGTACCGCGGATCTGAAAAATAGTGAAAGTGAAAATAAAAAAAATGTATGGCAGTATATGGGGACTTAATTGAACATGTATTTCAATGTGTCTCTGGCACAAATGATAAACTATACAGCCTCCGTCTTACAAAGACCCGAGGCTGTCATAGTAACTGAGCGTCACCTCCCGATGGCGTTATGGGGAGCGACAATCAAGCCAGGATGGCGGCGCCCACGCAAAGGAATTGCAGGAATAACATCTGCATTCAGTGCCAGCATTGATCGCAGGTGTTACCAGTGGGTGTTTGCAACATGCAGCAAACATTTACCTTGTATGGTGAGGGCTCAGCTGACGTGTCATAACATACTAAGAAAATGCGTCAAACGTCGGTAAGGGGTTTAAGGTAGTTTAGATAGCAGTTTGGTTACTAGTTGTTTTGTATCGCTAATTAAAACCTGTACCAGTGTGCCACTCTGAATATATTGATCTCTGCACCTTATAAGATAATTATAATGCATGCACAATAAGGGTGCAGTCACACATGTCACCTTACAAACGCAACCCAAGCACTACGGGCCGCTCCGTGACCTGACCTGACCTTGCATATGTGTTTCGAGTGATATGCATGCGATTGGTAGCCAGTACCCAGTGTCTTGTATTTTTAAAGGCAAGATACTGGGTGCTGGTTATTGATAGCATAAGTGCTTCCATGAAAACACATGCGATCCACTCCCGGATGCTTTTGTTGCGTCTGTAAGGTGCCACATGTGACCGGACCATAAGAGAGATTCACACAGACACACCAACAGTCTCTAATATTATCTTATTTATTATTCAACTAAAATACTTTTTATCTATTGTTGGGAGAAGCTGCCCGCCTCCCCAGGCACTACACTTGCTTGTGATTGGATTATCTTATTTTGGTCATATTTCCACAGTTAGGCCCTGGCAGGATAACACACAAGAATAAAAAAAACATATCAAGTCTATGGGCACATTTACTAAGAACAGTGCAGTTTGCCTGTGTATAGTGCAGAGTGCGCCAGATTCAGGATTTCTGGCGCATGTTCTTCATGAATATGGCGCTCTCTACATTGCCCTACCACTGTCGGACTTTGCATGTTACGGATCTGCAAATCTGCACATGTTCCGACTGAGCACCAGAACGCACTCTGCAATGCAGAAATTTTGTGTATGTTGCATAAAGTCTAGGGCAGCTGCGCTATAAAAGGGTCGCGTGAGACACACATGTGGTGCAGATACTTCTTAAATACTTGTGCAGGCAGTTTTTACTAGAAAGGACATGCAAAGTCCGACAAAAACTAGTGCATGGACCTTAGTAAATGTGCCCCTATGTATGTGTGTAAATAAACTGACAATATTAGGACGTATCCTAGTGTGGTCTATTTTTCTTGTGCAAGTTTCAAGGAAGTACAGTCGATATGGAAAGTATTCAGACCCCTTTAAATTTTTACTCTTTGTTTCATTGCTTCCCTCTCCCTACTGCATCTCTAGAGCTAAGTCACAGTGATTTTGGGGTTCTTCTTTACCTATCTCACAAATGCTCTTTTCTCACAATTGCTTTGTTTGGCTGGATGGCTAGGTTGGGAAAATGTTGTGGTCCTCCCAAACCTCTTCCATTTAAGGATTATAGAGGCCACTGTGTTTTTAAGAGCCTTGACTGCTGCAGGAATTCTTTTATAACCCTTCCCAGATCTCTGCCTTGCCACAATTCTCTCTGAGCTCCTTGGGCAGTTCCTTAGAACTCTGGGTGTGTTCAGTTTTTCACATGCAGTTTTTGAAGCCAAACGCAGATGTCGATCAGAACATTGAGAGAAACAGTTTTTTCTCTCTGCTCCTGGTTTGGGAATCCAAAACTTCATCTGAAAAAACATAACATGTGAACGCAACCACATGATTCTCATGTGCTCTGACATGCACTGTGAGCTGTGAGGTCTTATATACACAGCTGTGTGCCTTTCCTAATCAGTTTAATTAAACGCCTGGACTCCAATGAAAGAGTAGAACCATTTTTAAGGAGGATTAGAAGGAAATGGACACGTATGAGTGTCACAGCAAAGGATCTGAATCTGAAGACCATGTGATATTTTAGTTTTTCTTGTTTAAATAAGTTTAGTTTTTCTTGTTTAAAAAATATTCTCATTTCTGCTCTTTTTTCTGTCAAAGTGGGGTACAGAGTGTACATTAATGAGCAATAAACACTTTATTGATCTCAAAAATTGGCTGCAATGAAACAACACACTGTAGCACTGTAGCTGAGAGCAGAAATAATCTGACATGATTTGTGTTACAAAAAAAACGCATTGTTGCATAGCATCCGAACTGAGCTCTGAACAAACTCTGCACACAATGGGCCAGATTGAGGCAAACTGCACAAAGCACAGTTTACCTCCTGCGTGCGTTTTCAGATGGAAAAAAACGCATGCGTTTTTGACAGGTTTGACCAATTATCTTAATTCAAACTGGTCAAAAACGCATCTGAAAACACTCTACTAAAAACGGCCCAAAAACGGCCTAAAAACGCCACGTGTGTCTTCACCCTCTATGTGTGAAGGCTGTATACTACTGGGGGCAGGCTGTATGCTACTGGGGGCAGGCTGTATGCTACTGGGGGCAGGCTGTATACTACTGGGGGCAAGCTGGGCTGGCTGTATACTACTGGGGGCAAGCTGGGCTGGCTGCATACTACAGGGGGCAGGCTGGGGTGGCTGTATACTACTGGGGGCAGGCTGTATACTACTGGGGGCAAGGTGGGCAGCCTGTATACTACAGGGGGCAGGCTGTATACTATAGGGGGCTGGCTATATGCTGGGGGGGTCTGTGACCAATGCATTTCCCACCCCCGGCTTATACTCGAGTCAATAGGTTTTCCCAGTTTTGGTGGTAAAATTAGGGGTCTCGGCTTATACTCAGGTCGGCTTATACTTGAGTATATACGGTATGTTGGAAGAAGAAAAAAAGGGCCATCACTCCTACTGTTCCATATGACTGTTTGTACTCTATATTGTATTATTTTATTTGTATATGATTGGTAAAGCACTACAGAATATGATGGCGCTATATAAATACAGATTATTATTATCTAACAGACACGATATAACATCATGATGAAACAGTTGCAAATGCCTAGAATCTGCTTTCCATTTATTTTAATAGGAAGCTGTGAGGCAGAAATCACAGCAATATTATCCATTAGTTGAGCTTCCATACAGAAACTCTCACTGAATTCAGAGGCCAAAATCTGCATCAAAAGCAATTATTTTAGTTTACAATTAGAGATGAGCGAGCACTAAAATGCTCGGGTGCTCGTTACTCGAGCCGAACATTTCCAGATGCTCGAGTGCTCGTTTCGAGTAACGAGCCCCATTGAAGTCAATGGGAGACCCAAGCATTTTTCAAAGGGACCATGGTTCAGGAATAAAATGTGTTATTTAATTGAAAAATAATGTCTTCTGATAATTTGCAAACATCTGCGATCTATTCTTCACTGTTCCGCGCGTATATTATCTCCCGACAAGTTAGCAGATGTAAAGAACAGTGAAGAATAGAATAAAAACAGTGAACACAGTGAACACAGGATCATTTAAGATAAAAACACAGTGCAGAACACAGTGCAGAATAGATTACAGATGTTCGGCACATCTGCTTACTTGTCGGGAGATACGCGCGGAACGGCGCGAACAAAATAGCATGTGAAGAACAATATATATGTGTGTGAAGAACACATTGCAGATGTTTAAATACATCTGCAATGTGTTCTTCACACATATATATTGTTCTTCACATGCTATTTTGTTCGCGCCGTTCCGCGCGTATCTCCCGACAAGTAAGCAGATGTGCCGAACATCTGTAATCTATTCTGCACTGTGTTCTGCACTGTGTTTTTATCTTAAATGATCCTGTGTTCACTGTATTTATTCTATTCTTCATTGTTCTTCACTGTGTTTTTTTTAATTAAATGCTCGATCTCGAGCAGGGGAAATACTCGTCCGAGCAACGAGCCGTCTCGAGTACCCTAATGCTCGACCGAGCATCAAGCTCGGACGAGCATGTTCGCTCATCTCTATTTACAATCCAAAGTGTGAACATCCACCATGCCAAGGTCTCAGGTTTCTACCACAGATTTCCTTTCATATTGGTGGCTGATTTTTTTAGCATAAACAACAGGCTTGACATGATAGGTTTCTGTCAAAAGATGTGAGATAATCCCTTCCATGTTGTAGTATCACTTCTAAATTAGCCATTCCTACAATAATAATATTAAATCTATAATACTACTCCTATAATATTTCTTTGGCTTCACCTATGGTATGTTGAAATGTTTGCTTCATGAGGTTAATTGCTGTTAATACAGAAGAAGACATTGTTTCTTCAGGGTGTGTACTAGTATCAAGTACAAATTGTACTCCCATGGACATGGAAGCTGGAAAAAAAATTCCATAATACTAATTGACAAAAAATTGTTACACCATTTACTTATGGCCTCACGGTACAATTACAGAGATACAAAGTTTTATATTGTTTTTATTATGCTTAAAATGCTTTTATAATTTTTTTAATCTCTCGAAAAGATTAGAAATGCCCATAACTTGATTCACTCATAACTTTTTGTGTACTTCACTATATAGAGCTGTGTAAGTTTTCTCTTTTTTTGTTAGATTATTTTAGGTTTTCACTGATAGTTTTTAGGAATTTTTGATCACTTCTATTAAAAGTTTTTGGGGTAGCAGGAAAATGTACTATTTGGTGTTTTATTTTAGGAAATAGCGTTCATCGTATGGTATAATTATTTTTCTGTAGAAGATATATTTGGGCCGCACTACCAGTATGGTTGGTGCTTTTGATCCAGGGATCCAACCCCATAAACAGTAAAGTAAGCTTAGTAAATTACCGCAATAACTTATGTGTGACAAGGCCCAAGGGCCTTTTTAAAAAGGCTATGTGTGTCTGGACGCTGGCGCTAGAAATTGTACATGCTGCACGCAGGATAATGCGCATCCTAAGCTTACTATACTATAATTATTTTTCTATTATAAGGGGTTTTCCGATGAAAGAAAATTCTCAAATCTCAATCCCAAAGTGATATTTACACAACCTCTTAATTTACAAATTTTAATCATTTTTTTTTGTTTTTGCTCCTGTTTTACAGTGCTGGTCAGTGAAAAATTCCTGGGTGTGGGCGAGGACTCTCTAAACAGACACATTGGGGCTCATTTACTAAGGGTCCGCGGACCGCATTTTCGTCGTGTTTCCCAACGAGTTCCGATTTGCGCCACATTTAACTGGGATTTTGGCGCACACGTTCGGATTTTGGCGCCGACTTTCATGCAATGCAAATTGGGCACAGGGCCGTCGAACCACTTGACGGATTCGGATTACGCGGAGGATTTAAAATTCAAAGACACGCACTTACAAGCACTGGGAAGAAGAAGGTAAACTGCGGCGGACTTCAGCTGGGAAGCGACAGATGCAGGGAATCAGGCGCATGAGCTACGTGAATCGTACTGGACTTCATCTTCGTCGGACATTCCGGATCGGGGGTCGCGACTGGACCGGGTAAGTAAATTTGCACCATTATGATCAATCTATTTCTGTGGGGTGACAATGTGGTTAGATTATCAGGGCACAAGGTTTATATACATTTTCATCTGGCTTCTGACATTGTACTAACACCCTGACACATAAAAGGAGAGAGATGAGACAGATCAGAGATGACGCAATGCCTATTACACAGAAGCATAACAGACAGAGGCTGACAGACTTTTACTTTGTCAGCTCTGCTATATCTCTGTTCTCACAGATATGTGCCTGCCTCCCCCTTCCCCCAGATCACTTATCTCCTTGTAGTTTGTAGCTTCTCTTTCCTCACAATGTTCTGGCAGGAAGTGAATCAATGAGTATCTGTGAGTGTAGTGCTTCAGGGGAATACAGGCTCAGAGCAGAGAGAGACAGAGAAACTCAATTGGCGGCCATCACACAGGAATCCAAGATGGTGGCCACACGACCCTAAGTCAGAAGTTACAGGGTCGTGTCTAGGGGCAACTGAAATTCTGTACACCAGGACTGATAGAGACAGGTTGGACTTATATCTGTGAAATGCTGTATTTTCGTTAATAACCCTGAATTAGAGAATGTTATTTTGTTATCCTGAGTACATTTATGAAACTTATCTTTATGGAAATACATCTTTAACAAGCATTTTTGGACAAGGGGATACCTAACGGTTATGGAAAAAAGTGGGGTGATCAAAATGTGAGGTTTATTTTTTTTAATTTTCAATTTTTTTTTCAATGCCCATAGTTTGTTGGCCCACAACTATATTGTGCAATAAGCACCACATTATAAAAGGCCTGGGAGCCTCTAAGCAGGGGCATAATGTTTGCAGTCGCATACCCTGGAAATTTGATTATTACAGGGGTTGGTAATTCTGTTACAAACGTTGCCCATGTGCTTTTACTGCATTAACCCCTTAAGGACGCAGCCATTTTGTAGCTTAAGGCTCAGCCCGATTTTTTGGATTCTGACCTGCGTCGCTTTATATGGTTATAACTTTTGAACACTGTTACTTATCAAAGCGATTCTGAGATTGTTTTTTCCCCACATGTTGTACTTCATTTTAGTGGTAAATTTTGGCTGATAAGTTTTGCGTTTACTTACAAAAAAAATAAAAAATGATACATTTTTTGAAAAATTTGCCATTTTCGAAATTCAAAATCATTGCGTTTTCAGGCAGATAGATTTACCACCTAAATAAGTTGCTGAATAACATTTCCCATTTGTCTACTTTACATTTTCATAATTTCTGAAATGTCTGGATAATTTATTTTGATGTCACGCGGCTTACAAAAAGAATATCGCTTTTCCGGATTTTCAGAATTGACTATTTTGGGGATAAATACAGTTTTGAATGAAATTTTACATATTTAGCATCAAAACCCCCTATATAATCTACCCATTTTCAAATCTGCACCCCTCAAGCTATCAGAAACCGCTTTTACGAAGATTGTTAACCCCTTGAGATCTTCATAGTAATTGAATCAAAATGGAGGTGAAATTTAGAATGGTCATATTGTTCCCTTATACGTTCATTTAGCACTAAAATTTACACATTTCCAAAATATAAAAAGAGAAAACCCACCATACAATTTGTTCTACAATTTCTCCTGAGTACAAAGACCCCCCACATGTGGCCATTACTTGTGTTATGGGGGCACAGCGAGACGCAGAAGGGAAGGAGGGCCCTGCAGCTGCCAGGATTTTAGTTTCCTCATTGGCCCCTTTTGAAGGCTATAAAATTTTCGCTTTTTCGTTATTTGGGCCATGTGATGCCATTTTTTTTGCGCGATGAGATGCTTTTTCCATTGTTACCATTTTGGGGTTTGTATCACCTATTGTTGAAAATTTAGGAACTTTTTTTGAGGACAGGAGTAGAAAAGCATCAATTCTGTACTGGATTTTTAACTTCTTTTTTTTTGGTGTTCACCGTATAGCCTAATAATCCTGTTATCTTTATTCTATGGGTCGATACGATTACGGGGATACCAGACATGAATATATTTTCTTACGTTTTACTAAATTTGTCAAACAAAACCCTAATGCGGGGAAAAATCTATCATTTATGTATTGCCGTCTTCCAAGTGGCATAACATTGTTACTTTTTTGGCTACGGAGCTGGTTGATGGCTTATTTTTTGCGGGACATGTTGTACTTTGCACCAGTATCATGTCGGAGTACACATGGTTTTTTTATCACATTTTATAGCATTTTTTGTGGGATTGAATAGCTAAAAATCATAATTTTTGGAAGGTTTATAGCAGTTTTTTTTTACGGCGTTTATCGTGGTGGTTCAATAATGATATAGTTGTATTCTACGGGTTGTTACGGACGCGGTGATACTATATATGTGGGGTTTTTGTTATGATTTAGACTTTTTTGGGGTTATATGTCTCTTTATATGTTATGGGGCTTATGGGCATTTTTATTGATTTATTACTTTATTTTTTATTGAATAACATTTTTTTTTTTACTTTTTCACTTTTTCCACCATGGGAAATGACCAAGCAATCATCTGATTGCTTGTTCATGATGATACTCTGCAATAATCATGTATTGCAGGGCATTATCAGTGTCAACCTATGCACTTGCATAGGCTGGCACTATGCCAGTAAGATGACGTCACAGACGCCATCTTACTGGCAGTGCCTGCAGGCAGTGCTGGGGACCAGATCGGACCCCAGCACTTCCATAGCAGCGATCGGTGCCCCCCTGAAAACGGTTCGGGGGGGCCGATCGTGGGGGAAAGACACCCCAGAGACATGTCAGATGCCGCGGTCGTGCTGACCGCGGCATTTAACGGGTTACACACCCGCGATCGGAGCCGACTCCGACCGCGGGTGTTACACTGGGGTGCCGGCTATTAGTTACAGCCGGCACCCCGTGTTTCCCGATGCCGGTTCGGCTCTGATCCAGAGCCGAGCCGGCATAAGCGCCGTGGCAGATATATCCGCCACTGAGCGCTAAGTCACTGCGCTCCGTGGCGGATATATCCGCCACGGAGCGTGAAGGGGTTAATAATGATCATTGAAAGTTCATCAAGGGATTCAGCGTTCCTGCTACTTACATTTGTGCAGTCTGCAGACTCAAGAAGCAAGAGATTATGACTAATCCTGCTGCTCCCTCCCCTCTTCCGGTTTCTGTTAGTGAGACAGACTGAGAAAACAAAGTAAGAGAAGACAAAATGTAGATATTTTTGCAACTTTATTAAACAAAAAAATAAGGAAATATCACATGGTTATAAGTATGTAGACCCTTTGATGTGACTTTCATATTTAAGGCTACATTCACACGACTGTTGGGGGATGCATATACGGCCGCCGTATATAATTCCCCCATAGGCCAGTAATGGGCGCACAGTGCGGCACCGTACCGTTCCAACCGCAGGAAAAGATAGGACATGTCCTATCTCTCCCTGTATTAGGGCGCCATGCGCCCTGTATCTCTGTGGAGAGGGGCAGGGGCGAGCAGCGCTCACCCCCTCCTCTCCCGTGCGCCGACGCGTGCCCGCCGTTAGTGTGAATGCAGCCTAACTCACATGCTGCCCCTTTCCTCCTGATCTTCCTTGTGATGGTTCTACTTCTTCATTGGAGTCCATCTGTGGTTAATTAAACTGATTAGACTTGATTAGGGGGGCACACACCTGTCTATATAAGATCTCCCAGCTCAGGGTGCGGTCAAACGTCACGTTTAACGCACGCATTAAAATTAAAAATGCATAGCAACAGCTGAAGAGAGATTTGCCTAATTAAACAGCTGTTAACAATTGAGTTAACAAAACGCAACGGTTAACGCACGCATTAACATCGTTTTAATGCATGTGTTTGTTAACACATGTGTTGCCGTAAGTGTTAACATTTGTGTTTTGTAAATGCAAGTGTTAACAGCTGTTTAATTAGGCAAATCTCTCATCAGCTGTTGCAAAGCATTTTTAATTTTAAACAAATGTGTTAAACATGACATTTGACCGTACCCTCACAGTGCATGTCAGAGCACATGAAAATCATGAGTTCTAAAGAACTGCTGAAGGAGCTCAGACAAAGGATTGTGTCAATGCACAAATCTGGCCAAGGTTACAGAAGAAGTCTGCTATGGGGCCCTGCCTCTCTAAGTTACGCCCCTGGATGGTAGATTATCTTTAAAGGGGTTGTCAGACTTTCTTAAAAGATCAGGCACTGTATGTTTACCCCTAAATGGGGGAAAAATGGAGTTTTGGACTTTTGTACACTATTTTCCTTTACAGCATTCAACACCACAAACAATTTTTTTGATATTTTGATAGACCAGACATTTTGAGACAACACCTAATATTTTTTATGATTTTTACTGTTTATTTTTAACCTTTTTTAAAAGCTTTTTTTACTATTGTACTGTAACCCTATGTTGTCTAATTACAGTATGGCAGTATATGGGTATGTATTATCTAACATATTACATATTATCTATTACAATATGCTACTGGGACTAAAAAATCACCCTATGTATTTGTAAGTACCATATATACTTGGGTATAAGCCGACCCAAGTATAAGCCAAGGTACCTAATTTTCCCACAAAAAACTGGGAAAATATATTGATGTTATTTATAGCAGAGTGCCCCCATAGATGTTACTTCCAGCAGAGTGCCCCCATAAATGTTATGTCTTAGATTGCGCTATAGATGTTTCTTCCAACAGAGTGCCCCTTTAAAAAAGTAAACGTAGGACTCACCCTCCCGTCCTGTCCCCCAGCGTCCTCATCACCCTGCAGCATGTCTTCGGCTTCCCAGCCAGGGCGGCAGATGCACAGCGATGCGATCTGCGGACACACAACCTATGATGCGATAGTGTCACCGCCTGCTGACGTCATAGTTTGTACATAGACATGTATCTGCTGGCATGGCTGGGACACCTAAACGTAGTGCTGGGAGAAGACAGGGTCGGAGGGTGAGTACTAGGTTAAATAGTAAATATAATAATAGTACTTTTTTTTTTTTTACTCGAAAAATGTTGACTTCTACTCGAGTGTATATGGTATATGGTGTATATATCCCATATATATGTATATCATGTGTATGTACTGTACAGTATGTATGCAAATATGATGTGTATATACTGTTTGTGTGTATAAAAGTATGGTTTACATACTCTGTGTATAAACTTTATAAGTTTGTATATATTGTATGTATGAGTGTAGAAATGTATATATGAGTACATAAATGTGTGCATATAGTATGTATGTGTGTAAGAGTATATAAAAGAGTGTCTATGTTTATGTGTGTGTATAAATATGTGTTTATATTAGTGTAGAAAATGTGTCATTGAAGCATGTGTGTACACGTTTCTTATATATATATAACATCAGAATTTCTTAAGCCCCTTCTACACTGGCGTTTTTCACGCGCGAGTTCTGCGCGTGCATTTGACGCGCAGAACTCGCATTGCACTCTGTCCCATTGTATTCAATGGGTCTTTCTCCATTAGCGTTGTTTTTAACGCGCGTGCTTGCGTTCGTTTACACGCGCGTCAAAATCGCAGCATGCTCTATTTTTGCGGGTCACGCGCGTTTTTCAGGCCCCATTCAAGTCTATGGAGATGCATCAAGAACGCATTGCACTCGCAATCATTGCAAGTGCAATGCGAGTGCAATGCGTTTTAAACGTAAGGGTTGCTAAGTGACCAGAATAACATTATTTCCCCTGCTCGCGATCGAGCATTTAATTAAAAAAACACAATGAAGAACAGTGAAGAATAGAATAAAATATATATAATATATATAATATAATATATATAATATAATATATATAATATATATATAATATAATATATATAATATATAATATAATATATATGTGTGAAGAACACATTGCAGATGTATTTAAACATCTGCAATGTGTTCTTCACACACATATATATTGTTCTTCACATGCTATTTTGTTCGCGCCGTTCCGCGCGTATCTCCCGACAAGTAAGCAGATGTGCCGAACATCTGTAATCTATTCTGCACTGTGTTCTGCACTGTGTTTTTATCTTAAATGATCCTGTGTTCACTGTGTACAATGATTTTATTCTATTCTTCACTGTTCTTCACATCTGCTAAATTGTCGGGAGATAATATACGCGCGGAACAGTGAAGAATAGATCGCAGATGTTTGCAATTTATCAGAAGACATTATTTTTCAATTAAATAACACATTTTAATCCCAAACCATGGTCCCTTTGAAAAATGCTCGAGTCTCCCATTGAATCGCGCGTGAAAAATGCGCCGAAAACGCGAAAAAACGCTAACAACACGCGCGTGAAAAACGCAAAAACGCTAATTACTCCAAGTAAAAATGGAACAAAAATGCAGCCAAAAACGTCAGTTTTTCACGCATTGCACCCTGACGTGAAACGCAACGCTAGTGTGGAAGAGGCCTTATGGTAAACTGCCCAAACTAACTTGGCCAATGCATTTTATAGCATGAACAGTATGAAGAACGTAACTTCAGGAACTTCAGGATCCATCTATAATTGAAACATGCTATAAGACGGAGGCCTACTTCATCGGCATGTGGGCGGGCAGGGCCTGGCTCGACTTCAGAGTATGTGGGGTGTGCATATTTAATTGGTCTGGAGCCAAGGAACGCATTGGTGACTTAGGCCGTTGACTCATTAGCATATTTTAATGTTCTTTTTAGATGCATCCTGCAGTTCCTAAAGCCACGAAAACCTGTTCCACATACTATGCAATATATCAGCCGAGTAAATTTGGGCAGTCTACCCACAGCTCTGTATAATGCAGTATGAAAAAGTTATAAACTTTAGAAAATGGCAAAACAAAGAAATATTTTTGTACAGGAGGTTTTAATTTTTTTAATCTATTAAAACAATACAAAACCTACATAAATTTAGTATCCCACATGGTTGTACCAACCCAAAGAATAAACAAGACATGTCATTTTGGGTGGACAGTAATAGCCGTAAAAACCAAGATGTCAGGAACCAGGGCTAGTGGACCCACTGGACTACTGCAGACGATAACGTAAGCCGACACCTGGGAACGGAGCATAGGTGTCATCCGGTTTTCACCAGAGCCCACCGCAGAGCCGGTTGGACAGGCAGAAGCTCGAGAAAGGCAGCACGGGATCGGAGTTGGGGAATTAGCAGTAGGTCAGGACAGGCAGCACTGGAGCAAAGTCAGGAACGGAGTCGAGGTCACAATGCAAAATCAGTATAAACACAAAGGGCAAGGAACACGCTTTCTCTCGGGCATAGAGCACAAAGATCTGGGAGGGGACACAGGAAGGGGCCAAGAATTTAACAGGGAAGGCAGCCGGCCAGCACCAATTATAGGTGGCCCTTTAACCCTTTAAGGACCTTGCGCCTTTTTTGTTTTGTAATTTTTCACTCCTCACATCTATAACTAATCTATAACTTTTTTTTTTTACAGGTAAAGATCTCTGTGATGGCTTGTTTTCTGCATAACAAATTGCACTTCATAGTGATGGTGTTGAATATTCCATGCTGTGTACTGGGAAGCGGGGAAAAAATGAAAATGCAGTGAAATTGATGAAAACCCGCATTTGCTGCGTTTTCTTGTGGGCTTGGAATTTACGGCTTCACTGTGCACCACAAATGACATGTCTACTTTATTCTTTGGGTCGGTGCGATCACGGGGATACCAAATTTGTATAGGTTTTATAATGTTTTCATACATTTACAAAAATTAAAAACTCGTGTAGAATTTTTTTTTTTAATTTGCCATCTTCTGGCGCTAATAACTTTTTTTATACTTCGGTGTACAGAGCTGTGGGTGTTGTCATATTTTGCGACTTCTGATGAAGTTTTCAATGCTACCAGGACTGTACGACCTTTTGATCGCTTTTTATAAATGTTTTAATATTTTTCAAAGTGGCAAAATAAGAGCCATTTTTGACTTTGGGCGCTATTTTCCGTTACAGGGTTAAATGCAGTGAAAGCTGTTATTATATTTTGACAGATCCGGCATTTTCGGATGCGGGACCCATGCGCCGCCATCTGTTTTAAGCTGCCGGCAACTTTGCTGGTGGCGATGTGCGGGTGTTACTGGTAAGTCTTAGCTGCGATATGCAACCAACACTTACCGGCTCTGGAGAGGGCTCAGCCCGTGAGCCCTTTCCATGTACCCGCAGCCGACCCGTGACGTGCTATTTCGTCATAACAACGGTGTGCGCGCCCTAAGAGGCCTAGGATCCCGGGGAACAGATAGGGACACAGGTGTGCCTGCAATCGCGGACATGGGTCGCAGGAGCACCAGTGACGCAAGTGCATTTTTTCCACCAATTTCACTACAAATTGTTTTCCAAATACCTTCAAGCATTCATACAGCTCTTTACATGAAAATTAAAAAAGTTATAGATTTTTGAAGGTGGGGAGTGAAAAATGGAAACACAAAAACGAAAAAGGGCCTAATATGTCTTAGGCAGGTATCTTGCATCCTATTCAATTCACTGCAAAAATGTTCCACAGAAACCCAATTATTCAGAAGGGAAACCACAGAAAATTCTACATGAAACAAATCCATCTTTATTAGAAACAAAAACATCAGGGACTCCATCCAGAGGTAGTGGTGTTTTTTTTTTCTTTTAAATCCTCCCCTAATGCTGCAGAAGCAGGTTTAAAAATTCACACTTGCATCTAGAAGAATCCAATAAAGCTGTCAGATTTTGTATTGCAGAAGTTCAGCTAAAAGTTCAGCTAAAATGCAGTATTAGCAGGTCTTTTAAGGTTCTGTGCAAATCTTTCTTTAGTTAGTGGGAAATTCTGAGGTCATGGGAGGATAGACTCAAGACCAAGAGAACTAGGATATTGACTTATAGTATTATGACGGCCCCTAGTGGATAGTCACATAATGACAGTTCAGTAGAGGTATAAAGTAGAAGTTGTTTTCTATTATTTCCATGTGCACTAGTAGAACATATAGCAAAGGGAATTTGAACAAAACATCCTCATGTTTTCAAGTGAAAGAGGTGACTGAAGAGGAAGTAAATAAATGAGGACACTCTCTTCCAGTCATTAGTGGTCTTTTTCCCACAGTGAAGTTCCTGCTACTTACTGCTTTGGCCCTTAAAAGCATTAGAGAAATGATACCACTAACTTTGTGTTATTAGAACAAGCCTCGTGATAGTTTTCTTATTTGAATGAATAAATGATGCAAACAGAATTTTTTCCCAAAAAGGCAATAGGTGGGTCCCTGGCCTCTGACAGATTTAATATCCCATAAATCATCAATATAGGGCAGTGGTGCCGTACCTGTGGCACAGGTGCCATTTCTGTGGGCACTCAGGTCATCGCCCCAGGATAGAGTTCACCAAACAGGACCAAATCCACCAACTCTTTCTGCTGTCCCAGGCAACTTAAGAGATGCTGCTCTCAGCGCTACTTTAAAGCGACACTTCATTGACTTTTTGGAACTGCAGGTAAAATTAGAAGGTGTGGACTGAACTGAAATATCTTTGGAGGTCCTCCTGCTAGACCCACAATTCTTCCTGTACAGAGAGACCCTGTAGAGAAGCAATTATGAATATGCCCTCCTTGTTTGTAGTTTGGGCAATCGGTCTCTAAAAGGTTCACCATCACTGATATAGGGCATCAGGTATGCATCAAACATGGTGATGTCCATTTTTGGCCATGTTATCATGGAAAAGACCTGTCTTAGAACATAGTCCATGACTGAGACTAATACTTAATTCTCCCTGCTATGATTCCTTAATTAGAGGAAGAGGACCTTTCACTCTTCTTCTGTATAGGAGCACAAACATAGAGAAGTTGATGTCTGAGATACTTCTATGTAAGCAAATAAAAGACATTTCAGTGTGGACCCTGATCCACCACAAACAACTTGGGCATATGTTTGAGGATTACGTTAAACTGCTTGCATAAGCCATTGGTCTGCAGGGGGTAGCAACTGGCCACAATGTTTTGGACCTGTATTTTTATATTTTTTTTTTTACAGAAGTACTTCATAAAATTTTATATGAACTGGGTCCCCTGATCTATCAGCATCTCCCTGGGGAACCCTACGCTGGAGAATACATTTAACAGGGAATCGGCTATCTTATCCGTTAAGATGGAGGACAGTGCAACAGCTTCTGGGCAGTTGGTAGCGTAATTAACTACCATCAGGGTGACATTTTTTCAGAACTGCTGGTTACAGGTAAGGGCCCTGCAAGATCTACAGCAACCCTCTGGAATGGTTCATCGATTATCTGCAGAGGAATTAGGGGAGCCTTGGAAACATGTCTAGACTTCCCATCCTTAGGCAGATAATTAAGGAACGTCAGTAGTTGGTCACATCATTCCCCATTCCAGGCAAACAAAAATGCTGTTGCAAGTGGCCTTTGTCTTGCATATACCTAGGCGGCCGACAAGGAATATCTTATCGGTTACATGCAATAACTGTTCCCTGAATATGCCACAACCAGCTGCCTGCCTTGTAGCCATTCTGGCCAAGTACCTGTGAAAAACCTCTGCTGCTACAAGTGACCCTGATCCTAGGTTACTTTCTAAGTCAGGGGTGCAGTAACAGTAATAGCATCCAAAGCAGTTGCTATGGGACCCCTAGTGTCAGGGCCCCATCATCTGATCTGACACACTAAATAATGGAGGATTTGCATCATTACATTCATGTTATTCATGTCATACACAACAGGACTAGAAATCTTTCATCTCTAAATCCTGCCATATACTTCCCCCTTGTGGTCAGCAGCTACTAGACAGATCTGTGTAGTGTATAAATGTATAAGTGCTTAAATGTGTGCGCATAAGTGTATAAATGTGTGAGTATACAAATATTATATTTTCTGAGGGGTAGGGGGCTCTTTCAGAGTTTTATCAGCCATGCTCTTATCTTCTGTAAGGTTTCATCTTTCTGCAGTTAAAGGGAACCTACCACCACGAATCTACCTATAAAGGTAGATCGGGTGGTAGGTGGATCAATAGGACGCGAGGACAGCCCTTTTAAGGGCTAATCCTCACATCCCCGCGCTGTTTTGTGAACTTATACTATAGTTTTATGCTAATTTTGTTATGTGGCTACTGGGGCGTGGAGTAGCCGCAGCTGTGGCTACACGGCGCGGCTACTCCACGCCCCAGTAGCCACTTTACCCCTCCTACCCACAATCTTCGGCGCACAGCTCCTTGCAGCTGCGCGCCCTCGTCCGAACCAACCTGCCGTCTGTGCATGTGCAGAACAGCAGACCCGCGCCTGTGCCGTCAATGCTACGAAACAGGCGCGGGCCTGCTGTTCTGCGCATGTGCAGACGGCAGGTTCGTCGGACGAGGGCGTGCTGCTGCAAGGAGCTGCGCGCCGAAGATTGTGGGTAGGAGGGGTAAAGTGGCTACTGGGGCGTGGAGTAGCCGTGCTATGTAGCCACAGCTGCGGCTACTCCACGCCCCAGTAGCCGCATAACAAAATTAGCATAAAACTATAATATAAGTTCACAAAACAGCATGGGGACGTGAGGATTAGCCCTTAAAATGGCTATCCTCACGTCCTATTGTTCCACCTACCACCCGATCTACCTTTATAGGTAGATTCGTGGTGGTAGGTTCCCTTTAAGTCTTAAAGTATACATAGCAAACTGTGTATACTTACCTCCTACCAGTGAAATGCCTGCCAACTTCAGGCTCTGTATACTCTGACTCTGGCTGCACCTTATTTGCTTTAATGACCTTGCACACTATCGACGCCATGTGTCAGCATCTGCAAGGCCACCATGTTCCCACAAAAATTTCTGACTGGCCCTGGTTTTTCTTAGTAACATTTGCTAAATGCAAGGGTTTGCAGAAGTCCCTTTAGAAAATGAATTCCTATATAGCTGCTCATCTTCTTGCTGAGACTGAAAATGATGATGCAGTGTCACAACATAGTATTATGTCTTATAGGAAATGGCTGTGTATTGCTATTATTATTTATCAGTTATACAGGGATTAAGTTGCTTTGTAATATTATGCAATGAAATATGCATGAATAAACATATTAATGATAATAAAAAAAGTGATGCAACTGCAGGAAACTCCAAGGATAAGAAGGCTACTTGTCCTAATGGCAGCAGAGGAGGAGGCAGGTTATGCTGCCCACTTCCTCAGGTTCCTGGCTTTTAATTTTTTTCTTGTCTCTTTACTCTTTGAGATTTATGGATTTTAATCGTTATTTATTTTTTGTTGTTGCTGTAATGGTTCTTTCGAATCGTCATGCTGCACAGTATCAATCACAGTTGTCAGTGCGGATGGCTTCAACCTGTCCCTTTTATGTGATCAAAACTTCTTCTCTTTTATCCCTTCCATTACAATTCTGAAGCAACTTTCATCTTTCCTGGAGTCGGAATTGACAAAACCTGCAAAACTTCAGTTTGTCAAATGGTCTACCCTTTATTATTATAGCACATTTAAAGAGCTACAGGAATTTTGGGCACATCTAGCTTGTGCTAGCAAATCCCAAAAGTTCAGGAGACAGCAGGGAAAATTTACTTATACTAAGAGTTTACTTATACTAGAGTGCATCTAGACTCATGGGGGAATTGACACTGCCATGGTCTCCGGGTAGTATGAATATTATTTCTCCTACAAGTCTGCAATCACTTCCTAAACATGGTACTAGAATCAACCTTCTAGGACAGTGATGGCTAACCTATGGCACTGGTGCCAGAGGTGGCACTCAGAGCCCTTTCTGTGGGCACTCAGGCCATCACCAGAGATGACTCCAGGTATCTTCCTACAGTCCCAGACAGCCCAGGACTTGCTGTGCACAGAGCTATATTAAAGTGACAGCTGTAGCTGGGACTATTTCCTGCTTTATTGGTGTCCTCAGGGCTGGTATCAATGAAAACTGTGACAGAGAAGGGAGTATAAATCACAAATTAAATTTCTGTGTTGGCACTTTGCGATAAATAACTGGGTCTTTGTTGAAGTTTGGGCACTCGGTCTCTAAAAGGTTTGCCATCACTGTTCTAGGATGTGTCCCTTCTGCCTGTTTTCAATCTGCAATTTTAGGAAAATTGGAGGACCTTTAAAGGCTCTTGTGTACATTTGTATTTAATGCAGGAAAAATTATACAAGGATTCATTGGGTGAAGGTCCTTCTCAGTATAAAACTTGGTGGGTGGTTTGGGTGGCCATGGTACTCCTAGAAGGCTTGGGCCCCAGGCTATCGCTCAAATCACCTGTATTATAATCCACTGCTGGTTAAACTGGTTGTGTCTGTTGAATTATTGGACTAATGGATTATCTAGACTAACCAAATACCTTCTATTTGTTGACTCAGATTGCATTAGAAAAATATTGCATCAGTTTTTTTGCACACAGTGTTGGAGATCTAATCTGTCAATGCAGAAAACAGGAGTAGTTTTCACCTGAAATGCCATGCATCACATTTACTGAAGGTTTTAGACCATTTTTTGGCTGTTCTTTCTAGTGCAAACTTCTTGCACATGTGTTGCACGTGACCCTTTTGTGGTGCAGCTGCATCATGTGACACAAATTAGGGGGAGTTCTGGTGCTTAGTCAGACCCTGTGCTAGATTAAACATGCAAGTCCGACAGAAGTGTGTCGCACGGCCCATGTTAAAGATAAACCAGAAAAAAAGTGGTGCACTCTGTCGGGCCAGTTCAGGGAGCACCAGATTCATGAAGAACATGAAATCATGAATCTGGCGCACCCTGCATTATACATAGTCAAGCCACACTTAGTGCAGTTTGAACCATTCTTAGTAAATGTGCCCTATTATTATCCATCTAGTTCTGTAAGCTGACAATGTGGTTAGATTATCAGGGTACAGGTTTATATACACTTTCATTTAGCTTCTGAACATTGTACTAGTATCTGCACTGGTATAAAGACTGACACATTAATACATCTCCCCCACTATGTACATGGCCAGTCAGTAATTTAGATCACTGTGCCATAATCATATATAACCTTCATTGTATTCATGGTCTGTGAGAGTTTAATATTTTTGTCTTGAGCAGTCTCTTAAAGTGACATAAATATTTCAGCTCTTTTCTGTAAAACTGGATTTCTTTTCCTGCTTTTTACCACACTCTGGTGAAATATAACACTGATCGGTCATTATTTATTTACCACTGTAATGGGTGGAGTGAATAAATGACTTTAATACTCAGCATACAACACACTAGGAAGGGTAAGAGCAAAGTGGCAGATAGGTTACTCATATTATTAATATTATTATTTATAGAGCACCAATAATTCCAGGGTGCTGTACAAGTCATAGGGGATTCACATACAATACATTAAGACAAAAACAATTGCAAGTAGAAATACAAGATTACAGAGCAGGAATGGAAGGAGGACACTGCCTCTCCCATATTATTCTTCCTTTTTCCTATCCGATTAATTTTATCAGATTAATGGAGATTAAAGCACTGAATGTCAAGCTACAGGAAAGTTGTAATGAGGTTGTGGGTTTTGCAGTTAAATGTAGTGCTTACCTAGCAGAAGCAGGGCAGCCATCAGGAAATTCGGGGCCCCATACAGCAAAAGTGTCTGGGCCCCAACACACCCCAAAACCGAACAAGCCTCCTGCCATATGCCCTCTGTGTATAGTGCCACATTTTAACAAGTCACATCATTGTGTTTATTATCTCTGTACAGTGACATCGCTGTGTGTATTATTCCTGTACTGTGACATCACTGTGTTTGTTATCCCTGTACAGTGACATCACTGTGTTTATTATCCCTGTACAGTGACATCACTGTGTTTATTATCCCTGTACAGTGACATCACTGTGTTTATTATCCCTGTACAGTGACATCTCTGTGTGTATTATCCCACTGCAGGAAGAGTATATACCCCTCACACTACAACTGACCACACTGTTCCCCCACATATATCATATATACCCCTCACACCACAACTGATCACACTGTGCCCCCCACATATATCATATATACCCATCACACCACAACTGACCACACTGTACCCCACATATATCATATATACCCCTCACACTACAACTGACCACACTGTTCCCCCACATATATCATATATACCCCTCACACCACAACTGATCACACTGTGCCCCCCACATATATCATATATACCCCTCACACCACAACTGACCACACTGTGCCCCCACATATATCATATATACCCCTCACACACACTCCAAAATATCCAATGTAAGGTGAAACAAGTAGTCTTCTTTATTCCATGTTTAAGCAAGAGTACAATAAAGTAGAGCGATGTTTTGGCTCACAGGGAACCTTTATCAAGCTTGATAAATAAGAAAACGCTGAAAACCATAACAATAACTGATGACAATAACCCCACACCACAATGCTGGCTCACTATAGACACTAGGAATATAACAGGACATGTACAGTACAAGCTCAGAGATGTCTCACACTAGAAGGTTAGTCAGTTAATACATTACCGGTACTGCAGAAGTGGCGTCTAGTACCTCACAGGTGACTTCTACTTCTACTTCAGGGCCAGAATCGACGTAACCTATGGCTAAAGAATCTTCCACCAGATGTCTTTTGCAGCGCATACCCCACACTGTTCACCTAAAAATACCACAGTTACTCACAGTATAATGTCACCTGATTAACAGAAATATGCCCCCCCAAATATACCCCACAATAAAACCTCTGTGTTCCCTGCATATATTACTATACTACAGACCCTGAGTAATACTGTACCCCTAATTATATGTCACCCCCCAATTACACAATATATGGTTCCCCCATGACTTCATTTATATATTGCCCCCTTTAATGAATTAATTTACCGACTTATGGCCCTTTCTGATATACTGGGGCGCCACATGAATTTTAGAGACTGGACCCTCTAATTTAATTATTTAATATACTGCCCCCTCACCCCACCCTGTGAACTATTTTACATACTGGGCCTCACCCCCAATAAATTTCATACACTGGCTTCCTCTAAACTATTTTATATTCTGCCCCCTCCATTAATTATGCAGTATACTGGACCCCCAAATGAATTTTGTACACTTTACTCTTTGGTTCAGTAAGATCACAGGGAAACTACATTTATACAGGTTTTATTGAATTTTAATACATCTTAAAAAATTAAAACCTCATCACGAGTATAAGCCAAGTTTTTCAGCACAAAAAATGTGCTAAAACCTCAAACTCAGCTTATACTCGAGTCAATAAAAAAAAAAGAAAGTCAAAACCCACCTTTCCTGCGGCAGGTGCGTTTTGACTTTCTTTTTTTGAGTGCTACAAGGGGCAGGAGCTGGCTATATTCGGGGGCAGGAGCTGGCTATATATACGGGGGCAGGAGCTGGCTATATTCGGGGGCAGGAGCTGGCTATATTCGGGGGCAGGAGCTGGCTATATTCGGGGGCAGGAGCTGGCTATATACGGGGGCAGGAGGAAGGCTATATACGGGGGCAGGAGGAAGGCTATATACGGGGGCAGGAGGAAGGCTATATACGGGGGCAGGAGGAAGGCTATATACGGGGCAGGAGGAAGGATTTATAGGGGCAGGAGGAAGGCTTTATAGGGGCAGGAGGAAGGCTTTATAGGGGCAGGAGGAAGGCTAAACGGGGGAAGGATCTGGTTATATGTACGGGCAGGAGGAAGGCTATACAAGGGCAGGATATGGTTATATATATACGGGGCAGGAGGAAGGCTATACAATGGCAGGAGCTGGCTATATACGGAGGCAGAGGCAGGCTATATCGGGGGCAGGTGCTGGGTATATATGGGGGCTGGCTGGCTGTATACGGGGCAGGAGGAAGGCTATATCAGGTTGGCTTATACTTGAGTGTATAAGGTACTGAGATGTGTGAGGAGTCATGAGCTGACGTCTTCATTGCTACCATTTTGAGGGCTGTGCGACATTTTGATCAGTTTTTATTACATTTTTTATGTTATGTAAAATTGTGTAAAAGTTGCGTTTCGGATATTTGGGCGCTATTTTCAGTAATGTGGTTCAACACCAGCAATAACCGTTTTTATATTTTGATAGATCAGATATTTTGAGATGCGGCGATACCTAATGTGTTTGTGATTTTTACTGTTTATTAAATTTAATATCAGTTCTAGGGAAGGGGGGGATTTATTTTTTATACTTTTTTTTTACTACTTTTTAGAGTACTTTAACCCTAGATGGTGTTATCATTCCTACCATATACTACAATACTACTGAATATGTATTGCAGTTTATGGCATTTTTATAAAGTATTCATTACAATGAGCCACTGGTACATTGTAACGAAACTGCAGATGCCATGCAGCCTTGGGTCTGATGAAGACCCAAGGCTATTATGGCAACCAATGATAGGAATAAAGATGGTGGCGCCGCACCTCTGTGCCATACATGTAAACCTCAGAGCGTGAGGGAATTAATATTCTACCCCCCCCACACACACACACAATTAACTATTTAATATGCTGCCCCCCCATAATAAACTATTTAATATGCTGCCCCCCCATAATAAACTATTTAATATGCTGCTGCCCCCCCCACACACAATTAACTATTTAATGTGCTGCCCACGACAAATTAATTAATTTAGATATTTATGCCCCCACCATCTTTTAATACTGTTTGATAAAAAAAAAACATTTTACTCACCTCAGGTCCCGTGTCTTGCTTCGTCTTGCCGCGTCCGGGAAGGAAGGGGTGCGCGGCCGCGTGGTGACGTCATCACGCGGCCGCGCATCCCAGTTCATGGAGCGATGTGCGCCGGGGTTGTCTTCCGGCCACATCGCTCCAGTAATAGTGCTCGAGCGGCCGGAAATGGCCGCATCGAGCACTATATAGTGACGGGCAGGAGCTTCCGGTCCGGACGGACGGAGGCCCCTGCCCGACTGCCGATGGTCGAGGCCTGCCGGGGGCCACAGCAGGAGCCGGATCATTGGAGCGCCAGCCCGGGGGCCCCCAATCAATAAATTTGCATCCGGGGGCCCGGCGCTGGCGCTCCAAGAGCGCCAATGATGATCCGGCTCTGTGTGCAGCACAGACCGCACAGTCTGCGGCCCACCGGCCGGGCCCCCGGGCCCCCCCCCCCCTAGTGTCTTAGAGTCCGGGCCCCATAGGGCAGTACCAGTTGTACTGCCCTATCGGCGGCCCTGAGCAGAAGCACACAAGTTATAGGGCAAGATTTATCAGAAATGTCTGCGAGCAAAAGTGTTCTAGATAGACTGCTCATAGAAACTAATCAGAGCTCAGCTTTTCTTTTATAAACTGCTGTGGCATGGGCGGCCTGGCCATGTAGACCACCAGGTGAAATCCCGATGGGCCGACTGTCTGGTACTTGTGTCGGGGCAGTCTGGGGCTGGTGTGGGGCCAGGGTACTTCTTTAACCCCTTAACGACCTGGCCCTGTTTTGTTTTTTAATTTCCATTTTTTACTCCCTAACATCAAAAATCTATAACTTATTTATTTTTACACGTAAAGTGCTATGTGATGGCTCATTTTCTGTGTAACAAATTGCACTTCATAGTGATGGTTGAATTTTCCATGCCATGTACTGGGAAGCAAGAAAAAATTTCCAAATGCAGTGAAAATGGTGAAAAAAAGCATTTTAACGGTTTTCTTATGGGCTTGAATTTTACGGATTTCAACTTGCGTCCCAAATGACGAGTCTACTCTATTCTTTGGGTCTGTACGATCACAGGGATACCAAATTTGTATAGGTTTTATAATGTTTTCATACAGTTACAAAAATTAAAACCTCCTGTATAAAAATATATATTTTTTTTATTTTGCCATATTTTGGTGCTAATAACTTTTTCATACTTTGATATACAGAGCTGTGAGTGGTGTCATTTTTTGCAACTTTTGATGACATTTTCAATTATATCATTTCTAGGAGTGTATGACCTTTTGGTCACTTTCTATTGAATGTTTAATATTTTTTTAAAAAAAGTGCCATTTTAGACTTTGGCACCATTTTCCGTTACAGGGTTGAGCACAGTAAAAAACCGTTATTATATTTTGATTGGGCATTTTTGGAAGCGGCAATACCTAATATGTTTATAATTTTTACTGTTCATTTATATTTATATCAGTTCTAGGGAAAAGGGGTTATTTGAATTTTTAGGTTTTTTTATTATAATTTTTTTAAACTCTTTTTTTATTTTTACTTTCACTATTTTTCAGACCCCCTAGGATACTTTAACCCTAGGTTGTTTGATTGATCCTATATGGGGATTTTCCACCTCATTCGTTGAAATGTGCAAATCGCACATTGTAATGAATGGGTTAAAACGAGACAGCCTTGGGTCTTCAGAAGACCCTAGGCTGTCATGGACCATTCGCCGCCATCTTTTTGAAGCCGCCGGCAGCTTTGCACATTACTCTCTATGCACATGACTGTATTATCCCTCTAGTTCTGTGGGGTGACAATGTGGTTCAATTATTAGGGTACAGGTGTAAATACACTTTCATCTGGCTTCTGACACTGTGAGCTCTGCTACATCTCACAGACAAGTGCCTGCCTCCCCCTTCCTCCAGATCACTTATCTCCTTGTAGTTTGTTACACTGTGAGCTCTGCTACATCTCAGAGATATGTGACTACCTCCCCCTTCCCCCAGATCACTTATCTCCTTGTAGCTTGTAGTTTGCAGCCTCTCTGTAATTGGTGAATGTCTCTGAGCTCCGTGCAGGGGGCGTGGCTACAGCCACGCAGTATAGACAGACGGAAATCTCATCTGCACGCTGTAACACAGAAATCCAAGATGGACACCATCCGCCCCAAAGTCAGAAGTTACTGAGTTGTGTCTAGGGGAAGCTGAAATTGTGTACAGCAGGAATGATGGAGACAGGTTGAACTTATATCTGTGAAATGCTGCATTTTTGTTGATAACAGAGCATTAGAGAATGTGTTATTTTGTTCTCCTGAGTACATATGAGAATACCCCTTTAAGGGGATAATACTACAGGTGCTGTTTATAACTGGAGGCCACTTACTTGATTATAATTTGTGGGGGAGGCACTGCCTGAAAAAGCAGTATAAAAATAAATTAAAAAGTAATGGTTTAAATACCTCCCCTTTCCCTAGAAGACATATAAAAATCAATAAAAACTCACCTTGTCCTAAAATGCCCAATGTATCAAAATAGAAAACCATAATGGAAAATATTGGCCAAATGTCCAAAACATCACTTTTTTTGCCATTTTTCCAAACATAGATATTTTAATTAAACATGATCAAATAGTCACATGGGTCCCAAATTTATATAAATGACGTCAGTGTGTCCCGAAAAAAATAATGTCTTGTTATTAGAGATGAGCGAACACTAAAATGCTCGGGTACTCGTTATTCGAGACGAACTTTTCCCGATGCTCGAGTGCTCGTCTCGAATAACGAACCCCATTGAAGTCAATGGGAGACTCGAGCATTTTTCAAGGGGACCAAGGCTCTGCACAGGGAAGCTTGGCCAAACACCTGGGAACCTCAGAAAAGGATGGAAACACCACGGAAATGGACAGGAAACAGCAGGGGCAGCATGCATGGATGCCTCTGAGGCTGCTTAAACGCACCATTATGCCAAAATTATGGGCAACAGCATGGCCATGACAGAGTGACAGAATGAAGCTAGATAGTATCTAAAACATGCAATAATTGACCCTGACACTATAGGGGACGGCATGCAGAGGCAGCGGCAGCAGGCTAGAGAGTGTCATGGCGACATACCCTAAATGGACTCAGGCTTCAAACCAATGGGTGGCAGAGAGGAACCAAAGGAGGTGAGCAAGAAGTGCTCAAATAATATCGGTACATGATAAAAGTTTGCCAGTATATTTTGTGGATTACACAGCAGGGTGGCGACAAAGTTAACATGGAAGCCATGAAAACAACCCAAAATTCTGCCTGACACAGCTCGTTTGATAAGGGGACCATGTATGGAGGCAGTGAACTAGTAGTAGATTAAAGGTGCTGCAGTTAAAACTATGTTAGTTGGATCTTGGCATGGAGCTGGCGCTCCGCTGCCAGACGAGCTTTCGCCAATCCAAGCCCCTGTCTCTAGGCTACTCCCCAAACAGCACTTTTGTATAAGATCAAGTGTAGTAGCGTTCTTATAAGTTTAGGATATGCCGGGTGAGGGGAATGTAAACAGATACGCAAGAAGCGCATGATGCGCATGGAGCTGGCGCTCCGCTGCCAGGCGAGCTTTCGCCAATCCAAGCCCCTGTCTCTAGGCTACTCCCCAAACAGCACTTTTGTATAAGATCAAGTGTAGTAGCGTTCTTATAAGTTTAGGATATGCCGGGTGAGGGGAATGTAAACAGATGCGCAAGAAGCGCATGATGCGCATGGAGCTGGCGCTCCGCTGCCAGGCGAGCTTTCGCAAATCCAAGCCCCTGTCTCTAGGCTACTCCCCAAACAGCACTTTTGTATAAGATCAAGTGTAGTAGCGTTCTTATAAGTTTAGGATATGGCGGGTGAGGGGAATGTAAACAGATGCGCAAGAAGCGCTGAAATAATATCCCTAAATGGTAAAAGTTTGCAAGTATATTTTGTGGATTACACAGCAGGGTGGCGACAAAGTTAACAACTTTGATGTGGAATGCCCTGTAATAGCTCTTGGGCGGTGTGCCTTTTATCGCCTAGGCTCAGCAGTTTCAGCACCGCCTGCTGTCGCTTAGCGACGGCACTGCTGCTGTGCCTAGAGCTACCGACTGATGGCGCCATGCCCACGGATGGTAATTCGGAGGAGGAGGAGGAGGTGGAGGAGGGGTGGGAGGAGGTATAGTAGGCCTTTGAGACCTGGACCGAGGTAGGCCCCGCAATTCTCTGCGTCGGCAGTATATGACCAGCCCCAGGGTCAGACTCGGTCCCAGCCTGCACCAAGTTAAGTGTAGTAGCGTTCTTATAAGTTTGGGATATGGCGGGTTAGGGGAATGTAAACAGATGCGCAAGAAGCGCATGATGCGCATGGAGCTGGCGTTCCGCTGCCAGGCGAGCTTTCGCCAATCCAAGCCCCTGTCTCTAGGCTACTCCCCAAACAGCACTTCTAAGAACCTTTTGTATAAGATCAAGTGTAGTAGCGTTCTTATAAGTTTAGGATATGCCGGGTGAGGGGAATGTAAACAGATGCGCAAGAAGCGCTGAAATAATATCCCTAAATGGTAAAAGTTTGCCAGTATATTTTGTGGATAACACAGCAGGGTGGCGACAAAGTTAACAACTTTGATGTGGAATCCATGAAAACAACCCAAATTTCTGCCTGACACACCTCGTTTGATAAAGGGACGATGTATGGAGGCAGCTATATGGACGACTTTTGGAGGTAGCAATGGAGACAACGTGTGGAGGCTGCTATGGAGACAATTTAATTTGGATAGTGCCTGTATGTGGCAGTCCCAAACATTTTTCAAACCAGAGGAGCAGGTAGGTGGCCCTCCAGTAAAATGGAATAGATTGAGTGCCTGTATGTGGCAGTCCCAAAAATTCTTCAAACCAGAGGAGCAGGTAGGTGGCCCTCCAGTAAAATGGAATAGATTGAGTGCCTGTATGTGGCAGTCCCAAAAATTGTTCAAACCAGAGGAGCAGGTAGGTGGCCCTCCAGTAAAATGGAATAGATTGAGTGCCTGTATGTGGCAGTCCCAAAAATTCTTCAAACCAGAGGAGCAGGTAGGTGGCCCTCCAGTAAAATGGAATAGATTGAGTGCCTGTATGTGGCAGTCCCAAAAATTGTTCAAACCAGAGGAGCAGGTAGGTGGCCCTCCAGTAAAATGGAATAGATTGAGTGCCTGTATGTGGCAGTCCCAAAAATTCTTCAAACCAGAGGAGCAGGTAGGTGGCCCTCCAGTAAAATGGAATAGATTGAGTGCCTGTATGTGGCAGTCCCAAAAATTCTTCAAACCAGAGGAGCAGGTAGGTGGCCCTCCAGTAAAATGGAATAGATTGAGTGCCTGTATGTGGCAGTCCCAAAAATTCTTCAAACCAGAGGAGCAGGTAGGTGGCCCTCCAGTAAAATGGAATAGATTGAGTGCCTGTATGTGGCAGTCCCAAAAATTGTTCAAACCAGAGGACCGGGTAGGTGGCCCTCCAGAAAAATGGAATAGATTGAGTGCCTGTATGTGGCACTCACAAAAATTGTTTCAAACAGAGGACCGGGTAGGTGGCCCTCCAGAAAAATTAAATGCATGAAGTATAGCAAGAGCCAGTGGGCCCTGTCAAAAAATAGCCATTTTCCTCTGCTTTACTGTACAAAGAGGAGGAGAAGGAGGAAAATGAGGAGGAGGAGGAGGAGTGGATCAATTATTCAGGTTGAGCTTCCTTCACCTGGTGGAGATTGGAAATTCTGAGAAATCCAGCCTTTATTCATTTTAATAAGCGTCAGCCTGTCAGCGCTGTCAGTCGACAGGCGTGTACGCTTATCGGTGATGATGCCACCAGCTGCACTGAAAACCCGCTCGGACAAGACGCTAGCGGCAGGGCAGGCAAGAACCTCCAAGGCGTACAGCGCCAGTTCGTGCCACATGTCCAGCTTTGAAACCCAGTAGTTGTAGGGAGCTGTGTGATCATTTAGGACGATGGTATGGTCAGCTACGTACTCCCTCACCATCTTTCTGTAAAGATCAGCCCTACTCTGCCGAGACTGGGGACAGGTGACAGTGTCTTGCTGGGGTGACATAAAGCTGGCAAAAGCCTTGTAAAGCGTACCCTTGCCAGTGCTGGACAAGCTGCCTGCTCGCCTACTCTCCCTCGCTACTTGTCCCGCAGAACTACGCACTCTGCCGCTAGCGCTGTCAGAAGGGAAATACTGTTTCAGCTTGTGCACCAGGGCCTGCTGGTATTCATGCATTCTCACACTCCTTTCCTCTGCAGGGATGAGAGTGGCAAGATTTTGCTTGTACCGTGGGTCCAGGAGAGTGAACACCCAGTAATCGGTGCTGGAATAAATTCTTTGAACGCGAGGGTCACGGGATAGGCAGCCTAGCATGAAATCTGCCATATGCGCCAGAGTACCAACGCGTAAGAATTCACTCCCCTCACTGGCCTGACTGTCCATTTCCTCCTCCTCCAACTCCTCCAACTCCTCTTCTTCTGCCCATACACGCTGAACAGTGAAGGACTCAACAATGGTCCCCTCTTGTGTCTCGCCAACATTCTCCTCCTCTTCCTCCTCATCCTCCTCCACCTCCACCTCCTCCGATATGCGCTGAGAAACAGACCTCAGGGTGCTTTGGCTATCAACAAGGGAATATTCTTCCCCCGTCTCTTGTGACGAGCGCAAAGCTTCCGACTTCATGCTGACCAGAGAGTTTTTCAACAGGCCAAGCAGCGGGATGGTGAGGCTGATGATGGCGGCATCGCCACTGACCATCTGTGTTGACTCCTCAAAGTTACTCAGCACCTGACAGATATCAGACATCCACGTCCACTCCTCATTGTAGACTTGAGGAAGCTGACTGACCTGACTACCAGTTCTGGTGGAAGTTGACATCTGGCAGTCTACAATCGCTCTGCGCTGCTGGTAAACTCTGGATAACATGGTCAGTGTTGAATTCCACCTCGTGGGCACGTCGCACAACAGTCGGTGAGCGGGCAGTTGGAGGCGGCGCTGCGCTGCCCTGAGAGTGGCAGCATCTGGGCTGGACTTCCTGAAATGCGCACAGATGCGGCGCACCTTCGTGAGCAAATCAGACAGATTGGGGTATGTCTTGAGGAAACGCTGAACTATCAGATTTAACACATGGGCCAGGCATGGCACATGTGTCAGTCTGCCGAGTTGCAGAGCCGCCACCAGGTTACGGCCGTTGTCACACACAACCATTCCCGGCTTGAGGTTCAGCGGTGCCAGCCACAGATCAGTCTGCGCCGTGATGCCCTGTAATAGCTCTTGGGCGGTGTGCCTTTTGTCGCCTAGGCTCAGCAGTTTGAGCACCGCCTGCTGTCGCTTAGCGACGGCACTGCTGCTGTGCCTAGAGCTACCGACTGATGGCGCCGTGCCCACGGATGGTAGTTCGGAGGAGGAGGTGGAGGAGGGGTGGGAGGAGGAGGAGGCATAGTAGGCCTGAAACACCTGGACCGAGGTAGGCCCCGCAATCCTCGGCGTCGGCAGTATATGAGCAGCCCCAGGGTCAGACTCGGTCCCAGCCTCCACCAAGTTAACCCAATGTGCCGTCAGCGATATATAGTGGCCCTGCCCGGCAGCACTCGTCCACGTGTCCGTGGTCAGGTGGACCTTGTCAGAAACGGCGTTGGTCAGGGCACGGATGATGTTGTCTGACACGTGCTGGTGCAGGGCTGGGACGGCACATCGGGAAAAGTAGTGGCGGCTGGGGACCGAATACCGAGGGGCGGCCGCCGCCATGAGGTTGCGAAAGGCCTCGGTCTCTACTAGCCTATAGGGCAGCATCTCCAGGCTAAGCAATCTGGAGATGTGCACATTAAGGGCTTGGGCGTGCGGGTGGGTTGCACTATATTTGCGTTTCCGCTCCAGCGTCTGGGGTATGGAGAGCTGAACGCTGGTGGATGCTGTGGAGGATCGTGGAGGCGACGATGGGGTTTTTGTGGCAGGGTCCTGGGCAGGGGGCTGACTAGCAGCTGACACAGGGGAAGGAGCAGTGGTGTGCACGGCCGGAGGTGAACGGGCTTGTTGCCACTGAGTGGGGTGCTTAGCATTCATATGCCTGCGCATACTGGTGGTAGTTAAGCTAGTAGTGGTGGAACCCCTGCTGAGCCTGGTTTGGCAAATGTTGCACACCACAGTCCGTCGGTCATCCGGTGTTTCCTTAAAGAACCTCCACACTTCTGAAGATCTAGCCCTCGCCGCAAGAGCCCTCACCACGGGAGCTTCACTAGTTGACAGTGGCGCTGATGCACCAGCTCTGGCCCTGCCTCTCCGTCTGGCCCCACCACTGCCTCTTCCAACCTGTTCAGGTCGAGGACTCTCCTCCGTCTCAGAAGCACTGTGTTCACCCGGCCTCTCAACCCAGCTTGGGTCTGTCACCTCATCATCCTCCGATCCCTCAGTCTGCTCCCCCCTCGGACTTCCTGCCCTGACAACAACTTCCCCACTGTCTGACAACCGTGTCTCCTCATCGTCGGACACCTCTTTACACACTTCCACTACGTCAAGAAGGTCATCATCACCCACAGACTGTGACTGGTGGAAAACCTGGGCATCGGAAAATTGCTCAGCAGCAACCGGACAAGTGGTTTGTGACTGTGGGAAGGGTCCAGAAAACAGTTCCTCAGAGTATGCCGGTTCAAATGGCAAATTTTCCTGGGAGGGGGCAGACTGGGGGGGAGGAGGCTGAGGTGCAGGAGCTGGAGGAGTGGGGATTTCGGTGACATGGGTGGACTGCGTGGAAGACTGACTGGTGGTGGACAAATTGCTCGAAGCATTGTCAGCAATCCACGACATCACCTGTTCGCACTGTTCTGGCCTCAACAGTGCTCTACCACGAGTCCCAGTAACTTCAGACATGAACCTAGGGAGTGTAGCTCTGCGGCGTTCCCCTGCTCCCTCATCAGCAGGTGGTGTCTCACCCCGCCCAGGACCACGGCCTCTGACCCCTGCAGTAGTTGGACGCCCACGTCCCCGCCCTCGTCCTCTACCCCTAGCCCTGGGGTTAAACATTTTTAAAATGAGAGTTATAACTTTTTTTTTTTTTTTACTTTTTTTTGTTTTTTTTTGTGTTTTTTTGTGTTTTTTGTTTTTTTTTGTGTTTTTTTTTTTTTTTTGAGTTTTTAGAACCAAACAATCCTATCCTATTGCTATGGCTATTTTCTAGCCAAGTATCAAAGGAAGCACACTACTATGCCAGATGAGATGACACTGAGTTAGTGCCTAATAGAAATCCAACCCCTACTGAATTTTCCCACTTCAGCCTTTGCTATGGATATGTGCGCCACTAAGCGCAGAACACAGCGGTCGCAAGTCTCACTACAAATTGCTCAGAATTGGCAAGTACATGCACTGCAGAAACTACAGCCACCAGCAGATCAACCAGAAATCAAATATATAGAACGCTACTGTAGGCTTCAAGAAGCTATTTGTATTCTCCTATGGCTATTTTCTAGCCAAGTATCAAAGGAAGCACACTACTATGCCAGATGAGATGACACTGAGTTAGTGCCTAATAGAAATCCAACCCCTACTGAATTTTCCCACTTCAGCCTTTGCTATGGATATGTGCGCCACTAAGCGCAGAACACAGCGGTCGCAAGTCTCACTACAAATTGCTCAGAATTGGCAAGTACATGCACTGCAGAAACTAAAGCCACCAGCAGATCAACCAGAAATCAAATATATAGAACGCTACTGTAGGCTTCAAGAAGCTGTTTGTATTCTCCTATGGCTATTTTCTAGCCAAGTATCAAAGGAAGCACACTACTATGCCAGATGAGATGACACTGAGTTAGTGCCTAATAGAAATCCAACCCCTACTGAATTTTCCCACTTCAGCCTTTGCTATGGATATGTGCGCCACTAAGCGCAGAACACAGCGGTCGCAAGTCTCACTACAAATTGCTCAGAATTGGCAAGTACATGCACTGCAGAAACTAAAGCCACCAGCAGATCAACCAGAAATCAAATATATAGAACGCTACTGTAGGCTTCAAGAAGCTGTTTGTATTCTCCTATGGCTATTTTCTAGCCAAGTATCAAAGGAAGCACACTACTATGCCAGATGAGATGACACTGAGTTATTGCCTAATAGAAATCCAACCCCTACTGAATTTTGCCACTTCAGCCTTTGCTATGGATATGTGCGCCACTAAGCGCAGAACACAGCGGTCGCAAGTCTCACTACAAATTGCTCAGAATTGGCAAGTACATGCACTGCAGAAACTACAGCCACCAGCAGATCAACCAGAAATCAAATATATAGAACGCTACTGTAGGCTTCAAGAAGCTATTTGTATTCTCCTATGGCTATTTTCTAGCCAAGTATCAAAGGAAGCACACTACTATGCCAGATGAGATGACACTGAGTTAGTGCCTAATAGAAATCCAACCCCTACTGAATTTTCCCACTTCAGCCTTTGCTATGGATATGTGCGCCACTAAGCGCAGAACACAGCGGTCGCAAGTCTCACTACAAATTGCTCAGAATTGGCAAGTACATGCACTGCAGAAACTAAAGCCACCAGCAGATCAACCAGAAATCAAATATATAGAACGCTACTGTAGGCTTCAAGAAGCTGTTTGTATTCTCCTATGGCTATTTTCTAGCCAAGTATCAAAGGAAGCACACTACTATGCCAGATGAGATGACACTGAGTTATTGCCTAATAGAAATCCAACCCCTACTGAATTTTCCCACTTCGGTCTTTGCTATGGATATGTGTGCCACTAAGAGCTAAACACAACGGTAGCAAGTCCCCCTGCTAATTCCTCACAAAATGGTAAAAGATGCAAATTAAAATAAAAAAAGTAGAACGTTATTGTAGCCCTAAGAAGGGCTGTTGGGTTCTTTGAGAATCACTCCTGCCTAACAGTAAGCTAATAGAACACCCTAACGCTTTCCCTGACCAGCAGCAGCTCTCTCCCTAGCGGCATCCAGAGACAGAATGATCCGAGCAGCGCGGCCAGCGGCTAGTCTATCCCAGGGTCACCTGATCTGGCCAGCCAACCACTGCTATCGACGTGTAAGGGTACCACGTCATGCTGGGTGGAGTGCAGAGTCTCCTGGCTTGTGATTGGCTCTGTTTCTGGCCGCCAAAAAGCAAAACGGCGGGAGCTGCCATTTTCTCGAGCGGGCGAAGTATTCGTCCGAGCAACGAGCAGTTTCGAGTACCCTAATGCTCGACCGAGCATCAAGCTCGGACGAGCATGTTCGCTCATCTCTACTTGTTATGTTACACAGGTCCATCACCATATTGTGAAAAAGTCATTGGCCTCAGAATTCGGCAAAATAGAAAAAAAAGTTTCGTTTGTATAAAATATTTTAATTATTGTAGATGTACTGAAACATAAAAGTGGACCTGTCATTTTGAGCATACAGTGAAAGGGAAACAGAGCCCACAACAAAATGCTGAAAACTAGTTTTTTGTCAATTTTACCGCACTTTGTAATTTGTTTCCAGCTTTCCAGTACGCAACATGGAATATTAAATGGTGCCACTAAAAAGTACAATTAGTCCCGCAGATCACAATCCCTCTTACCGCTCTGTAAACGGAAAAATAGTGATGGGTTTTGGAATGAAGGGAGTGAAAAAAAAAAATGTAAAAATGAAAGTGCCGTTTCACCATGGTGACCATGACGATGCTATGTCAATGTCCAAAACATGTAAGTTTGCTTTAAAATTTTAATGGTGAGCTCACTATCTCCATATGCCGTGCACATTTTTTGTATTTTTTCTTTTGCCTTTTTAATTGATCGAAATTAAAAAATATGGACTTTTAATCATTGGAATACAAGTGCTGGTTCCACCTCCATCTTAGTTGCATACGTTTCAAGAGTTGGCACAGACCAAATACCATTTGTGATCCAGGTGAACAGTTCACACCATGCAAGAAAACATATACGAAAGAGGACTATGCCACATAGGTGAGCTGAGAATATATGTATCTTTGTTCTGTTGCTATGACAGCTTCGGGTCACACAAAGAACCGAGGATGCCTCTTTTTACAATATTTATTACAATTTGCAGTTTTCCTTTCCCTAGAACTCATATACATATAAATAAACAGTAAAACTCATTAACCCCTTCACGCTCCGTGGCGGATATATCCGCCACGGAGCGCAGTGACTTAGCGCTCAGTGGCGGATATATCCGCGCACGGCGCTTATGCCGGCTCGGCTCTGGATCAGAGCCGAACCGGCATCGGGAAACACGGGGTGCCGGCTGTAACTAATAGCCGGCACCCCAGTGTAACACCCGCGATCGGAGTTGTCTCCGATCGCGGGTGCTTAACCCGTTAAATGCCGCGGTCAGCGCGACCGCGGCATCTAACAAGCATCTGGGGGGTCTTTCCCCCACGATCGGCCCCCCCGAACCGTTTTCGGGGGGCGCCGATCGTTGCCATAGCAACTCTGGGGTCCGATCTGGACCCCAGAGTTACTTGCAAGAATTGCCAGTAAGATGGCGTCTGTGACGTCATCTTACTGGCACAGTGCCAGCCTATGCAAGTGTATAGGCTGACACTGATAATACTCTGCAATACATCAGTATTGCAGAATATTATCATGAAGAAGCAATCAGAAGATTGCTTCTTCATGTCCCATGGTATAAAAGTGAAAAAGTAAAAAAAAAAAAGTTATTCAATAAAAAAATAAAGTCATAAATCACTAAAAATGCCCCAAACTCCCAAAACATATAAAGAGACATATAACTCAAAAAAAAGTCTAAATCATAACACAAACCCCACATATATAGTATCACCGCGTCCGTAACAACCCGTAGAATAAAAGTAAATCATTATTGAACCCCCACGATAAACGCCGTAAAAAAAAACTGTTATAAACCCTCCAAAAATTATGATTTTTACCTTTTCAATCCCACAAAAAATGCTATAAAATGCGATCAAAAAACCATATGTACTCAGACATGATACTGGTGCAAAGTACAACATGTCCCGCAAAAAACAAGCCATCAACCAGCTCCGTAGCCAAAAAAGTAACAATGTTATGCCACTTGGAAGATGGCAATACATAAATGATAGATTTTTCCCCACATTAGGGTTTTGTTTGACAAATTTAGTAAAACGTAAGAAAATATATTCATGTCTGGTATCCCCGTAATCGTATCGACCCATAGAATAAAGATAACATGATTATTAGTCTATACGGTGAACACCAAAAAAAAAAAAGTAAAAAATCCAGTACAGAATTGATGCTTTTCTACTCCTGCCCTCAAAAAAAGTTCCTAAATTTTCAACAATAGGTGATACCAACCCCAAAATGGTAACAATGGAAAAAGCATCTCATCCCGCAAAAAAAATGCCGTCACATGGCCCCAATAACGAAAAAGCGAAAATTTTATAGCCTTCAAAAGGGGCCAATGAGGAAACTAAAATCCTGGCAGCTGCAGCGCCCTCCTTCCCTTCTGCACCTCGCTGTGCCCCCATAAAACAAGTCACAGCCACATGTGGGGGGTCGCTGCACTCAGGAGAAATTGCAGAAAAAATTGTATGGTGGGTTTTCTCTTTTTATATTTTGGAAATGTGTAAATTTTAGTGCTAAATGAACGTATAAGGGAACAATATGACCATTCTAAATTTCACCTCCATTTTGATTCAATTACTATGAAGATCTCAAGGGGTTAACAATCTTCGTAAAAGCTGTTTCTGATAGCTTGAGGGGTGCAGATTTGAAAATGGGTAGATTATATAGGGGGTTTTGATGCTAAATATGTAAAATTTCATTCAAAACTGTATTTATCCCCAAAATAGTCAATTCTGAAAATCCGGAAAAGCGATATTCTATTTGTAAGCCGCGTGACATCAAAATAAATTATCCAAACATTTCAGAAATTATGAAAATGTAAAGTAGACAAATGGGAAATGTTATTCAGCAACTTATTTAGGTGGTAAATCTATCTGCCTGAAAACGCAATGATTTTGAATTTCGAAAATGGCAAATTTTTCAAAAAATTTATCATATTTTCTTTTTTTTGTAAATAAACGCAAAAATTATCAGCCAAAATTTACCACTAAAATGAAGTACAACATGTGGGGAAAAAACAATCTCAGAATCGCTTTGATAAGTAACAGTGTTCAAAAGTTATAACCATATAAAGCGACGCAGGTCAGAATCCAAAAAATCGGGCTGAGCCTTAAGCTACAAAATGGCTGCGTCCTTAAGGGGTTAAACATGTTAGGTATCGCCGCGTCCCAAAATGTCCGATATATCAAAATATAATAATGATAATTCCCAGCGTTTAACCCCATAATGGAAAATAGCACCTAAAGTCGAAAATTCCATTTTGCAAAAACATAAAAATTTCAATATAAAAGTGATAAAAAAGGCTGCACAGTTCTAAAAATGGTGGATGGAAATCATCATCAAAAGTCACAAAAAATGACACCAGCTCAGTACACTGAAGTGTGAAAAAATTATTTGAGCCAAAACAAGGCAAAACAAAGAATTTTATTTTGTACAGGAGGTTTTAATTTTTGTAAATGAATGAAAGCATTATAAAACCTACACTCACCGGCCACTTTATTAGGTACACCATGCTAGTAACGGGTTGGACCCCCTTTTGCCTTCAGAACTGCCTCAATTCTTCGTGGCATAGATTCAACAAGGTGCTGGAAGCATTCCTCAGAGATGTTGGTCCATATTGACATGATGGCATCACACAGTTGCCGCAGATTTGTCGCCTGCACATCCATGATGAGAATCTCCCGTTCCACCACATCCCAAAGATGCTCTATTGGATTGAGATCTGGTGACTGTGGAGGCCATTTGAGTACAGTGAACTCATTGTCATGTTTAAGAAACCAGTCTGAGATGATTCCAGCTTTATGACATGGCGCATTATCCTGCTGAAAGAAGCCATCAGATGTTGGGTACATTGTGGTCATAAAGGGATGGACATGGTCAGCAACAATACTCAGGTAGGCTGTGGCGTTGCAACGATGCTCAATTGGTACCAAGGGGCCCAAAGAGTGCCAAGAAAATATTCCCCACACCATGACACCACCACCACCAGCCTGAACCGTTGATACAAGGCAGGATGGATCCATGCTTTCATGTTGTTGACGTCAAATTCTGACCCTACCATCCGAATGTCGCAGCAAAAATCGAGACTCATCAGACCAGGCAGGTTTTTCCAATCTTCTACTGTCCACTTTCGATGAGCTTGTGCAAATTGTAGCCTCAGTTTCCTGTTCTTAGCTGAAAAGAGTGGCACCCGTTGTGTGGTCTTCTGCTGCTGTAGCCCATCTGCCTCAAAGATCAACGTACTGTGGGTTCAGAGATGCTCTTCTGCCTACCTTGGTTGTAACGGGTGGCGATTTGAGTCACTGTTGCCTTTCTATCAGCTCGAACCAGTCTGCCCATTCTCCTCTGACCTCTGGCATCAAAAAGGCATTTCCGCCCACAGAACTGCCGCTCACTGGATGTTTTTTCTTTTTTGGACCATTCTCTGTAAACCCTAGAGATGGTTGTGCGTGAAAATCCCAGTAGATCAGCAGTTTCTGAAATACTCAGACCAGCCCTTCTGGCACCAACAACCATGCCACGTTCAAAGGCACTCAAAGGTGGGGAGGGAAAAATATGCAAAAATCAAAAAGGGCTTCAGCTTTAAGGGGTTAAAAAGAACCTACTATCCCTCCATGTAAAGCATTCATATTTAAGGTATCACACTTTGATTCTTCATGTAAAGAGGCAGCAGTCATATGCTAGGAGGGAAAACTGCAGAAGCCCCACAACAGTGTCTTATAATAGTGTTGCAGTCAAATGACTACTGCAGATATGTCAGGATCGAAGGTAGTGGATCCTCTGAACCACCGTGAACGATGACACAAGCCAACTCCTGGGACCGGAGTCTAAGTGTCTTGGGAACGTAGCAATAGATCAAGGCAGGCAGCGAAGGAGCGTAGTCAGGAATGGAACTGGGGCCACAAGGGAAATCACAATAACAGCACAGGGCAGCAGACAAAGCTTTCTCTAAGGCACAAGATATGGAGAACCTGCAGGGTGTGATGGGTGCACCCGTGACAGTACACCCCCTTCGGCCTCCCCCTCTTCTTGGGCTGGAAATATCTCTGCTGGAGATCATGGTCCAGGATATTGTCCTTGGGCTCCCAAGACCAGTAGTGGAGGAGATGAGGGCCAGGGAGCATTGCACCCCAGCCAGGTGGGAAGAATGTCTCCAAAACAAAATCCTCTTCTGTCTTGCCAGGGGGAAGGCTTCTCGAGAGGGACCACAGGGATGTGATGCCAGGAGACCAAAGCGGCATCCACGAAGTTTCCTGCAGAACCGAGTCCAAGAAAGCAGAGACCTGGATCTGGGTGCAGGTGCCAATGCTGAGAAGCTTAGGAATAGTCAGGTGTGGAAAAGCTTTTATTACACCTAGGGATCCCAAGAACCCTAGGTGCTGGCATTTCCCGGACGTTGAGGATGGAAAGGACAAGCCCCAATGAAGTGCTCAGGACTGGCACAATACAGGCAGAGGTTCCTCTGATGTCTTCTGGAACGCTCCTGGGAGGAGAGTCTAGCTCTGTCCACCTGCATAGACTCCTCTGTAGATGGTATGGGTAGACACCAGGTCACGAGCGGCTAAAGCGTACTTATTGTGAGAAGAGAGTTCCTTTTTGAATGTTGTGGACAGGGCCGCTGCTGAGCCATGATGATTGGACCGAATAGGTAGAAGAACCTCGGCGGGATCTATGGCCGGATCTTATTGTCAAGATTGGAGGTAGTGAATCCTATGAACCACCGCGGACGATGACACAATGCCAACACCTGGGACCGGAGTCGAAGTGTCCAGTATTTGAGCCCGACTCAAAGCAGGATGGTCTTTCTGCACCGTGGTACCACCAGGTCATTCCGCAGGCGTGACTTGTCCGTGGTGGCAGCCAAGGTTGAGGTACAGGAACGGCAGGCAATCTCGTCGGGGACAGGCAGGAAGTCAGGACGGGCAGCATGTCATCAGAGTCGGGGACGTAGCAATAGGTCAAGACAGGCAGCGAAAGAGCGTAGTCAGGAACGGAACAGTGGTCACAACGGGAAATCACAATAACAGCTCAGGGCATAAGGCAAAGCTTTCTCTAAGGCACAAAGATCCAGCAGGGTATGATGAGAGAGGCAGGTTTAAATAGCCTTCTGTGAAATGACCAGCACCATTTAACGCTGCGCTGGCCCTTTAAATTTCCTGATGCCAGTGCGTGCGCCCTAAAAGATGGGGACACACGTGCACGGGCTGCAGATGGGAATCCGGTGCTGGGACAGGCGAGAAAGGTCAGCGCCGCGAATAAACAATTATTTAACAGAAATCATAGATCAAAAATAAATTTATAAGCAACTTAAATGTCCATCATTGGTTTAAGGAAAATAGGAAGAAATAAACCAACCTTTCCAACCTCTATGTATCTGACCCATCTTGGCTCTGATATAATGAATGTGACTGCAGTCATATGCTGGAAGGACTCCCTATGGATGGGTGATCTGGTCCTGGTGTGCCAGTGATAGTACTTTATGATGGTGATAATTAGGTAAATGGTCTCCCTGTTGACGCCAACTATATGTAATGCTATTCCATAAATGATATATGAGTATCTAAGAGATGGCAGACTTGGTATTTTAGTTTGTGGGACACCTCCTGCCATATATGCCTCCCTTGGGACTCAGTAGTAAAGTGCTCCATGGTCTCCTCTTGCTGACATCCTAAGGGGAACATACGCTCAGCGATACTGAAGGAATTTAAGCTCAGGAATTTTAGATTGCCCTTAACAAAGAGCTTCCCATGCAGAGATAACCAGGCAATATAAAAAAATGGGATTATGGGAACTCCTGAGGCCTAAATGTATAAGAATTAGGAACATGTTATTGGACCTGACGAAGGGAACAGTCCATTCCCAAAACGCGTTGTTCACCTGTTTAATGCATTGTGAATAAAACGCTGTGTCTACCAAGCAGCGCAGTACAGACCTGTACCTTTGCTTCTTCCTCTTCACTCAATTCTACTTCCAAAGTGTCACCCTGCCAACCATTGATGAGAGGAAAGCTCTTTGCTTCTCTATACAAAGATATCAGTCAATCAATAAATTGTCCCGGAATACCGTACTTTGACAAAGTGGCCCATCGTGGTCAACCCTGTCAAATAGTATAGCCTGATCAAGACTCACAACATATCTCCCACCCTTCAAGGCTTTACATCTCTCAAACATCTCTCTTATTGAGATAACTGTGCCATACTGAGAGCCTGCCAACCGTGCTGGGCACAAACAAACTACCCTGGAAAACAGAATTTTTTCCAGAATTTTTACATCTACATTCAAAAGGGCGATCAGCCTCCAGTTCTTAATGTTACTAGGCTCCTTACCTTTATACCGGAGAATAAGGGAGGACACTCTCATGGATGGAGGCATCAGATTGTTTTCCAGACAGTTGGTATAAACATCCACAAGGATCATAGCTGAGAGGTCTTTAAATGTCCTGTAAAATTCAGCTGTTATCCGATCTGGACCTGGTGCCTTCGCACTTAACATCAATGGCCTCTTTAACCTCCTACTTTGTTATTCCTGCTTGTCAGGGCTGTGAGTCTGTGGACCCTCTGGACCACCACGGGAGATGGTACTAGCCGACAGCTGGAACTGGAGTCTAAGTGGCACCTGGTCTTCACCAGAGCCCGCTGCAAAGCTGATGGTCTTGCTGCAGCAGGGTACCACCAGGTCATTCCACAGACACGACTAGCCCACAGTGGCAGCCAACGTCAGGCAACCGTAGCTGGCACACGGGACAGGAACACAGGATACAATGGAGACACAGGACTGCTGGAGACACAGGAACACGGAGGAACACTTGTAACGCTGGAGACACAGGAACACAGAGGAACACTGGTAACACTGCAGACACAGGAACACGGAGGAACACAGGTAACGCTGGAGAGACAGGAACACAGGTAGCACTGGAAACACAGAAACACAGAGGAACACTGTTAACACTGCAGACACAGGAACACGGAGGCTTTCTCTTCACAGTAATACTTGAAGATCTGGCAGGGAATGATGGGAGCCGCCGGATTAAATGCATTCCCGAAAGTGGCCAGCGCCAATCACCTGTGCACTGGCCCTTTACATCTTGAAGTACTGCCCCGCGCGTGGTGGCCCAGCTCCCTAGTCCGGGCAGGAGCATGGAGAGGTAAGTCCATGGCAGTGGGAGCGGGACCGAGGCAGCGGAGAGAAGCACAGGTGCATCCGCGATCTGTGGTATGGATCGCGGGGGTGCCCGTGCCTGTGACACTGCTCTCAAAGGAGGAAAATACTAATCTCTAGTGCCAGGACCTGGAATTCCCTCCACAAATTGAGCCATTTTATCTTTATCTAAAACCTTTTTCTGAAATAATTCAGCATAGTAAGATTTCACCACCTCCGAGATTCCTGCAAAACTCCCTGGGAGTCAGTAAGACCTGTGATCGATTTCTTAGCCACACGTTCCCAGCAATTCTCATAGGGGTCAGGGGCCCCTAAATTCCCATAATCCCGCTCAACAACCAGGGAACAGCTGGATTCTCTTGGTCACTGTCTGTGGGCCATAGATGTTAATTAGCAAAAGCCGCCTACCGTGGATGGTCACTTCAAGCACCAGGAACCTCCTCATAGCAACCTATGTCAGTTTGTGCAGGTCTGTGGTGTTAAACAGTGTATAGACAGCTGCACAGCTCCACAGCCAGTGACCAGTAAGAAGGACCAGACCGCCACTCACGTTCAGCCTCACAGAGGAAGTTGACATCAGGGTAGAGATATCTCAGGTGGTCAAAGCAGAGCAGAAACCCCCATCATCATGAGTCATCCTCCCCCTGTCTGCCATCTGTTTCCATGTCTGACTCTACTGCAGCCTCTACAGGAGGGAGCTTCTTTTTAGTTAGGGGGTCCCCGTGTCCACGTCACACTCATTTTTAAAGCGTTGCAACTGTTGCTCATAATCGTCATCTGACTTCACCACTGGCTTTCCTCCTTGTTTTCTGGCCTAAGTTACACTCATTCCTCAGGTTTACGGGAGTATCTATTTTCTTTCTTTTGTTCTTTTTCACTAGGTGCTACAGAGGTGGCTGCCTGACGCTGGTTCTGGGTGACAACCTCCATACACCTCTGTCTGACCGCTGAGGTGCTGGTACTGTATCACCTGACCCCTGTTGTACCTCCCCCCTCCAGGACCCATCTTCTCCAGGACACAGTTAATCTCCCCCCAGCACTACCACCGCCAGCTCTTAGTGAGTGCAGCTTAGAGTCATAGTTCACTACCTTCAGGGTTCAAAGTTTTTAGTGAGTGTAGACAATCAATTTGCATCTGCAACATTTCTTTATGGTGGCTTAGCTCCCCCATTCTCCTTACCAGGTCCAGGATCTCCTCCGCCATCTGCTGCTCAGGCGCTTGCGTGGTCTCTTTCACCTGCCATGTTGGTCTCGGTAGTCCTCCAGGCTTTGTCCATTCGCATGTCTCCTTCTGCTTCACATCCCACAGCTGATCTGGTGTGGCCTGCAAAGGCCATGCTGGTCACCACTTCCCTCTGCTACAGACTTTCTTGCAGAGTCTGCCTCTCTAGAGATGTTCTCCTCTGTCTGGGTGCAGGAGTAGGGGGATGTGTACCTGCTGCTTGTCAGACACTCTGCTTCACCTGTGCTCCTCCATGCTGGACTGGTTTGGAACGTACTTCATTCTTTGCTGCACTCACATTCTTTACATAAACTTTCTTCTCAACGTTACATCTATTCAGTTGATTCTCTTGCAGACTAGTGACTTTAAGATTTGCATTCACCTTTAGAATTGCTTGGAAGTTTTCTCCCAGTGTAGGCCTGGAAGACTGGGCCTTGCTTGGAGAGCATCCTCACCCATGGTGGCCCGCCTAGGCTAGCTCCAGACATCGGGATTCTCAGGAGCTCAACTCACATACAGCCTCACTTCTAGGAGGCAGGACTATAGTAGTTTTACTCTCATATATAGGAGGCAGTATTATAGTAGTTATATTCTTGTACATAGGGGGCAGTATTATAGTAGTTATATTCTGGTACATAGGAGGCTGGATTATAGTAGTTATGAAAAACAAACAAAAACAGAAGTGTCAGCTCACCTGGCCAGTAGCTCAAGTCCATTGAATTATAGAAGCGATTTATTCTTTATACTAACGTCTGTTATATTTGTAATATCACTATTCCAATGCCCAATTGTCTTAAAGTGTAACTGTAAAACTGTAGTGATTTTACCAAATTATTATATGTGATTCCCCCTTTGAAAACAAACAGAACAATGCCTACTTTGTGCTCCTCATCCTTTTCTTTCCAAATCTATGGCATTTTTTCTTCTGAAAGTGTTTGACAAAAATCTTTCTCACCAGAGGGGAAGTGGGTGGAGACTAATGTCTGTCAGTCTGTGCCCTCAGGCTGAGGCCAGCTAGCTTACCCACAGATCCCATGATGCCTTGTGTTCTCTCTCAAAGTAATTTAGCAATTTAGTAATTTAATTTCCCACAAGTAAATCCAGTGAACATTGCACATACAGGATGTATTTGGCATCCTGGCAGCTTCCATCACATGGAGGAGCAGGGGACATGCAATAAGTGGTAGAAATCATTAGTACATGAAGTCTATAGCTTGTGTTGTGCACTAAGGATTAATAGCTTATCTGCACATAGCTGATACTGCGGATGAAAAGGTGGAGGAAGTTAGCAGCACGAAGAGCAGAGACAGACTGATAAAGCTCTGTAGAATCACAGCCTGGCATGGAAAAACTGGGAGCAGGGAGATGTTGTACCTCGCTATTCTGTGCAGGAGACATCTGCATTCTCTGTTCTGTATACTTCCAGCTCTGCTACATTCACTGACACATGACCTCCTCCTCTGTGAGCAGGGAGCAGCAGCTCCGCCCCTCCCATGAAAAGATCTGAGAAACATAGTGTAAACAACATACAGATTCATAGGGCTTATCAGAACATGGAAAGTAGGCTGCCATTGCAGCACTTAGGTAATCTGAGGGGGATAGCAAAGAAACTACTGCATATAGGTAACAAAGATAATAGGCAAAGTTGTTTTACATCCCAAAATATTGATTTGTTGAAAACAAAAAACCTGTCAGGGTTAGTGGTAGTAGATCCTTTATATTACCGCGGATGGTGACGTAAGTCGACGCATGTGAACGGAGTCTAAGTGGTACCAAGTTTTTACCAGAGCCCCCACAAAGCCGGTTGGACTTGTTGCGGCGTGGTACCACCAGGTCATTCCACAGGCGCGACTTTGTCCCAAGACCAAGTACAGAATCGTAAGGCAAGTTCTTGATGAAGACAGGCAGCACAGAATCACAGTCGGGGACGTAGCGGAAGGTCAGGAAGGGCCGCATAGGAGCAAGGTCAGGAGCAGAATCGACATCACAACGGGAAATCAGGATAATTGCATAAGGCATCAAACAAGCTTTCTTTAAGGCTATGAGGCATAAAGATCTGGCAGGGGACACAGGAAGGGGCTGTGAATTTATCATGGAAGGTGGCCGACCAGTGCCAATTGTCGGGCACTGGCCCTTTAAATTTTACAGAGCCGCCGCCCGCACACCCTAGGAGGCGAGGGCGCGTGCACTGAGCTGCAGTAGACGCTGCTGGAACCCGGCGAGGTGAGTGAGGCTGCGGGAGCAAAGGGGCACATGGAGGTACATGGGTGCGCCTGCGACCTGAGACATGGGTTGCAGGGGCCTCCCATGACAGTACTTCGGCCTCCCCCTCTTCATGGCCTGAAATAACCTCTAAAGAGCACTACGATCAAGAATGTTGTCTTTTGGCTCTCAAGACTTCTCCTCTGGCCCGAACCGCTTCCCTCTGGCCGACTTCATACCCAGGGCCTCTTTTATATATGTATCAGATGCAAATGGCACCATGCTCAAGGAATGTTTCCGGACCTTGACATTGATAACTTTAGATAGAAGAATACATATCACTCCGGCACTTGATGTTGTTTTGTCCCGTATTTATTACTGGTCGAGTCAACATCAAGTGCCGGAGTGATATGTATTCTTCTATCCATAGATTTACAAGTTGGCTAATAGGTCCTCCAATGTACAGGTACTGAAAACATCCAGCGCTGGTGCAGATACACTGAATGCCTTGTGCTGAGCACTTGTGTGGAGAATGTTATTACTATAGCCTGGGGGAAAGAAGAGAAAGGTGTGGAACATGACTGAAACCTTAATCCTGTTTACGACCACCCGCTGTTTTATGATGGTGGAACCATGCAGATTCTATTTATCTACAGCAACATCTTTTGTCATCCCTGCAGTAACTCTCCTGCTCCTGCAATACAGCATCAGTCCAGTGTATTAATGCCTCTGTCTCCTCTTATTTACACTACATAACACTGAATGAGCACTATGAGGTGAAAAGAGGCAGCGGCAGTGATTGCCAAATTCTTGGTGGTGACTACTGTCCCCATTAACTGGGAAACTATAAAATAAAAAAATTACAAACTTTAACTTCTCTTTAACCCCTTAACGCTCTGCGCCGTAGCTCTACGGCGCAGAGGTATAAGGGATGTATGAAGAGGGCTCACGGGCTGAGTCCTCTTCGTACAAAGGTGGGGGTTTTTGCATAATGCATAAAACCCCCACCGCTAATAACCGCGGTCGGTGCTAGCACCGATCGCGGCTATTAACCCCCCCGTTGCCGCCGGCAAAGTCGCCGGCGGCATTTAAAAGACGATCGCCACGCGATCATTTTCGATCGCCACGCCCCCCAAACGTCATCGGGGGTGGCGATCGGTTGCCATGGTAGCCTCGTGTCTTCTTTTGACACGAGGCTATCTGGCAGCTGCGGATTCGTTACAATGAGCCAGTGGCTCATTGTAATGAATGTGCTGCAAAAATGCCATATATTGCAATACAGAAGTATTGCAGTATATGGTAGCAGCGATCTGACCATCTAGGGTTAATGTACCCTAGATGGTCTAAAAGATAGTGAAAAAAAAAAGAAAAAAAAAAGTTTAAAAAATAAAAAAAATTAATAAAATATTAAAAGTTCAAATCACCCCCCTTTCCCTAGAACGGATATAAAATATAATAAACAGTAAAAATCACAAACATATTAGGTATCGCCGCGTCCCAAAATGCCCGATCTATCAAAATATAAAAACGGTTACAGGCGGCAGTGACCTCCAAGGCGGGAAATGGCGCCCAAATGTCCAAAATGCGACTTTTACACCTTTTTACATAACATAAAAAATGAAATAAAAAATGATCAAAATGTCGCACAGACCTCAAAATGGTAGCAATGAAAACGTTGCCTCATTTCGCAAAAAATGACCCCTCTCACATCTCCGTGCGCCAAAGTATAAAAAAGTTATTAGCGTCAGAAGATGGCAAAAAATTTTTTTTCTTTTTTGTACACATTCGTTTAATTTTTGAAAATGTATTAAAACACAATAAAACCTATATAAATTTGGCATCACCGCGATCGCACCGAACCAAAGAATAAAGTAGGTGTGTTATTTGGAGCGAAGAGTGAAAGTCGTAAAAACTGAGCCCACAAGAACGTGACGCACGTGCGTTTTTTTTTCAATTTTTCCACATTTGGAATTTTTTTTCAGCTTCGCAGTACATGGCATGTTAATATAAATAACATTACGGGAAAGTAAAATTTGTTACGCACAAAATAAGCCCTCACACAGGTCTGTACACGGAAAAATGAAAAAGTTATGGATTTTTGAAGTTGGAGAGCGAGAAATGAGCCGAAAAACCCTCCGTCCTTAAGGGGTTAAAGGGGTATTCCCACAAAGATAAGATTCTTAAATTTACTCAGGATAACAAATCTTCTTGTATGATAGGGCATGGCAGATTCTTCTCATGAATAGTTTCTCCTGTCTGCTTCTCCTCTACGCCTCCAGTTCCTCCCCCCTCCATTTCAAGACCAGCTCACACACGGACACATCCTGCTGGCAAGCAGCATCCTACAGAGACTTGCTCTACAAGCTACAGGCGAGATTATATTTTTATCCGGGGTAGGGGGCACTTTGTGTGTATTATAACTCAGATGTAGCAGAGCTGACAGTGCTTGTTATAGCTCAGATGTAGCAGAGCTGAAGTTTGTTATATGCATCTCATGATTATCATCATCTTTCATTTTTGATCTGTCCCAACTTTTTTTTTCTCTGTGTCAGATACTATTTAATGTTCAGTAACTAATAAAAGTGTAAATAAATCCGTCCCCTGATAATCTATCTGGCACACTAGCTGCTGCCGGCGACTTTTCACTTTTCTACGCCCTGTCTGGCGTAGAATAAACATTGCACAGCAACCTGCCCCCATACATCAAGAGGCATAAGGCACAGGCGCCGGCACATGATAAATATCCCCCCATGTGTGTATAAATGTAAGGATGTGTACACACTGTATAATGGGTGTATATATGAGTGCATAAATGTGTATGTTTAAGTGTATACATGTGAGTAAAAGTGTATAAATATATGCTTATATGTACATATGTATATGTACATATATATTTATATATGCGCATATATCTATATATATATATATATATATACACATATGTACATAACTTGTGTTATGGTAAAAATATGCAATATACCTTTTGGTAGCCTACCTAGCAAAAAGGTATAGCTATTAAGCCACCATGTTCTTAAAAATGTATCTGTTGGTTAAGACCCATTCAGATCTATTTATTAATTGGTTATCCTCTTAATGACCTAACTATGTAATTGCCTGGCTAACATAAAAGTATCATGATGTACATTTATGTCATGATGATCAGCCAATCCAGTTCCCTATGCTGTACTGAGGAGCCCCAATCAGGTCAAAACAGTGCTGTCTACAGTTGGGAGTCTGTTCATTCTGGAAAAGGTATACTGTTTTGGTTTTAATCTTGCATCATGTCATAAGGCCTCTTGTAGGTCATTCTTCTTATCAAGGGAGCTGCCTTACAAGGTAGCTAAAAGAGGTATGGTTTTCCTTATCCCATCCTGGAAAACTTTGCATAATTTCCCAGACTCCAACTACTGGAGCATCCATGGCTATAAGACTCCGTACGCCTACATGTCGGCAATAATTGGCAGTCTCCGTAAGGAGAACTCTATTCCCGACTGATGTGATCAACAGCAATCCTTCCCTGAATAATCTGCAAAACCTCAAATACCATCAGTTTAATTCATGCCATGGTAGATGTACTTGCCCATCAGCCTTCCACAATATCCTCATGGAATATTGTTTCATTCTTTTAAGATGTCCAAAGGATATATTCTACTCTCTGCACTGCATTGCAATTTACCAGCACCGACTTGGATTTACGAATAGAAGAAAGGTTAATTTAGCTCACCACTCCCAGCTTGTCCTCCACCTGTCGTGCACGGACGATCCCGAGACTCCGGACTTCGGACTTTAGTCCAGCACAGGTTCTGGTGGAGTTAAAAATTGATTTTCCTTTATTTAAACAAAGTAAAAAACTGAATAGGGCATACACAACATGATATCCCAAGTTACACGTGAAAAGATCTACGCGTTTCTGCCTAGACGGCCTTAGTCATGATCTATTGAACAAACATTAAAAATCCTACCTTGACTTGGATTTACCACTGATTCTATCCAAGCCACAAATGTAGCAAAAGAGTAATATGTTGCTGAATTCTAGACCACTAGGTGGCAGTCATGTGCAGATACAAGATGCTCTACTGCACATCATTTTTTAAGATGAGGTATATAGCAGCGGGTTGCCTGGCACTGAACCATGGGCTTCAAATTATAAAGCATTTGATTACTCTAGTTATGCAATACAGAACTGGAGGATAATGGAGCCAAATGTTCCTACTGCTTAGTAATACATTCCTGACAATACCGTGCAGATAGTGCCAGGATCTCTTATTAGATTTGATTGAATTTATTGAGTTAACCTGTGTTTGTGTTGGTAATGGTAATCTGACCTCAATGGCATTTATTTTTACTGTATGTTACTAAAACTATCACTTACTTACAGTACTGGATTTTTATTTTTAGGGCTTGCACATCTACTACTGCCTGAGCTATAAATCACTTCTGATCTAATTACTAAGCGACTCAGCCCCTGCATAAAAGAACATTTCGTTTTGGTTAAGTCACATGAATTTTAGTATCATCATTTGTGAGAAAAATGATTTTGGCCACCATTGATTATATATATATGTAGCATACATGTATTTCTGCATGAATGCTGCAAAAAAGGTATCAAAGACATACATTTGGGGAGATTTAGGATGCCTTCTCACATAGTTGCTGGTGGAGGAGCAATCCCCTGGATAGCCTGCATAGCATTTCGGGAGTTACGGGGCAGCTGGTTGTCATACAGGGGCACAAAGGCCCTGCTGAAAAAGCAGCAGAGGCTACAGTAGAAATATTCGCCAGATTTGCTTCATTTTTATTTATCTTTTGTGATTAAATGATCCATACTTTTTGTTGCTGGAGAGATATCAAGTACAACAAGACAGCTGATTGCATGTACCATATTTTCCGGGCCGTTAGGCGCACCGGAATATAAGGCGCATTAGTCCAATGCGCCTTATATATGTAATAATTCCATATATAAGGCGCATCGGACTATAAGGCGCGGGTCGGGGGCGTGGCGGAGGTCCGGGGGCGGAGCGGAGACCCGACGGGACGCAACGCGGCGCTGAGACGCGACGCCGAGACACGACGCGGAACGAGGGGAAGGTGAGCGGGGAAGGTGAGCGGGAGGTGGAGGATGGCAGCGGACCATACTTACATAGGTCCCCGCTACCGGAGACAGCAGATCTCCAGCGGGAACTGCAGACCGACGCGGCAGAAGTTGTTTGTGCCGCGTGGTCTGCAGTTCCCGCTGGAGATCTGCTGTCTCATGTAGCGGGGACCTATGTAAGTAGGGTCCGCTGCCCTGCGCCATACATAGGGCGCACCGGACTATAAGGCGCACTTTGGATTTCTAAGGAAATCCAAGGCTTTTATGTGCGCCTTATAGTCCGGAAAATACGGTATATGTAAGAACATTTGATTTATCCTATGCACTGTAATGTCACATAGTATCATACTACATAAGGTTAAATACATTAGTTCAACATATAAATCATACACTGTTGATCCAGAGGCAAAAAGAATCCTGCAAAACTAACCCCAAATATGGCATTCAGTTAAAGGGAACCTGTCATCAGAAAATTGTCCAATAAGCCATTACCGGTATGTTGTCAAGCAGCTGAGCAGCTTCTAGATTATGTTACTTTCATTACCTGGTGTGGTGGCATCATCCAGAAAATAAACTTTGAGGTGAGATGCAAATTGGTTTAATGGCATCAGGAGGCAGAGATTTTAACACTGCGGTCAGCTTTCTCTACCCCAGAACATCCCTTTCACTGTAATTGATGGTCCTACATCCAGAGACATCATTGACCAGATCTCCTGAAGTCAGGCACATAGGGGCAGATTTATCAAGCTGTCTGAAAGTCAGAATATTTCTAGTTGCCCACGGCAACCAATCACAAATGAGCTTTCATTTTACCAGTGCTCATGAATATTTTAAAGGGGAGCTGTGATTGGTTGCCATGGGCAACTAGAAATATTCTGACTTTCAGACAGCTTGATAAATCTGCCCCAATATGTCAGTCACATGGGAGGAGGTGTTCAGAGACAGGAAAGCTTGACTTTGGTGTTAAACTCTCCGCCACCCTGACTTTATACAACCAATTTACATCTCACTTCAAAGTTGATTTTCGGGATGATGCCACCAAGCTGGGCCATGAAAGAAACATGATCTGGAAGCTCCAAAACCCAAAACACACAGAGTATTATGGTCCAATAATCAACTTTTATTTAGATAATTATATTTAAAAAAAGCCATATATCACAAAACAATACATAAAAACAAGTCAAGAATAGAACTCCAAATAACTATATTGCCTTCAGACTAAGGATACATACAGGAGTATATATCTAATATTATAAGTGCATGGTACACGTAAACTTATAAACGGGTAATGATTAAAAGAGATAACATTTTCAGTACCTCAAAAAAAAGGAGATCATTAAAGTACAAAAGGACCAGTGTCCATGTCTTTTAAATAGTCATAATATCTCAACAATCAAATTATTGCACATACCCTTTGAGAACTCCTAGATCCCGTTTAGCGTTACCTCTGCTTCCTCAGGGGGCATGCAACTAATGACTCTCTCCCTATTTATGTGAAAAAATCCTCCTATTCACAGATGATTCAGTCACGAGCCGCAAGCTCGTAATCCCAGTCCCGTAATGCCCCACTTCCAGGGCGTGCCTGAAGTCAGGTAAGGCTAATTTGTAGAGAATCGGCAAACTGGGAAGAATGACAAACTTGGGAATAAAGAAGAAAGCTAGTAAAAAATTGTATGTATCATAAAAAAGGGGTCCAACTACTGGACACTATGGGGGATATTTATCATACGCTGGCGCTCGTGCGCCAGCGTATGATCGCCCCGCCGCTGCAAATTCGCAGCCCGATACATGAAGAGGCTTCTGCCTCTTCATGTATCGGGCTGCCAGGTGCGCAGCGTTTTTCCTACGCCAGGCAGGGCCTGGCATAGGAAAAAACGCAACCGGCGACTTTTCACGTTTGAAAAGTTGCCGGCAGCAGCGAGTGCGCAGGCGCGGGGACAGTAACGCCCCGCACCGGCCCACTCCCGTCCGGCCGCGCCCCCCGCTCGGCCGGCCGCGCCCCCCCCTTCACGCCCCTTCACGCCCCACTGGCGTGAAGGTGGCGGATTGGGGAAAATAATTGAGGCATAGGGTTAGGGCTAGCTTATTGCTAGCTTTTGCGATTATTTCAGGGCCTCTGCGCCACTGGCGGTGCGCAGAGGTCCTGATAAATATGCCCCAATGACTATATCTTAATACAAATGGACATCAGTGATTAAGCGACAGTATTATTAGTCCTGATCTGTATGGAAACTCAAGGGTATCAAGTAGCCCTTTGTTAAATGTATAGCATCTATCATTACATGTACATTTTAAAACATTTTGTTGTTTTGTTTTTGTCACCTGATTCATTCTATACCAAATGTTAGATATGACATTCATTACATCATTCATAGGAATGTTCATGAATAAAGTGCTAAGACATGACAAAATCATTATAAAAAAGTGCGATCAATCATAATCAAAAATGTGAGATTGTAAGACCAAACAAAATTAAGACATGAAAATATCATGATAAAATGCAGTGAAAAACAAGTGTGTATACATAATGACATATAAGGGCTTATTTGCTAAGGGTCTGTCGGACTTCCAGATGGATTTGGGCCGCTGGGACAGGTATTTAGAATGGGATTGTGTGGCATGCGATAGGATTTTGGCTCAGCGGTACCGGCTTTCATGCAATAGAAATCGGAGGGCGGTGCGTCAGACTGATTTGGACTGAGCGCGGGATTTAATATTCAAATTGTGTTGCATTTAATGCACTTACATACCCCGGGAAGAAGATGCAGGATTTCGGGTGCACAAACTCAGTGAATCGCGGCACAGTGCATTGTCGTCTGACAATGGGAACTCCGAGGGACCGGGTAAGTAAATGTTCCCCATAGTGTCAATGTTACAAATAACAAAAACGTGACCAACAAATACATTTTATTAATGAGCAAATACAAAACAGAAGCTGTGTCAGCTCCATATTAGTACATGATAAAATGACATTCTACCAACATAAAAGACACTTAATACTACTAGCAGCAAACTTGTTATATATGTATCATATCTTCAGCATTATATGCCTTCAGTATCAAGTTGAAACCACACCATATACCACACCACATATGTTACAAACTTCATAAAGAAATAGTTCGATCTGTAGGGTAAATTCAGTCATTTAACCTTTCCATCATACAGTGGTCACCTTCTTCCAGGCATCTACTTGTAGGCTTCATAAGAGGATATCGCAATGTTTGTGATGAGTCAGACAAATTTAACGTCATATGGGGATTCCATTCTAGATTAAATATGCCAAAAACAAATTAAAAATACAGAATAGTAATACCAATTAAAAACATTTATGGTGGAGACACTATAGAAATGAGGCAAAGCTACACGCCTCGTTTAGAGCACTGGGGAAGATCATACCCAACTGGATGAGCCATTTGCATTCCCTCTATGCAAGTAGCTTCTTCACATCAACCCCTCTGATGCCAGTGTCCACTCTTTCTATGCCTCGTAGTTTAAACGATTTAGGGTTACTGTTTTGATGCATCTTAAAGTGCAGAGGTATAGTTGTTAACTCATCAATTTTGTCAATCTCTTTTGCCTTGATGATGCCTCTCACATGTTCCCTCGTTCAGGTACGCAGCTCACGGGAAGTTAAACAGACATAGATTAGGGGGCAATCACAAACCACATATTAATTACGTTCAAGAAACGTCCTGCTACCATCAGCAGTAGAGAATTCATCTGTGAGCAATATGTTTTGGCAAGATATGCAGTCCCCACAGGGGAAGCATCCTTGTCTCTGGGTGCTTATACCAAAAGGATACTGGATCCTCTAGGTATAATGACTCCTTACCAGCAAATCCTTCAAGTTTTTACATCTTTTGGCTGTCAAAGATGTTCCATTTTGTAGCACCCTCTTAAGTGTCACATCTGTCTGTAAGACCGATCAAAAAGTCTCAAAAAAGCTGTCCAAGAAACCAGCCAATATGAATTTTTCTAAAGGAAAATTCAAGATATCTGTGAGCTCAATCTCAAAATAAGGTTTTTATCCTTCTTTTTATACAGCAAATTCTAAAGGATTCACAAACTTTCAAGCACCATATAAAGCATGTGTGTATATGTATGTGTGTACATCTGAATTTGTATGTACATTAATGCTTTATTGTGAAGGAGAGTATGCATACATCTCTACAATACATTTCTTTTGTACAGGTTAGAAGGCTGACCTTGCAACCCTGCATTACTTAACATGCTTATGGATGTATAGTATTATGTCACAGTGGGGGGTGAAGTTATTCCTTGCCTGTATTGCACCTGCAGAGAGCTCTGGGTCTAATTAGGGGGAAACTTTCTCTTGTAAAATGTCAGGATCTGCAGGTTGTGGTCAGTTGCTCTCATCACGTGACCTGTGCTAATGTTCATTAACCATTAATGCCTCAGCACTTCACATAACATTATTTATGAGTTTAAAATGTTCTCTTATCATTAGACTCACATATATGAAATATTAATACACAGACAGTAACTAGCTGCTTTACCAACCATGCCAGGATAATGCAGCCAGAGAATATATTACTTGTAATGTGTATATCCTATATATTTATGGTGCCATTCTATATGACAGTCTGGGGGGGGATCATTACTGTTACCCATATGATATGGAGCATTGTTTAAAAACTCTACATTTAATTGTCTTACTGTGTCTATTAGCGTTCTGTCTTAATTTGCTGCAAGAAACCCAGGCTATACTAAATCCATGTTTTAAGTCCTAGTTAAAGTTGAATGGATTGGTCGAAATTCAAGTTCAGTTGAACATCGTGAAACAATTTGGTTAGGGACCAGGACTTAACTCTGAACATAAATTCCATTAAAGTAAATGTGGACCAGAAATTTAGGTGCCAACCCAAAATGAGTTAGGGAAAGTACTTTAAATTATAACATAACATAAAAAATTAATTAAACAAAAAATGATTTAGAAAAACATTTAAAAATGTTAAGCCTGTGGGAAGTTAAGGAGATGTAATGTTGCTGCCCATGTTTAATCATCCATGGGTGCTCCATGGGATTAATGGCACTGTACAGTACATATTGGATATGGTCCACTACCTGTTAGTGCAGGGTGGGGACGGTCGTCCGAGAAAAGTAGTTGCAGCTGGGAATCACATACTGTGTGACGACCACTGCCATAAGATCTTTAAAGTTGTCCATCCCCACCAGCCGAAATGGTAGCATTTCATAGGCTAGCAATTTGGAAATGCTCTTATTCAAGACCAGAGATTGCGCATCACATGGCCAAAAACTTCCTATTTTTTTTCCATTATTTAGAGCATAGAAAGCTGAGTGGATCATGTGGAACAGCTTGGTGATGGTGATTCTGCTGTTGGTGGTAGTGGTGGTGGCATTACATGAAATGCTCAGACTTTGGCCATACTATACAGACTGGTGGTACAGCGTGCAAATCTGGGTGAAAAAAAGGACATACCGCGGACACTGTGTGGGACGGCCTTTGAGTGATGTGTTCCTCGCAGTGCTGGGCAACAGCAGCCAAATACATTGTTAGAGCTTGACCACTGCACCTTGAAACCCTCTCACATTTGCTGCTGGCTGACTGGGGCTTCCTGACCAACACCTCTTCATCCGAACTATAATTGCCCTCCATCTATGTCGTGTCTAGGACCTTGCCATCACCCTTGGCATCTTCTACCACTAAACCCTCTCTGCTGCCCTACTTGCTTGTCTGCGCTTTGCAGAAAGCCACAGCAGTTGGGTTTCATCTTGTGTTGGTACGCTGTCCACACCCTCATCCTCCATAATCAAAACACAAGTTCTTGGGAATCTTGCAACTCTATGGGGCAGATTTATCAAAATGTCTAAAAGTCAGAATATTCTTAGTTGCCCATGTCAACCGATCACAGCTCTCTTTTAAAATATTCATGATCAATGGTAAAATGAAAGCTGAGCTATAATTGGTTGCCATGGGCAACTAAGACTTTTAGACAGCTTGATAAATCTGCCCCTATGTCTGCAACTGGGGCAGGTGGATGGGCCTCTAAACCCCTCTAGGAAAGTCAACATACAACTTTAGGGATGGCTGCATGACTTTTGTCTGAAAATGATTTGTTGTTTTGCATGGGGGTGAGGTGGAGGGCTCTGTACTTTCAACAGAGGTTGAGCATGGTGAAGATAATCTCATGGAAGTAGAGGCACTGTCCACCATGTAATTGACCAATTACTATTTTCCTATTGGGGCCTACAAGTATACACTGTATACACTGCCCAACATGGTGCCTATTTGCACCAGACGAAGAACACCGGCACCAGAAGTAGCACAACGGTCATGTCCCTGACCCTTAATTGTTGCTTTACTCCTTTTAAAATACTTGCTGTACTGTGTGAAGATAAAGGTCAAATTGGTAATAACAATGGCATGACAATGTAGTACTGTATAAGGATATAAATGAAATTAGCACTATGATTTGCACTGTATGATGCAAATAGGACTGGTACAGTAAGGTATCACTGATGGAAATAGTACTGTCGGAACCAGCAGACTCTGCTGTCCCGGGCTGCAGCTCTGCTAACTGTGCTATGCACCTCTCTAGACAGCTCCAGTGCTAATCATTGGCCTAGTTCTTTAACTAGCAGCCTATGAGTAGCAACATTCAGTTCTTCAAAGTGCCCTAAAAAGGGCAATAATTTCAGATTTCCACCTGTTCATAATCTCAACAGCCTCCTCTCCATACCTAACTGCTGTGAAAAGGACAATCATTCATTTTGCTAAGTCCCTGCCTATCTGACCCTATCAAGATCAGAAGCCTCTCTCTAGCTGTCTCCAGTCTGAAATGGTGCAAAGACATGTGACCCTGTTGCTTCTTGTTACATTTTGATCAGGCCATGGCAAGGGGGAGCCAAGCCAACTCTCCTTTTCATGCCTTGCAAGAGGACATGTGATACTTGCTTCTGCGACAGGACCAGCTCATGTAGGGCATGCAAATTCCTGCCAAGTGTCTGCTTCTGTAGTACCACTAGTTCCAGCCACATGCGCTTCTCAGCCTACTTTAGCTTCTGTCAGAGCAGGAAATCTCAAAGCCTGCAAAGTCTAATCAGTGGCAAATCCATGTTGAAATACATGCTCATCTATCCGGGACCATGGAAGCCCAGAAACTGCAAACTTAGCAACATTTTGGCTTACATTCTGAAATGTATTTGAGGAACCAGGACAGGCTTCATCTGCAGCTTCAGCTCTGGTTTGTCTTCATCAAGAATTTACCATACAGTTGTGTACTGTACAGTTGTCCTGGAATAATGATGCCCCGGTAGACACTTTTTTGGGGAAGATCTAGCTTCACATTTCTAAGATGAAATCTCTGGAAAATATGAGCCAACCAACCTTAAGCACATTAAAGTTTTAGTCTTACCTTTTCTGCAAGATGAGCCCATGGATGTTTAGAGGAGGGAACTCTCTGAACAAGAACAGCTATGCTGGGACACATACAATTAGTGTTTATATTGCAGCATTAATACACATTTTCTTCACAACTGCCAGCAGAATCAGGGGAACTCTAGGGGGAAGCAGGGGAATTCACTCTTCCCAAAAATCATTTGCTTTGTTGGGGTTAGGAAAACATCAGATCTCAATTATTGTCTACCTTTACTGTGAAGTTGCTGGAAACCATAATCAGAAGGACTTAGTATCATTGCACCAATTTCCAGTGAGGCCCCTGGCTCTCTTCTGTTTGTTCTGCCTAATTACGTGGACCAAGTTCTCCTGGGTCTGCCATGGTTTCATCATCACTCATCAGTTTTTAATTTTGACTCTTAACTCTTTTCATGTGTCTGTAACCAATGGTCATTAATCATGTGAATAAATATTCCATTATAGATCAAGGAGATTCCTCTACCGATGGAAGAAAGTTTTGTTAGAAGGAATGCCCAAAACAGCTGTAACCTCTGTCATTGGGCACATTCTGGTGTCCATGTTGACATCACGTACCCTGACTAAGGGGGTATTTGGGGAACATGAAAAGGGCATTAAAGTGGGCAGATCTGGGTTCCCTATTAATCTGTTTATTGGGCCTGGAGCTCTGGTCAGGCCGGATGAATATGTAAAAATGTAAGAAGTATGGTCAGAAAAGGAGAGAGCCCAGAGTCATGGGATGACCTGTTTGAGGACCACCAGAAAGCTTTGAAGCACGTGTCAAAGAATTTCAGTACTCCATCTTCCATCTGCTGCAAGTGCATTAGCCCATTCTGTTCCCAAGGAGAAAAAACTACCAACCTGTACATTTCCGGTAAATCCGGATAGTGCAAAATAGAGGAGAATGTTGTCCAAGGTCCTAACTGAGTCAGGTGTTTAAATTTGTCATACTTTTGCCATAAGGACGAATGTAGGGAGACACACTCCTTGTATAGAGACTGCTTTGATCTCTAGAGCCATGATAAGAATGGGAAACTGTGACCAGTAAGAGACCAGCTTCCCTGCGGGACCAACTACCTCCTGGTTTCCCCAACTTTTTAGGTGTTAAAATTGAGCAGATAAAAAATTAATCCAATCACCTTTCTCCTTTGTAACTACTCATATTTAATAAGTGCAAACTTTTTCCTTCATACTAGGGCCCTAAAGAGTCCCAACATATTACTAGAGCATAAAAATCATCTTAGGAAAATTACTATAACCTACTGATGACATACTGATGAAGCTTACACCATTCCATAATTTTACATTCAAAGCGGGCAACAAGATACTAGGTTGTCTTGAACAAAGTCATCTGGAGATCACACATGGATTGTGGCAAGCTACCTATCTCCAAGGAAGACTATAGTAGCTGAGGCAAATTTGACAGTAAAGTATTCTTATATAGTTTCAAACCTTCTGCAGGCAAGCCACCTATACCTTGGGCTTCACTAGAGCTAGCAACAATTGTGGATGTTATCCTGTTAGGTTGTGTTCAACTGTGGTACCTATCGGATTGTTGCAGCTATCCTCTGGATAAGGGGCAAAAATAAGACTTAGGACAATCCCTTTAAGGATGCAGCCACATGTGACATTTGTGTTGTGGTTACAAATGCAATGCAAACGCCTGGGGGTGGGGCTTGGGCCTATTGCATATGTGTTTTCTTGGAAAAGGATGACCTGTAATTGGCTTGGGCCAATTCCATATATGCATACCAATACATGCGATCAGTTACATGTGATCAGTGTTTTGCATTGTTCCTATAATGCTAGCAGCTTATCACTGCTAAAAATGGGTTTACTTTAGTAAGCAGCTCCTAGAGCAGTGATGGCGAACCTATGGCACGGGTGCCAGAGGTGGCACTCGGAGCCCTTTCTGTGGGCACCCAGGCCATCACCAGAGAGGACTCCAGGTATCTTCCTGCAGTCCCAGACAGCTGTGCACAGAGCTATTTTAAAGTGACAGTTCTACCTGGGACTACTGGAGGGAGTGAGAATGTGTGGACAGCTCTGGATTATCATTATGTAGCTCCTGCTCCGGCCCTGACAATTCGTCCTGTTTATGGGACCTTGAAGGGAAACTACAATGATCATTCAAATTTCTTCTAATTTCTGCTTTATTAGTGTCCTCAGGGGCTGGTATGAATGAAAGCTGTAACAGAGAAGGGAGTATAAATCATAAATTAAATTTCTATGTTGGCACTTTGCGATAAATAAGTGGGTCTTGATTGTAGTTTGGGCACTCGGTCTCTAAAAGGTTCGCCATCGCTGTCCTAGAGCCTTTTTATGGGTGACAGGTCCTCTTTAACCCACAGCACATGCTTGTTTGTTTTATAAGGCCTTGATGTATAAATTATACAATGAATTATGTTAAATAACTCCGCTCCTATAAATAATGTATGTTCATTGATTTGGGAAAAAATGAATTATGTACAGTCTATTGGTTCTCATTGAGGTTAAAATAAGCAAAACATTTAAAGTACATTTGGTAGCATTGGATCACCTGTTTTCCCATTCTTGTGTATAAGTCTGGAGGTGGCAAATCTGTGGCACGCATGTCAGCATTAGGATGCTGGAAAATTGTCCTGGCACAATGGACTTTAGGAGGCTGTTAAAAAGTGACATCAAGCTTGCAATGGTTATTTACTTCCAAATACATCTAATTGGAAACACATTCTTCCATCCCTTTCACTGGGGGCACTGAGATTTCCCTGCCAGAATCATTTAACATCTCAGTTATTTCATCATTTTTTCCATCAGTTATTGAGAGCTACAGGTGAAAATGTTTCAGTTGTACCTTATCTGTTTGGCTCAAAGCAACTGATGAAATATGTGAACTTTAGGGTGGATTCTCTTGTGTCCGTTGACAATGGATCTGTTGGGTTCTTCAGTTTGCTTCTATTTCTTGTCCACATACATTTTTTACATCTGTTATGCTTCTGTTTAGTTTTTTCACTACAGGAAAAAATGAAGGTTTAACATTGGATCAAAGTCGAACCTTTTGCACAACAAATAAGAAACTCCCCACATATAACAGGGATCCAAATAGGACCCATAAATCACAAAATAGGTCTGTTCGCGGACGATGTAATCATCTGTCTGACGTCCCCAGAAAATTCCCTATTTCACGTATCTCAAATTATTAGTGAATTTAGTTCAGTGAGCTACTATAAAGTCAATGGGGCACATTTACTAAGGGTCCGCAGCCGCGAATCCGTCAGGTTTTTCACGAATATTTCCGCTCTGCGCTGTATTTCATGGGATTGTGGCGCACGCGATCGATTTTTGGCGCAATTGTGCCGACTTTCATGCGACAGAAATCGGGGGCGTGGCCACCGGACAACCCGAAGGATTCGGAAAAACCACGGAATTTAAAAAGCCATTTGTGTCGCAAGATCAAGCACTCACATACACCAGAAAAAAGCAGGTGAACTCCGGCGGACCTCGGCGCACGGTGAATATCGGCGCACGGACCTTAGTGAATCCCGGCAGAACCCGAATCAGCGCCGGAGAACCCGCCGCTGGATCGCGACTGGACCGGGTAAGTAAATGTGCCCCAATGAGTCAAAATCCTTGATTCTGAATATGGGAATATCCCAAATCTCTAAAGAAATAATTGAAGCTAAATTCCCATATACATGGGTTAAGGATAAATTACCATACCTGGGAATATCACTTACCTATCCCTTAAGAAACATTACTTCAATTAACTATTCTTCCCTTATAGAGCAACTACAAAAGGATGTTCACTCTTTCTCTAACCATCCAATCTCTTGGTTAGGTAGAATAGCAGTAACTAAAATGATGTTATTACCTAAAATACTGTACTTTTTTCGTAATATTCCTGTTATAGTTCCAAACAATACCCTCTTACGCATACAACAAGTTCTGCAGAAATTTATCTGGAAGTCTAAAAAAGCCAGGGTTGCAGGCAAATTATTACATCTACCCATGGAAAAAGGTGGGGTAAACAGCCCCTTTATAAAAGCATACTATCAAGCTACAATACTAGACCAAGTGAAAACCTGGTGGAATAATGATCCCACCAAACAATGGGTCAAAATTGAATCTGATATAACGAACCAAATTAATATGCATTCCTTGTTGTGGCAGACAGCTATTACAAGGAAATTTAAGAAATGTATCTCACCTACCGTTAATGCAGGATTATCTTTATGGAATAGAGACTTCCCCACAAAGAAGTTAATTTCACTTGATATAAATGAAATATCTATGGATACGATCCAAAGAATCCTACACACAATAGATTACTCAAACTGGTCCAATTCAGGGATCACCAGTATCAAGGATATTTCTTCTTCGGATAAGTTATTAAATACTTTCAAAATATTAGAGAAAAATACCAGCTTCCTAAAAGTGATTTCTATAAATACCTTAGAATAAAAGAAATCCTGAATATTTTTCAATCTCACCCTAAATGTCAGGGGCCACTATATAATTCTTTCTTCCACAACAAGGAAGCCACAAAGAAGGGTATTAGTAAAGGATATAAAGAAATACTTCTTCTAGATAACGAAAACAAACTACCATTCCAGATAAAATGGGAGCAAGAACTGGATAAAATCTATGAATCATCTTCATGGGATTATACCTTTTCCCTCTCTGCAAGAACGTCCAAATGTATCAATCACCAAGAGACAGCAAGGAAACTAATGTATAGGTGGTACCTAACACCATATAGATTAGCAAAAATCTACCCAAACTCTACAAACCTCTGTTGGAGATGTAAAAAAGAAATAGGCTCCCTACTTCACATTTTTTGGCATTGTAGAAATGTTCAGAAACTGTGGAATTCAATATATCTTAAATAAAGAGCTATTATCCCATATCCAATCCCATCGGACCCAGGTATTGCCTTGCTGTCTCTTGGTATGGAAAATATTCCACTCAATCATGCGACAATTATTTCTCATTGCTTAAATGCAACTAGGAATCTTATAGCTAAAAATTGGAAATCTTCTAGTCTCCCCTCTATACAAGAAATTTTTCATACAGTTAATAATAATTATAAGATGGAAATTCTTATTGCAAAAACAAAAGGTCAACAAAGCATACGCGAAAAACAATGGGCAGTATGGACTGAGTTCCTGTCTGCTCATCCATTATGATTAACAATATGGGCTATGTAACGCTTAGCAGTATTTCATTTATTACAATTCTGGAGGAAATTTATATGGGCAATATTTAATGTTCTATGTTACATGTTAATTATTTTTCTGTTATAACATGTATTGCTTGACTTACGTCTACATTTTGAAAATCTGATTTCATGTGCCAACATCTGTAACCACGGTAATACATGCATTGTATTTTTGTTACATATTGTTTTTAAAAAAAAAAAAAAAAAAACAATAAAAAGAAAGATACAAAAAAAAAACAAAAAAAACCAAAAACATTGGATTAAAGTCATAACATCTGGTTCATCAGTGAAAAAAATTGACAGCAGCCCCTTAGCACCCACATGTATATCCTCGGTAGGCATGCCTGTGATTGGCCAGGCTGGACATTAGACTCTGCTGTAAAAGAGCAAGGTAACATGGAAAGTTGGTTCATACAAAGGACCATGGTTATGACAAACAAGTGTAAAAGTCTATTGAAATACATGGACCCTTGTGCTAGCCACTTAAAAAATGGCCCGCACATGGGCAAAAACAATGTTTGTGTGCATGTAGCTTTAACCCTCTTGCTTGTATTTTGCGCACCATGACGTCATAGAGATTGCACAGGCTCAAAATTAAAGCCCATGTGATCCTTGCCCATGTGAGCCACTGCCGAATTAAACATGACCGTAGCACCTAAAGAGGTTTCCCACCTCTCCACCCGGCAATCGGCACTCCTGCGTCAGGTATGGGGGTGCCGGTCTTCTCCAGGGCAACCATGGGGTCCAATGTCAGCCTATGCATATTCTGACTGTTCTAATAAAAAGTTATTGTTCCCCCAAATATAGTGTTAATGCATTCCTAGAGAGGTCTAGATTTTAGTACTATCCTCGGAGTTCAGCATATGGGCCAATAGAAGATCCTTCCCTTCCGAGCCGCATTGTGCACCCATACAGCAGTTTGTGATCACATGTGGGATATTACTGCATTCTAGAGAAACGATGAAATAAACTATTTGTTGCGTTCACTTTTTTAACCCTTCTAAACATAAAAATTTAAAGGCTAACGCAGGGGTTTTTTTGGAATAAGGATTTTTACTTACATGAGCCAATGTAAAAGCATACGTGGTGGAAAAAAGTTCAATATAAACCTTGATAAATTCTCTGAATGGTGTATTTTTCAAAGTAGGATCATTTATAGGGGGGTACTCACTGTTCGGATACCTCAGGAACTTTTCAAATGCATAATGGCACCTGAAAACAAACCTATCAAAATCTGCCCTCTCACGCGCCTTATGTTCCGTGCCCTGCTGTGGGCCCTAAAATGGTTTACATTCATATGCCTTACTTCTAAGAAACTGCTGAACAAAATATGAGATTTTTTTTTTATTTTATCCTGCATGAACGTGTACATTTTAGGACTAAATAATCATTTTATTGTCAATTTAAAAATTCCAAATAAAATTCCTCCATTTTGTTAAAATTTTTGTGAGATTCTTAAAGGGTTAACATGCTTATTAATGGATGCATAGTTTGAATGGTGCAGTTATAAAAATGGAACGATTTGTGGGGAGGTTCTAATAAATAAAACTTTGAAAACCCTTATGAAGAGGAATTGTCCTCTTAAAAACTTGAATTTGAAATGTACTTAAAAATACCTAATAAAAAATATCCTAATAAAATAAAAAAAAACATATTAAGGTGTCATGTTATTATGTCAACATAAAGCAGACATGTGGTTAATGTTAGTTAATAAGCAATTTGGGTGGTAAGACTAAGTATATTATGAGAATAACATTGAGAAATCAGAAAATCGCAAATTTTTCCAAATCTTCACCTAATTTCCATTTTTTTTTATAAAGAGCAAAAAATATCAACAATATCATGATGATTAAGGTTGGTTGTACCGCCTGAAACTTGTAGACTTATGTCTGGATGTTTTTGCTGAACATGCACACTTGAAAAAATAAAGCAAGGCACGATTTTTCTTTCGCAAATGCTGGATCGTGGTCTATTTTTTCCTGGAATCTTGCACCTCAGGCAGAAAGGAGATCCTTGCATATATTGTAGCCCATGTGGGGGAGCTGATTTCTGTTCATTACTTGGTTAAAGGAACCTACAGTACGCCTCATGTTCTTCTTAGAGTCTAGCTCTCTTCGTGATTCATTTTCATTGTGTGATTAATCTGTAAATTGCATTTGCAGACTTTTTTTTCCTGCTTACTATTAAATTCTTTATCTAAACATTGCGATAGAAAGGTTAAGGCGCCAGTATACCAAACATTTCTGTTCCCTTTACAGTGTGAATAAAGAAGATTTCCCTGCCCTATTTATTTAGCACTTCTTAGAGTTTTTTGGAATAATTAGTAATTGTTATCCAATAGTAATTGTTGGGCTCTATTTGTTGGTAAATGGTATTTATATAGACAAACATACATTTGCAAAAGGACTTTACATTTTTTTTTACATATTCCAGATACTTTATGTTGGTCTATCACATAAAATCAATAAAATACATTTAAGTTTGTGGAACCTAACTTTTAAAAATATACATACTTTTTGCAACTGTATGTGTATATTTATAAAGTATGTATATTATATATCTTTCTGTTTATTGAATAATAATACCTTATTGGCGAATACTTCTAGCCAGTGTAAATCAAGTGCTCTGCCATACTGAGCTGCCGCTTTGTCTGTCCTCCTGTCACCTTCACTAAAGATCCAGTAATATAGGAGGTGATCAGTTTGCATCTTTTTGGAGATGATGCGGTCAGGAGTTTCCTACTTGTGAGGTTTCACAGGATGAAACAAGCCTGCAGGAACCCCTGTGTTCCTTTTATCCAGGAAACTTGGTGTTCATTACAACTCCATTTAGCAAGCTCATCAAAGTGGAGCATTTTACATAGATTTAGCAGGAGTTTGGAAACAAAGAAACTGAATCTTCTGCAAAAGTCAACTAAAGGACATGAAACAATAAATACAGTGCATTGGACTTCCTAAGTACTTCTCCATGTACACTGGCTGCAATGAGCAGCACTTATTAAAAAATAAGAAACCTTAAGTACAAAGCTTATAAAATATTTTTCTGATATGACAATTATACTTGTAAATACAGTATATGAAATAAATTAGTGATACAGGTAGCTAACATTAACACCCCATCAGCAAGGTAGCTTTGCTGTAATAAACACCGAAAATGTGGCCACGTCACACTGGTCTCAAAGTGAATGTAGCATCTTTTTAGTCACTGGTCAAAGAATGATGACCATGTGCAAAAATTTAAGGAACCAAAAAATGAGAGGGAAATAGTATGCTCAGGTGAAAATACATTATGATCTGCACAGCCCTTATTAAATGTGCCCCAAAGTTCTAAATAGTGTGACCCTGATCTTGCAATTTTTTAAATATTCTGTCATGCACCTGTTTAAAGGTTGTGTCGACATTTCCCATCACAATGTTGTTGGAGTAGAATACTCGGGCACATTTACTAAGGGCCTTGCGCCAGTTTTCTGGTGGACTTTTAGGTGCAAACTGCTTTAAGTGTCTGCACCACATTTCGCACAAGACCGTTGTTAGGATCAGTGGATCCTCTGGACCACCGCGGGAGATGTAACTAGCCAACACCCGGAACCGGAGCCTAGCGGCACCTGGTATTCACCAGAGCCCGCCGCAAAGCGGGTTGGACTTGCTGCGGCAGGATACCACTAGGTCGTTCCCAGGTGTGACTAGCCCACGGTGGCAGCCGAGGTCGAGGTACCTTAGCGGATGACAATCTCGTAGACAGGTCCAGGCACAGGGTCAGGGCAGGCGGCAGAGATGCAACGTCAGGTCCAAGTCCGGGGTCAGCAACAGGAGGTCCAGGCAGGTGGGAACGGGAACACAGCAACACGGAGGAACTCGGGTAACACAGGACACAGGAGCGGGAACACACAGGAATACACGGGAACGCAGGAATACACAGGAACGCAGGAATACACAGGAACGTAGGAATACACAGGAACGCAGGAATAATCGCTAGGAAGCTTTCTCTAAGGCTATGAGGCACAAAGATCCGGCAGTGGACACAGGAAGAGGCAGGATTCTTAAAGGTGAGGTTCAGCCAGTGCACCAATTAGCGGTGCGCTGGCCCTTTAAATTTTCGGCAGGAGCCGCGCGCGCGCCCTAGGAGGCGGGGACGCGCGCGCACGGCAGTCCGGGGAAGAGCAGGAGCCGGGAGAGGTGAGTTCAAAGACCGGCCTGCAGCGGGGGCAAACGGGGGTGCACGGATGCGCCCGCAATCCGAGACAGGGATCGCGGGAGCACCCGTGACAGTACCCCTTCCCCTTCGGCCTCCCTCTCTTCTTGAGCCTGAGAAAACGTTGGAGCAGGCTCTTGTCCAAGATGTTATCCTCTGGCTCCCAAGATCTCTCCTCGGGACCAAATCCCTTCCAGTCTACCAGAAACAACCGCCTACCTCTCACTGTCTTCGTATCCAGGATCTCCTTCACCTCGAAGACATCAGTAGAGTCCGCTTGTGGAGCCGGAGGGAGAGGAACTTGTTGGGTGAAGCGGTTTAAGACGACTGGCTTGAGGAGGGAAACGTGGAAGGAGTTGGGTATGCGCATGCTAGGAGGCAGCCGCAATTTGTAGGCTACCGGGTTGATGCGACTGAGGATTTCAAATGGACCCAAGAACCGGGGTCCCAATTTGTAGCCAGGGATCTTCAGTCGGACGTACCTTGAGGATAACCAGACCCTGTCACCAGGAGCTAAGACAGGAAAAGGCCGACGTTTCTTGTCCGCTTGATGCTTGGTCTTGGCAGAGGTTTGGAGCAATGAGGTACGGACTTGTTCCCAGATGGCTTTTAGATCCTGTACCAAGTCCTCCACAGCAGGAACATCTGCAGACACAGGTAACGGAAGAGGAGGCCGTGGGTGCAGTCCGTAATTAATAAAGAAGGGAGCAGAACCAGCAGAAGTGGAGTCCAGGGAATTGTAGGAAAACTCCGCCCATGGTAAAAGAGAAGCCCAGTCATCTTGACGAGCGGACACAAAGTGGCGGAGATAGCATCCCAAAGTCTGATTCACCCTCTCTACTTGGCCGTTGGACTGAGGATGATAGGCAGAGGAAAAGTCCAATTTCACTTGCAGCTGATTGCACAGAGATCTCCAGAACTTGGACACGAACTGAACACCTCGATCAGAAACGATGTGCCGGGGAAGGCCATGAAGCCGGAAGATGTGCTGGAAGAAGAGACTGGCAAGACGTGGGGCTGAAGGCAAACCTGGTAGAGGGACAAAATGGGACATCTTAGAGAAGCGGTCTGTTACCACCCAGATAACGGTATTGCCAGATGATGGCGGCAGATCAGTAATGAAGTCCATAGCCACGTGAGACCACGGGCAGGTAGGCACGGGTAACGGCAACAGAAGACCAGCTGGTTTTTGTCGTGAGGGCTTATTGCGAGCACAAGAGGCACAAGACCGCACAAAATCCCGAACGTCCTTGACCAAATCAGGCCACCAATAGAAACGGGAAATCAGGGCCACAGAGCGCTGCACCCCAGGGTGCCCAGCCACTCGAGAAGAATGTCCCCAGGTCAGGATCCTCTTTCGAAGTCCAGGTCGTACATAAGTCTTGCCGGGAGGTAATTGCCGAAGGTCCACCGGCGCTGCCAGCACAAGCCGCTCTGGACGAATGATGTGTCTCGGAGCATAGTCCTCCCCCATAACATCGGAAGCACGTGACAGGGCGTCAGCCTTGATGTTTTTCTCAGCTGGGCGAAAATGGATCTGGAAGTCAAAACGGGAAAAGAATAAGGACCACCGGGCTTGACGTGGGTTCAACCGTTGAGCTGTCTGCAGGTACTGGAGGTTTTTGTGGTCCGTGAAAATGCTGACTGGAAAACGGGCTCCCTCCAGCAGATGACGCCACTCTTCCAAAGCCAGCTTGATGGCTAGAAGCTCCCGATCTCCAATGGAATAATTTCTCTCCGCGGAGGAGAAGGTTTTGGAGAAGAAACCACAAGTGAGTGTTCGTCCCCTGGGACCCTTCTGGGTAAGGACTGCCCCAGCACCCACGGAGGAGGCATCAACCTCCACCAGGAACGGCTTTTCAGTATCCGGTCGGGTAAGGACTGAAGCGGAGGAAAAAGCAGTTTTTAATTTCGTGAAGGCTTCTTCTGCTGCTGGTGGCCAGACACGGGGATTAGCACCCTTTTTCGTAAGCGCCACCATCGGCGCGACCAAAGATGAGAAGTGTGGGATAAATTGCCTATAATAGTTAGCAAAGCCCAGAAATCTTTGTATAGCTCGCAGTCCCACTGGGCGTGGCCACTGAAGAACCGCAGATAACTTGGCAGAATCCATCTGCAAACCCCTATCAGAAATTATGTAGCCGAGGAATGGAAGGCTCCTCTGATGAAAGTGGCACTTCTCCAACTTGGCATAGAGGTGGTTTGTCCTGAGGCGGCTGAGAACCTCCCGTACATGGGACTGGTGGGACTCCAGATTGGCAGAATACACAAGGATGTCGTCCAGGTACACCACGACACAACTGTACAATAAGTCCTGGAAAATATAATTTACAAACTCCTGGAAAACGGCTGGCGCATTACAAAGTCCGAAGGGCATAACTAGATATTCAAAATGCCCATCACGGGTGTTAAAGGCAGTCTTCCACTCGTCACCCTTCCTGATGCGGATGAGGTTGTAGGCCCCACGAAGATCCAATTTGGAAAAAATTCTTGCACCCCGCAGACGATCAAATAGCTCCGTGATAAGCGGCAGAGGATAGCGGTTCTTAACGGTGACCTTGTTAAGACCGCGATAGTCTATACAGGGGAGCCATCCTTTTTTGTGACAAAAAAGAAACCAGCGCCAGCTGGCGAGGAGGATTTTCGGATGAAACCTCTTTGCAGATTTTCCTCAACATATTCCGACATAGCGGCTGTCTCAGGAACCGAGAGCGGATACACCCGACCCCGTGGTGGAGAAGATCCAGGCAGCAGATCAATGGGGCAATCATAGGGACGATGTGGAGGAAGGATCTCGGCTTGCTTTTTAGAAAACACGTCTGCAAAGTCCCGGTACGGAGCTGGAAGTCCCTCCAGAGGCTTGGGAGACAAGGTAGCAGTCCTGACAGGAAGCGGATGTGGAACCGTCATGCAGCGTGAGGGGCAATCCGGACCCCAACGGAGAATTTCCCCAGAAGACCAGTCCAGAACAGGGGCATGATGCTGCAACCAGGGGAGACCCAGCAGGAGAGTGGAAGTGCACTGTGGCAGCACAAAAAAGGAGAGTCTCTCTTTATGCAATGCACCAACTTGAAGGAGCAGGGGTTCAGTGCGAAACCAGATAGGCACGGAGAGAATCTGGCCACTGACTGAGGCAATGGACAAGGGCTTCTCAAGACGAACCACCGGGAAGTGATGCAGGGCGACCAGTGCAGCATCTACAAAGTTCGCTGTGGAGCCCGAATCCAGGAAAGCAGAAACCTGGACCGGAGTACCGGTGCCAATGCTGAGGAGTACAGGGAGAATCAAGCGTGGAGAAGCTTTATTCACACCTAGGGACGCTTCTCCAGAGAAGCCTAGGTGCTGGCGTTTCCCGGGCGTTGGGGACGTACAGGGCAAGTCCCGACGAAGTGCTGTGGGCTGGCACAATACATGCACAAGTTCTCCTGACGTCGTCTGGAACGCTCTTGTAGAGTGAGCCGGGTTCGGTCAACCTGCATGGGTTCCTCAACAGAAGATTCAGGCGAGACCTGGAGCGGCCTTTGGAAGACTGGCGCCAGGCGAGGAATGCGTCTAACACGGCCTAAGGGATACTCGGAGCGTAGTTCCTCAGCTCGCTCCTTAAACCGAACATCAATTCGAGTGGCCAAGGTGATGAGGTCACTCAGAGTAGATGGAAGATCCCGAGCTGCCAGTGCGTCCTTGACCTGCGCAGAGAGCCCTTTCTTAAATGTAGCGATGAGGGCTGCATCGTTCCAAGCAAGTTCAGAAGCCAGGGTGCGGAATTGAACTGCGTACTCTCCCACCGATGAGTTGCCCTGACGCAAGTTCAACAATGCAGACTCCGCAGAGGAGGCTCGTGCTGGTTCCTCGAAGACTGACCGGAACTCTGACAGAAACGCAGTGAGGCTAGACACAACCGGGTCATCTCTGTCCCAAAGCGGAGTAGCCCAGGCCAGGGCTTTCCCGGAAAGAAGGCTGAGGACAAATGCCACCTTGGACCGCTCTGTGGCAAATTGCGACGGCATGAGCTCTATGTGCAAGGAGCACTGGGTTATGAAGCCCCTGCACATCTTGGGATCTCCATCATACTTGCCGGGCAAAGAGAGGCGTAGCCTGGGTTCAGCAGCAGGAAGATAAGCCGGGGTAGCAGGGGTCGCAGCGGCCGCTTCAGGAGACTGTTGCTGATGTTGGGTCGCAAGTAGTTGTTGTAGCATGGCGGTGACTTGCTCTAGCTGATTCCGCTGTGCTGCAATCTGCCGGGACTGGTGGATCACGATGGTGGCGAGATCAGGCTGACTGGGAGAAGGAGCCTCGGCGGGATCCATGGCCGGATCTTACTGTTAGGATCAGTGGATCCTCTGGACCACCGCGGGAGATGTAACTAGCCAACACCCGGAACCGGAGCCTAGCGGCACCTGGTATTCACCAGAGCCCGCCGCAAAGCGAGTTGGACTTGCTGCGGCAGGATACCACTAGGTCGTTCCCAGGTGTGACTAGCCCACGGTGGCAGCCGAGGTCGAGGTACCTTAGCGGATGACAATCTCGTAGACAGGTCCAGGCACAGGGTCAGGGCAGGCGGCAGAGATGCAACGTCAGGTCCAAGTCCGGGGTCAGCAACAGGAGGTCCAGGCAGGTGGGAACGGGAACACAGCAACACGGAGGAACTCGGGTAACACAGGACACAGGAGCGGGAACACACAGGAATACACGGGAACGCAGGAATACACAGGAACGCAGGAATACACAGGAACGTAGGAATACACAGGAACGCAGGAATAATCGCTAGGAAGCTTTCTCTAAGGCTATGAGGCACAAAGATCCGGCAGGGGACACAGGAAGAGGCAGGATTCTTAAAGGTGAGGTTCAGCCAGTGCACCAATTAGCGGTGCGCTGGCCCTTTAAATTTTCGGCAGGAGCCGCGCGCGCGCCCTAGGAGGCGGGGACGCGCGCGCACGGCAGTCCGGGGAAGAGCAGGAGCCGGGAGAGGTGAGTTCAAAGACCGGCCTGCAGCGGGGGCAAACGGGGGTGCACGGATGCGCCCGCGTTCCGAGACAGGGATCTCGGGAGCACCCGTGACAACCGTTTCGTGGAGCAGCTGCACTATGCTTCATGCGACACAGATTTCTGCATTGAATGGTGCGTTCCGGTTGGACCATGCGCCAAAATGAACATGAGGGACCTTTCTGTAATAACTTGCAATCTCTATATCTCAATCCATCTGCTAGAACTAATATACCGGGTTTTCTATCAAAGAGGTTTATTCTGCAAAAGGGAACAAGACAAGGGTGCCCCTTGTCACTCCTCTTGTTCAATTTAGCCATAGAGCCACTGTCACGGGCATTGCTGTGCACCCCAGAATTTGAGGGCATTGCAGTAGGCGGAGAGTGTTTGTGCTTGGCCTTGTGCGCAGACGACCCGATTCTATTTATGAAAGATGCAACACATCATCTACCGGCAGTCTCAGTGTCATTGGAACAATTTGGAGAGTTCTCTGGCTTTCGGGGGAACGAGGCCAAATTCTTTTTCTGGGTACTTGGGAAAGCTGTGGTATCAAACCCCCCAGCATCTGTAACATCCATGTAGCCACGCATTGGGTAACATACCTGGGTATCAAAATAGTTAGAACCTCTGTATCTCTGTATTGTCTAAACTACTCCACGCTATTGCAGAAAATTTCCCACAAGCTTCGTCTGAGGATCTTCCCCTCTCATTGTTAGGGCGTAATCAGCAAGTTATAATGATGAGCATATTGAAATTATTGTACCCCTTACAGACACGGCCTCTTCTCTTAAAACATGCTGATATAATGTCTCTAAATAAAACAATTTCGCATTTTCTTTGGAAGGGGAGATGTCCGCGTATTGGTCTCAAGAAACTCACAGCTGTTAAAGATGAGGGAGGCATGAACCTGCCAGATAAATGCTGCTATAAAATAGCGTGTCTTACTAGACAAGAGATTGGATCAAGGGCTCTAGCACATTCTCTGACCTCTCCTGAAAACAAGCCTTTTGTGCCTTAGGGACTAACGCACCCTTCTCCACACCCCCCTAGGCCAGCAGCCGAAATTGATCAAAGGCTCCTAAAATCTTAAGGATCCATCTTAAGGTTCCTCTGGAATCCACCGGGGTTCTCACAGGGTCATCAAAGTTGCCTATTCCTGGAATGGAGGGAAAAGGGAATCTTTGCAGTAGGAGACTTGTTGCACATGCAGTAACATAGATGGTTGTGAAGGGAGAAAATGATCAAGAAGTGTGGTTTGGGAGGAGCGCAGTTCTTCCAATATATACAAATTAAAAAATTCGACATGGATATTCTTCTGGATCCAGTGCGCGCCGCGAGTCTGATGAGTTCATGATGGTCTCTATGCAGCGTGGAGCTATTTCTATCTTGTATCGCATACTGAAAAAGGTGTTAAATCACAGGCCGCATTTTTTCACAGGGTGGGCAACTGGATGACCCAGAAATTGAGGGAAAGATTCTGAAGGGATGGAAATGTGCCAGGGAGAACATTTTAAACAAAGTTTGGCGTTATACCCAGTTTTGTATCATTCATAGAGAGCGATTTTTGGATTTAACTTACTGCCTTCTCCTCATTTTCCTGATTGCCTGCTAGTGTGTCCCAAATGTCAAACTCCTGCCACTAAATTCTATCATGGTTTATCGAGCTGCCCAAATGTGCAGTCCTTCTGGAAAAGTGTCCAATGATTGGGAACGGAAATTTGGGGACATCCCATCTGGATGGCCCTGATAATATACTTGTTCCACTTTGATCAGGGGCAGGAGCATGATGAGGCTTCCCAGGAAGCGAGTCTTCTGAGGTTGTTTCATACTGTGAGCCTAGTGGTGAAAAGGGTCTCTTGCAAAGGTGGCTGAACCCCCAAACTCCCACTCTGAAATATGTGGTATCACAAATGATGAAACGATTTCACTTAGAGAGATTGGAGACGGAAAAGGGGAAGTCCAAGCTGACAGCTAAAGTCTTCAAAAAATGGAAGGCTTCCTAACCCAATGTTATACTACTGTAGAAAGGAAGGATATCTTTTGTCCTTTCACACTGATGCGCTGGTATCTCCTGGTGTAATAGAAGGGAACACTGATTAAGTGGGCCATAGGTTGAGTGGAAAGGAAGCAGACTGTGGGATGGGTTAAAGGGGGAGAACTGGGGGGGGGGGCGGTGGAATATATGCCAGGTAGCTTTGTAACGCCTTGTGATTTATGGAATCTGTCTTGATTTACAAAATTATTGAAGTAAACTTTATGTCTAGAACACTATAGTCCTATTTTTTTATTTGTGTTGAAGGGCCTGTTTGCCTATCGCTTGTTGTATTGTTTTGTCTTTTGCAAAAATAAAAAATTTAAGATGCAAAGTCTGACAGAAATGTGTTGCACTCCTTATGTTAAATGTGCACCAAAAAATGCAATGTACTCTTTCGGGGCAGTGCAAGGGGAGCCAGATTCATACAGAACATGAAATCCTCAATCTGCCCACTCTACACTATACACAGGCAAACTGCACATAGTGCAGTTTCCACTGTTCTTAGTAAATGTGCCCCACTGTTTTTTAATGGCTTACCAGGAAAGCCTTGTTTTCAATAGTAACATTATTTTTAGTCAACGTATGAACAGGAACAGCAGTCTGTCTGAATTTGCCCTACACATGCCATCTCATTTCTATCTTGGCTAAATTGTAAATTTTGTGAGCAGTATAATTGTGAGATGTACACTAGTGTGATCATTCATTTTGGTAGTGTGAGCTGTAGAGGCAAAACACACCTCTGTGTCTGAAACAGTTTTCCATTTACAGTTGCCTTGCATCCAAGGTCTTGAGTGAACTAGTGGTATAATAGTTGCAGTATTTGCAGTATGGACCCACTGTGCAACTGAGCAAATTAGGACTTTAAGCCAAGTGTATGCATTTTGTCCAGGAGTGTAAGGTTATGGGTCTTTCTAGAAGATGTTTCTAAATATGAGCTTCAAAAAGGATTTTTTTCCCCCAGAGTTAATTTCATGGAGTTCTTAGAATTCATTGATAAATCTAGGTCATTATGTAAAAAGGCTTCCTGTATATGGGGTGCATATTGAGCAGGCAAGAGATGTAAATTATAAATTCATAAATAACAACGGCCTAGATTTCGCAAATTGTGTCGTTTTGTCTGATGTGACAAAAGATCATCTACTCCCATGTTATCCCAAAAGGACATTTTTACCAAATATCATCCATATAGAAGAATGCATTCACCATAGTGCTATAAATAATAATATTTGGAATTTAGTAGAACAATTAATTCACATTTATTCCTTATTTATTGGGCGAACATTAGGGATTGATTCATTTCTTAAACTATCTTTATGGCATCTTTAGTTCTAAGAGCTCCAATTCCCTTAATAGACATAGCTTTTGATAAAAGCGTGCAGAGTGTGCCAGATGCATCAAAAGTGGTGCAGGGTCTTCATTAATATGGCACAATCTGCATTGTTCGGGAAGTATGTATCAATTTCTTTTTGGTGCACCTTTAACATAGAGCATCAACACAATTCTGTCGCAGTAATAAATGTGATGCACGGTTCGACTTTGCAACAGAACGCCCCTTTATGTGCAGAATTTTGTGGCGCTATGGTGCAGTTGTGACAAAAAACTGGCGCAGACACAATATAAATACATGTGCAAGCAGTTTGCATGTTCTTTTCAGTGCAAACACTTTAATAAATGTGGGCCATAGAGTATTAAAGGGGTAATCAATCTTGTGAAAAAAATAAAACATCTCCAAATTGTAACACTACTTACTACTTCATTCTCTGGTAAATAACTATAAGATCAAAAAGTGGTAGTGCAGGTCAGGTTGATCATGGGCCCAAAGCTTTGCTGGTGTGATTACCATGGTTGTTGAAAGAAAAAGTGTATATTTTGGACAGAAGAATAAAAAAAAATTTGGAGAAAAAATCCTGTAGGCCTTGACTCTAAGAGGTTAATTTAGGAGTTAATTTTAATTCAAGGGACAAAACTGATAAAGGGAACCTGTTATCTACAAATAGTGAATTCTTCTGTAATATGTACGTCCCCCGGAGGTTTTTTCTTAGTAAATTTCTAGGCTGCAGCATGAATAAAAAAATCATCTTTTATTCTTTTGTACTAGGCAGTCGGGCAGCCCCATCCCCTGCAGTCAGGTAACCCCACCTCCTGCAGTCAGGCAGCCCCACCCCCTGCACTCCATGCATCTGGCATCCTAGAACTGGAGATGGAGGAGGCAGGGCTGGGACACCAGATGCACAGAATACGCAGACTGCATCATACAAAAGAATAAAAGATGATTTTTCATTCATGCTGCAACCTAGAAAAAGACCTCGAGGGGACATACATATTACAGAAGAAGGTACTGTTTGTGGGCCTGGGGCGGTAGTGTGGTGGCCGGACTCCTTTAAAGTAAACAACGTTTCTTAAATTTAGAATATAATCCAGGTCAAATATGTGTAATAAAAAGCTAGAGACGGTTTCAGAAAGTCAGAAAAGTGAAACTTGTTATTTAATTATTTTCCAACAAGCGTAAGTGCCAGGACTAACGACACCTACACTTTAGTTACATGACAATAATTGGTTTGACTTAACAAATCTAGATGCAACCAAATAAACCAATATATAATTATTTGTGCTCAATCTTCCTTTCTTCACTAAGGTCTCATGTGATATTATTATCATCATACTAGCTGTTTCAGACGTTAGACTTAGGTTAATGGCCAGTCTGGGCCTGTATATGTGTGTGAGTAGGAGATAATAAGCAGTCAGCTTATTAACAGTGGGAATATGATGTTTCACATTTGCTAATTTTCCTCCTTGTTTTATGCTAGCTGAACTATCAAAAGTCAATTATCACCTTTTTACTGTGTTTTATGCATTACTTATAGTGTGAAGTATTGGCTCATGCATTTAGTGGAAACAAATGTTTTATAAAGTAATTGTTAAACTTCTTTAAAATGACGTTTCTCATTAACAATTTCACCTTGTGTAAGTAGTAAATCTCAATCATAAACATTAACCATTATAAAATGTCTGAAGTACAAGGACCTAGAACTGTAAGTGTAGGAACTGGTAATGTATAATAGTGATATATTGCTCATTTTCATAATGTATAATCTCATATACTAATTGTCTTGCTGGAGCCGGTATGTAAGATTAATTCTAGAGGTCCATAGACACTCTGGGAAAATGTATTATGCCCATATTCACGCATTGCATCGGAAAATGGCCAGAGAAATTGGGGATGGATAGGCGGTAAAGATGATAATAACAAAAAATTAAATACCCCAACGCCCTGCCCACAAAATATGTTGCAATGTCACTCAAGTATGGGGAAGAGTGTGAAAAATTAACATCTCAGTACAGAAGAATAACACAGTACTCCATGATATATGTTGTATTTGGCAAAAATTATGGAAACATAGATAAAAACATGATAAAGCCCACTCTCTTTATGTCATTGGAAAATGCTCATTACAACACCATATATTGGAGACATCTTCCACTTCAATAAATGCATAGGACTGATTACCATATGATAGCAGAAGCCACAAAAAATTAAGGTTGGAATTTTTACATATGCCTTAAATTGGGGATAAGCAACTAGGTAATAAGTAGCAGGTCTGTCATGGCTGTTTGTGTTGTCAAGAAGAGATTATAATATATGCCATACTGAAGTGTTCCCAGCAGGTGGCTTGGATTCCCTTTTCTGAGACAAATTATTCCCATGTCTGTATGTTAGAATAATGGAGCTATTTTCAGATGTAACACAGTCTTGGAGAATATGAAGAAGGGGGCTGACATTCTGGAGGGTCACTGGGAGATTAGAATCAAACAGGAAAAACTAGAGCAAGTCCTCCATCGGTATGATACCAGATCATTGAAAGAGGATCATCTTTTTAGGACTCAGCCGCTTTAATAGCTATTCAAGGGACCGCATTAGAATAATGTACTAATATAATTTTATTTTTGGTATAGCTCCTGTTCTAAGCAAGAACAATTCCCATAATAGGCTACAGGAAAATTCTAATTCTTTTTGCATAGTCCCTGTCGGCATTGGTTGCAGAACAAATCTACTGACTAAACTTGCAGGAAAGCAAGAAGAAATGTTATAACATCATTATGTTGCACATAATGCTAACCCTGAAAAGGATAGGTAGGGTGGTGTTCTGTATGTCAGGAAAATTACATACATCGGCTACTCCCATTGTAAACCATTGGGGCTATGCTGGGTGATAAAGATTAAAGAGAACCTGTCACCAGGAGACCCATTTTTAGCACTCCCCCAGTCCCCACAGAGCATAGTACATACACTGCCAAACAGTTTTTGTATTACAGATAGCTTTTACAGAAAAAAATATATAATGTATATTGTATATCATCTTGTACTTAATTCCATGTGAACTGTGAGTAGGCACTCGTCCCTGGCCGTGGATATAGAGGAGCAGTCCCCCACCCCCACTATTGGGAAACTACTCCTCCATGTGTCCTTTTCAAAAAAACTGCACATGTCCTGGCTGAGCTCCGTCCCCTGTTCTATCCTCCCCAGCGGACGCCATCTTTAGATGTTCCGCCCACCATCTACAAGTCTTGCTGACCACGTTAGACATTCCGCTTCATCTGTGCATGGCCGTGCACACATTCAGACGTATTCTGACCACCCAATTGCGAGAATGCCTGACTTTTTCTGTAAAAGCTATTTTTTAATACAAAAGCTGTTAAGCAGTATATATACTTAAAATGGGTCTCCTAGTCGTCGTTGGCACCAATCGCACAGTTATCCTGTTAGGTGCCATGCTCGGACCCAAATGCGGCACCTAACAGTGCTGCATATGGAAATGCAAAAAAAAAAGCAACCACTTGGTCTTTTTTCTTTGTTTTTTATTTCTACAAATGGACAATTCTGTACTTCTGTACTTGTGCATGGCATTTCAGTTGCAAATTACTCCAGTTTTCTGGTGTAGACAGATTGACACACCTCTCCCATTGGAGGTCATTTAGTAAGGGTCCGAATTGCGTTTTTTCCGTCAAGTTGGCGCATGCAATCGGATTTTGGCGCATCAGCGCCGGCTTTCACGCGGCAGAAATGGGGGGGGGGGCGTGGTCGACAGACAACCTGGCGTATTTGGAAAAAACCGCAGAATTTAAAAAATAATTTGTGTCGCAAGATCAGCACTCATATGCACCGAGGTGAAGAAGGTGAACTCCGGCGGACCTCAGCGCAGCAGCGACACCTGGTGGACATCGGGCGCACGGACCTTAGTGAATCCCAGCAGAACCCAAATCCTCGTCAGAGAACGAGGTAAGTAAATGAGCCCCAATAGGTTAGGATATATTCACACGACCGTACTGGGGACGTATATACGGTCAACGTATATACACCGTATATACGTCCCCCATAGACGGCAATGGGCGCACGCTATGTGCCATATATCGCTATGGAGAGGGGCAGGGGTGAGCAGCATTCACCCCCTCCTCCTCCTTTCCCAGGCGCCGACTTGCTGCCGCGTTGTGAATGTAGCCTAAGACTTATCTTGGAAACTACATAAATACATGTGCAAACACAGGTATTTTGCATGTATTTATGTGCTAACTACGCCAGAATACTGGCAGAGGAAGATTAATCAATATGGGCCATTGAGTCCTGTGTTGAGTGTAATAAACTTGTATTACTCTTTCATTTTGTGTCCACAAATTGTCCTTTTAATATTAAAATTTTTATGTCCATTAGTTATGGTAAGGACTGCAGTATTTTCAGCAGTTAATATTACATGTATTATATGTTTTCCAGTTGAACCGACGGGGATACACATTTAAACAATCTCTAAGAAAAAAAAAATCTTTAAATCACATATTCTATCTAATGTTAAAGGGGCTATTTACGGTTCTGCTAAAATATGAAAGGTGCTGTCGAAATATTTTTTATAGTTTCATCAAAATCTGAAAGGTGTTATTGCATTTTAGTTTACAGTTCCATCAAAATTTAAAAGGAGCTGTTGATGTATAGGTAGTAATAGTTAGGACGGATAACCCATTTTCCCATTGCTTCTTTTACCACTATGGGAATTACACCCAGACTGCCATTACCCGCAGTGAGAGGAAGACTTTGTGGTTTACCCATTGCTGCTTTGCCAACACAGCCCAGCCTCGGCACCAGCAAAACCGGATGTCCTACAAACTTCTTCTGATGCAACACCATAGAAAGGTGTCCTGTCAGAAGAAGTACCCTTAATAAATGCCCTAAAAAGTCGATTCAACCGTCATTAAGGGATTATTTATTGTGACATTCATTTTGTAATGTCTGCGGGAGCCGGAAGAGGAATGGGACAGGTGAGTGCTGCGGGCACTGCGCAAGCGGGGCATGAGGAGCACGGGTGAGCCCGCGACAAATGTAATTAATTTATGATTTGTTACTTTATTTTTTATATTATGTTATCATTTTAAGTACTTTCCCTAGCCCATCTTGGTCACGACAACTGCCCTATGATTTCCACTATTTTTTCAGCCCTGTAGCCCTTATCATCCCCATTTTACAGCCATTTTTGAATTAACTTCAATGGGGCTCTGTCGGACACCACGGGTAGTGGACCGACTGGACTACCCCAGATGATTACGTTAGCCGACACCCGGGAACGGAGTCTAAGTGGCACCCAGTTTTCCCCAGAACCCGCCGCAAAGCAGGACTTGCTGCGTGGTACCATCAGATTGCTGCACAGGCGCGACTTTGTCCGTGGTGGCGGCCAAGGCGTAGTACAAAGTCGTAAGGTATGATCGTGGTCGGAGAGAGGTAGGAGGTTGAGACAGGAAGCACAGGTTCAGAGTCAGAGACGTAGGTCAGGACAGGCAGCACGGAATCAAAGTTAATAACGGAACCGGGGTCACAGGGGGAATACAGAATACAAGCACAGGGCATCAGGCAAAGCTTTCTCTAAGGCTGTGAGGCAAAATATCTAGTGGCGTGTGCAGGGAGAAGCTGGCTTATGAAGGATTCTGTGAATGGCCAGAGCCTATCAATGGTGCGCTGGCCCTTTAAATCTTTGGGAGCCAGTGCATGTGCATGCTAGGGGGCAAGGGCGAAGCAGGAATACGGACAGGTGAGTTGGGGTGACGGGGCACAGAGAGGGGCACGAGTGAGCCCGTGATCCAAATGTGCGTCGCTTAAGCACCAGTGACAGGTTCGTGTTAAAGTCGGTGTGCAGTCTGGGTCGCATACCAATTTTTCTCCTGTTATTTAGAAGACACTGTTGTACCTGAATTTCACCCAACCTGCTTCCCCCTAGGGTCTCTGGCTGTTTCTGAGAGCCAAAGACCCGATCCTGCATCTGTGATCGGCAAGGAAGCAAGAGAAGCTCTGCCACCTGCCCACTGTCAATATACTGTACAGTGGATGATTGGAATCAAGTTAAGAAAACTGGCAGAGAAGGCATAGTAGATTCCCGCAAATTTATTTGCATTGCGTTTTCAAATGTATTGTAAATACCTCAAGAAAAAGCCAATTCAAAACCTAAAAATTATGTTTAAATTTTAAATCATTTCTTCTCTAAAAATGCTGCACACAACTAGAACTCCTGGGAAAGGAGGGAATTGTACTCCATAATATTATACTTATGATCCAATGGGTAATGTTGCTATGCTTGATATAACACATAATATTGTGATGTCCTGTGACACCATAAAAGAAAGGGCCAGTTGTAAATTTTGCAGAAGGTTCCTGTTACGCCACACATTGTGCAGAGCCAGCATCTTTTTGCTGAACGCTATAAGACTGTGAAATATCTGCTGTGTCAGCTGAACACGAGGACCCAGAGCTTGAAATAAAATGCACATCTTTTATTCCAGCTTTCCTGCACAATGCGACTGATGTGAGCTTTGGTGTATATCCTGCTAAACAAATTCTTACATAATTATGCTTCTCTATTCTATCAGCAAATGGGTTATATACACCTACCTTCATCAAACTCATCCACAAGGGTTTTATCCGATGAAATATCTGAAGATCTGACCTTGAGGATCATTATTTAAGATGAATCAAATTTGGTTTCCATTTTTTATAGGATGTTGCTGAAAAAAAGTACACTGCTCAAAAGAAATAAAGGTAGCACTTAAATGACACATCCTAGATCTGAATGACATAATCTCATTGAATAATTTGTTCTGTACAAAGTTGAATGTGCTGACAACAAAATTGCAAAATCATCAATGGAAATCAAATTTATTAACCAACGGAGGAATGGATTTGGAGTCACCATGGCTGGATTATAGGGTGGGCTCCCAGGGGTGCGCCCCCACCATTTTACCTTTAAAGGGGCCCCCACCAAATCTGGGGGCAGGTACAGCTCGGACAGTATTTAATAGACTTCAGGCTATAGCAGAGCGAGGAAACAATAAGTTCCATGCTCTGCCACAGACCATCAGGTCGGACATCCAACAAGATGGAGGTGCCCTGCGGCGCAGTAATGCGCCAACAGTGTGCTGCCACCCCAAAAGGAAGAGGAGAAGTTCAGCTCAAATCAGGGGAATGGGGGTAGGGGAGTTTTATTTTAGCTAGGGTTGTATATAATTTAATAGGGGGCTGTACATATTTGTCACAGTAAGCAGTATATAGTTATTGCTGGGGAGGGGGTAAATAGTTATTATTGGGGGGGGGCTATAGATATTTATTACAAGAGCATAGCTCCCAACCGTCCCGATTTTGACGGGACTTTCCCGTTTTTCGTACCTCTGCCCCGCGTCACGGGCAGCTATGAGATTGTCACGGATTTCCCCCCCCCAGGTCCCGCTGTGTCCCGGCGCTGTGTCCCCATAGTAAATACTTTGAAAGCCTGAACTCACAGTACAGAATGGCTTCTACAGACATCGGGAGGGAATCCTTTTCAGAGAAGTGTCGGGCTTAGCGGAGAGAGCTGGGACCACGTCATCAGGTTCATATCACCATCTGTCCATATATGGTCACTGCATCTCCTAGGGTTCCCCGGAGCAGACATCGGGCAGGGAATCCTTTTCAGAGAAGTGTCGGCTTAGTGGAGAGAGCAGGGACCACGTCATCAGGTCTGATCAGTATCTGTCCATATATGGTCTCCAGGGCTCAGATCAGCATCTCTCCATATATGGTTTCCAGGGCTTCCCCAGACACAAGCTCTTTATATAATTAAATTACATAAAGTTTTGACCGGGCTGAGATTCGAACCTGGGACCCTCTGCACCATAGACAGGAGCTTAACTAACTGAGCTATAAGCCCAGTGATACAGAGCTGAGGATTTCTGGTAACTAAGACATGTTATCAGCCAGTGTTAGACTGTGACATAGACTTACTGCTGATATATAGAGAGGGATCTTCTCAGAGATTATTATTGTAATTATTGAGACTATTATTATTATTATTATCAATTTTATTATTTTTATTATTATGGAGACGATTATTAATAATAGAAAAAATAATAATAATCATCTCAATAATAATAATCTCCATAATAATAATAATAGTCGCAATAATTACAATAATCTCTGAGAAGATCCCTCTCTATATACCAAGGTATTAACCCCTTATGGACGCAGGGTTTTTTCGCTCATTTCTCGCTCTCCACCTTCAAAAATCCATAACTTTTTCATTTTTACGTGTACAGAGCTGTGTGAGGGCTTATTTTGTGCGTAACAAATTTTACTTTCCCGTAATGTTATTTATTTTAACATGCCGTGTACTGCGAAGCTGAAAAAAAATTCCAAATGTAGAAAAATTTAAAAAAAACCGCACTTGCACGTTCTTGTGGGCTCAGTTTTTACGACTTTGACTGTGCACTCAAAATAACACCTCAGCTTTATTCTTTGGTTCGGTGCGATCGCGGTGATGCCAAATTCATACAGGTTTTATTGTGTTTTAATACATTTAAAAAAATTTAACAAATGTGTACAAAAAAGGAAAAAAATTTTTGCCATTTTCTGAAGCTAATAACTTATTCATACTATAGCGCACGGAGCTTTATGAGGCGAAATGAGGCGATGTTTTCATTGCTACCATTTTGAGGTCTGTGCGACATATTGATCATTTTTTATTCCATTTTTTATGTGACGTAAAAAGGTGTAAAAGTCGCATTTCGGACATTTGGGCGCCATTTCCCGCCTCGGTGGTCACCGCCGGCCGTAACCGTTTTTATATTTTGATACCTAATATGTCTGTGATTTTTACTGTTTATTATGTTTTATATCAGTTCTAGCGAAAGGGGGGTGATTAGAATTTTTAATATTTTATTAATTTTTTTTCTTTTTTAAACTTTTTTTTTCTTTTTTTTTCACTATTTTTACATTACCCTAGATCAGTGATGGCGAACCTTTTAGTGGCCGAGTGCCCAAAAAGCAACCCAAAACCCCCCTTATTTATCGCGAGGTGCCAACCAAAAATTAAAGCAGTTACTTATTGTTCCCTGTTCTTCAACAACTTTGAATCATATTGGCCTCCTGAGGACAGCAACACAGTATAAATATGGAAAATTTACATTATTTTAACTACTTTCCAGTGTCCCTCTGTACACAGAGAATCGTGGGGCCAGCAGGAGGTCCTCCAAAGGTAATTCAGCCCTGTCTACTCATTCTCCCTCTTCCCACAGTCCCAAGTAGCGATGGAGGTATCAAAATATGACTGAAAGCAGCATCTTTTAAGTTGCTTGGAACTGCAGGAAGAATCTTTGAGTCCTGTCTGGTGTGCTGGCCCAGGTGCCAACGGAAAGGGCTCTGAGTGCCGCCTCTGGCACCCGTGCCATAGGTTCGCCATCACTGCCCTAGATGGTCAGATCGTTCCTATTATATACTGCAATACTTCTGTATTGCAATATATGGCATTTTTGCAGCTCATTCATTACAATGAGCCACTGGCTCATTGTAACGAATCTGCAGAAGCCAGATAGCTTCGGGTCAAACGAAGACCCGAGGCTACCATGGCAACCGATCGCCGCCCCCCGATGACGTTCGGGGGCGCGGCGATCAGAATAAAGATGGCGGCGGCAACGGACCGGTTAATAGCCGCGATCGGTGCAAGCAACGACCGCGGTTATTAGCGGTGGGGGTTTGCTGCAATATGCAACAACCCCCACCCTTGTATGAAGAGGACTCAGCCCGGGAGTTAGTTACCAAAATTCTAATCCTTGATAATCACAGAGCTAATAGCTCAGTGGGTTAGGGCGCTGTGTTATTATTGTTCATGGACACTGCAGGATCTAGGTTCAAATCCCAATGAGGAAATTTTTTTTTATTTTTTAATTGAGATGATTTTTATTATTATAATATGGCAAAAATTTGGGGCGTGGCCAGGGAGTGATTGGGGGTGTGGCTTAGGGGGATCGCCGCGGCACGCTACGCGTGCCTCCATTTTGTCCCTCTTTCCCTTTCACAAATGTTGGGAGGTATGTAAGAGGGATATATATAGTTATGTGGGATGTATATAGTTATTAGTGTGGGCTGTATATAATAGTGGGACTGAATGACAATATTGGTTTTGTTGCATTTCTTGGTAGTCACTGTGGCTACCCCTATGATAAATACTCAACCAACAACAATTTAGATGGGCAGGAAATCAACCAAATTATAATAAAACATGGTATTTTATTATTTTTTTTTAATATTAATTAATATTAATTTAAAAATGTACAACAATGAACATAGAATGTGATTGAAAAAGACTGTATTCAAAGAAAGAGCAGAACAAGAATCCTGTTGTTACGATCAGTGGATCCTCTGGACCACCGCGGGAGATGTAGCCAACACCCGGAACCGGAGCCTAGCGGCACCTGGTATTCACCAGAGCCCGCCTCAAAGTGGGTTGGACTTGCTGCGGCAGGATACCACTAGGTCGTTCCCAGGTGTGACTAGCCCACGGTGGCAGCCGAGGTCGAGGTACCTTAGCGGATGACAATCTCGTAGACAGGTCCAGGCACAGGGTCAGGGCAGGCGGCAGAGATGCAACTTCAGGTCCAAGTCCGGGGTCAGCAACAGGAGGTCCAGGCAGGTGGGAACGGGAACACAGGCACACGGAACACAGCAACACGGAGGAACTCGGGTAACACAGGACACAGGAGCGGGAACACACAGGAATACACGGGAACGCAGGAATACACAGGAACGCAGGAATAATCGCTTGGAAGCTTTCTCTGAGGCTATGAGGCACAAAGATCCGGCAAGGGTAACAGGAAGAGGCAGGCTTATGGAGAATTGGGCAATATGGCCAGCGCCAATTAATGGCGCGCTGGCCCTTTAAACTTGGAGAAGGTGCCGCGTGCGCTTCCCCGACTGCTAGACAGCGGAGGGGAGCGAGCCAGGAGCCTGGACGGGTGAGATGCGCTGGCGGCGCGCTGGCGGGGGCAGGGCGGCACGGGTGAGCCCGCGACCCGCGATGTGGGTCGCTGGACCACCCGTGACACCTGTGACTTGCTGGTGAACTCACAAACAAAGTTATTCATAATGACATAATGCAAAAAATGTATATGTATATTGTTATGAATGACATAGTTACACAAATGGGATAAAAAATGCAGCTATTCGTTAAAAAAGAACCTCCAGACACTAAACAAACATTACTATAATGTGCCAAAATGCAGATAAAGTGCCTGTGCATAGTAAAAAGTAGATCAATGGAGAGATCAATGCATACCCATGTAAGCAACACACCAGCGATCGCTACCTCAACGCGTGTTTTAGCATCCTTGAAAGGAGAAAGGAGAATTTATATCATTATTCTAAGAGGGCTGGATATATATTTATTACTAGGGGAGGTGTGTGTACACACACACACACATATATATTTATGTATACATATATATATAAAAGAAAAAAATGAGACGGCACTCCAAGGTAAATGTGAAAAAACGGATAGGAGCTTTATTAGCCCAAGTGCAACGTTTCAGACCCTGTTCAGGATCCTTTTTCAAGCAATGTGATAGATCCAACACTCCATATATATAGACAACATCATAAATCATGTGATCATATCAGGTGCATTTACAGTATACAACAAAATTACACTTGAAACATTCATATATGTGACAAAGTGAACAGTTTCCATTGATATATCAAGAAACATCCGTAAATAAACATGTGTAATAACCCCATTTCTTTACTTTCTCACCTCACCCCCGTCCGTCCCACTCTCTGCCCCATCACTCCCAAAATGGCATTAAAAATCTCCATTGAGTCACTGTAAAATTTAGTTGTAATGCTTGAAATAGAAGTTAATACTGTTAGACCTTACTTTATATATATTCTAGAAAAACATTTCTTAAACACATTCTGGCTTATATTTCTTATATGGGAGTTTGAAGCCCTTTAATGTAAGCAATTGTCATTGTAGCTTGGTAATTTATGCACATGATCAACATTTAAGAATTGTAGGATTGAGAAGCACCAAGTCAGCTGATAGCATAGGCCAGACAGGAAGTTACTGGAGAGACTAATAATACACATCAGTGAGCAGATGATAATTAAAGGTAGCGGAATTTTAAAGACCAGAGATAAAAGCAGTGCAGCTGGCTTGGTTTGGGGAGGGGGAGTAGGAAAAAGGTATAAGAAGCCAGGTGGTCAGTGACTATTTTTTGTAGAATAAGTACATTGGTGATCAGTTATTGTTATATTCCTTCTTATAATATATTCTATAACATGGAAATGACAAGAAGTATAGATATCTATGTTGCTATTTATTCTTTGTTCACTTTTTCAAAGTTAATTTTTTTTGGCTACTATACCAGAGCTGCACAACCTTTATTGTTCGGAGTTCCGCATTGTAGCTTGTACTTGTAACTAGTGCTCTAACAATACAATCCCAAAATTATAAATACAGTGCAGCGATAAATAAGGGGAAACCAAATACTGCATTTGGACAATAATTAATTCGTACCCCAGACCTGGCAGTAAATTAATATTGCACAAACCAGACAATATTAGAGACCGCAGTGCAGTGAAATAAGGCTAACGGAGATCCTTGAAGCAGATAATATTAAAGGAGACCTCAGAGCAGGCAATGGAGACCACAGAGGAGAGAACTATAATACAGCAATAGAGTAGAGCAAACAAATAATGTTGGAAGACTCCAGATTAGACAAATAATATTAGAGACCACAGAGAATACAAATAATAATATTGGAGATCCCTAGAGAAGGCAAAAAAACCTCTCCTAGTTCCACTTTGGCTCCATGAATCACAGTGGACTTTCTTCTCTAAACTCTATGCAGATCTGCTCTGCACAAAGTGAGGCTTGCAGTTAGTACATCTGACACATAGCCACCGCTCCTTTCTCCTTTTCTTCTCTAAGTGCCATATGCATTCTTGTCATATATACTCACTGCAACACAGGCCTTCCACAGACACAGGCTCAGTTGACATTTTTTTCTTTTGCCTTTTTTTACTGAGCTGACTCGAGGTTTGCATTTGGGTTTAGCCACATGACCTGGATATATTGCCAGTGTAGCAGGCCAGAATACCCGTCCCGTCCAACTGGGTATACTCTGATGTAGGCCAGAGTATAGCCCCCATCCCAGAATATACCTGGGAATACACCCTGTGTTTACTCTGGGATAGCCCAGAGTATACCCCCCCTCCCCCATGGCCTTAATATAGCCCACTGGCCCAGATATTGTCTGGCCCAGGCCATATTATACCCCTGGGGATAAGCTCTATACTAGGAGGTATAAAATAACCTAGGTCCTATCCTTCCAGACCTTAATGTTATCACTTAACTTGTTTTCTCACCTTTTATAAGTTGAATTTTCAAGAAGTTTTCTGGTTAAAGTGATACTCGTCTATTGTATACTAGGGGGTGTAAAATAGAATAATAGAATAAATACCTCCAGGACATGTTATCACTTCACTGGTTTTCTCAACTCATGCATGCAACCATTTTGGGGGGCAGTGAACTGACCACACAAACTGCTCAAGACTGCTATTATGCATGGCATATGTTGTTTCAGCACACCATGACCGAGCAACAATCTCACGTGCCATTATGAAAGTGGGAGGGGTGAACAAGACATTTAAAGGGCACCTACCACCCCAATTCTACCTATAAAGGTAGAAGGGGTGGTAGGGGGATGGATGGGACGTGAGGATAGCAATTTTTTGGGCTAATCCTCACGTCCCGGGTGTCTTTTACAAAACTTTATTACATGTATATGCTAATTTTTTTATGCGGCTACTGGGGCGTGGAGTAGCCGGACATGAGGCTACTAGTTGCGGCTACTCCACGCCTCAGTAGCCGCGTTACTCCGTCTACCAGGTAATCTTCGGTGCGCAGCTCCTGGTAGCTGCGCGCCCTCGTCCGGGTCCCCTGCGTTCTGCGCATGCGCAGAAGGCAGGCCTTCGGCTGCGCGGCCGCGGCTCCGGGGCCGGAACTACTGTGCATGCGCTACCAGGTGCTGCGCGCCGAAGATTACCTGGTAGGTGGAGTAACGCGGCTACTCCACGTCGCGCCCTCTTAGCATATACATGTAATAAAGTTTTGTAAAAGACACCCGGGACGTGAGGATTAGCCCAAAAAAGGGCTATCCTCACGTCCCATCCATCCACCTACCACCCCTTCTAACTTTATAGGTAGAATCGGGGTGGTAGGTTCCCTTTAAAGTGTGTTTACGTAAAAGCAATGTAAATTCAATGTTAGGTCGTGTTCACACTTTTACATTGCATTACCATTGCATTGCTTTTACAGAAATGTGGTTTAAATCAATGTGACACAGTGTGTATACTGAATTTAAGTAAACGCTATATGAACACAATATTAGCCTGCGTTCACAAACTTTTCACTTACATCACGTTGTGTCAACGTCACATTAATGTAACCCATGTTCATGTAATTGTAATTTGAACATTTTTACACCGCAACTAAGTAAGTGCTACATGAACACAATTTTAGCCTGTACAACATCCCCTTTTTCGGTGGCTGTAGACGGCAAGGGGCCCAGAATACCAGAGTGGCTGGCTTATGTGGCCTTGGGCATGCCATGGTCACAGTGCTTGGTATTGGGACCGGAGGATGGGCCTACAGCCTGGCAGGTCTCCAGCAGGTGGTGTGTGTAAGAAAAACCACCTAGCCTATGCATTGGCAGGGGTGTTGCTCCTGCCTTCACACACTTTTCATTAATGTTGCATTTACATTTCGTTAACATCACCTTTATTTAAACAATGTTTAAGTAAAAGCAACTTGAACACAATGTTTATACCTACTATGTGAACACAATATTAGCCAGCATTCTCACACGTTTACATTGTGTTAACATCACATGTAAACCGCATTTATGTAAATGAAATTTTAGTTTTTGAGTTTACATCAAGGACATAAATACACAAACGCAATTTGAACATTACATTTACACCACGTTTGTGTAGACACAATGTCAACAGGAAGTTAGGCTACGCTCACATGTATTTGCAAACACTATGTATTTGCAAAGTGTTAACATTGCACTGATTTAAGTAAACACTATGTGAACACGATGTTTACACCACATGTCTGTAATCAGTTGTATCCAAGGACAACTATACTGTTTCTAAGGGGGAAAATGGTGACATTTATGAGAAATTATCTTCAAACAAGGACATTTTTTTAATTAAATGTAATTGTTTTTTTTTTTTTAAACAAAGCATTTTTGATGTCCAAACCAGAAGTGGAGACAGCATCTCCATTATATGCTCTCACACATTAGGATCCACACCTGCTGCAAAACTGCATCAGAAAACCCACATTGAGGCCTCGATTACAGGATGCATTGCGGTTTTTGCAACGTTTTTGACACATTCCAAAGGCTTTAGCCTTGAGCACATACTCAGTTTATATTACGTTTATGCTGCATTTGCTAAAACGCAACCTCAGCATGTGATCACTATTGAAGCCTTTGCAATGCCTCAAAAATGCAGCAGAAAACGCAAAGCATCATGTGAACCTGGCCTGAGGTGACAGTGATGGCTATGTGTCTGGAAACACTAATGTTTCTCACTTAATGTACCAAAGCTGAACTCCCAATAAAATGGGGCACATTTACTTACCCATCCGGGTCGCGATCCCCGATCTGGAATGTCTACCAGAATGCACATCTGCCGTGATCCACGTAGATCCTGCACCCGATATCCTGCATGTGTCACTTCCCGCTCAGGTCCACCGGAGTTCACCTTCTTCTTCCTGGTGCATGTAAGTGCTTGGCTTGCGACACAAATTCGAGTTGGGAAACCCGACAAAAATGCGGCCACGGGACCCTAAGTAAATAAGCTCCAATGTGTCACCATGGGGACAGGGACAAATTTGTCATGCTTTGTGCAGCACTGCATAAGCTGCAGGCACTATATAAATACAGAATTATTATTATAGGCATTTGAATCCTTACATATCCGTCTATATGTCTTTTGCAGCATGTCTGTCCATAATATAAGCTCTGTTTTGATTGTAACAGGAAATGTATAATGCTTAATTTCCCTTGTGATGACGCAGCTAGGGAATTGCTTATTAGTGTGCCTAGAGTCTACAGTTGACTACTGGGGGTCTGGTTTTAGCAGTGAGAAATCCATCTTATGGTTAATGGACTGTGTTAACAAAAAATAAAATCTCCACAGTCTACATCCCTTTTATATAGGTGTCCATTCCTTTTCTACAGTTATGTATTCCCACTTGTGATTTATTTTGTGACATGGATATACATTGGCATATCATATTACTCTAATTCTTTTCTCTCCATCCACAAAGATTTTCTCTTGAATAACTATTAAAGAAATGAAGGCTTGGTCTCAGGAGAATACTAATTCAAGGTTTCATTGAGATTGCACACGTTCAGAACAACCTTGCTAAATGGATTTCTAGTTTCTCACTTGTCAACTCTCCGTTTGCAATTCAATTCACTAAAAGGGGAGTTTTTGAGAGAGGATGGATTTCTATAACTTACAATAAATCTCTAAGCTTGGTGCCAAGGCTGATATGACCAAGTTAGCAAATGTGATTTATTGTTAAATTTTATGACAACCAATTTAAAAGGGTGGACCAAGAATAGTAAACTTTATCAAAGTAAATATAGGACCCTAATTGGGTCTCCCATATTATACTTAACCTGTTTAAGTTTGCTTTTCACCACCATTTGCTGTGAGTCATGTGCTCCTCCCGCAGCAGGACCTAATACTTCCTGTGACGTCCTGTGTCCTGCTGGATTCCGGAGGATAGTCAGAACTGTCTGCATACCCCCTCTGTCATAATACAAAAGATGCCCCTCAAACCACTGATATGGTGATTGGCTAGCCAATCACTTGTGCAGCCTCTTAAATGACCTGTCAAGTATAATATGGCAAGTGCTTTAGGTAGGCCTCTCCCTTCATTCACCTTCTAGTGTCTTCCTGCTTCTACATTGGTTAGGAGCAGAGAGGTTCCTCTCTTCCTCTCATTGTCCAGGGGTGGTGGGGGTTGTTCACCGCCAAGTAAATGAAATCTGAAATGCAGTAAGTATGCGTACATAATGACCTATGTGCAACATCCCCCACCGGGGGCCTTTCTTTGATGACTGTAGACAGCCGGGGCGCAAAATACCAGAGTGGCTGGCTTGTGCAGCCTTGGGCATGCTATGGTCATGGGGCTTGGTATTGGGGCTGGAGGACGGGCCTACAGCCTGGCAGGTCTCCAGCAGGAGTGAATGGAGTGATAGGCTGATGCAATAGGTTTCTCCCTGGGGTAAGTGTATATGGGAATCCTTGGGTGATGAAGGATGGGAAGCCTGTGATGGTGAAGCAGCCTGATCCAGGGATCACACAGAGGCTTGTTGTTCAAAACAACTTAAAGTTCTATATTCAACTTTAAACTGCAGGCAGCGGCCAAATATCAGCAGCAGAATCAGCAGGCTGAAAAGCTGGCGGGAGATAGCTGGTCTGCAGGAAGGGTTGCTAACAGCCTGGTAGTAACCTCAGGCGAGGCTGGTAAAGCTGGAGCTGAGTCCTAGTAATGGAGCTCTACTCTGGGGTTTAGTCTCCTGACTTGCCCTGGGTGTGAGGCAGTGGCATGAGACACCTCTGTTTCCTGGTAGTGTGCATGCATGGCAGCTCTGCAGGAGCTGCACACTGGACCTTGCTTCTCACTTTGCTTACTGGAATTCTCAGACTAGTGATGGGTCGTTCGTAAACGAGCCAGCTCTAAGAACCGTCTCTTTTGCGCGAATGATGGCTGCTGGCCCCCCTCAGTGAGCCAGCGGCTCACTTAACCCCATCCTAACCGGCTCACCACTCCCCTTTTAAACCAATACAATTGGATTAAAAGTGGTTTGGAGTGGGTGGTAGTGGCTGGAGTGTGGCTCCCTATTATAAATGAAATAGGGAGCCGTTCAGGAGCCAGAATAGCCGGCTCTTTTTTGTGAACAGAGCCTAATGAGCCAGCTCAGCAAGAAGATCTGGAATTCCGATCACTTTCTCAGACCATGTGCTCCTGCCCACAAGGGGTTTTTATACTCCCCTAGGGAGGTTGCAGCACTCTCCAATTAGTTTCCAGCCTACTTTACAGTAGTACAAAGGATATCATTGCTTAATAACATTTTACATGTTAACTCTTGCCTTACCAGGCAGTGACTTCCCACTGCAATTACTAAGTTTCCCTTGTTACAGCCCTCATAGTGTGGTGATCAATCTTACCAGGTAGCTACTAGCATGAAAATGGACATTTGCCAAACACCTACCCATTCCATGGATTGGCAGGGGTGTTGCATATGTAATAGTCCTATATGAATATATCCTAACAAGTATTTTAGGAATCACTTTAAGTAGTTAAATATATCCTAACAAGTATTTTAAGAATAACTTTAAGCAGTATTTTAAGCTTATTTCATACATTTTATATATTCTAAAGCACAGAATAAAAATGTAAAGTAGACAATTGCAAACCAATACTGATGAAAATTGGAGAACACTTTCAAGTTATTGGTGTTCAACCTGCTGCCAAATGGGTGAACCCAGCAGTAGTAGCAAGAGTTGGTTGTTCCAAGTGTGTGATTTCTAGAATATTGAATATTTACAACATCACAAACTAATTCAAGTTCCCCAAGAAGGCTGGTTGCCCTTAAAATAAAAATGGGGGGACCTGTGCCCCTGACATCTAAAGTAAGCGGCCGGTCCCAGAGGAGTTAAACACTGCAGCTGAAATTGCTTCACTGAATGCAATGCTAATGACGGGTCCTGGTCCTGTACCTTGTTGAACGTTTACCTTCAGCCACTGTGTCCAGCCATGTTCCAGGAAAACCCTTGACTGTACTTCTCCTTTATAAAGGAACAGGGCGTATGCCTACAATGGCTTTTCAGTGCACACCTGTATCCATAAATATATGCTCTGTGCTCCTTGGTATATAAACCTGACTTGTATTTTGATCCTGTGCTGCCACACCTTTATGCCTATTCCTGCCTCTGCTAATACGAGACCTGCCCTGACTTTGAACTGACCTTCACTATTCGCTTGCCTGACTCCTTGGCCTGCTGGGCCAGTTGCTACTCTTACTGGGACCACCACAAGAGGAAGCGACCTCTTCCATGGTTCCTTCCATGCATTCATCAATGGATCAGAAGCAATTTTCTTGCAGGACAATGCCCCCTGTCACACAGCAAAACAGGTAATGGAGTTCCTTGAAACAGAAAACATTGAAACAAGATAATGGCCAGCCCAGAGCCCTGCTCTAAACCCAATAGAAAACCTCTGGAAAATCCTCGGTGACAAAGTTTTGCCCAAGAAACCCAACAGTCACAGAACTGTGAAAGAGACTGGAAGAAGCTTGGACCAAAATCCCACCAGAGCAGTGTGAGAGACTAGTGATGTCTTGTGGCCGCAGATGTGCTGAAGTCATTCATAGCAAAGGCCTGTGCACTTCCTACTGATCCGTGCCTGCTGTAACCTTCATAAAATGTGATTCTAATCTTTCTCTGCGCTACAATCATTGCTGTTTTCTAATTAATATTCACCTTTTTTTGCAAAATAAAGCTTTTTTGTTGATATGACACTATTCTAGTGACATGGTGTACCCCCTAGAAAAAATACATAACATTTTGATCGGTGGATGTTACATAATTTTGAAAAAAAAAACAAGTGATCATACACTTTTGATCTCCAGTGCAGTGCAGGATGAGCTCAGCAAATTGTACATAATGGGGCTCATTTACTAAGGGCTTTCTGTTTTGTGTCGCTGTGACAGGGATTTAAAAGGGTTTTTTGGGTGCAAGCCAAGAACTTACATGCACCGGGAAGAAGAAGGTGAACTCCAGCAGACCTGATCGAGGAAGCGACACATTCAGCAAGTCAGGCGCACGATCTTCTTGATTCGCAGCACAGTGCATTGTCGTCAATAATGCACTTTCGGGATCTCCTCCTGACCGGGTAAGTAAATGTGCCCCAATGTCCTAGTGTCGGGTGTTGTAAAAGCATCCTACTCCACACACTATTCTGCGGTGTTATTCGTCTGAAGTGCCATCTCCCACCCCGTACCTAATGTAGCGGAGAAAAGGCTCTTAGAACATGAACCTACGGTTTGTGTGATCGTAGCTGCGGCGCAGGAAACATCTGATGCCCACCTCACATGGCGTCCGCCCGCTCACCTTACTTGCTGTCCGCCCACCCGCCCACCTCACTTGCCACCTGCCCATTTCACTTGCCTAATCGCACTTGACGTCCGGCCGCACGCCCATTGCACTTGACGCCAGTTACGCCCGCCCACCGCACTTGCCAACCGCCGCCTGCCGAACTTACCGCACGAACACTGAAGCACTTGATGGCACACCGGCCTGCTGACCCACACACCCGCCACTCTGGACATCAAAAAAGTAAGTTACATTATTAACATGTATCTATGTATATATACATACACTCACCGGCCACTTTATTAGGTACACCATGCTAGTAACGGGTTGGACCTCCTTTTGCCTTCAGAACTGCCTCAATTCTTCGTGCAACAAGGTGCTGGAAGCATTCCTCAGAGATTTTGGTCCATATTGACATGATGGCAACACACAGTTGCCGCAGATTTGTCGGCTGCACATCCATGATGCGAATCGCCCGTTCCACCACATCCCAAAGATGCTCTATTGGATTGAGATCTGGTGACTGTGGAGGCCATTTGAGTACAGTGAACTCATTGTCAAGTTCAAGAAACCAGTCTGAGATGATTCCAGCTTTATGACATGGTGCATTATCCTGCTGAAAGTAGCCATCAGATGTTGGGTACATTGTGGTCATAAAGGGATGGACAGGGTCAGCAACAATACTCTGGTAGGCAGTGGCGTTGCAACAAAGCTCAATTGGTACCAAGGGGCCCAAAGAGTGGCAGGAAAATATTCCCCACACCATGACACCACCACCACCAGCCTCAACCGTTGATACAAGGCAGGATGGATCCATGCTTTCATGTTCGTCAAATTCTGACCCTACCATCCGAATGTCGCAGCAGAAATCGAGACTCATCAGACCAGGCAACGTTTTTCCAATCTTCTACTGTCCAATTTCGATGAGCTTGTGCAAATGGTAGCCTCAGTTTCCTGTTCTTAGCTGAAAGGAGTGGCACCCGGTGTGGTCTTCTGCTGCTGTAGCCCATCTGCCTCAAAGTACGACGTACTGTGCGTTCAGAGATGCTCTTCTGCCTACCTTGGTTGTAACGGGTGGCTATTTGAGTCACTGTTGCCTTTCTATCAGCTCGAACCAGTCTGCCCATTCTCCTCTGACCTCTGGCATCAACAAGGCATTTCCGCCCACAGAACTGCCGCTCACTGGATGTTTTTTCTTTTTCGGACCATTCTCTGTAAACCCTAGAGATGGTTGTGTGTGAAAATCCCAGTAGATCAGCAGTTTCTGAAATACTCAGACCAGCCCTTCTGGCACCAACAAGTACTTGTGTGTATATATATGCTTATGTGTATGTGTGTATATATATGCTTATGTGTGTGTATATATGCTTGTGTGTGTGTGTGTATATATGCTTATGTGTATGTGTGTATATATATATACTTATGTGTGTATATATATGCTTATGTGTATGTGTATATATATGCTTATGTGTATGTGTATATATATATGCTTATGTGTGTATGTGTGTATATATATGCTTATGTGTGTGTATATATGCTTGTGTGTGTGTGTATATATATGCTTATGTGTGTATATATATGCTTGTGTGTGTGTGTGTGTGTATATATATGCTTATGTGTGTATATATATGTGTATGTGTATACTGTATATATATGCTTATATGTGTGTGTGTGTGTGTGTATATATATACTTGTGTGTGTGTATATATATATGCTTGTCTGTATATATATATATATATATATATATACACACATATAATGCTGTGTGTGTTTTTGTATATGCTGCTGCATGTACTGTATGTATGTGAATGTATGCGTTTGCTGAATGTGTGTGTACATCTTATATGTGTGTGTATATGCTATATATACTAAATTAATGTGTGTAAATGCTGTATGTACTGTATGTAAATGCAGTATGTATGTACATGGTGTGTTTATACTGTATGCATAAGTATACATATACATACTATTAGTATATAATGTTTATGTACTATACAGTATGTGTGCAAATTTGATGTGTCTAAACTGTATGTGTCCTTAATGAGTTTGTATATACTCAATGTATTAGTGTATAAATGTATATATGAGTACATAAATGTGTGCGTATAAGTGTATAAATGTATGTATGTGGGTGCAAGTATAGAAAAGTGAATGTATGAGTGTAGAACTTTATATGTGTGTAAATATGTGTATATAAATATGCATATATCTTTTAAAGGGGAAGGGGGCCCCATGGAGAAATCTGCTATGGGGCCCAGCCACTACTAGTTACGCCACTGGTAGCACTGGTTACTGGGACAGCACTTTGGGACTACTTTGGGATCACTGCATAACTGTGATCTGTAGAGAAACAATATATATGTTTAAATATGCCTATACATTATATATATATATATATATATATATATATATATATATATATATATATATATGTATACTTACATGTATACATACATATATGGCCTTCGTGATTCAAGGAGTTGTCCAAACTTTTTCAAGAAAGCAGATGTACTTGCCCGCTCTGGCGTTGTGCCCCCCACTTCACCTCCGGTCTCTATATGTATAGAGAGAGATATGAGGTCACAACCACAGCTTGCTCCCTCTGCAGCCTTTGCCTGGGGCCTGTGTAAATGTTTCACAGACACATTAGGGCAGATTTATCAGGATGTCAGAATATTTCTAGTTGCCCATGGCAACCAATCACAGCTCCCCTTTAAAATATTCCTGAGCACTGGTAAAATGAAAGCTGAGCTGTGATATATTCTGGGCAAAACGCATGTGTTTTGTCATATAACAATAGCATGTTTCTACTAAGAAAATGTTTTTACATGTGATGAAAAATTTTGCCCAATGCATTTCAAAACATAATGCAAATGTATCATGTGAACGCAGCTTGAAGCAGTTTTTGAATCTAGTGCCAGAAGTGGATCATTGGAGAGACTCCTCCAGTGCTGCTCTCTTCTAGTAACCTGCTGGGGTTTATAGGGAGAGGCATTAGCTTGACACTGGTTTTTACTCAAACTTACACCAAGGTGCAACTGGAGTAGTTCTGGCAGCCAGCACAGCATGGCTGGTAGATACATCTGGAGGTCTAAGCCTCCTGCTGAGTGACATACATGGTCAGCTGAGACAACAGAAGGCTATGGGGAGTGGCTATTAGGGACATCACTGGGGAAACACCCCGCACATCGGCAGCAGCCAAATGTCAGGGGGGTAGATCCCCAGGCAACTTATCCCACTGTATAGAGATTTAAATGGCATATGAAATTAAATAAAATCTCATTTTTAAAAAAAATTGTAAATGAGTGCCAGAAAGAGACTATTATTGCATTCCATCCAATGTGCACAAGGCCCCAGAATGATAGAACAATCTTGTTACATCATTGTAATTCCTAAAACAATAATAGTTAATGTTTCAGAGAACTGTCTGCTGCAGTGTATTCTTCCCTTTGGATATTTCTTTCTCTCTACGGGGAATCCAGGTTAAACCCCAGTGCGACATATGTCATTAAGTATCAGATGTGCAGGTGCCAGTGACCCAGAGCATGATGTAAACATGTTTAGTTTTGCATATTGTTTTATCATTAGTCTCCTGTGTGTACCTAGAGTGTCTCCTCTTATCTCCTCCAGAGTACAATGCACACAGAGGCTCACATGGCAGCAGAGAGTCCTGTATTCACAGCTTAGAGTTGTGATAAGCTGGATGCTGTGTTTGCCAACTGAGTAGAAATACATTATGTCTAGGGAGCACCTGTATTTTTGTGTAAATGATAGAAGATGTTGACATAATGAAGAGACCTGAACTCATGCTAGCCAAAATTACTGCTCAACTTGTGGCATAAGATGTTGTAGCAAGTGGGGTAGTCTAAAATTAACATACATGGCATGCAACTCCAACATACATTAGAAAATCAGCTACATAGGCTATAACTGGCTAACCAGCTCCACCCCATACATCTTACTAAACACCACACTCCAGCTAAAAGCCCTTTTCACTATGAAAACCGAGAAAGCATTAGGGTATTTTACAAATACCCTAAATAAGATGGATAAAATGTTAGCACATCACCTAGAACAGAAAGAACACATGGGGGCAGATTTACTTACCTGGTCCTGTCGCGATCCCCGAGGTGCGTTTCTTCAAGATCGTGCGTCCATTTTCCTGCATCTGTCGCTTCCACGCTGAGGTCCGCCGGAGTTGACCTTCTTTCCTGTGTATGTGAGTGCATTGTCTTGCAACTTGCAATTTGCAATTTGAATTGTAAATCCCGCGGTTTGTCCAAATCAGTCGGGTTGTCCGTCGGCCACAACCCCCAATTTGTTTTGCTCCAGCTACGGAACCGTTAGCTGCAGCAATACGGGCCAACCCTTTTATTCAGGGCTATTCTACTACCAGCGACACTTAACCTTTTTTTTGCAGATGACCTGCTCCTGTCAATCACTAGCCCCCACACATCCCTGCCAAACCTATTGCATCTCCTGAACAGTTTTAAGTCTGTCCAAAATTCCTTTGGGTTCAAAATACAGCCAAACCATATCACATATTTGGGGGCACTGCTCACGACTAAAGCAATTCTAAACTGATATAAATAACTGGTCCAAACCCTCCCTATCTTGGCTGGGTCGTATTCACACAATAAAAATGGTGACCTTGCCGAGGTTTTTATACCTCTTTCGGTCCCTGTCCATTCCAGTCCCCTCAAGAACATTCAAACTTATACACTCCCATGTCTCTAAATTTGTTTGGAATAAGCTTGTCCATGCCCAACTTCATCCTCTGTTACAAAGTAGCTCAAATAACCCATTTTTTTACAAAGTCAGTGCTCTGCTCCATATCAAACTTTCATCTACACATATCGGTGAGAAGTCTCACCACCTCTTCTTAGGTTAGGAATAAAAGATCCCCTTCATTCACTGTTCCGCTCTCCGTTTCCACTCATTGGATCGAGATATGGATCCTGTCTCACTCCCGTGCCTGAGATTCACCGTCGTCTCTGTGTTGGAAATTATGGACAGATGGTGCAGATCGCCATGTTAAAGAGTAAAAAAAATTATTGTTTATGCTCACAGTGGTACATTAAAACAAATCTCTAAAAAGAAAATGAAATGCCAAATACCTCTCCCTTCTTTTTTGAGATTTGTTACGCGCGTTTTAATGTACCTTTGTGAGTGTATATACAATAATTTTTTTTACCCTTTACCTTGGAGATCTGCACCATCTGTCTATAATTTCCAACACAGAGTCGACAGTGAATCTCAGGCACGCGAGTGAGAAAGGGTCCATATCTCGATCCAGTGAATGGAAACTGAGAGAGGAACAGTGAATCAAGGGGATCTTTTATTCCTTACCTAAGAAGAGGTGGTGAGACTTCTCATCGATATGTGTAGATGAAAGTTTGGAGTAGAGCACTGGCACTTCTGACTTTGTAAAACTATGTGGCTTTCTATGGAAGTTTGCCTAGCCTGTGGCTTCTCTGACTTTTAACCCCTTTTTCCAGGCACCAAACCATTATTGAACAAATAACCCAATTTGCCTCTATAGCTACCCTCAAAAACACGTCTAGATGGATTGCTCTGGAATCCCAATTACTCCAACTAGTATCCTTATCAAGCTTGTTTTAGATGACAGGCACATTGCCACACCCTGTACCAACATTGTTACCCTTTTTATTTCACTCTTTAAAACTGTGGCCCTCTGTTAGATTTTTACATAAACTTCAATCCAACCCCTGCTTATTGCTACTGATATTCCACAATTCTGCCTTTCCTCCGGGGCTTAAACAAGGGAACTTCTTTTTTTTTTTTTTTAATGCTTTTTATTTTATTTAAACAGATCATCTTATACAAAATACATAGACATAAAATTCATAATTACCATAACAGCGAATATACAATTCCATTACAGAATCACTACATATTTGGCTTTCCTCAACAATTCAAAAGCTGTCGTGATACAGAATAGTATAAAATATTTCCCCTCTTTTTATCTAGCAATAAAATCAATGGAAAATAAGAGATTCCTCCCTCCAAAGTCTTTAGGCTCTTTTGTACGCTCTATACCTCGAGGGACATTTTTGGATTCCAGTACAACTTCTGAGACTATCTTTATAAATGATCTGTTTGTAGAGGGACAATCTCCCTCTTATATCCTATCTATAATGCCCCCCTACCCCTGTACGTCAAGTCACGCTTTATGGAGCAGTGGGAAGCTGACCTGGGCTGCCAGTTTTCTTTGTCGAGATGGAGACACTACTGCACAACCCTAGCTAAAGGTAGCCAACATGTTTCTCTGACAGAAACCTCCCTCAGATTACTACATAGGGCCTACTATGTACCTGCCCGACTTGCTAATATGTATCCCCATCTGCCCAATACATGTTTCCGGGGCTGTAACGCCCTGGGCGACATGGTCCATTTCTGGTGGTATTGCCCTGTAGTTGTCTCTCTATGGAACAATGTCAAGACCCTTTTCCGTCCCCTATTAGATACTGCGACACCAGTGACCGATGAGTCTTATTGCTGGGAGCCAGCGAAGGTCAAAAACAAAGCACATCGACTAATTCAATTCATAGCATTGGCAACTAGAATACACATAGCGGCGAAATGGAAATTGCCTCATCTGTCGTTTACAGCAGTAAAAATAGAATTAACCTACTGATGTTGTATGAGAGAATCGAGGCGACCAAGACTGACACCTACCAGCTGTTGAAGGGATATGGAACTCTTGGATTGTTTCACAGGGCGCCCCCAACCTTGAGAGGGATTCAGTACTGTCACCCTAAATATTCATCTGTAACTCCATGGCTCGTATGAGTCCTCTACCAAGACAACTTCTTCACCTACTACTATTTATGTGTCAAAGCCTTTTTCTCTCTTCCCCCTTATAATTTATTGCTCAAATGATACAGTAGCTGGCTATGAATCCGATGAGGCTTTGTTATACTTCCCCCTGTGCGGGGCATATGTTTCGCTGGTTCTACTGTAAGGCGTCTTTTTGCTTGTTGATCAATAAAGTTTTGTTCAAACTAAAATTAGCATACTTGGGTCTGTTTCCATTGTGCCCTTACTTCCATATGGGATGTGTCTGGTATTGCAGCCAAGCCCTGCAACATGGAAAATATTTGTGTGTAATGCCTGGGGAAAGTCTGTAAATTAATCTAAAGTTAATTCCAAATGAATCAGGTTTAGCTAAGTTCATTTTACTTCTTTTAACACAAAGCTTTATTAAATCAGCTTTTATTTCCAAGTTGGACAACCTATTTAACCATTTTATGACAAAATCATTTTCCCGTTTTTAATCATTATATTTTTTTTTTGTGGCTCAGGTAAGCCTTTACTTTTGTTTTCTCAGTATTTTTTTTATCAGATAATATTTAATGGAACTTAAAAAAATTGCATTTTCTATTTTACTACACAACAAAAATGCTAAATCAACAACCCTTTCTCGCACCACTCCCAATCCGCAGATGAGAGGAAAAGAGGAGCATCCAGATGCTATAGCATCAACGTGCCCTCTCCTAACAGTACCATCATCAATTACAAGAGTAGTGTTTTACAACAGGGAAATTTCCTCTGAAGTCCTCATACAATCTAGAAGCAGTGCACTGGTCTGTAGGGCAGAGACATCAAGCCAAGTTTGTTCAAACTCATGCTGTAATTTTTTCGAAGTGTATATAATATACTCCATACGAAAAGGATTGTTTAGTTTCACCTTTAGTTCACTAAGGGTTGGAGGTTTAGGGTTCAAGCTGTGATTGGGTAGGGTCCATGTCAGCATACAACAAACCTAAAATGTAAGCCTGTGACACAACGCTAGGCTGTATCCAATACACCCTGTTGAGCTTTGTTTTTCCAATATTCAAAGTTCTAATAACATCTAAAGACAATCGATCTGTGAAAAACATTGTACATGATACAATATGGGCAAACTACTAGGGAGAACTGTTTTTTTAGATACTTTTTGTGACAAGCAGCTCATTTAACCTCCCTGTACCTTCGTTGAGTTGAGCTCACAATGTGCCAACTTAATTGTATTGATGGCACATCATTATGCAGTGCAGTTTGCCACAGATAAGTATTGTACACTTGGGCCCTGGCGGCATCGGGCATACTGAGTTAAGATCATATTTTAGTTCATGGTAGTCAAAAAATAAAGGACAAATGAGAAAGTGCTGTTTATAGGGAAAGTGGTTACCCAGCTCAAATGTTTGGTCGTTGGAAATTCAAACCACTGTAGGCCCACTCCTGAAGTTGGCTTAAGATGCAAACAATATTACAATAAGAAAAATTAAGTCACCTTTCTAGAACTGGTTGGTTGAGTTTGATTGGCCTATTAATATTCAGTAGTACTGTGGAAGTGAAGGTAACCTGTGGTGTTATCATTTCTTGCATGAAATCAGGTGAGATAATGTGGTTTTACCATATATTGCAGCTGCCTTCATAGATGAAAAATTGACTTAAAGGGAACCTACCACCCCGATTCTACCTATAAAGGTAGAAGGGGTGGTAGGTGGATGGATGGGACGTGAGGAGAGCCCTTTTTTGGGCTAATCCCCACGTCCCAGGTGTCTTTAAGAAAACTTTATTGCAGGTATATGCTAATTTTTCTATGCGGCTACTGGGGCGTGGAGTAGCCGGACATGGGGCTACTAGTCGCGGCTACTCCACGCCCCAGTAGCCACGTTACTCCGCCTACCAGGTAATCTTCGGCGCGCAGCTCCAGGTAGCTGCGCGCCCTGCGTTCTGCGCATGCCTTCAGCTGTGCGGCCGCGGCTCCGGGGCCGGAACTACTGTGCATGCGCAGTAGCCGGGGGACTCGGACGAGGGCGCAGCTACCAGGAGCTGCGCACCGAAGATTACCTGGTCGGCGGAGTAGCATGGCTACTGGGGCATGGAGTAGCCGCGACTAGTAGCCTCATGTCCGGCTACTCCACGCCCCAGTAGCCGCATAAAAAAATTAGCATGTAACTGCAATAAAGTTTTCTAAAAGACAACTGGGATGTGAGGATTAGCCCAAAAAAGGGTTCTCCTCACATCCCATCCATCCACCTACCACCCCTTCTACCTTTATAGGTAGAATTGGGGTGGTAGGTGCCCTTTAATTTCCATAATGTAAACCAAACCTTATGGCCCATATTTACGAAGGTCCTTACACTGGTTTTCTGGCGGGCTTTGCACGTTCTTTTCCATGCAAACTGCTTGCATGGGTATTTAAGAAGTGTCCGAGACACAATTGTGGCGCACGATGCACTGTACCCAACGCAACACAAAATTTTGCACTGAAATGGGCGTTCCAGCGCTCAGTTAGACTGTGGGCCACATTTAACACGCAAAGTTGGACAGAATTGTGTTGCACTCCCCATGTTAAAGGTGCACAAAAAAGAAATAGTTCACTCTGTCGGGGCAGTGCAGAGGACGCCAGATTCATAAAGAATTTGTGCCACAAATCATGAATCTGGAACACTCTGCATAATACACAGGCAAACTGAAGTTCATCTAGTATCTACTAAGTTGGTTTTAAAGGGAAACTTCCAGAAGAAATTGACCCAAAAAACTACCAGTATGTTGTGAAGCAGATTAACACCTTCCAGATCTTGTTTCTTTTCATTGCTCATCCTAGTGGCATCCTCTATAAAATTGGTTGTATAAAATCAGAGAGATGGAATGCTTAGTACTGAAGTCAAGATCTCTCTGCCTCAGAAGATTGATGGCATTCACTAGATTTCAGTAGAGCAGACTAACAATGTCCCTGTACACAGGGATATCAGTACTCTGAGGTGAGGGGAGCTTGTCTCCAGTGCTAAACTCTCTCTCTCCTTGACTTTATACAACCAATTTACATCTCACTTCAAAGCTGATTTTCTGGATGATTCCACCACACAAGGCCATGAAAGAGACATGAATAAGATGAATATTGGAGAAAAAGAAGGAAGGTACCATAACATTAATTGTACTGGTAGAAAATAAGAACAAATAAATGTTAAAAAAACATAAACCATAAAATTATATAAAATATTGTATGCAAAAACGGTCTTGTGCAACAGTTTATCGTGACCAACATCAATGCTCAGCAAGACTAACATTGGGTTTATACCCATCTGTGCCATCTATTGTGAGAGCGAATTTATATATCATCAAGCATAGTATTTTTGAACCTTTGATACAATTGCTGTAATGTATCGTATTCTACATTATTTTACCAGTTTTCTGACTAATTTTTATGTATATGCCTATGATGTATATAATCTAGCCCTCTCCATAACCGGTGAGTCTTTGCTGCATACTGCAAGTCGCACAAAGTGATATCACCCACCACTCTGTACACCGAAGTATGAAAAAGTTGTTAGTGCCAGAATATGGCAAAATTAAAAAAAAAAATTGTACCGACCCAAAGAATAAAGCAGACCTGTCATTTGGGGCGCACAGTGAAAGCTGTAAAATCCAAGCCCACAAAAAAATGAAGTTTTTTCACCATTTTCACTGCTTTTGAAATTTTTTTCCTGCTTCCCAGTATACGGCATGGAATATTCAATACCATCATTATGAAGTGTAATTTGTTACGCAGAAAACAAGCCATCACAGAGCTCTTTACATGTAAAATTAAAAAGTTATAGATTTTTTTTGAAGATGGGGAGTGAAAAATGGAAATGAAACACCAAAAATGGGCCAGGTCGTTAAGGGGTTAAGAACACACTAGTGGAAATACTCCCTTCCTTTTTTCCTTTCAATATTCACCTTTCCTTCAATACTCAGAATTGTAGTTGTCCTTTTCCTCCAAACTGTGATGCCCTTATCACATATTTTAAAGATGATCTGGAATATTTTAATCCTTTTGACATTATACCAGTAGTGCTTTATTTAAATTTCGGCTGATGGGTTCCCTTTTATGGTTCAGACAGGCCAAGGATATTTATATGTTGCACCTTATTCTGTTTTATACTGTAAAATATCAGTAAGTAAATTAACTGTACCGTAAGCAAATTGTATTTGCTCATTAAGATACTGTATAATGGGCTTTTTAAAGAATCCCTCTGAATATATGTGTTTTGTGTTACGTTTTGCAGGGTCACTCATGGGATGAATCAATTATATTTGATGAAGATTTTGGAAGTTATTTTGCCTAATGGGGCAGTTAGGTTCTGCCACATATAGATCCTTACAGTTTGGGAAGAAGACTAAAAAAGACTAAAAAACTTAATTCAGATAACTGAAAACATAGCAAAACAGGGGGGGCTCGAATCATTACTATTTTACCCTATGTGTTCTGGTTATTGCTTTTCGATGATATGAACCTGTCCTCTTGCTGGATTGCTATTCAGATGTATTATAATAGTGACATAGTGTTACTATAGGAATAATGGAGGCCATGTCTCAGTATGACTATGCTCACTCATGTACAGGGATTTTATTCAGTTTTCTTTGTCAAGAAGATGTTTCTGTACTTTGTTGCCAGGGCAACTGAATGTACAAATGGTAGAAACCCTAGGATTCTGAAGGGATATTTATGTATTGTTTACAGTGGTATGTTTTTTTCATATTCTTAGCACAGTTATCGGATAAAATGACTCCCACCTGTGGTTTCTGAATATAAAAATAATAATGTGACATATTGTCCCAGGGCACGATGGTTCATCATTTAGTACATAAAAAAAACAAACACAAAAGAGTCAATGGCCCAGATGTATCAAAACTGAGCATAGTGCAGTTTGCCTCTGGACTGTGCAGAGTGCACCAGATTAATCAAAACGTCATTAATCTGGCGCCCCAGCACTGTTCTGGAGTGTGCATTTTTTTGGTGCACTTTGTTCATGCTACAGAATTACAGTGCAGACAGAATTGGTGCGCACGTCAGTAAGAAATGTGGCACAAGCTCCGACTAAGCACTAACTCGCTCCTTTAAGTGCACATCTTTTCTGTCTTGTCAGACACAGTGCATCCACGACCCAAAACGGCCACAGACAGCTTATAAATACATGTGCAGGCAGTTTGCACATTCTTTTCAAAGTCAGAGAGAAAACTGGTGGAAATGCTTTATTCAATGTGGGCCAATGAGTAATATTTAATATCAAAGTTTATTTAAGCAAAGCCATATAATGCCAACAGCAAAAAAGGAGTCAATTCTTAAACACCCATGGAACTATACAATGCCCAAATCTACTATAAAAATGAAACCAGGGACACTTACTTATAGATCCAGGCACTGTGACTGTGGTAATCTTCATGGCAGGGGCGTAAAAGATTTGGGGCACAGGCCCCAGTGCATACGTACCAAATTAACATTTGTGTCCACTCCTATACATAACCCCCTTTCACACTTGTGTGCCCCAAAAACAACTGTACTGAACTATAAAAAAATATGTAAACTGTCCGGAGGTGCTCAGGCTGATGTCAATTGAGCAGCTCTTGCCATTGCGGGCTTTGAATTTATTTAAGACTATCAGTGCAGGACATAGCTAAATGTAAAGACAGCTTTGCCTGAGGCCAACTTACATATTCCTGCTCCTACTACAAACAGTTCCAGTTGCATCACCCGGTAAGCCTGTAAGTGCTACCATCAGTCAGACTGATGGTAAATGTCATTTAATGACCCCAAGTGAAAGGATCTCCCATCTGATCATACCCACAATAAATAATGCCCCCCCACTAAAATAACACCATACTGAATAGTGCCCCTACACTAAATAAGTAATATCCCCACAGCCCCCTGTAAGTAATGTTCCCACAGTCCTCAGTTAATAATGTCCCCCAAGTAATGTCCCCCACAGCAAGTAATGTCCCCACAGTGTTCCGTAAGTTATGTCCCCACAGCCTCAGTAAGAAATGTCTCCACAGTCCCCAGTAAGAAATGTCCCCACAGCCCCCCATAATGTCCTCCATAACTCCCCAGTAATTTCACTACAGTCCCTCAGTTATGTCTCAAGAGCACTCCAGTAATGCCCTCGCAGCCCGTGCAGTAATGCCCTCACAGCCCCACACAGTCCCCAAGTTATGTCCTCACAGCCTCCCCTTCCCCCATTAATGTCCATCACAGCATCTCCTTCACAATGTATAAGAAAAAGAAAATAAACAGTGAAACTGTGTGAATACATAGCATACGAAACAGCAAAAGAATATACAAAAAAGGGGACCTACAGGAAACACTTGGCACATGGTTTGCATATAAGGAATTATGTTGTCTCTCAACACTGTTTGTGATGCCACTGATATATAGTTCAGGGGTGTTTTATAGCTAGCTCCTTCTCTTTTCTGTTGGTTTTAAATATTTTTATTGTGCTTAAATAAACTTTGATATTTCATATTGTTCATCAATTATTTTTTTTGGTGTTGCTATTGTCAGATTTGATGTGCTATCGTATAGTTAGTCCATCCTAGTACACTTGCTAGCAGTCTGCAAAGGTCTCTGAGCCAAATTTTACTTATGTTGAAATGGATCATAAGTTAATTTCTATGTAATTGTCAACCAGAGAAAAGCACTGTACTCTATTTTGCTAGTCCCATTCGGATCAATGGAATGGCAATGCACAATCACCAATCCAGTCGAAATGTTCAACTGGTGGCACCATATTAGCTTTCAGGTGGGCATGAAGCAGACACGGCAACTTTGCATAGCTCTAGTCAGAAGAAATGAAAATGTTTTTAGACGGTGTATACTTTTGTTGCTTGCCTTGATACTTTACCATCGACAAAGAACTCTACACTTTGACATTACTTAAAGGAAATCTACCTCCAGGATTGTAAACTAAGCATACTCACAAGCTATTGTGTGCTCCATTTTAATTTATGCAAATGAGCCTGAGTCCCTCGGGCTTATTAGTGTAATTTTTAAAGCCTTATATTTAAAAAAAACAAAGGCAAAAGAATTTTAAAGAAAAGTGGATCCTGCCAGAGGGGGCACACACCAGTATGTCAGTGTGCTTGGTTTACAATACTTGATCCAGGTGACAGATGTCCTTTAATGCCCCAGGACAACCTTAACCTACCCAAACATACCTACTTTCGGTAGAAAACCTGTTTTACAAACCCAGCCAATGAATTTACTGGAATAGCTTCTGAAAATTTATAGCAGTCCAGAATTTACGAGGTTTGTCCTAAAGTTTGAAATCTATATGTGTAGTAAGAAAAATTTTAGGACCCCTGAAGTGACCAGGCCTCTGGAGAATATTTTTCATGATATGGAGAATATTTTTACTAATAGCATTTTTAAGAATTCATGACTGATGGCATTACACGTAAAAACTATGAATTGCTTCCTTTTGTGTAGCTTCCAGACAAGTTTAGGACAGCTGATATATCAAAGTTTTATTTGAGATTGAAATCATTTGCCTGGTAAGAAATGATATTCAGCTATAAACACCTGCAAAATCAATGCAATGCCTATAAGAAAAACCAAGGAAATCATCAGCGGTCAGCATTTCCGGATGTGAATGCTGCCATTATGAAGGCAACAAGAGAATTTTATTATCTGTATACAGACAAGGATTTTTGATGGCTGGAAATTGTTAGGCTTTGTGTTGGACTTCATGCAGCAACTATACCCACCTCCCCATTTCACATTCCCACCAAGTTGTGAAAGATTTACCTTTTATCATATAAGATTATCTTTTCTGCAAAAGATATTTATTCCTCCTTTAAGATAGCAAAATCCATAGTTTCACAATAATATTAGGGAACTAAGGGCTGGGGCTACAACCACAGCACTCTTTGTGGCTACCATATGGCACCTGTACAGTACAGTACTGTAGTATAGTGTAAGGTTATGGGGTTACTGTGTTTGGCAATGACACAGACTCCAAGGGTAACAGCCCAAATGTAGAGTTTTATTCAATTCATATATGCAGCACGTGAAAAATAAACACCTGTCCATCTGGGTTCTTAGTAAACAGATTTTAGTTGCCTCGCCTATAAAAAAGACACAAGTTCAGATAGTCAAGACAGTCTCCAGCAGTAGCAAACACCGTTGTGGTTTTTAAGCCAAGCTCTACCTTATTCCTCACTAACAAGGACAATCCCAGACACCTGAGTTTTCCCAGGAGTGGCCAGAAGGTGTGTACTGGAGGGGATGGGAATGGCAAATCCTATTACCAGCCTACCTGCCATTCCCTTACATATCAGAACAATCTGGGTGAGATGTACATCCCCTTCAGTATCTTATCAGCCATCGGCTTACTATAGATATTTCCTTTTGTTTCCTGCATATAAGAGTAGACATGGAAAAGATGTAGAGTGTGCAAATCAATAATCCCCATTCACAATCCCATGATCACCAAGATTATCGTGTATACATAAACTGTATAAACTTGTATATTCTGTCCTTTTAATAACAAGCTTATATGCCATTTCTTAATGTGTTGTTCTGTATGAGATGAAAGATTTAGTGGCACTTATCAGATTTATCTAGCCGCCCTTATGTGCTACCACCTTATCCCTAAAACACCCAATGGGAAAAGGTCAAAGCTATTGCATAAAGTATAGCTTTTAGCTACTGAGGAAAGAGCTGTTTGCTCTGAAACGCGTCTAGCCACAGTTACAGCTATAAATCATAGGATCGAGACCCATCTAACAACCACTCACAAAAAAGCACCAAGAACTCAAAACGCAATAAGAGATTTATAGCAGAAAATCCTGTGTTGTAAACTCTTTTTGCTGCTTGACGCAGGACTCGACCCAGAATACCTACCTTGGAGCGCCATTGCGCAACACACGCGGCGGTGGAGACGCCAAAGTGTACTCAGCCCACACTGCCTTTCATTATTCTCCATTGCGAAGAAACTTTGTCTAATATGAAAACAAGCCAGAACCGTCTAACTGTGAGTGTATGACTACAGTCATTTAAGATTACCTGTCATTTATACTGGTCCGATCCGATTTTTAGCCTTACAATGCAGATATAGGGCCCTATATCTTGCCAGCCACTTAAAATACCTCCCGGGTACCTACCTCTCATACGGCATCCGAACTTTGAACCCTTCAAAGAGACATCACCTTTTCCTCTCCATTTTTTTACTTAAAATAAAATTTTGACATATCTCTAAAGCGCTATATTTTTTATTTTTTTATTTTTTCAAGCTAGTTGTTTTTTTGTTACAAAGACCAATTTTTAACACAGAGGTCTGTAGGTCCCATTTTTATATCTGTATGTTTTTGGATGTACAAATAAAATCCGGAACCTTCCTTATTAGTGCCCACCTACACTTATACTTTATGTTCTGTATGAGAGGCTGCTGTTCTACCTCTTCATGTAATACCACATTACATTACAGTGGCAAGTTCAAGGGAGATTTATTGCTTGCTGCAGCCTCCCCCAGCAAAATCATCCAAGCGAGGTGCTGGGCAATCAGCTGATCATTTCAGTGACATATACTTAAAAGAAGTGTCTCTGATGAGCAGGGGAACTATTTGAATGTGCAAGGCTACGTGTATACATTTTGGGGTCCCGTTTTTGCGGACGTCTTGAAAAAACGTGCTGTATTTCAACTGTATGTAACCCATATACCACTGTAAACTGTCCATATCTGCAAAATATGATTGTCTGACACCAGTGTGACCTTTTGTACTCCCATAGACTTTGATAGAGAGACTGTACCACAAAAACATTAAAAAAGACATGTTCTATTTTTTACGCTGCGGTCTGACGGAGGTGAGAAATACAGTGACCAGATACATGGCGTATTTCCTATTAAAGTCAATGGATCTGCAACATCCCCCACCGGGGCCTAGCCTTTTCTTGGGGCCTGGAGACAGCCTGAGCCCGCAGTACCTGAGTGGCTGGCGGTTGCGGCCTAAGCACGCTTGTGTCACGGTGCTTGGTATGGGGAACCTGGGGCAACCCTTTGGTGTCTAGAGTATGAGTCTCTGTGTGGTGGACTGGGTGCCCGTGATGGTGACAGCCGGAGTAGCAGGGACCAGACGGAGGCAGAGGTTGAACAGAAACACTTACAGTTCTTTATTGGAACCGACAGGAACATCAGCAACGTGCCTTTAACAAGATGGTGGAGTGCTGGAGAGGTACTTGGAGGAAGCCACAGGATGTAGATCGCCAGCCTGGATGCAATGGCAGGCTGGGAGGTAGCTGTGTCCTAATAGGAAGCTTCAGCTTTATCCTGGATATCTTCAGGTATCACCCTTGAAGGTAGGATGATACCCCTTTCCTCACTCACTAGCTATTAGCTCCACTTCAGGCAGGGGCTAGGCTCTTCCTGCTCTGGTCTGGTGTGCTAGCTGTACAGACTCCGAAGAGTCTGTACTGGAGAGACTCCAGTCTGCTTCTGAGCTACTGCTCAGCTAACTGCTCTCTAGAACATTCTTGGTCAGGGGTTTTATTATCGCCCCTTGGTCAGATGGTGGCTGCTCCTCCAATTACCTCTCAGCTCACAGAGACAGGATGTAACACAGATCATTGGATACTAGACTCTTACATCATACACAGATTAACTTCTGCCTTGCCAGGCAGGAATAACCACTGCAATGTCCCCTGTGTGATGTGATGACATGCTGTGGGGCTTATTCGCAAGCACTCCTTCGCCATTGCATCGGCGAGGGTGTTGCATACCCCCGGGGCAATTGAAAGAGCCGCCCTCGGCTCGACTACAGATGGTTTGGGGGGCGCAGAGGTGGATACGGGCACTTCGGGGAAGTGCAGGCTATGTGAAGTGTGTAGGGACAAACCGCCCATGGTCCTGGAGACAGGCACCTGGGTTGGTGTCGGACTAAGACACATATATGTAAATGCGAAGTAAGACAGTTGGTCGCTAACGCCATTAAACCGAACTGTACAGTAGGAAAGGTGTGGTGTCATGTCCTGTAATCCACTCCTTGCACCAAGGCCTGTATATTTGTTATGTAAACACTTCTTCCCTGGCGACAAATATATAATGTGTATATCTGCATTGCGTTAGCATATGCGACACGAGTACCTCCTGACTGACATCCTTACCCATAGTATGAGTGGCATCCAGGTGCTAGCTCTGTAACACTCCCGGTCCCCGAAGGACCCGCAGTTTACGGACTACCCCCATGTGCAAACCTCGGCTTGGGTAATAAGGTAGCGGTCAGTGTTTTACAAAAAAGACGGTCCGACACAGCCACACTACAACCTGTAAAGCCTATGAAAGGGTTAATGCAGACTACTGACATATATTATGACAGTGTGCAAACAGTAGGTAAATTCACATTGGCTTAGGAGCCCAATGGGTACACATCTTGAACGTTACAAACGTTACAGATAGGTAGGATACTCAGGGTAGCAGCATAAAATGTCTCTTTACCTGAAAAGGAAAAGGCATAAAAGTGCAAGCAGAATGTCCATACCAAAAAGGAAGGCATTAAGTGCAATATCAAAATAAGTCAGTAAAGTAGCAACTTTTCCCTGGAGTTGGCAAAAGTCTCACAGAAGGTCTTTAATGGGAAAGTCCATCTTCTGGGCACAGCCCTTGATGTGGGGAAAAGTGCAATAAAGGATGCAAAGGGTCTCCTCTATGTGTAGAGGGACAGAGTCCTTTGGTAGGAATCTCTGCTGTGGCAGAGGAAGGGGTGCTATCATAGCACATAATAGTGGAAAATCTCTTCACTGAGATAAATAAGGGTAAGAGTCTCAGGACAGTTTCTGGCTCTTTAGGGAAAAGAGGCATAGATACACATATATACACGTGGTACAGTACCTGAAGTGGGCTACAGCCCTTCAGGGGTTAATCAGATGCATCGCTGGGTTTAGCAGGGACAGGTTCCAGCTCCAGCAGGGAATCCTGTGTATCCTCAGCGGTGGAAGGTTCCGGCTGGGGACACCCGGTGGCAGTAGCGGGTACTGCAGGTGCAGCAACATCCTCCTGACCTTCAGGGAGAGGAGCGCTGTCGCTCGGGATGTCGGCTGTTCCAGCCGGGGGCTCAACTGAGCCAGGGACCACAGAGGGGTCCAGCAGTAAATAAATAGGGGCCTGCGGCAGCGCCGTGGCTCCCTCTAGCTCCGGTTCTTCTGGGGCCGGGTCATCACCCCATTGGTAACCGGCAAGTGGAGAAGTAGGCCTCGTCGGAACCTCCGGACAAGGTTCAGTAGCCTGGATGTCTTCTCCCACAGAAGAACTACGGGACCTGGCAAGGCTCCCGGCAGGGGAGACAGTGGGGGTGGCACCCTGGATCATGCCCGGCCCATGGATGGCAATGGGACCCGTACTCACGATTACTGTGGACGGAGCATTCACGTGGGTCACCGCCCGGGGACTCGCAGCCGAGGAAGAGGAGGTGTTCGGGGATTCCGGCCACTCGTCGTCCTCATACAGCTCGTCATACGGTGGGTAGCGGTCCTCATCGGAGTCGGGGATCCGGATCACACCAGCCGCCCATGGTCCTCGGGGGCCCTCCTGCAGGGAGAACTCAATACACTCTCCTGGCTTCAGGTTGTGCAGGCTCTCTGGCAAGTCAGGCCTCTTAACAGACCGGCGGGAAATAAATACCTCCCGTCCGGTGTAGTCCTGGGTGGCGAAACCATAGCCGCGTTGTTTGTCGAAGAACCGGACCATGCCGGTGGTGCGGTTCTTTTCCACCCAGGCTCCAGCTGCAGACCGGCCGGCCATGTAACGCTGGGCCTCCTTCTCGCGGCGTCGCTGTTCGGATACAGCGTCTCGGAGTCTCCGGCGGACGGCCTCACCTCGACCTCGAGGCTGCGGAGGTGCCGGTGCTGGGGCTCGTGGCTCCGGTGCAGGCTCGGATCTCCGTGTTGGTCGGGCAGGTGCCGGAACAGGAGCAGGAGCAGCCGGAGGATCAGGAACCGTCTCAGCAGGGCTAGCAGGCCGAACAGCAGGGACAGTAGGCCTTGTAGCAGGTGGCACAGCAGCAGTAGGCCCAGGCGCTGGCTCGACAGGAATCGGGGCCTCCCCACGTGGCGCCTCCACGTGGGTCCGCGGTACCGGCATGGTAACCGGGAGAGACACGAGGAACCGCCCGGGTGGTACTTGATACTCCGTCACCGTCTGGACATACCTCCGGGTGACAAAGGCTCGCGTCAGTCCTCGATGCAGCCGGTGCCCAGCAAAGGGCCTCCGGACCGGCTGCGCAGAGACCACAACCATGGTCTCTAAGACTTCATAAAACTCTGGACGCTCCACAGGAGGGAATGGCGGAGGACCCCACATGGTGCTGACCTCACAGTCCAAGATCCGCATGAGTTCTGGCGTTTTGTTGAGGCGGGGCAGGAAGTCCACGTCGCGCCAGAGGGAGGAGTCCAAGTCCTTCCCGCCAAGAGCTGTGGCGGGCTCTAATTTTTCCTGCGCCACAGGAGGCGGGGTTCGCGCCCTTCGCGCGTCGGTGGAGCTTGGTGTGTCGTCTGGGTTTCCAGCCAGTGAAGATTTTGGCGGGCTGGAATTACTTGCTGCGCCACAGTTTCTGAGGTAAAATCTTTAGGCGCGGCAGCGCCGGATGTAGCAGAGCTGGTACAGTTCTTGCAGGGATTAACCTCTTGAGTGCTGGAGTGGCGCTCGACAGCACGTGGCAGCATTAACACAGTTCAGTCCAGAAACACACAATCACTTGGGCCTAAACCCAAATGGCAGCAGGGTTCGGCAGCACAGTCTTTAATAAAGGAAAGTCTTTAATGCCGTAATAAGGCACAGAAGTACCAATCCTGTTCGTGACGCCACTTGCAACATCCCCCACCGGGGCCTAGCCTTTTCTTGGGGCCTGGAGAGAGCCTGAGCCCGCAGTACCTGAGTGGCTGGCGGTTGCGGCCTAAGCATGCTTGTGTCACGGTGCTTGGTATGGGGAACCGGAGGGCTGTCCTACAGCCTGGCAGGTCTCCAGCAGGGTGGTGTTGGCAAGAAATGATGAGGGAGAGGCTGCTATAGCGGATCTCCCTGGGGCAACCCTTTGGTGTCTAGAGTATGAGTCTCTGTGTGGTGGACTGGGTGCCCGTGATGGTGACAGCCGGAGTAGCAGGGACCAGACGGAGGCAGAGGTTGAACAGAAACACTTACAGTTCTTTATTGGAACCGACAGGAACATCAGCAACGTGCCTTTAACAAGATGGTGGAGTGCTGGAGAGGTACTTGGAGGAAGCCACAGGATGTAGATCGCCAGCCTGGATGCAATGGCAGGCTGGGAGGTAGCTGTGTCCTAATAGGAAGCTTCAGCTTTATCCTGGATATCTTCAGGTATCACCCTTGAAGGTAGGATGATACCCCTTTCCTCACTCACTAGCTATTAGCTCCACTTCAGGCAGGGGCTAGGCTCTTCCTGCTCTGGTCTGGTGTGCTAGCTGTACAGACTCCGAAGAGTCTGTACTGGAGAGACTCCAGTCTGCTTCTGAGCTACTGCTCAGCTAACTGCTCTCTAGAACATTCTTGGTCAGGGGTTTTATTATCTCCCCTTGGTCAGGTGGTGGCTGCTCCTCCAATTACCTCTCAGCTCACAGAGACAGGATGTAACACAGATCATTGGATACTAGACTCTTACATCATACACAGATTAACTTCTGCCTTGCAGGCAGGAATAACCACTGCAATGTCCCCTGTGTGATGTGATGACATGCTGTGGGGCTTATTCGCAAGCACTCCTTCGCCATTGCATCGGCGAGGGTGTTGCAGATCCGTTTTTTAGATGCAAATAAAAAATTTCAGTAGCCGTTTTTAAGTTTAAAAAAAACAGTTGTGTGCATTACGTCTAACAAAGAGACTTCTACTGTAAATTACACATTATTATTGGGACTTCTGCCACAGATTTGTCACTGGGGCCCAGCAGATCTGAACTGTGTAATCTACATGGGCCCAAATCTATGCCTTCCACCTTATCTGAAGCAGTATAATCTTAACGTTACCTACATCTTCTTATGAATAATAGGATATCTCCTGAAGAACCCTTACATAAGCTAGCTTGGATTTCACTTGGCAAGCACATTTCATGCCCATTTGGTGCCAGAACCTAGTAGATAAAACACATCCCAACTGCTGTAGCATTCACGTTCTTGTTGTCTGTGTGTGGGGAAGTGGCTGCAATACAGTGCCACTAAACTGACAGTTTAATTGGATTCACAATGTATGAGCACGAGCTTTCCATTTATCATACAGCTCAAACAATAGTCCTCAAATCAATGGGGGACATGAAGAGACGTTCCTTCACGTCACGTGAGGTTGGAGCTGCACAATACTCTCACAGTCAGTCTCTAAAAGCATCATCTCTCTGGGGACCTCAACAAGAAAAGGCTCACACCAGCCAGGAACAACTGATGCTGGTTTGCTGCTTTCTCCATGATAAACATACTTTTAATGAAAGATTGGAGCTCAGGCCTGACCTTTTAAACCCTTGTACCAATTAAACACCCACTTGCCTGCTTTACTACCATATGCATACAAATGAGGTAGCTCTTACAATGAATGTACATATGTATTATACAGCGAGAACGTTAATCATACACATTGGTGTGGTTTCTATTATTGGCTGATTTGCTATCTGATTCATTTTCCTCTTTTTTAAGTACCTTATATACTCGAGTATAAGCCTAGTTTTTCAGCACAAAAATATGTGCTGAAAACCCAAACTCGGCTTATACTCGAGTAAACAAAATATAGGTTTTACCAGGTTTTTGTGGTAAAATTAGGGGCCTCGGCTTATACTTGGGTCGGCTTATACTCGAGTATATACGGTACTAAAAGTACAAATTTGCGTTATTTTAGCATTCAATTAAATTTATCACATTCCAGACAAGAAAATGTGTCAAGGAATGTGCATTCCGTTGTTAAGGTGACTGCCCAGGTAAGTGTGCATCTACTTTCTATTAAAGGACTGTCCCATAAAAGTCCAGAAAAACGATTAAACACAATTTTAGACAACTTCGTATTTTAAATTCTGAGTTATTATTTGTTTAATTGTTTTGTTCCTTCTGTGTGTCTTCCGCACCGTCGCTAACATGGGTTTTTGTATGTCAAATTGCTCTAGAATATCTCTCTTCAATGTTCTTCATTAGGCTTTATAAAAAGTAAACTGAGTTCCAAATGTGGTAACTTGCAACTCTTTTCAGACACAGTTGGGGAGATTAAATAAAGTGTCGATGAATAGACTAGCGCAGAGCCAGACTCCACTTATTCTGCACCAGATCATCATGTTGGATGATTTATCTGGAGTAGTTTATAAACTGTGGAGTACGTCAAACTAGCTATTCTTTTCTTAAGGAATGAATTTTCTGGTGCAGAGATGGAATTTCCTGGTGCCCTTTTCCTGAGGTCACGCACCCTTTTCGGACAGGTAAAAAAAAACTAAAAATAGTCTAAACTCCTCAATAAATATGGTTCTCAAAATTTCAGGTGCAAATTACACCAGAATACTGGCATTGGCAGATTTGTTATATTTCCACCAATGATGGCAGGGCTGGTGCTCTATGGTCCAATGACCAATGTTTTTAGAGTCATTTTCTGGCCACAGCAGTGATAGCAGTGAGTACAGCACACTCCTAAGGCCAGTGCGTGTCTGATGGGGTACACCACTTCAAACATTGAAAACAACATAAAATAGGAAACCATGGATATACAGCCCTAGAGCTGTGTTACAGTATTTTATTTTTAATGTATGTATTGATTCACGGAAAGTTTGTTTAAAAGTTTGTGTCTATTAAATAATAAACATGTTTTTCTGTACATCTCCAGTTTAACTCCATCACGCTCCGTGCCTATGTATATATATATATATATATATATATATATATATATATATATATATGGCGCACAGGTGCGGGGGCTGTATGAAGAGGGCTCACGGGCTAGCAGTGAGTTAACACAAATAAAGCAGAGGTGTTATATGGAGCGCACAGTGAAAGACGTAAAAACTGAGCCCTCAAGAAAGTGATGCAAATGCATTTTTTTGGACAATTTCACATTTGGAATTTTTTTCCAGCTTCCAAGTACACGGCATGGAATAATAAATAACGTCAGAGAGAGGTAAAATTTGTTACACAGCTCTGTACACGGAAAAAAAAATAAAAGTTATGGATCCTTGAAGGTGGAGAGCGAGAAATAAGCAAAAAAAAACTGCGTCCTTAAGGGGTTAAAAGGTCCAATAATAATATAATATCCTTCTAATGACTGAAATGATTGACATTGTCATGACAGTACATTGAAAGTCTACTGAGTTGTTGGCGGTGCAGATTTCTTTATTTTTGTATTTTCTTTTTCACATACCGTATATACCGGCGTATAAGACGACTTTTGAAGACAGAAAAATCTTCTGTCTTCTCTGGGGTCGTCTTATACGCCGGTAATCGTCTTATATGGCGGGTCCCGGTGCATGGAGAGGGCTCACGGGCTGAGCCCTCTCCATAGCCGGTAAGTCTTTGCTGCATATTGCAGCAAAGGCTTACCGGTAACACCCGCGATCGGTGCTAGCACCGATCGCGGGTGTTTGCACAGCGATGGCTGCCGGCAGCCTCAAAAAGCTGCCGGCAGCCTCAAAAAGACATCGGGGTGCATACTCACCCTCCGTTGGCCCCGATGTCCGCGGATCGTCTTCCGTGCAGTCTTCTTTCTTCTGCTGGGCGCCGCCATGCTTTTCCCCGGGGCGGCGCCTAGTATGACGTCAGCAACGGCGCGTCATACTAGGCGCCGCCCAGGGGAGAACAATGGCGGCACACGGCACGAAGTTAGTGAAGATAGAAGATGGGCGCCGAAGCCAGAAGAGGACCCACGCGGACATCGGGGGAGCAGCGCTGCAGGTCGGGGCCACCAGAGGGTGAGTATATAAGTTTATTATTTTCTATTAATGCTGGGCTGGCTGGATATTACTGGGGGCAGTGCTGTATACTACTGGGGGCAGTGCTGTATACTACTGGGGGCTGTGCTGTATACTACTGGAGGCTGTGCTGTATACTACTGGGGGCAGTGCTGTATACTACTGGGGACAGTGCTGTATACTACTGGGGGCTGTGCTGTATACTACTGGGGGCCGTGCTGTATACTACTGGGGGCTGTGCTGTATACTACTAGGGGCAGTGCTGTATACTACAGGGGGCTGTGCTGTATACTACTGGGGGCTGTGCTGTAATGGTAATGTTGTTGTTGTATGCCTTATGTTTATGAGCGACAGTTTTCCTGCTATATACCTGCATGTCATAAGAATTTACATTAAAAAAAGGACCATGTTAAATTCAATTTTTTTTTTTTTTTTTGTAATTTTTACCGGTGTTTTGTATGCGTTGGAAAAGGGGTAGTCTTATACGGCGAATATATCTTAAACTCTATATTTTAAACAGGAAAGTAGGGGGGTCGTCTTATACACCAGGTCTAGAGATGAGCGAGCACTAAAATGCTCGGGTACTCGTTATTCGAGACGAACTTTTCCCGATGCTCGAGTGCTCGTCTCGAATAACGAACCCCATTGAAGTCAATGGGAGACTCGAGCATTTTTCAAGGGGACCAAGGCTCTGCACAGGGAAGCTTGGCCAAACACCTGGGAACCTCAGAAAAGGATGGAAACACCACGGAAATGGACAGGAAACAGCAGGGGCAGCATGCATGGATGCCTCTGAGGCTGCATAATCGCACCATTATGCCAAAATTATGGGCAACAGCATGGCCATGACAGAGTGACAGAATGAAGCTAGATAGCATCTAAAACATGCAATAATTGACCCTGACACTATAGGGGACGGCATGCAGAGGCAGCGGCAGCAGGCTAGAGAGTGGCATGGCGACATACCCTAAATGGACTCAGGCTTCAAACCAATGGGTGGCAGAGAGGAACCAAAGGAGGTGAGCAAGAAGCGCTCAAATAATATCGGTACATGATAAAAGTTTGCCAGTATATTTTGTGGATTACACAGCAGGGTGGCGACAAAGTTAACATGGAAGCCATGAAAACAACCCAAAATTCTGCCTGACACAGCTCGTTTGATAAGGGGACCATGTATGGAGGCAGTGAACTAGTAGTAGATTAAAGGTGCTGCAGTTAAAACTATGTTAGTTGGATCTTGGCATGGAGCTGGCGCTCCGCTGCCAGGCGAGCTTTCGCCAATCCAAGCCCCTGTCTCTAGGCTACTCCCCAAACAGCACTTCTAAGAACCTTTTGTATAAGATCAAGTGTAGTAGCGTTCTTATAAGTTTAGGATATGCCGGGTGAGGGGAATGTAAACAGATGCGCAAGAAGCGCTGAAATAATATCGGTAAATGATAAAAGTTTGCAAGTATATTTTGTGGATTACACAGCAGGGTGGCGACAAAGTTAACAAGTTTGATGTGGAATGCCCTGTAATAGCTCTTGGGCGGTGTGCCTTTTATCGCCTAGGCTCAGCAGTTTGAGCACCGCCTGCTGTCGCTTAGCGACGGCACTGCTGCTGTGCCTAGAGCTACCGACTGATGGCGCCATGCCCACGGATGGTAATTCGGAGGAGGAGGAGGTGGAGGAGGGTTGGGAGGAGGTATAGTAGGCCTTTGAGACCTGGACCGAGGTAGGCCCCGCAATTCTCTGCGTCGGCAGTATATGACCAGCCCCAGGGTCAGACTCTGTCCCAGCCTGCACCAAGTTAAGTGTAGTAGCGTTCTTATAAGTTTGGGATATGGCGGGTGAGGGGAATGTAAACAGATGCGCAAGAAGCGGCTGATGCGCATGGAGCTGGCGCTCCGCTGCCAGGCGAGCTTTCGCCAATCCAAGCCCCTGTCTCTAGGCTACTCCACAAACAGCACTTCTAAGAACCTTTTGTATAAGATCAAGTGTAGTAGCGTTCTTATAAGTTTAGGATATGGCGGGTGAGGGGAATGTAAACAGATGCGCAAGAAGCGCTGAAATAATATTGGTAAATGATAAAAGTTTGCCAGTATATTTTGTGGATAACACAGCAGGGTGGCGACAAAGTTAACAACTTTGATGTGGAATCCATGAAAACAACCCAAATTTCTGCCTGACACACCTCGTTTGATAAAGGGACGATGTATGGAGGCAGCTATATGGACGACTTTTGGAGGTAGCAATGGAGACAACGTGTGGAGGCTGCTATGGAGACAATTTAATTTGGATAGTGCCTGTATGTGGCAGTCCCAAAAATTTTTCAAACCAGAGGAGCAGGTAGGTGGCCCTCCAGTAAAATGGAATAGATTGAGTGCCTGTATGTGGCAGTCCAAAAAAATTTTCAAACCAGAGGAGCAGGTAGGTGGCCCTCCAGAAAAATTGAATAGATTGAGTGCCTGTATGTGGCACTCCCAAAAATTGTTTAAAACAGAGGACCGGGTAGGTGGCCCTCCAGAAAAATTGAATAGATTGAGTGCCTGTATGTGGCACTCCCAAAAATTGTTTAAAACAGAGGACCGGGTAGGTGGCCCTCCAGAAAAATTAAATGCATAAAGTACTATAGCTAGAGCCAGTGGGCCCTGTCAAAAAATAGCCAGTTTCCTCTGCTTTACTGTACAAAGAGGAGGAGAAGGAGGAAAATGAGGAGGAGGAGGAGTGGATCAATTATTCAGGTTGAGCTTCCTTCACCTGGTGGAGATTGGAAATTATGAGAAATCCAGGCTTTATTCATCTTAATAAGCGTCAGCCTGTCAGCGCTGTCAGTCGACAGGCGTGTACGCTTATCGGTGATGATGCCACCAGCTGCACTGAAAACCCGCTCGGACAAGACGCTAGCGGCAGGGCAGGCAAGAACCTCCAAGGCGTACAGCGCCAGTTCGTGCCACATGTCCAGCTTTGAAACCCAGTAGTTGTAGGGAGCTGTGTGATCATTTAGGACGATGGTATGGTCAGCTACGTACTCCCTCACCATCTTTCTGTAAAGATCAGCCCTACTCTGCCGAGACTGGGGACAGGTGACAGTGTCTTGCTGGGGTGACATAAAGCTGGCAAAAGCCTTGTAAAGCGTACCCTTGCCAGTGCTGGACAAGCTGCCTGCTCGCCTACTCTCCCTCGCTACTTGTCCCGCAGAACTACGCACTCTGCCGCTAGCGCTGTCAGAAGGGAAATACTGTTTCAGCTTGTGCACCAGGGCCTGCTGGTATTCATGCATTCTCACACTCCTTTCCTCTGCAGGGATGAGAGTGGAAAGATTTTGCTTGTACCGTGGGTCCAGGAGAGTGAACACCCAGTAATCGGTGCTGGAATAAATTCTTTGAACGCGAGGGTCACGGGATAGGCAGCCTAGCATGAAATCTGCCATATGCGCCAGAGTACCAACGCGTAAGAATTCACTCCCCTCACTGGCCTGACTGTCCATTTCCTCCTCCTCCAACTCCTCCAACTCCTCTTCTTCTGCCCATACACGCTGAACAGTGAAGGACTCAACAATGGTCCCCTCTTGTGTCTCGCCAACATTCTCCTCCTCTTCCTCCTCATCCTCCTCCACCTCCACCTCCTCCGATATGCGCTGAGAAACAGACCTGAGGGTGCTTTGGCTATCAACAAGGGAATCTTCTTCCCCCGTCTCTTGTGACGAGCGCAAAGCTTCCGACTTCATGCTGATCAGAGAGTTTTTCAACAGGCCAAGCAGCGGGATGGTGAGGCTGATGATGGCGGCATCGCCACTGACCATCTGTGTTGACTCCTCAAAGTTACTCAGCACCTGACAGATATCAGACATCCACGTCCACTCCTCATTGTAGACTTGAGGAAGCTGACTGACCTGACTACCAGTTCTGGTGGAAGTTGACATCTGGCAGTCTACAATCGCTCGGCGCTGCTGGTAAACTCTGGATAACATGGTCAGTGTTGAATTCCACCTCGTGGGCACGTCGCACAACAGTCGGTGAGCGGGCAGTTGGAGGCGGCGCTGCGCTGCCCTGAGAGTGGCAGCATCTGTGCTGGACTTCCTGAAATGCGCACAGATGCGGCGCACCTTCGTGAGCAAATCAGACAGATTGGGGTATGTCTTGAGGAAACGCTGAACTATCAGATTTAACACATGGGCCAGGCATGGCACATGTGTCAGTCTGCCGAGTTGCAGAGCCGCCACCAGGTTACGGCCGTTGTCACACACAACCATGCCTGGCTTCAGGTTCAGCGGTGCCAGCCACAGATCAGTCTGCGCCGTGATGCCCTGTAATAGCTCTTGGGCGGTGTGCCTTTTGTCGCCTAGGCTCAGCAGTTTGAGCACCGCCTGCTGTCGCTTAGCGACGGCACTGCTGCTGTGCCTAGAGCTACCGACTGATGGCGCCGTGCCCACGGATGGTAGTTCGGAGGAGGAGGTGGAGGAAGGGTGGGAGGAGGAGGAGGCATAGTAGGCCTGAAACACCTGGACCGAGGTAGGCCCCGCAATCCTCGGCGTCGGCAGTATATGACCAGCCGCAGGGTCTGACTCGCTCCCAGCCTCCACCAAGTTAACCCAATGTGCCGTCAGCGATATATAGTGGCCCTGCCCGGCAGCACTCGTCCACGTGTCCGTGGTCAGGTGGACCTTGTCAGAAACGGCGTTGGTCAGGGCACGGATGATGTTGTCTGACACGTGCTGGTGCAGGACTGGGACGGCACATCGGGAAAAGTAGTGGCGGCTGGGGACCGAATACCGAGGGGCGGCCGCCGCCATGAGGTTGCGAAAGGCCTCGGTCTCTACTAGCCTATAGGGCAGCATCTCCAGGCTAAGCAATCTGGAGATGTGCACATTAAGGGCTTGGGCGTGCGGGTGGGTTGCACTATATTTGCGTTTCCGCTCCAGCGTCTGGGGTATGGAGAGCTGAACGCTGGTGGATGCTGTGGAGGATCGTGGAGGCGACGATGGGGTTTTTGTGGCAGGGTCCTGGGCAGGGGGCTGACTATCAGCTGACACAGGGGAAGGAGCAGTGGTGTGCACGGCCGGAGGTGAACGGGCTTGTTGCCACTGAGTGGGGTGTTTAGCATTCATATGCCTGCGCATACTGGTGGTAGTTAAGCTAGTAGTGGTGGAACCCCTGCTGAGCCTGGTTTGGCAAATGTTGCACACCACAGTCCGTCGGTCATCCGGTGTTTCCTTAAAGAACCTCCAGACTTCTGAAGATCTAGCCCTCGCCGCAAGAGCCCTCGCCACGGGAGCTTCACTAGTTGACACATTTGGCGCTGATGCACCAGCTTTGGCCCTGCCTCTCCGTCTGGCCCCACCACTGCCTCTTCCAACCTGTTCTGGTCGAGGACTCTCCTCCGTCTCAGAAGCACTGTGTTCACCCGGCCTCTCAACCCAGCTTGGGTCTGTCACCTCATCATCCTCCGATCCCTCAGTCTGCTCCCCCCTCGGACTTCCTGCCCTGACAACAACTTCCCCACTGTCTGACAACCGTGTCTCCTCATCGTCGGACACCTCTTTACACACTTCCACTACGTCAAGAAGGTCATCATCACCCACAGACTGTGACTGGTGGAAAACCTGGGCATCGGAAAATTGCTCAGCAGCAACCGGACAAGTGGTTTGTGACTGTGGGAAGGGTCCAGAAAACAGTTCCTCAGAGTATGCCGGTTCAATTGCCAAATTTTCCTGGGAGGGGGCAGACTGGGGGGGAGGAGGCTGAGGTGCAGGAGCTGGAGGAGTGGCGATTTCGGTGACATGGGTGGACTGTGTGGAAGACTGACTGGTGGACAAATTGCTCGAAGCATTGTCGGCAATCCACGACATCACCTGTTCGCACTGTTCTGGCCTCAACAGTGCTCTACCACGAGTCCCAGTAACTTCAGACATGAACCTAGGGAGTGCAGCTCTGCGGCGTTCCCCTGCTCCCTCATAAGCAGGTGGTGTCTCACCCCGGCCAGGACCACGGCCTCTGACCCCTGCAGTAGTTGGACGCCCACGTCCCCGCCCTCGTCCTCTACCCCTAGCCCTCGGGTTAAACATTTTTAAAATGAGAGTTATAGCTTTAATTTTTTTTTAACTTTTTTTTGTGTTTTGTTTTTTTTTTTGTGTTTTTGAGTTTTTAAAACCAAACGATGCTATCCTATTGCTATGGCTATTTTCTAGCCAAGTATGAAAGCACACTACTATGCCAGATGAGATGACACTGAGTTATTAAACAAAATAAACGTAAAATAAAAAAGGAAAAATGGCAGACTGTGCCTAATTGAAATCCAACCCCTACTAAATTTTCCCACTTTGGTGTTTGAGGTGGATATGTGTGCCACTAAGAGCTAAACACAACGGTAGCAAGTCCCCCTGCTAATTCCTCACAAAATGGTACTAGATGCAAATAAAAAAAAAAAAAAGTAGAACGTTATTGTAGCCCTAAGAAGGGCTGTTGGGTTCTTGGAGAATCACTCCTGCCTAACACTATTCTAATAGAACAGCCTAACGCTTTCCCTGACCAGCAGCAGCTCTCTCCCTAGCGGCATCCAGACACAGAATGATCCGAGCAGCGCGGGCAGCGGCTAGTCTATCCCAGGGTCACCTGATCTGGCCAGCCAACCACTGCTATCGACGTGTAAGGGTACCACGTCATGCTGGGTGGAGTGCAGAGTCTCCTGGCTTGTGATTGGCTCTGTTTCTGGCCGCCAAAAAGCAAAACGGCGGGAGCTGCCATTTTCTCGAGCGGGCGAAGTATTCGTCCGAGCAACGAGCAGTTTCGAGTACGCTAATGCTCGAACGAGCATCAAGCTCGGACGAGCATGTTCGCTCATCTCTAACCAGGTCGTCTTATACGCCGGAATATACGGTACATAACCTAGATACATACAATACTTGAAAATAAATAGGTCAATCTCTATAAACGCACATAAAGGCCAGTTATTGTGGATTGCACCAACTAAACCACATAGACACAAGTATGTCAATAAATGTGCTGTCCAGATTTGGTGTTCATTAATGTAAATAGAACGACTCAAGTAAGAAAGATAATTACACAGGAATTCCCAACTCTGTCTGTGCATTATCAAATTTTACCGCGCACTGAAAATCCTATAATAACTATAATTATGGACTGGCTATTTAATCAGTTCTTTAATACACTTATGTAGGGTCATTTTCATTAAAGGAATTTATTTAATAATGTTTATGTACATTTAAAGTAATATAATTGCAGTTATTTCAGGTTCTTTATATATGAATTCTTTATATCATTTTATAAAAAATTATCAAGATTTATCACAGCCACTTCTTTATTAATTAATGGTATCAAATCTAGTGAATCTCTATGTTTGGGGGGCACATGTTATTACTGTGTAAAGGCTAGTCATCAATGGCGGATCTTCATATAGGCGGGCCCTATATGAAGATCCGCTATCGGTCTGAAAAAAATATATATACTCACCTCGTGCCTTTTTCTCCCCGGCCCCGCAGCTCTGTCTTCCGCCCTTCTGGCCCGGGTGCATCACTATGAAGCGGTGGTGCTGTGGCAGTGTGACGTCCTAGTTTATGTGCCGAGCTGGCCTGGCCCACTATGACGTCATGCAGTTGCGACACCACATGTCATAGTGATGCGCCCAGGTTGGAAGAGAAGACGGAGCCACTAGGAGAAGACGGAGCCGTGGGGCCTGGGAGAAGAAGCCAGAAGGCGACCTGGGGTCGACATTTTATTAAAGGGGACCATCTAAGGTGGACATTTCATTGAAAGAAGGCATCTGGTGTGGACATTTCGTTAAAGGGGGCATTTGGGGTGGATATTTAGTTAAAGGGGCCATCTGGGGTGGACATTTCATTAAAGGGGACCATCTGTGGTGGACATTTAGTTAAAGGGGGATCTGAGGTAGACATTTCATTAAAGAAGGGCATCTGCTGTGGACATTTCATTCAAGGGGGCATCTTCTGTGGACATTTCATTAAAAGGGGGCATCTCAGGTGGACAGTTCATTAAAAGGTAGCATCTGGTGGACATTTCATTAAAGGGGGGCATCTGTGGTGGACATTTCATTTAAGGGGCATTTTCTGTGGACATTTCATTAAAGGGGAGGCTCTCCTGTGGGCTTTTCAGTAAATGGGGGCATCTGCGGTGGACAATTCATGAAAGGGAGGCTCTGCTGTGGACATTTCAGTAAAGGGGGGCATCTGCAGTGGAAATTTCAGCAATGAGGTATGGCTGCTGCTGGACATTTTAGCAGAGTAGCAGCTGCATTGCCTATCCTGTGGCTTATACTCCAGTCAATAACTTTTTCCCTTTTTTGTGGTAAAATTAGGAGCATCGGTTTATATGTGAGTATTCACACTATGAGGGGGAGATCAGCTGCAGAGCGCACAGAGGCCAGGCCAGCCAGGGGTAGCATTCACATCTCCTACACTGTCTGGGAGATCTCGTCTGGACGGTAGTCGGGGTGGAGGGTTTCATGCAGTTAGGGAATGTGATCGGCTTTCCTAAATAGATGGGTTTTAAGAGCATTATTGAAGGTGATCGTTTAACTTTATGAACAGTATAAGATTAATGGTATAGAGGATGTAGAGTATATAGAGTAGTAATTAAGTCCTAACATCTGGGCAAATGTTGGTTTGGGCGCTGAGGGTGCCATAGTCGTGTGAACAACCTGGGGGCCATGGGACACTTAATCCACCACTGCTAGTCAGTAAAGTAGCCTGTAAAGTGATTGCCTAATTGTCATGTCCAAATGGCAAACCAATGAGCGACCATATAATGTGAATGCAGTGCCCCGACTCTCCTCAAATGGCAGATGTTAGAGGAGATAAAGATCAGGTAGGTATCCACTCCTTTGGTTCTTTGAAATTTTCTTCCACAGGCTAAATGCTATAGTCCTCATCTATATTCACTCCTACATGCAATAGTTGATTTACTTCATATTTTTTCTGGAGATTTTTTTAGGCTTCCATAACATATAACATACTGATAATATAATTTATTATTGTTTTCACATATTTGTGTCCAAACAATTCAGTGAGATGGTAGTTTTCTCACCAGATATTATTTGTGAGAACATTTCTGACACACTTATGGTTTCATCTTGCTGTGGATTGTACAACCACAGTGCTCGGTTGTAATACAAAAAATGTACCCAGATTCCTTTTCTCATTTATTACATTAAGAATAAAGATGTGAAACAATTTACTGTAACAAAATTCAATTATTGGGGACATTTGACTTGCTACTACGAGCTAAATAGATTGATCTACATGTACATTGCCTTTGTTGCAAGGATCAAGGAACAGGGAATTGATATGAAATATGGAACTACTATCATAATAAAAATGTGAATCATGTAATAGAAGTAAGGGAAATGCAGCCCTAGTCAACAAAGGATTTTTTAGAGACCTTGATTAGGTAGTATGTCTTTTTGTTTGTCATCACATGAACAGGACAGAAGAACATGAGACCAAAGCTACCAGTACAATTTCCCTTGACCTGTTTACCAGTGGTTTACGTCACTATGAAATCCCTAGGCAGATCCAACTCTGAAGCAGTCTTTCCAAATATAGCTCCAGGTATTGTACTAGAAAATTGACTTCACTTTGTAGAGAAGAACACATATGATTGAGAGATCACAACTACATGGTGACTGAATCAGAAACCATGATGTCATTAATCCTTTAAAAAGAATGTACATTCTGTGTGTGTCATCATAGTAGGCAGGGCCACCAGAAAGTACATTCTGTGTGTGTCATCATCGTAGGCAGGACCACAACTACAAATTTCAGAGGCCCCTGACTAACACAGGTCCTGAAAGATGGGGGCCCCCAAAACAGTTTAGAGTACTATAAAAAAACATATAATATATTACAAGGCAACTGTACAAAAAACAGTCTTACTACATAGTTACAGCACCAGAACCAAGGTTACTACATTTATACATTACCAGAACCAAGATTGCTGCATAGCTTCCTGCGATTAGGTTCAAACACCTTAGGGGAATGTCTATTATTGATTATTCTATGTGGTCACATGTTAACCTACTAAATGTCCAATGCTCAAAATTGCAATAAAAGTGATAAAAAGATTGTACAATTCCGAAAATGGTAGGAAATATGTAAATTTTTGTTTGAAGGTATTAAACTATAACAAAATCTGAATATCTCTGTCATTGTACTGATCCAAACAATAAATCTAATGTGTCATGTGGGCAGCACAGTGAAAGATGTAAATACGATGAACATAAGAACACATTTTTTCTCCAGCTTTTCAGTACAAAATATCTAGGAAGTATAATTTTCCAATAATCCTTCATACATATCTGTAAACAAAAAAATTTAAAGGTTTTGTCTGTTTGGATGAAAAGAACAAAGATCTGAAATGTAAAAAAGTAAAGGGGTTGTAGCCTTAAAGGTAACCTGTCACCACATTTGCACATAAACAGCCAGTGACAGGTTCCTATAGAGCCCTATTAAGTGACTGACACCCTTCTTTTAGCTAAAAACTGTTTCGCTTATATCCACATAAATCACCTTTTCTCTTTTATTAATTGGCATCAAAGAGGGCGTGTCCTGTTCATCCGGTCCCTCCCATCTAATACTCTCTATTCCTTACGCCTCCTTACTGGTCACAGTTCATGTCATGTGACCAGAGTGACATTATCTCAGGTCCTTTAGCCTCTTAACAATAGCAAACTGTACCACATGCATGTATCTGACCACATGAAGTCACTAGTAGTGTACATTTGTACCGTGTTAGCCATGGAGAGCAATAGAAGAGTGAAGAAATCAGGCGATACCTTTTTGAGGCTAACTGAGTATATTTGATGGTGAGCTTTCGAGAATACTAGTTCTCTTCGTCAGACATGATGTTATGCATGAAACAGAAACAGAAAGGATATTAAAAAAACCTCTAAAACAACATATTGATAAAAACAGGGACATCTTATTTACAACAGGATGGCAATAAAAACATTAAAAACCTATGAGGCGAGACACATGAGCCCTGGCTCTTATCTGCTTGTGGCCTCCAGGTCAGAGGTAGGAGGTCATGAAGCTGGCATGAATGTTAAGACCACTTTGCAAGGTGTTGAATCTCCTCATTAATTTATACTCCCATTCTTTCCTTTCCCTCTGTGTCTTAAAATGTCCCATTAAAATAGTATTCTGAAAATCTTCCATAGTGTGGTCATCTCTGGAGAAATGTGCAGCCACGGGGAGATCTTTTCTTTCATTTTTAATGTCAGATCGTGTGAGTTCATACGTTGATGGAGTCTCTGACCTGTTTCCCCAACATAAAGGCCTGTGGTTGGACACTGCTGGCACATAATAAGGTAGACCACATTAGAGGACCTGCAGGAAAAGGTCCCCTTGATCTGATGTACCTGCTGTGTTTGAGGTGCGGGTACCTGGTCACCTGTGCGAATGTGCTGGCACGTTTTACACCTGCTTTGCAGGCAGGTTGAGGTACCATTTTCTGATGGAGGTCTCAGGGCACTCCGGACAACCAGTTGTTTCAGTTTTGGTGGTTGCCGGAAGGACAGGAGAGGAGGGACTGGAAATATTTCTTTTAGTCATGTGTCTTTATGTAGAATCGGTTGGAGTTCCTTGGCAATGTGACGTAGGATCTCCAGTTGTGGGCTGTAAGTGACTACTAGTGGTACTCTGGCCTCCTGTTGGGTCTCCTTATATTTGAGTAAATAATCTTTGTTGATGGCTGCTGCTTTACCTATTTGGTTATTCACATGAAGTCACAGCTGCCTACATAGACTTCTATTCCTTTCCATCCTCCATGGAGGCTGCTGTGATTTCATGTAATCCCATACACGGGGGCACATTTCATCCGACGAGGATGAAGTCTGCCACGATTCACTAGGATCATGCGCCCAATATCCTGCATGTGTCGCTTCCCTGCTCAGGTCCGCCGGAGTTCACCTTCTTCTTCCCGGTGTATGTAAGTGCTTGGCTTGTGACACAATTTTTAAGTTAAATGCCGCGCTCAGTCAGAATCCACTAGATCGTCCGATAGCCCGAGGAGGAAGATGGAATTTATATTTATGGATTTATGCGCTTCACCACCTCGAAAGGCCCCAGAAAACATGGTCCAAGCTTGCATCTAGGTATTTTCAGCCGAACATATCTGGATGATAGCCACACCTTGTCACTTGGAGAGAAGACTGGAGGAGACCTATGTTTCTTATCGACCTGGGACTTGGTTTCGGGCATAGGCCCGAAGAAGAGACTGACGATTTTGTTCCCAGATTGATTTGAGGTATTGCACCAACTCTTCTACCACAGGAAATTCTGAAGGAACGGGCAGAGGAAGAGGTGGGCGTGGAATTCGTCCGTAGACAGCAAAGAAAGGAGCTGCCCCAGCAGACTCAGAGTCCTAGGAGTTATAGGAGAACTCCGCTTATGGCAACAGATTGGACCAGTCATCCTGACGGGCAGAGACAAAATGGCAGACATAACAGCACAAAGTTTGGTTCACCCTGATAAGTGTAAGAAAAGTCCAGATTCACTTGCAGCTGGTTACACAAGGATCGCCAGAACTTAGAAACAAACTGAACCCCTTGATCAGAAAATATGTGCTGAAGAAGTCCATGGAGCCGGAAGATGGGATGAAAGAACAAACTTGCCATGCGTGGAAGTGGAACAAAATGGGACATTTTGGAAAACCGGTCAGTCACCACCCAGATGACTGTATTGCCAGAGGAAGGGGGAAGGTCCGTGATGAAGCCCATTGCCACGTGCGACCACGGGCGGCTGGGTATCAGTAACAGCAGTAGCAGATCAGCTGGTTTAAGACAAGATGGCTTATTACGGGCACAGGAAGTACAGGAACCCACAAAATCCCGAACATCTTTGACCAGGTCAGGCCACCAATAGAAACGGGAAATGAGGGCCACAAAGCGTTGCACCCATTGGTGCCTAGCCACACACAAACAATGTCCCCATGTCAATATCCTCTTTCGAAGTGCAGAGATACGTCTTCCCGGGGTGAAGCTGCCAAAGATCCACTGGAGCAGCAACAAACAGTTGTTCAAATAATATGCCGAGGGGCCGGTTCCTCTCCAATGACATCAGAGACATGGGAAAGGGCATCAGCCTTGATATTCTTCTCATTAGGGCGGAAGTGGATCAGGAGGTTGAAACGTGAAAAGAGGAGTGACCAACGGGCTTGCCTAGGTTTGAGCTGTCTGGGCTGTCTGGAGATATAGGAGATTCTTATGATCTGTGTATGCACAGACCAGATGCTGAGCTCCCTCCAGAAGTTAACACCACTCTATCAGGGCAAGTTTGATCGTCAGAAGTTCTCTATCTCCTATGGAGTAATTGCTCTCTGTGGAGGAAAAAGTCTTAGAGAAAAAGACGCAAGTGAGAGTTCGGCATTTAGAACCTTTCTTGGTGAGCACCGCCCCTGATAGTTCCAGATAAAAGGGCTTCTCAGTATCAGGCCTAGTGAGAACTGGGGCTGAGGCAAAGGCAGATTTCAACATTGAGAAGGCTTCTTCAGCTGCTGAAGGCCAAAGACGGGAATTGGCGCCCTTCTTGGTGAGCACCACAATGGGAGATACAAGATTGGAGAAGTGCGGCATAAACTGCCGGTAATAGTTCATGAAATCCAGGAATCTCTGAATTGCAGAGGCTTCAGGGGTAGTGGACCCCCCAGACCACTGCGGCTGTTGACACAGGCTGACTTCTGGGACCGCAATCTAAGTGGCACCCGGAATGCTGGGAAGAGCCAGTTTTTATCAAAGTGCCCACCGCCAATCAGTGCATGCTGGGAAGCTGGGTGATGGGAGCATGGAGAGGTGAGTGATGACGGGGGGAGTGTGTGCCGCAGAGAGGGGCACGGGTGCTTCTGCGACCCACATCAGGTCGCAGGCATTGTTAGTCCAGGTGGTCAAAATCTGGTGACAGGTCCTGTTTAAGGGGTTAATGAGCCAACGGTTTTTATAGATTTTTAAATTATTTAATTTTTTATTGGGGAGGATGAATGAGGCAACAGGGTATACATGGTCAGAGCTGCGCCGTATATATCTAGTCTCACTATATAGAGTGCAGGTGATACCGCTTGATCAATTCTACCTGATCACTTCAGGAAAGAAACAATCAGGTCATCACCAAAAAGTATGAAACAGCAACACAAACCTGTAGAGTTTCTGTACTGCATAGCAATCTCTCCATGACTGACAACCTCCCCCCTGCCCTAAGCCTCCTGCGATGCCAGCCAGTGATGCACCCAGCCTTTCCGCTGTATCAGGTAGAAAATTAAATGGTGCCACTCTTTAAAAAAACAACAAAAAAAAATAAAATAAAATGCAACAGACTTCATCCAAGTTTAAAAAGGTACCAAGATGGCGTAGCGATAGGTGCCTCTGTATGCGATGCTCTGGCCCCTCCCCACTATTTTTCCCTTTCCCCCTTATATCCCGTCCTATTCCCCCACAGGCGTTGAGCATTTGAGGATCAGCTGCTTTGTGAATACAGCTGCAGCACGTGTCCAGAAGCTTCTCTGAGCCCGATACCCACCACTCAAGCTTCGAACCTAACTACCTTCTGGAACAGCTAATGACTGGGCGACCCAATGTGACTACCCGGCAATGCGGCCCACACTCCAGCAGGATCCCACAGGATAGTCAGTGATGACACAAGGAAAGGAACAGAGGTGGTCCCAGCGTAGCGGCATCCAAGCCATCGAGCTCCATGTCCCCCAACCTGGAGACCAGCACAAGGGACCTCTACTCCAACCACCCAATCCAACAGGGTTGTCAGTGTAGCCTATTGCAATAGGAGAGGAGTTGAGGCAATCACATAAAGAGAGGGCACTCCCGGCATAGTGGAATCCAGCACAATGACATTCAGCACCATCAAATCTCGGCCCCCCTCCTCCTGCCCAAGCCTAGTGGCAGCACACAGGAGGACATGATCAGCGATGATCTGCCAGTGTGAGCTACAGTAAAATGGATGCCTTCTGTGCTGCAACACGAGAACCATGGTGGCACATTACACGCAGACCGCAGTGACCGAGTCAACAGGATTGTCTGGAGCGCATGATCTTAGGTGCACTAGAGCACTGGTACCTTGGCACACAGCACCCAATCCTGTTAACTAAATGTATGTCCTGGTCCTGTTACCAGCAAATATTCACAAGCTATCGCAACCCTCCCCCTCGTTAAAATGGTGTCTCGTCCACCCCTAGCCCTAGACTTGAGGGCCCTAGCCCTGTATCCAGTGGCTCGGGGTTGTCAACCAGGCAGCATAATACGCCAGCACCTTGCTGCCTCTGTAGCAATGGAAAGTGTCCCTCCAAGCAAATGCTATTTATGCAAAAATTGATGAAAGTAGCTTCAGATTGAAAGTCTTAAAACAAGAGGTAGAAAACAGAGGGTGCCTGCTCATGTTTGTGGGAAAAGGTTGCCAAATAAGAAGGCACTGCACAATCTAGGCTCATGTTCATTTTAAGGAGAAGGGTGGAGTTGCAATTATATGGCTACTCTAAATCCTGTTAAAATATGGTGTACTTGTATAAATGTCATTTTAAACTGCCACAGATTTTTATAGTACTTACTTTAGTAGTACTAATTTTCTAGACTTAATTTGAATTATTTGAGACACGGGTTCTGAGAAATGTGATAGGTTTAAGAGAAAATACAAACACTCTGAAGTTGTACATTGATCATAGAGGAAATGATTTCAAATATTCATACCCAGCAACGATAAATATAACATTACACTAAAGGCTGGCATTTTGCTGCATGAAATGACCAGATGTGTACCAGTGTTCATAATACAGTTCAGGGAACTGAGCAAACTACCAGGTCTCCCTATGAGTAAACATCATTACTGGGATATGGGCATCCACAATGCCCTATATTTCCCTGGAAGCAATATTCGTTCCAAGAAAGCTGCAGAGTACCACATTTCCCTGTGTTCTGTGCACTATGTCCACTACAGATCCATTCTAGGAGGTAATTATCTCAGTCTGCTGGAATGTAATATCCCCATGAACAAGGGGAGCTGTGATCTTCAGAGCTTGCAACCAGGCTGATGACAAAAACCCTTAATAAAATTCCTAATCATTAGAGCAGACAGGCCCACAGCAGAACTCAGGACAAGTGCATCATTAGGCTCTGTGCTATTTCTGGCTTGCGCCAAGACTGGTCTATGTATGTGCTGACGGCAGCTGCTTAAAGAAAAAAAGAAAACATAGATCTGTTCTGGTTCAAAGATCCAAAATTACAAATATTTAGAGGAACTGACACATAATAGCATATGAGCCACCAAATGTGGTTGTCACTGACTCTAACAACATCATTGAGCTCTTTAAAAGAAGACAACAACAATGAATAAAGACATCCCTTGAGAGAGATAACTTTAGCTTCATGTAATTTCATATGTATTCTTTGTGTGCTCCAGGACAGCATAGTAAATCAGGAAAAAGATTCTGACACATAAGGGCCGATTCTAACCTGTTTGCTGCATGAGGAGAAAAACTTAAATGCTGCCCCCAGCAGACTACCGATGATCCCCTGCTATATTAGTCCCACTACAGACAAAAGTTTAAAAAGTGCCCACATCCTGATCAGAAAAAGCTGACTACATTACTAATGTCTGACACTACACAGGCTGACGCTGTATCACACACTAGTATCTCAGTCAGTGACACAGACATTGGAGGCATCTAGTACCTTACAGGTGGCGATTTGCTCTGTCAGGAAGATGACCTCATGATTTCTCTTGTCTTTAGCTCCCAGCAGCACACCTCCATGCTGCACCCCTAAAAATACCACAGTCACTTAGAGTATAATGTCACCCAGATAACAATACTTACATACAGGAACCCCTAACTTTTATTATTATTATTAATAATAATATATAGAGACCTGGAGGAAGATAATGCACATCTGCAGAGTAGTATGTTGATCACTGAGCAAGAAGTAAGCGGGATAGAAGTGAAGGTTGGAGAAGAAAGCCAGGAGGACCAGATAGGTAGCTGGGTTACCATAGATAGAGGGGTCCAAGAAAAGGAAGATCACTCCTGCTTCTGAACACCCAATAATAATCATAATAATCTCTTTATTTATATAGCATACAAACATTAGGCAGCACTGTACAGAGCTTGCCAAATCGGTCCCCAATGGGGCTCACAATCTAATCAACCTACCAGTATGTTTTTGGAGTGTGGGAGGAAACCGGAGAGAACATACAAACTAGATGTTGACCGAAAAAATTGTGCAGTTGCAGAAATGGTAGCCCTAGCAGATCCTGCTCTCCCTAATAGCCGGCGGAGCGGTCCAGTTGGTAGTGGGGGGACGGGGCGAGTGCAGGTAAGACAATGGTATAGGGGACTCTATAATCTGGAATATAGATAGATAGAATAATTTCTCGCCAAGACCACAGCAACCGAATGGCTTGCTGTCTCCCTGATGCCAGCATGTGGTGGATACATTACTGGGAGGGGCTGGGGATGACCCAGATGTCATGGTCCATGTTGGAATCAATGGCAGAATAGATGGTAGATGGAGGAACCTTAGGAAAAATTTTAAAGAATTAGGTTTAAAGCTAAAAGGAAGGACCTTCAATGTAGCATTCTCTGAAATATAACCTGTGCCATGCGCTACATAGAGAAGACAATGGGAGCTGAAGAAGTTAAATGCATTGTTCAGATCTTGGCGTTGAGCTGACTTTTCATTGGGTTACAGGCTGTTTTCCGCAGATAACTTGCATCTGAGTGAAAGAGGGTCTGCTCTGCTGGCGGAGAAAATCCTAGCAAGATTGGCAGAGCATTTAAGATAGGATTGGGGAGAAGAATCCAAGTGGTAGACAGACCAGAGAGCGGCAAGCCTATGTTGAAGGGTGTTGAAGTGGATAGTGGGGGAGTAAGGCAGTGGAAAAGGAGATGCAACATGGATACATGTATTTAGCATTGATTGGCAACTTTATTATTTTCTATAAATCCATTTTCGATAAAAGTCCAATAAATATGGCCTTATGATGGACATCTATCTGATAGATTCCATTTTTGGTAGGGGATAGTTGAAGGCAGGACAGCACAAAAAGGTTGTCTATAATTCATATAAATGACTTCCACACTGGCTAGTATGTAATATTCTTATGTAAATTTCTTATGGTTGATATTTGTTGAGGCTCAATGCATCCAGTAGGGATACATTTACTTTTTGTATAGTTAAGCTCTAAATGATATATTTTTATACAATGAATTGCAGAAAATTCAATGCATTTATGCATATACATATGTCTATGTATGTATCACAATCACTGGTAATAGGTAGAGTATGCAAAGAGACATTAGAATTAGTTTCTCTTCACAAAGAAACATATGGGTTTCAGACAGACATTAAGCTAGGATTTTTCTGATTCATGACTTTGAGGAAGAACAGCAAAAAGTGGCAAACGGAAGAACATAAGGCTGAGGATTTAGAGTTTCATTAAATCCTTACAGTTGAAAACATTAGATTTATACATTCATTATTAACCAGTGACAAGATATATGATTAATATGGAAGTAGAAGAAAACAGAAATAAGTACTACCTTCTTGCTTTTACCTATGCTTCCACTTCAAAGCAATTTCTATAGACATATATGAAAAACCCACTAAACATTCTATATGTACATTGTGGGCATTGGGTCTCACTAACCTACAGCCACATCATACAGTCCTGTTAGAAATCAGATTTTTTTCTTCAAATAAATTACCGTAAGTGCACTATTAGTAAGTTCTAAGAAATGTTTAATATCTTCTGTGTTGGTGCTGGAGGTAAATGAGAGCAGGGGTTTCCAACAGATAACAACTGACTTAAAGACTTAAAGGCCCCCAATTTGTGATTATAAAGAGGGTCTTCTAACAAGAAGACACAACCTTTAATAACCGCGCAGGAATTGTCTGTCAATAAAAGGGTGAGGAATTGAGTATATAACTTGGCTTTTGCATTGCTGTGTTTAAATTTTGATTCTTACAAAATGTTTATGGCCTTGAATTGAAGTACCTAGTTACTTTCATATAGTTGCAAAATCCCTATTTTGACATGGTTAATCTCATATGAATCTGAATATTGGAACTGTGGATAAACACTACCCCATGCTGATACCATAGCTTGTCAGTCATACATTTTCTACACTTGGAAGTACCCTAGAATTCAGTATAATATATAAAAAAAAACAACAACTTCCCTTCACTGGGTTTTTAAGATAGCAGATTGTCAGATATTTTATGCCTCAGTTCTGTGGTCCCTAAATGCTTCCAGCTTTCAATAATATCATTCACAATTGATGTAAAATATCTTGGAAAGAAAAAAATTATGGCACCGTATCAGCACAGTTGACAGAGTTAAAAAAAACGCTCTGTTCTCTGTTTAGTGGCTGAACTGTGTTACTGCTGTTCATTTCATTGTGGATAGATCATTACTAGGGATGAGCGAACACACTCGTCCGAGCTTGATGCTCGTTCGAGCATTAGCGTACTCGTAACTGCTCATTGCTCGGACGAATACTTCGCCTGCTCGAGAAAATGGCATCTCCCGCCGTTTTGATTTTTGGCGGCCAGAAACAGAGCCAATCACAAGCCAGGAGACTCTGCACTCCACCCAGCATGACGTGGTACCCTTACACGTCGATAGCAGTGGTTGGCTGGCCTGATCAGGTGACCCTGGAATAGACTAGCCCCTGCCTGCGCTGCTCGGATCATTCTGTGTCTGGATGCCGCTAGGGAGAGAGCTGCTGCTGGTCAGGGATAGCGTTAGGGTGTTATATTAGCTTACTGTTAGGCAGTGAGTCTACAAGAACCCAACAGCCCTTGTTAGGGCTAGAATAGCGTTATATATATATTTTTTTTTTGTTTGCTTGTGGCTGGGCTTGCTGGCACTAGTAGTGCAGCTAGTACCATATTGTGAGGAATTTGCAGGGAGACTTGGGAGCGTTCTATATAGATCTTAGTGACACACATATCCATCTCAAACACCTAAGTGGGACAATTTATTAGGGGTTTGATTGAATTAGGCACAGTCTGACGATTTATTTTTTTTTTTTTCAAAACTTAAAGTGACTTAAAATCCAGTTGTGTGCTGTCAGTGTAGGTTAGAAACTAGGCATACAAGAACCCAACCGGCTTTCTTAGGGCTACAATAGCGTTATATATATATTTTGTTGATATGCTTGTGGATGGCCTTGTTGGCAATAGTAGTGCAGCTAGTACCATATTGTGACGAATTTGCAGGGAGACTTGCGAACGTTATATTTAGCTTTTAGTGACACACATATCCATCTCAAACACCTAAGTGGGACAATTTATTAGGGGTTTGATTGAATTAGGCACAGTCTGCTTTTTCTTTTTTTTTTTACTTTTCAAAACTAAAAGTCATCAGGCACAGCACAAAATCCTGTTGTGTGCTGTCAGTGTAGGTTAGAAACTAGCCATAGCAATAGGATAGCATCGTTTTGTTAAAAAAACAAACAGGTGATGTTGTTGATTGCGGACAATGCTTCTAGCCATTTGTCCACCAGTCAGTCTTCCACGCAGTCCACCCATGTCACCGAAATCAGCACTCCTCCAGCTCCGCCACCTCAGCCTCCTTCCCCCCCAGTCTGCCCACTCCCAAGAAAATTTGGTATTTGAACCGGCATACTCTGAGGAATTGTTTTCTGGACCCTTCCTAGAGTCAAAAACCACTTGTCCGGTTGTTGCTGAGCTCTTTTCCGATGCCCAGGTTTTCCACCGGTCGCAGTCTGTGGGTGATGATGACATTGTTTATGTAGTGGAAGAAGTGTGTAAAGAGGTGTCGGACGATGAGGAGACACGGTTGTCAGACAGTGGTGAAGTTGTTGTCAGGGCAGACTGAGGGATCGGAGGATGATGAGGTGACAGACCCAAGCTGGGTTGATAGGCCGGGTGAACACAGTGCTTCTGAGACGGAGGCGAGTCCTCAATGAGAACAGGTTGGAAGAGGCAGTGGTGGGGCCAGACGGAGAGGAAGGGCCAGAGCTGGTGCATCAGCGCCAAATGTTTCACATAGTGAAGCTCCTGTGGTGAGGGCTAGATTTTTGGAAGTCTGGAGGTTCTTTAAAGAAACACCTGATGACCGATGGACTGTGGTGTGAAACCTGTGCCACACCAGGATCAGCAGGGGTTCCACCACTACCAGCTTAACCACCACCAGTATGCGCAGGCTAAACACCCCACTCAATGGAACCAAGGCCATTCACCTCCGGCCGGGCACACCATTGCTCCTTCCTCTGTGTCATCTGCTGCCTCTGCTAGTCAGCCCCCTGCCCAGGACCCCGGCCCAAACACCTCCCGTGCGAAAACTACACCTTCGCCTCCACGATCCTCCACAGCATCCACCAATGTCTCCATGCGCAGCGTTCAGCTCTCCATACCCCAGGTGCTGGAGCGCAAGGGAAGTACAGTGCAACCCACCCACACGCCCAAGCCCTCAACATCCACATCTCCAAACTACTTAGCCTGGAGATGCTGCCCGATGCTGGTAGAGACGAGGCCTTTCGCAACCTCATGGCGGCGGCCGCCACTACTTTTCCTGATGTGCCGTCCCAGCCCTGCACCAGCACATCATCCGTGCCCTGACCAACGCCGTTTCTGATAAGGTCCACCTGACCACGGACACGTGGACGAGTGCTGCTGGGCAGGGCTACTATATATCGCTGACGGAACATTGGGTTAACTTGGCGGAGGCTGGGGCCGAGTCTGACCCTGGGGCTGGTCATATACTGCCGACGCCGAGGATTGCGGGGCCTACCTTGGTCCAGGTCTCTCAGTAATACTATGCCTCCTCCTCCTCTCACCCCTCTTCCACCTCCTCCTCCGAATTACCATCCGTGGGCATGGCGCCATCAGTCGGTAACTCTAGGCACAGCAGCAGTGCCATCACTAAGCGACAACAGGCGGTGCTCAAACTGCTGAGCCTAGGCGATAAAAGGCACACCGCCCAAGAGCTATTACAGGGCATCACGGCGCAGACTGATCTGTGGCTGGCACCACTGAACCTGAAGCCAGGCATGGTTGTGTGTGACAACGGCCGTAACCTGGTGGCGGCTCTGCAACTCGGCAGACTGACACATGTGCCATGCCTGGCCCATGTGTTAAATCTCATAGTTCAGCGGTTCCTCAAGACATACCCCAATCTGTCTGATTTGCTCACAAAGGTGCGCCGCATCTGTGCGCATTTCAGGAAGTCCAGCACAGATGCTGCCACTCTCAGGGCAGCGCCGCCTCCAACTGCCCGTTCACCGACTGTTGTGCGACGTGCCCACGAGGTGGAATTCAATATTAACCATGTTATCCAGAGTTTACCAGCAGCGCAGAGCGATTGTAGACTGCCAGATGTCAACTTCCACCAGAACTGGTAGTCAGGTCAGTCAGCTTCCTCAAGTCTACAATGAGGAGTGGACATGGATGTCTGATATCTGTCAGGTGCTGAGTAACTTTGAGGAGTCAACACAGATGGTCAGTGGCGATGCCGCCATCATCAGCCTCACCATCCCGCTGCTTGGCCTGTTGAAAAACTCTCTGGTCAGCATGAAGTCAGAATCTTTGCGCTCGTCACAAGAGACGGGGGAAGAAGATTCCCTTGTTGATAGCCAAAGCACCCTCAGATCTGTTTCTCAGCGCATATCGGAGGAGGTGGAGGAGGATGAGGAGGAAGAGGAGGAGAATGTTGGCGAGACAGAAGAGGGGAGCATTGCTCAGTCCTTCACTGTTCAGCGTGTATGGGCAGAAGAAGAGGAGTTGGAGGAGTTGGAGGAGGTGGAAATGGACAGTCAGGCCAGTGAGGGGAGTGAATTCTTGCGAGTTGGGACTCTGGCTCATATGGCAGATTTCATGCTAGGCTGCCTATCCCGTGACCCTCGCGTTCAAAGAATTTATTCCAGCACCGATTACTTGGTATTCGCTCTCCTGGACCCACGGTACAAGCAAAATCTTTCCACTCTCATCCCTGGAGAGGAAAGGAGTGTGAGAATGCTTGAATACCAGTAGACCCTGGTGCACAAGCTGAAACAGTATTTCCCTTCTGACAGCGTTAGCGGCAGAGGGCGTACTTCTGCGGGACAAGTAGCGAGGGAGAGTAGGCGAGCAGGCAGCTTGTCCAGCACTGGCAGGGGTACGCTTTACAAGGCCTTTGACAGCTTTATGTCACCCCAGCAGGACACTGTCACCTGTCCCCAGTCTCGGCAGAGTAGGGCTGATCTTTACAGAAAGATGGTGAGGGAGTACGTAGCTGACCATACCATCGTCCTAAATGATCACACAGCTCCCTACAACTACTGGGTTTCAAAGCTGGACATGTGGCACGAACTGGCGCTGTACGCCGTGGAGGTTTTTGCCTGCCCTGCCGCTAGCGTGTTGTCTGAGCAGGTTTTCAGTGCAGCTGGTGGCATCATCACCGATAAGCGTACACGCCTGTCGACTGACAGCGCTGACATGCTGACGCTTATCAAGATGAATAAAGACTGGATTTCTCAGGATTTCCATTCTCCACCAGGTGAAAGAAGCTCAACCTGAATAATGTATGCACTCCTCCTCCTCATTTTCCTCCTTCTCCTCCTCTTTGTACACTAAAGCAGAGGAAACTGGCTATTTTTTGCCAGGGCCAACTGGCTCTAGCTATAGTACTCTATGTATTTAATTTTTCTGGAGGGCCACCTACCCGGTCCTCTGTTTTAAACAATTTTTGTGAGTGCCACATACAGGCACTCAATGTATTTAATTTTTCTGGAGGACCACCTACCTGCTCCTCTGGTTTGAAAACTTTTTTGGACTGCCACATACAGGCACTATCCAAATTTAATTGTCTCCATAGCAGCCTCCACACGTCGTCTTTATAGCTGCCTCCATACATTGTCTCCATCGCTACCTCCACACATCATCTCCATAGCTGCCTCCCAAAGTCGTCCATATAGCTGCCTCCATACATCGTCCCCTTAGCAAACGAGCTGTGTCAGGCAGAATTTTGGGTTGTTTTCATGGCTTCCACATCAAACTTGTTAACTTTGTCGCCACCCTGCTGTGTTATCCACAAAATATACTGCCAAACTTTTATCATTTACCGATATTATTTCAGCGCTTCTTGCACATCTGTTTACATTCCCCTCACCCACCATAACCAAAAATGATAAGAACAGTACTACACTTGATCTTATACAAAAGGTTCTTAGAAGTGCTGTTTGTAGCCCCCGCCTGCTTTGAAAATTATAATTTTTTCAAAGTAAACGCTTCTGGCCCCCAGGCCCATTTTGGGTGGGGAGGAGCCGAGAGACAGGGGCTTGGACAGGCGAAAGCTCGCCTGGCAGCGGACTGCCAGCTCCATCCCAAGATCCAACTAACATAGTTTTAACTGCAGCACCTTTAATCTACTACTATCTTACTGCCTCCATACATCGTCCCCTTAGCAAACGAGCTGTGTCAGGCAGAATTTTGGGTTGTTTTCATGGCTTCCACATCAAACTTGTTAACTTTGTCGCCACCATGCTGTGTTATCCACAAAATATACTGGCAAACTTTTATCATTTATCGATATTATTTCAGCGCTTCTTGCGCATCTGTTTACATTCCCCTCACCCGCCATAACCAAAACTTATAAGAACAGTACTACACTTGATCTTATACAAAAGGTTCTTAGAAGTGCTGTTTTTAGCCCCCGCCTGCTTTGAAAATTATCATTTTTTCAAAGTAATCGCTTCTGGCCCCCAGCTTTACCACTTTTACCCAGCTTTTTCGTTGGCAGCAAACACATTTTGGACTCATATTTGCTGTAGTGGCAGCTAACCTGCCACTGTGTTAGTAGTCAGTATTTTTGGTTAGGGTTTTCCTGGTACACTTGTTGGACAAAATGTAAAAGGCATGTTAGAGATAGAAGGCTGCATCTATGTTTTTAAAAACTCTGGACTGGAAAACTCTGGAGCAGAGTGGGAACAGCAGGATATAGTGTTTTTAACCCCTTACCGACGAGCGCTGTAATAGTACGATGCGCCTCGGGTGCATGGCAGCATGTAGTATGGCAGTATATGGTAGGATCGATCAGACAACCTAGGGCAGTGGTGGCGAACCTATGGCACGGGTGCCAGATGTGGCACTCAGAGCCCTTTCTGTGGGCACCTGGGCCATTGCCCCAGCACACCAGACAGGACTCAAAGAATCTTCCTGCAGTTTCAAGCAACTGAAAAGATGCTGCTTTCAGTCATATTTTGATACTTACTTCGCCACTTGGGACTGTAGGAAAAGGGAGAATGAATAAACAGGGCCGAATTATGTTTGGAGGGCCTCCTGCTGGCCCCTACAGGTCTACAGCGGGACACTGGAAAGGAGCTAAAATGATGCAAATTTTCCATCTTTCTACTGTGTTGCTGTCCTCCGGAGGCCATTATGATTGTGGAATAACAGGGAGCAGTAAGTTACTGCTTTAATTTTTGGTTGGCACCTCGCAATAAATAAGGAGGGTGTCTTTTTGGGCACTCGGCCGCTAAAAGGTTCGCCATCACTGACCTACTGTTAAAGTACCCTAGGGGGTCTGAAAAATAGTGAAAGTAAAAATAAAAAAAGTTTTAAAAAATTATAATAAAAAACCTAAAAATTCAAACCACCCCCCTTTCCTAGAACTGATATAAATATAAATAAACAGTAAAACCCATAAACACATTGGGGCTCATTTACTAATGGTCTGAACGCCGCACTTTCGTCGGGTTTCCCGAATATTTCCAATTAGCACCGAATTGCCCCGGGATTTTGGCGCACGCGATCGGATCGCATCAGCGCCGGCTTTCACGGGACAGAAATCGAGGGGCGTGGCCATCAGACAACCAACGGATTAGGAAAAAACGCGCAATTTAAAAAATAATTTGTGTCGCAAGATCAGCACTTACCTGCACCGGGACGAAGAAGGTGAACTCTGGCGGACCTCAGCACAGCAGCGACACCTGCTGGATATCGGGCGCATGGACCTTAGTGAATCCCGGCAGATCTGAATCAGCGGTAGACAACACGCTGCGGGATCGCGACTGGACCGGTTAAGTAAATGTGCCCCTTTAGTTATCGCCACTTCTGAAAATGCCCGAAAAATATTAAAAAATCAATAAAAAGTGATCAGAAGGTTGTACAGCCCTAAAAATGGTAGCATTGAAAACATCATCAAAAGTCGCACAAAATGACACCACCCACAGCTCCGTACACTGAAGTATGAAAAAATGATTAGCGCCAGAAATGGCAAAATTAAAAAAAAATGTGTAGGTTTTAATTTTTGTAAATGTATGAAAACATTATAAACCCTATACAAAATTGGTATCCCCGTGATCATAGTGACCCAAAGAATAAAGGAGACATGTCACTTGTGGTGCACAGTGAAAGCTATAAAATCCAAGCCCACAAGAAAACGACGTAAATGCGTTTTTTCACCATTTTCACTGCATTTGGATTTTTTTTCCCGCTTCCCAGTACACGGCTTGGAATATTCAATACCATCACTATGAAGTGCAATTTGTTACACAGAAAACATGTAAAAATAAAAAAAGCTATAGATTTTTGAAGGTGGGGTGTGAAAAATGGAAATGAAAAAACAAAAAAGGACCAGGTCGTTAAGGGGTTAAAGTGCAATAAATACTGACAAGTGAGACTGAGGTTTTTGTACATAAATCATTTCATTTTCTGGGAACACCTTCCCTTTAAGGTGCTGTAGTACAGTCAATTCTAAGCTGCTCCCAATAACAAATTGTGATGCTGCAGGCCACCGTATAGACACATGATGAAGATTATTATGTCCCCGCTAAGAAGGACACAGCAGATCTGTCTCTGAAATTCATTTTTCAAACACAACAATTATCCAAGACCATGTTGCAGTGATATAACCACAGTGTTTAAACACATCTCTGTTCTTCATAACTTCATAAACACCCACAGCAGATAAAATAAATTGTCTGCAATCCTCTTTCCCCACAAATGGGATTGAAAATGTGGTAATCTTCTAAATGGGCCTGTCCAATGCGTTGATAAACATAACTCCTCTTTATCACGGAGATGAGGTCAATAGAACAAGCATAATCCTTGTCTAAATGTTCCAAGGGATTGCTCAAAGTCTGCCCAAATCATGCCATTAGTTTGATAGGAATAGAATCTCTGGGGTGGAGTTGAGTCTCCTAACACTGTCGCTTATGCAGACAAGGATTAACATCTCTACAGCTGCTGGGGAACTATGAATTTCTGACTGCCTGTAATACTAGGATTTCCAATGCCACAACAGTTGGACTTCATTATTACAGGTGTCTACAAATGTTTGGAAGACTTAAAGGGAATTATAAAAGGAACCTGTCAGCAGTTTTTATACCACTAAACTACCAGCTCCCTCAGGTAGGGTGTGACATTTCCTTTATAACCTTCTATGTTAAATCTCACCCAACTATAAAAAAATACCTCCAAATTCATATGCAAATGAGTTGCAAACAGTCACTCTCAGGCTCTCATCAGCACTTCCACTTCATTTGCATATGATTTTAGCTTTTTAATTAAATGGATGAGGTTTGACATAAAAAAGGGAATGCTAGGAAGGAGATTTCATACAAACTGGTAGGGGACTGGTAGTTTAATAGGGTTACAGCTAACTGGTGACAGTATAATAGAGGGTATTAGTTTATATGAGAAGTAGGCATTAAGTGTTTTATTCTTATATATTACTTAGTCAAGAATGTTATATCACGGTACCTTGCATTAGTAGAAAAAAAATAATGCGTTAGGTATCTGTAGATGATTTCGCAGCAAAATCTGAATATATGCATTATAAAGGATGAGACCTGTGGTGAGACGCTTGAGCTTTGTATACCATACTGCAGATCAGATTTTACATCATTTGCATAACATCTGGTAGAATCTCAACCAGTCTGCTGGTAGTATAATGGATGATGTTTTCACTTCTACGGTTTTATATGTTATTACTCTATCATGTCAGATTTTGTTTGTCTATGACTCATATCGCCTTTTTGGCTATGGCCAATTGCTGTATTTTCTCCTACGAGTTACAGGTATCCTAAGCCCTTAAATAAATTATATACCTAAGACCATGGGGTGGGAAGAAGTTAAGAAGAGTACAACATGAGTATTCAGGGCATCTAGGGCATCTAGGGCCTCTCTCAAATTCTCATTTCAAAGTGAATTTACCTGAGCTTTTGGCATTGCAGAGCTGCATGTAGATAACAGATTTGGAGATCTGTGTAATCATAACTTTTTGTGTGACTGTAAAAATAGGTTTATATTCCAGGATTATAGCTTAACTTTGAATACTGGGAAAGTGTCTTTAAATGCGTGTGATGTGAAATCTGTGCATTAAGCTTCTCCACAGCTGATTACTCTCCTCTGTGAGTGACTGCTGTAGTAATCAACCAGATGCCTGATACAGCTTTTATTCAGAGCTGTGGGGATGGGCTATGGAGCAGTTCAGTCTAGAAATCTCATAGCTCACTGGTTTGAGAACAGTTGGACAAGTGCTAGGTCGCTGGCTGCTGCTAACCAACGAATTCCAAATGTAGTGAGCTTGACTAAAAACATGCGGTGGCAACATTTTCTTACATGATTTGTTTACAGTTTTCAATTACATTTCCCTTTATTTTTTGTGTCAAGTAAAGGAGATTTTTATATAGTTTGGTTATGTTTTAATCTGACTTTAACCGGTTAAGGACTGGGCCCTTTCCCGTTTTTTCATTTCCATTCTTCACTCCCCACCTTCAAAAATCTATAACTTTTTTATTTTTACATGTAAAAAGCTATGTGATGGCTCGTTTTTTGCGTAACAAATTGCACTTCATAGTGATGGTATTAAATATCACATGCCATGTACTGGGAAGCGGGAAAAAAATTCCAAATGCAGTGAAAATGGTGAAAAAACGCATTTATGTCGTATTCTTGTGGGCTTGGATATTACGGCTTTCACTTCACGCCACAAATTACGCATCTAATTTATTATATGGGTCAGTACGATTACAGGGATACCAAATTTGCATAGGTTTTATAATGTTTTCATACATTTACAAAATTTAAAACCTCATAAACAAAAATTTTTTTTTTATTTTGCCGTCTACTTGTGCTTATAACTTTTCCATACTTTGGTGTATGGAGTTGAGGGTGGTGTCATCTTTTGCGACTTTTGATGATGTTTTCAATTATATTATTTTTAGGACTGTACGACCTTTTGATCACTTTTTATAGAATTTAAAAAATTTTTTTAAATGGCAAAAAAGTGCCAGTTTTGACTTTGGACGCGATTTTCCGTTAAACGCAGTGAAAAACCGTTATTATATTTTGATAGATCAAGCATTTTCGGACGCGGCGATACCTAATGTGTTTATGATTTTTACTGTTTATTTATATTTATATCAGTTCTAGGGAAAGGGGGGTGATTTGAATTTTTAGGTTTTTTTATTATAATTTTTTTTTTTTTACTTTTTTTTAATTTTTATTTTTACTATTTTTCAGACTCCCTAGGGTACTTTAACCCTAGGTTGTCTGATCGATCCTACCATATACTGCCATACTACAGTATGGCAGTATATGGGGATTTTACTCCTCATACATTACAATGTGCTGATAGCACATTGTAATGAATGGGTTAACCCGAAGTAGCTTCGGGTCTTCGTGAGACCCGAAGCTACCATGGCAACGGATCGCCGCTCCCCGATGACGTCACGGGGAGCGGCAATCCTCGGAAAGATGGCGTTGCCGGCGGCGTTCTGCAAGAAAACACACGCGATCGGTGCCGGCACCGATCGCGGGTGTTACCGGTAAGCCTTTGCTGCAATATGCAGCAGAGACTTACCGGCTATGGAGAGGGCTCGGCCCGCGAGCCCTCTCCATGCATCGGAACGCGACCGCCGCCGTGAATACACGGCGGGCGGTCGCGAACCGGTTAAGCATACGGTGGATTTGAAAGTCTGAAAAATGCTTATTTTCCAAAACCACCAAGTAATGTCCACAGAATGTATGCAAGATATGCAAATCCTCAGGTAAAATTCTCAGCATATCCTCTTTGGTGCAGCTTCAAAGGCTACATACATATTGGGGCAGATTTATCAAGCTGTCTGAAAGTCAGAATATTTCTAGTTGCTCATGGCAACCAATCACAGCTCAGCTTTCATTTTACAAGTGCTCATGAATATTTCAAAGTGGAGCTGTGATTGGTTGCCATGGGCAACTAGAAATATTCTGACTTTCAGACAGCTTGATAAATCTGCCCCATTGTATGCTACTTCTGCCCATGCATCAGCTAGTTACTGTTAGAAATAAGGAGTTCACCTAATGTCATACTGGTATACTTATATTTGGTCAGGTAAAAACTTGTCTGCAACTACAACTGTGCTCCATGTTTTATCTGTACACACAGATCAGAAATCTGAGAGTGGCGTTCAAATGTCATACTTATTTTGATGAGTGGTATGAACATGCATCCCTATCCATCTTCGGAGTTGCAACATTAACAAACAAATAACAGAAGATCTTGAGCTTTGAATAGAAGAGCTTGAAGTAATGTATCAGCCTGTCCTTCAAAGGATAAGAAAGAGGGAAAGAATAAGACCAAGTGTCCTAGAATTAAAGGGGTTGTGTTCACTTGCAGTTCCCGGGATCATCACAATTGCAACTACATTGATTCTGTTGTCTGACATGTGCTGTTTAAGGGTCCTCAGTCAACATGCAGTCAGTTAGAGGAGTGAGATTTTCAAGAAACACAAATTCTGGACAATAGGCACAAGTTAGTACCAGGTACAAAGAAAAAAGTATAAATAGCCATACAAAAGTAAGCTCGCTATACCTCTCTTTTTTATTCTCATCAAAACAGTTGCATCTACATATGCAAAGCTCCAACAGATGAGGACCTACAGAGACAAGGCCCACTGAAATGGCGGCCTACTCATATGTCTAGCACAACATTCATCCATAAGCGCTGCTTCAGGGAAAATGTGCTGCCATTTGCAGCTACATTACCTTTAAAAATAATGTAAGAGAAAACAGTACATTGTGCACAGTACAGGAGTTGTCAGTATACAAATAGGTGCTCCTCTAGTGGATCTGTACCCGATCAACTAATAAATGAAGATACACTCTCCTCTGTAATAGAGAAGGATACCAAGATAGATTATTTTTTATGATCCTCAATAGACCCACAAGGTAATGTCATAGGGATGTAGGTATAACACTTGGCACAGCATCCTAGCCAAACATGGAAGTGTTTTACCATGGGGGCTGTATGAAAGCCACGCAAGAAGAGGTGTGGGTAGGTACTACTCCTGGCTGAAAACATCTAGTTCCAGATTTTTGCAGTGTAGCGGGACAACCTTTTGTACCCTGACACCCATTTAAAGCTTCTGTCCTTTCAAGGGCACTCCCAAACCTACATTGTCAATAACAAGCGAGCACCAACCAAGGAATCCTCCCAATCTTAAAATGTTGTGCTTCTGGTGTCAATTAATGTTACACTATCTTCATGGGATACAAGAGGACCGGTCAGTCGAAACGTAAATGGCTCATCAATGGTAAAAAATATGGAAAAACTTAATTAGAGAAAGGCAGTAGCCCTATCTCTAAAGTGAGACTAAAAAATGGTAACAGTCCACGCAGTAACATGCAACGCTTAAATGTCTGCATGTTGAAACGCTGAGATCCCACCGCATGCCCCACTTCCTGTGACCCCCTAAAATCACTTCTGGGATGGAGGGATGGAGGCGATAGTTATAGTAACTCCCACACTTACAATCTGGGGACAGTATAGACTAATACAGACAGTGATCCAGCTGTATGATGAACACAGCAGTGACTAGAGAACCTGATATACATATCATAAGCATACCTGATATACATATACGCATAATAACATGGAAAGCAGGACCCCCAGGAGAGGAGGGTCCCATCCAGGAGAGGAGGGTCCCAACAACAACAATATCCCCACATACCAGACCAGTATATAGCTAAGACCACAAAAGGGGTAGGAGCAATGATAAAGCTAACATGACACATTGTATAAAGTAAGAATGTCTACTCATTGCAATTCTGCACTACTATACAGAGGAAGCCTCTTAATTATAGTGAGGATCCCAGCCAATAATATTATATCTGCATGAAATACCAGTAATGTTCAACTCCGTAATAAAGAGAATATGTACAGAAGGGGTTGGTAACCATGTGTGTAGTTACAAATAACACTCTAAAAGAGAAAACTGCTGTCAGTGTACAGTAGGGATATCTGAGGTGAAGTAGCTAAAGAATACCGCCTCATGAAGGTGAGACAGTGTCAAGAAGATAAATCCACCTTGCTTCTGGTTGTTGGATGTGTCTATCCCAATCTACTCCCCTAGCACTTTGTGGATCATATCAATGCCCACACCATGGACTGAATTCATATGACATGCAATTAGGGTATCATGTTTTTTGACAATATCTTGTAAATGATCTCCAACTCTAGATCTGACTTCACGTATTGTCTTAATAATATACTCGAGGTAGGTACCAATGCCCTGAACAACACTACAGACTTACAATTGATGAATGATCTAATACTATACGTCTTTCATATGACCTATGTTATAAACCATGTACTCACTTGTAAGAAAGGAAAAGCTACACAGCGACTACTTATACCAAAGGATGCTGCTCTTAAGCCAAGTGGTTCCCATCGGTGGCTGGAAGTTGCTATGTATCAGTCTATCCTTCAAAGACCTATCATGCCTATATGTTATTGAAGGATTAGGTGCAATGACACCCTGTATGTCAGGGTCCACAGTTAGAGTACACTAGTGGCTTTTAACCATTCCCCTTTCCCTGTCTGATCCATTATTAAATGTTGTGATCAATCTGACCTTCGATTAGGCAAGTTAGGTTGGCCAGTCCCTACTCAGAGCCTCCTGATATGCTTTCTTCAAAATGTGGCCCTTCTTTTGGAATCGTAACATAACGGCACATGCCTGCTCCCTGAATAGTACATCTGAGGAACAGTTCAAGTCAGTCTCAAGTACTGGCTCTTGAATATACCGCTCGAGAGTGGTTCTAGATAATTACCGTACTCTCCCACCGCAATAGTGGGTTAATTGATGTATGTCCTATACACGCAGTTATCAAAATTTCCACTTTTCACTATAGAGATAGAGCCACTGCATATCTTTAAGTTTTTCAGTGTCAGCCAGTGTCAGGTTTGGATCATCCCTTGTATCCCCTGAACACAGTGTGGCCTTTGTTTTATTTTAATATTCATTAATAAAAGTTGGTTTTTATATTGAATCAACAAATTACAGCTGTGGTTTACTCCAAACAGTTGTATCTATCATCTATTCCATTTTATGATGATTGTAGGCTCTAATAAGCTTTGGCAGATATCAATTGTATTAAGAATTGACAATCTTTACAGAACTTTCACTTTTATTTTAGTGTATACAGTAGATGGTGAGTAACCATCTTTGCTTATTCTGAGGATTACAGAATTTGTCTTGAAAGCCAAGTCATTGTGGGCATTATGGTGTTAGTGTTTTTTTCCTGTCTTGGAACACATGTGATAGAGAGTGACATTGTATAAATTATATCACAATTTTAAATGAGGAATCAATATTCTTGGATTAAAAACGATAACAAGCTCATCTCTGCCTGACAACCTGCGGGCCATCTGCTAACCCTAGAAGGTCACTTAGTGTTTTATGTGTGACCCAGTACTCATCGCAGACTGTCATGCAGACCTATCAATGCGCTATGTTATAATCCCTGCCTTTTCTAAATCTCTTTAAGAACTGAGCTACAGAGCAAATTTCACATATAGTTATCATCTGATCTCCCATCTGATTAAAATCATGATGGAGATATATTGTATCCACAGATGCACAGAGTATATATATACAATGTGCCTAGTTCATGTGCCTGGGCTGTCTGAGTTACAGTATTGGATAGCAGTTTTTTAATATAACATTGGTATTTAGATACCAACAAAAGCAACATGTCCAGAGAGATCAGGAGTTATATCTTACTCTGTGATGACAAACAGAATAATCACATAAGAAAGGGAACATTCTCCAATGAGGGGGTAAAGGGTGGCTGCACACATGGATAGGAAACATCAAATTAAAAATAACAGTACAACACAATACAAACACAGTGTTTCAGTTATCTGGTCCACTGCCAGCTTTGTGGAGGGACAGTTTAAGCATAGGACCACTTTTGTATTTGCCCTATGTACCAGAACTCAATTCTGGGCTGAGCCTTATCCAAACAAGCTGGGTGTTTTTTTGCATATTGCTAGCACTGATCTTGGGTGGTAGCCTTTTGATTGTTGCAAGAAAAGCCGCCATCTTGGTTTAGATTGTTGTTGGTTTAGGAGAGCAACAAACTCAGATCTTTATAAGATTATTGTCTGAAGATCTGTCAATATGCCAAACAAATAAAATAATAAACATAAACATGTTAGGTATTGCTGTGTCCCAAAATGTCCGATCTATCAAAATATAATAACTATTATTCCCATCATTGAACCCTGTTACAGAATATAGCACCTAAATGTGCAAAAAGCCACTTTTTGGTCATTTTGCAACATGTAAAACATTTTATAAAAAGTGATCAAAATGTTGTACAGTCCTCAAAATAGTAGCAATGAAAATGTCATCTCATCCCACAAAAGATGACACCTCACACCGCTCCGCACACCAAATTATGAAAAAGTTATTAGCCCCAGAATATGGCAAAATGAAGATTTTTTTTTTTCTTGGACAAAAGGTTTCCATTTTTTTCCCCACAAATCAATAGCTCTTGAGATGTAAAACAATTTTATACATAGCTCTCTCTGTGAATGTAGCAGTGCTTGATATGTTCAGCATTGCGGATACACATGTCTCCTGCACAGAAAAGTGAGGTACAAGATCTTCCCTGTTCCCTATCAGTCTCTTCATTCCAGTCTCTCTTTGCACCTCATGCTGCTCCCCTCCTTCACCTTACAGTCAGCATTTTGTGCACTGTGCAGAGAAGCTATTAATAGACTTCATGTAACTGGTTTGCTTAAGATTTCTTCCACTTATTACATGTTCCCTGCTCCTCCATGTGATGAGAGCTGCCAGGCTAATCACCATATACATCCTGTACGTGCACTGTGCAATGTTCAGTGGATTTACTTGTTGGAAACTAAATGGATTTTTACGCTAAATTAAGAGAGAACACAAGGCATCATGGGATCTGTGGCCAAGCTAACTGGACTCGACTTGAGGGCATAGACTGACAGACATTAGTCTCCGCCCACTCCACCTCTGGTGAGAAAGATTTTAGTCAAACACTTTCAGAACAGTAAATGGCATAACTTTGGAAAGAAAAGGGCGAACAGCACATTAAGTATAATATTTTGGTAAAATAACTACAGTTATGCTTTAAAACAAAATAAAACATAATCCAAAATAATCCAACAGGATGAATAGTCGGTACCCATTTAAAATAAAAAAAAGATCCATTAAAAAGTATAACGAATGATAGAGGATGGTGTGAAGAATAAAGAAAGAAAACTCAAAAGACAGTAAATTCTTTAAACAAATTTTATGAACAAAATATACAATATATACATCATTCAGAAATGCTAGATCTTACAAATCCAACAGGTCCCTAGTGTAGGGCCCAGTTGACGACTGGCTCTGAGAAGCCATGGCTGAAGAGCCTTCATAGGGGCCATAGAACATAGGGGCCATGGCAGGGTATCTGCTGAGTGGAGGTGGGCTGGGAGGGAGCAGGCCGCCGACACGCTCTCGGCATCTATCCAAAAACAGAACCACCTCAGATTTTTCTTGTGCTTTACCCTTTATGAACAAGCAATGCTGCCCTGCAGTTCATCTTGTCATTCTCATACACATCCTTGAGGATCTTCCCACCTCTCCCTCAATTGTTCCAGCACCTCTGACTCGGCAGCAATACTGACTGTGGGTGCTGGTGGCTGCTTCCTTTTATTTGCACGCAGCATTGGTGGTGGTGGAGGTGTTGGTGGTTGGTTGGAGAGATCCCCTGGCTGCTCCTCAAATGATTGCTCCGCTTCTATCTCTGCTGTGTCGGTAGCGGGAGTGTCCTCCAAATTATCTGCAGTTCTAGTGAAAGAAAAATGAATGTAACGTTAAAATTTGGGCTCATATTAAAAAGTCCATTTATGCAAGTACAATTCTTAAGAGACAAGAATGTAAAAGGATTTTATTAATAAAGCTTTCAGGCAAAAAAAATTTAAACAACTTACTCTACCACGTCCATCACCTAATCCAAAAACCAAAAGTAACTCGTATATATATAAGATTTTTTTAGCAGGTTGCCCCTTCCACTGCTCCCTTTGTTGTTGTTTTCCCGATTGTAGTGGCATCGTGCTGAGACCCAGAGTTTAGAGACCGTTTTTACTAAAAACAAAAAAAAAATAATGAAAGAAGTTCCTATTTCCAGCAATCATACAGAACACTTTTATAATGCATATGGCTGCAGGGATGAGACAGGCCACATGGCTGCAGGGACTATGCAATACAAATGTTCGCAGGGGAAGGGTATGCACATGGCTGCAGGGGTGATACAGGCCACATGGCTGCAGGTGTGATACAGGCCATATGGCTGCAGGGGAGATTCAGGCCAAATGGCTGCAGGGGTGATACAGACCACATGGCTGTAGGGGTGATACAGGCCACATGGCTTCAGGGGTGATACAGGCCACATGGCTGTAGGGGTGATACAGGCCACATGGCTGCAGGGATGAGACAGGCCTCATTGCTGCAGGGGTGAGACAAGGGATATGGCTGCAGGGGTGAGACAGGCCTCATGGCTGCAGGTTTGAGACAGGCCACATGGCTGCAGGGATGAGAGAAGGCACATGGCTGCAGGGGTGGTACAGGACATATGGCTGCAGGGGTGGTACAGGACATATGGCTGCAGGGGTGATACAGGCCACATGGCTGCAGGGGTGAGAAAGGCCACATGTCTGCAGGGGTGAGACAGGCCACATGTCTGCAGGGGTGAGACAGGCCACATGGCTGCAGGGATGAGAGAAGGCACATGGCTGCAGGGGTGGTACAGGACATATGGCTGCAGGGGTGATACAGGCCACATGGCTGCAGGGGTGAGACAGGCCACATGTCTGCAGGGGTGAGACAGGCCACATGTCTGCAGGGGTGAGACAGGCCACATGGCTGCAGGGGTGAGACCAGGCATATCGCTGCAGGGGTGAGATATGCAGGGGTGAGATATGCCTCATGCATACCTCCCAACCATCCCGCTTTCAGCGTGACAGTCCCGTGTTTCGGGCTCTGTCACGCTGCCACGGAAGGCGGAGAGAATGTCCCGGGCCCCGCCCACTTTCCCCGCTTTGTCCCGCCTCCTCCAGCCCCCGTAGTTTAGAGCTGCAGAGCATCCAAGGCATGGGGGCCGGCCCCTGCTACCTCCTCACATGATGTCTGCACCAATCATGTGAGGAGCGAGCTCCACCCCCGGCAGGCCACGCCCCCTCCGCAAGTCAGTCGGACTCCAGGGGAGAAGATGGAATGACAGCAGGTAAAAACCTGAGGCTACAGTGGGGGCTGGGGCACAGGAGGAGAACAGGGGGTGCTTGAAGCTACAGGAGGAGGACAGGGGGTGCTGCAGGCTACAGTGGGGGCTGGGGCACAGGAGGAGGACAGGGGGTGCTGGAAGCTACAGGAGGACAGGGGGGGCTGGAGGCTACAGGGGGACAGGGGGGCTAAAGGCTACAGGGGGTCTGGGGCACAGGAGCAGGACAGGGGGGGTGCTGGAGGCTACAGGGGGGGGCTGGAGGCTACTGGAGGAGGAAAGGGGGGCTGGGACACAGGAAGAGGACAGGGGGGGCTGGAGGCTACAGTGGGGGCTGGGGCACAGGAGGAGGACAGGGGGTGCTGGAAGCTACAGGGGGGATGGGGCACAGGAGCAGGCTGCTGGTGGGCAGGAGGAGGCTGCTGGTGGGCAGGAGGAGGCTGCAGGGGGACAGGAGGAGGCTGCAGGGGGACAGGAGGAGGCTGCAGAGGGACAGGAGGAGGCTGCAGGAGGACAGGAGGAGGCTGCAGGGGGACAGGAGGAGGTTGCTGGGGGACAGGAGGAGGCTGCTGGAGGACAGGAGGAGGCTGCTGGGGAACAGGAGGAGCCTGCTGGGGAACAGGGGGCAGGTGGAGGCTGGATGACAGGAGGAGGAGGCTGCAGGAGGACAGGAGGAGGCTTCAGGAGGAGGAGGCTACAGGAGGACAGGAGGAGGAGGCTGGGGGACAGGTGGAGGAGGCTGGGGGACAGGAGGAGGTGGCTGGGGGACAGGTGGAGGAGGCTGGGGGACAGGTGGAGGCTGGGGGACAGGTGGAGGAGGCTGGGGGACAGGAGGAGGAGGCTGGGGGACAGGTGGAGGAGGCTGGGGGACAGGAGGAGGAGGCTGGGGGACAGGAGGAGGAGGCTGGAGGACAGGGGGCTACAGGAGGAGGCTGGGGGACAGGAGGAGGAGGCTGGAGGACAGGAGGATGCTTGAGGGGGAGGTCAGAGGACAGGAGGATTCTGGAGGGGACTGTGGGACTGGAGGACAGGTGGAGGATGCTGAAGGAGAAGGCTGGAGGACAGGAGGCCACAGAATGAGGAGGATAGAGAACAGGGACCACACCATGTGAGGAGGGGAAGGGGTAGGAGTACAGATAATATTATGTGTAAGTTTGGGGAGATAAATAAAAGTGGAAAACGAAATGTAAAGGGAGGATAAAATTAAAGAGGGGTTTGCAGATTTGCTTTAGGGGATATTATACGGGTCCATAGGGGTGGCCAAAGTAAGGGGCACTGTACTATGTGGGGACCGTCAATGTTGATATTATACCATGCTTGTGGGTGGGGCAATGGGCGTGGTTTAGAAAAGGGGGAGGGGCTTTTGTCCCTCTTTCTCTTGTCCAAAAGTTGGGAGGTATGGCCTCATGGCTGTCGGTTTGAGACAGGCCACAAGGCTGCAGGGGTGAGAGAAGGCACATGGCTGCAGGTGTGATACAGGGCACATGGCTGCAGGGATGATACAGGGCACATGGCTGCAGGGGTGATACAGGACTGATGGCTGCAGGGGTGATACAGGACTGATGGCTGCAGGGGTGATACAGGCCACATGGCTGTAGGGGTGATACAGGGCACATGGCTGCAGGGGTGAGACAAGGCATATGGCTGCAGGGGTGAGACAGGCCTCATGGCTGTAGGTTTGAGACAGGCCACATGGCTGCAGGGATGAGAGAAGGCACATGGTTGCAGGGGTGAGACAGGCCCTAAAAAGGGCTCCCATGTCATTCATTAATGAAACCTGCCACCGGATCTACCTTTAATAGGTAGATCTGAGATGGTAGGTTTGCTTTTTCATAATTCTTATAATCATATAAATGAATAACCACTTTTAGATTGAAGATGCACACATAGTCTATGTTTCTTGTTTTTTTGTGGTAATTATGTTGATGATTCACCTACCCTTTTCTTTAAAAAACAATATTATGTGAATAAAACTCATTTACAAGAAATTAAGATCCCCGGACGTTAAGGTCGGCACTTGGCTCAAGCCCACAAAGTGGACATAGTTGTACAAGCTTTCATCTCACTGTAAATAATACATCTTCCATTACTGATAAGATGAAAATGTGGATTGATGAGCTAATCAAATTGCTTTCCGAAAAACTACTAAGTAACTAGCTACTAGATATAGAGACCACCATATACTCAAGATCCCTTATGCCAAGTGTGTGCACTTTAAATTTTTTCTTTGTGTTCACAGCTCTTCTTTCTACACTAGTTCATAGAAATAAAAATCATTAGACAATAACAACTTCCTTCATAAAGGGGTTGACGAGGAATGGACAGAATGGAGTAAGAAGCAATGTGGTCTGTAGTGGCTAAAAGCTGTAGTAATGGCCATGGTTCCCATCAACAATTATTCTGGGCCAGCCCCTTTAAATTGAGAGCAGCCTATTGAGTTTGTACTTTTACAATTTGTAAGAGGTGATAATCTTGGCTCCTCTTTTTTTAATGTCTTCCATTATTTTTAGAATATTACTAAGAAAAAAATATTTTGTGGACATACCATTGTACAAACCATCTACATGTTTAATTCAGTTTTGGAAGACAAATCAACCTCAAAACCGTAATGGCCAAAAACAATAAATATATATTTTGGACTGAACGGTGAAAGTATTTTTTTCCTTCTTTCTTGTACATTGCATGGTATAATTGGTGCCTATAGTGAGTATTTTGTAGGATTCAATATTTTTTTTGCAAAAAAGCTCTAGAACATTCAGATTGGTTGGGAAACGTTTGTGAACCGCAATTTATCTTTAAGATCCTGACCTGCTGGAAGGTGAACCTAGGCCTCAGTCTCAAGTGTTTTGCAGCTTTTTAATTTTATTTAAATATAGTCCTGCAAAAGATTTTACTATATCTTTATCAGAATAATCTCTTAATCAACCAAGTATTTCATAAGTGCAAAGAGCTGCCATAGTGTCACAGGTGCTCCCGCAACTCATATCTCGGGTCGCAGGCTCACCCGTGCACCTCACTGCCTGCAAGCGTTCGCCCGCACCCCTTACCTGTCGCCGCTCCTGCTCCCGCTCCTTAGAGGGACAGCGCATTGTTAATTGGCGCTGGCCATTTCCCAAAATTCCATATAAACCTGCCCCTCCCTGCACACCCTGTCAGATCTTCGTGCTTAGTGCCATAGAAAAAGCTTGTTCCCATGCCCTTTGCGATAAGTGTGTTTTCCTGTTGTAACCCTGGTTCCATTCCTGACTACACTCTTCTGCTGCCTGCCTCACTTGCTGCCCGTCCTGACCATGTCCCTGACTACAATTCTGCCTAACGTCTGTGTACCTCGCCTTGGCTGCCACCATGGACAAAGTCACACCTGTGGAACGATCTGGTGGTACCACACCACAACAAGTCCAACCCAGTTTGCTTCGGGCTCGAGAGAAAACCATGTGCCACTTCTGGTCTCAGGTGTCGGCTTACGTCATTGTCTGCAGTGGTCCAGTGGGTCCACTGTCCCTGGAGCCTGACACATAGTTTCTGGTATTACTATCTTTTAGGTTAGGGCATTGCATGGTTTAAGGACTCTAACTGTAAAGAGTCCTTTCCGATATAGATATAAACAATTTTCCAAATTTTTAAAGGAAATTTCAGAATCAATAATAGTCCAATTTATTTTTTATAATGCTTTTAAAATTAAGGATCTATATGGAATTTGGAAGTTTACAATAAAACTTTAATTTAGCCCTGAAATGTACAAATTCATGCAGTGTAAAAAGGAAAAAAATCTCACATCCATGGATTTATTATTATTTTACCAAATTTCCTTTTCTTTTTACTGTTCTGAAGCTAGTTGCCAAAAATATGGTAAGGCTCCAGAGTAGTGACACAGCATTACATGAGAGACAGAGAGAGGTCTCAAAAGGTGATATTTAAAAAGCAAAAAAATCTACAAGGAAAAATCTTGCTAAAAAGTGACTGCGTCTTAAAGACTGAAGGTCAGGAGGGTCTGGTAGAGGGTCTGATATAGAGCTGCACCCGATCTCCCAGAGAGGAGCCTCTGCACCTCTCCCCTCTCCCGGGTGTCCTACAGGACCTGCGGTGATGTCAGAATCATGTGACTAACCACATGCTTCTTATATCACCACATACTGCCAAGAATGGGGATATGCTGCGCTGGGACAGGGTAAGAAGAAAGGGAAGATGGGAATAGGGAAAGGGGGGAAGAGGGGAAGGGGGGAAGTGGGTAGAAGGGGAGAAGTGTGGGGGGGTTCTGGGTGTATAGCTGAGCTGTGTGTTTAACTGTATGGGTGAAGCAGAGCTGTGTGTAATTGTATGGATGATGCAGAGCTGTGTGTGTAACTGTATGGGTGAAGCAGAGCTGTGTGTAATTGTATGGATGAAGCAGAGCTGTGTGTTTAAATGTATAGATGATGCAGTGCTGTGTGTGTAGATGTATGGATGAAGCAGAGCTGTGTGTGCTGTGCTTTAGTGCGACCAACAGGGATATTTTAATTGGAGTAAAATACATTTTTCCTTTTTTGGAAGCCTAAATCTGGGCTGCGTCCCCTAGTAAGAAGCGTCTTATAGTCCGAAAAATACGGTACGTTTTTGATCTTACCAATTGGCTGCAAAGAGTGAAAAATTTAAAGGGTTATATTATATAAGGGAATATTTTCTGTACCCACTGTGTATCCCTCACAACACAACTAACCACTCTGATGCTCATACAGTATATAAAACATCCACAGTGTTGCCCTCATACTGTAATATGATATACACTATATTCTCCCTGAATAACTTGTCATATATTATCCCCACTGATATGATAAATATTTGCAGGGCTTCATAAATTCATTACCCTATATATAGTACTCCATAATAAATTACAGTATGTACACCCCTCCGTCAATTATTAGACATACTGGACCGAACGCCCCCCCCCCCCCCCAAGCTGTTAAAATCTGTCCAGTATCTTGTGTAAACAAATTATTCTCTCACAGAATTAATCAGCAATTGAAGGTTTACCTAATGAAGATAGAAACTGCCCGACATAAGTTATAAAAGTAATAGGCAACTATGTCCTACATGACAAGAGCTATTGAGAATATTGTGAGAATTTGTGTGAATAAAAGCCTCATGACTTCCAAAAACACATGCAGGCTTAAAGAGGACCTGTCACCAGATTTTTACCATAATGACTAACAATAGGGCAGATTTACTTACCCGGTCCTGTTGCGATCCAGCGGTGCGTTGTCCGACAAGGATTCGGGTCTGCCACGATTCACTAAGCTCGTGCTCCCGAGTTCCTGCATCTGTCGCTTCTGCGCTGAGGTCCGTGCGGAGTTCACCTGCCTCTTCCCGGTGCTTGTAAGTGCGTGTCTTGCGTCACAATTCTAAATGTTAAATCCTGCGCGTCATCCGAATCCATCGGGTTGTCCGACGGCCTGCCTCTCCGATTTCTGTCGTGTGCACGCCGGCGCCGATGCGCCAAAATCCGATCGCATGCACCAAAATCCAGGGGCAATTTGGCGCAAAAAAGAAATTGGCAGGAAACACAACGAAAATGCGTCCGATGGACCCTTAGTAAGTGAGCCCCACTGTCTGCTAATAAAGGGTTACAAGTGGTCACATGACATGAACTGTGACCAGTAAGGAGGCATAAGGCATAAGGCTCTTCCTTTAGTCAACTGTTTTTTTTATTTCATTCCAAGATGTAACTTCCAATTTTGTGATCACCGCTGCTCAAATGATCCTGCAAATCAGATATTGAGCCTGGTCTGTTTGCCAAGACACATTTTTTATGGCCTTATTCTCATAGGTTTAAGGCAATGTGTGAGGAGGCCTTGAGATTGTAAGGTCATATTATAACTACAATAGCAACAATAATCTTTCTTTTTTTCCAAGTAGAAAAGTAAAGATGTTTCCTCTACCATTTATTAAATACTTTATAATAAAAATTATAATTATTTTTATTATTTATTTATATAGTTCACACAGATTACACACCGCTGCACAGAGCTTGCCAAATAGGTCCCTATCCCCAATGGGGCTCACAGTCTAATCAACCTTTGCTGAAACCTCTTGTGATTCTTCACTTACTGTTCTTTTTCTTCATCCCCATTACATCTCACAGTCACTGTTTCCGGATCATTGTACATATTGGACATAATTTTAGTAGACATGTTTCTGTTTCATTCCATAGACGGTGTCCTTACTGCTTTACACTAGGGTGTACACTAGAGACCAGCAGTTAGAGGTCTTGCATCACACAGTAATTAGCCAATGGGACGACCCCTGAGAGATCTGTGTAATTAATCTTTTTTTTTCATGCAGGTATCTTTGTGACGACTGCCCAACTGGGAATTTATTAACCCCTTATCTCCACACCTGTTTTCCATGTTAATACCCAGGCTATTTTAATGTATTTTTTTTGTCAATGCCTTCTACAAGCTATAACTTTTTTATTTTCCAGTCACCCAGTCTTTGTTTTAATAGCACAATCTTCAGTTTAATGTCATACTATTGAACTTTTATTAATTAATTAATTAAACCACCTTCGGCGGTGGATCACATTAAGGACAACTTTCCCTTTCAGTGGCAGCAGGCCTCTCTCAGATACTTGGGGGTCACAATCCCGACTGTTATACGCTCTCAATTATACACCCCTTATGGAGCGTACGTTGAATGATTTGCAAACGTATGATTGTAAGCGTCTCTCGTGGTTCGGTAGAATCAATGTCTTGAAAATGGACGTGTTACCTCGCTTCTTGTACATTTTTCAGGGTGTGACGATCCTGCCCCCCACAGGCTTTTTCCGCACCTTGCTGCGGTTCGTTTGGGGTTCCAAGCGACCTAGGATAGCTTGGAAGACCCTAATCAGACCAAAGTCAGGGGGGGGCAGGCCTCCCCGATCTTAGATTGTACCATCAGGCGTCTATACTTCTTAGATTGCTTGACTGGACATACAATTCGCTTTCTAAACAGTGGGTCGCTCTGGAACAGACGTACGCCTCATCACTTCTCAAACTGTTGCCGTGGGTTCCGTCGGGGACCTTTCCTGCGCCTTACGCTTATGGAGATCCCTGATTGCTAAGAAGTCCCTATCCCGGGAACTCAGCCCACTCTCCCCGATATTTTGCAACCTGGGCTTTCCCCCGGGAATGGCCAGGTTGTCTTTTCTGGGCTGGGGGGTCCTTGAAGACCCCCGGATGTATGATATTCTACAGGGATCCCCCCTACCTCTATATGGGGATTTTAATCAATGCCAGGGTCGCACTGGTAGTTTGTGGTTTGAGTACTCGCAATTGAGATCCTTCATAGTCAGGGCGGGGGAAGTAGCAGCATTTGCCGGTTCCCTTACAGCATTTGAAGGGTTATTCCGACTGGATTCTGCCCCACCACATGCCATCTCTCAAATTTATTCTATCCTGACGGGTGACTCTAAGACATCAGGACTCACATTTGTAAAAAGTTGGGAAAGAGAGTTAGGGGCCCCCCTGATGCAGGAAGACTGGGACAAATCCTTCCTCTTCACACACAAGATGTCTTCTGCTTGCTAGGCCCAGGAGAAGGGATATAAGATTGTGTCAAGGTGGTACCAGGTGCCGACAGTGTTGCATCTAGCCTTCCCTTTGGTCTCGGATTCTTGCTGGCGCTGTGGAACCAACAAGGGAGACATGCTGCACATGTGGTGGGGTTGTGAGGCTCTTAAGCCCTTTTGGAACCAGGTGTTCGAAATGTATCGCCGAATTTCGGGCAAACAGGTGGCCGCTAGCCCGGATATGGCTCTCCTCTCAGTTCTTCCCGGCCAGATCGGGGCCCAAAAAAGAGACATTTTGCGCTTTTGCTTAATTGCGGCCAGGGCGGTGATCCCGCGCCACTGGCGCTCCACCTCATGCCCGTCTATGGCCGAATGGGCCAACGAAATGTCTCACCTCTTCTGCATGGAGGAACTATCTATTATAACCCCGGAGGCTCATGAAAGGTTTCTGCGTGTGTGGTCCCCATGGATGAGCCTTAGAGACTCCCAGGAATTCAAAGCTCTTTTTGAAACCCAGGCCACCTGATGGGCTCCCTTAGCTCTCTTTCAGTGGTACTTATAACCCTATTATAGAGGTTGAAAATATCTGATCATTTACTCACTTATCCCTTTTCCTGACCCGAGGGGTGACACCCTATAGGATCCTCTTCCCTATGTGTTCTCCCCTGAATGTTTCTGTCTAATGTTTTGTGTTCTTGTTTTGTGTTCTTGGTGTTTGTCCTTCTCGTGCCATTTACTGGCACTTTATCCTCAGCAGACATATGGATTCATGTTATGCCCTAATATATACAGTACGTCAGGAGATAACGGGCCTCGAGGGGAAGAGGAAAGGATGTGAGACGTTGTATATCTCTTAGGGTTCTATCTCTGAGTCGTGCCTCCCCATCACCCTGGAGGTCACTATACTCTCACAGGGCTTTGCTGAAAAAGAAATGTATGATATGGAAATATGTATGTTTCTTATTGCAAGTTATGTTGTATGCTTATTCTTATAAGCCTCGTTTGTTTGTGTATTTTGACTTGTTACTTTCATAGTTCAATAAACTTGATTCAACATAATTAATTAATTAGTTTCATTTGCATAATAAATCCTTTTAGGGGGGAAAAAACAATGTGGCTGTTTAAGGGATTAGTTATATAGAGCTGTAGTGTTTATTTGTTCACATAAAAAGTTCACAAACCTTTTGATCATGTTTAAATTTTTTGTGTCATTTTTGAGCATCTTTTTTTCTTTATTTCTTTAAAGTTTTTGTTACATTTGATAAATGTTTTTATAGTTTTTAACCTAGGTTGAAACAGGCGTGGAAGTACAAAATGTGATTTTAGATTTTTAGTTTTAATGGGGCAGGTCATTCTTGTGAGTTCTTTTCTTTACTTTTTTCTTTAATTAGTTATTTATTTTTTTTACATAAACTTTATTTTTAATTTAAATTTTTTTATTATTTTGCCTCACAAGTTGGCACTGACAGGAGATAGCATGATCTCTAGAAGGCACCTCACACTTGTGGAGTGCAGTACATTATACTGTGAATTATACAGGATACAGGATAGTACTGGCAGCCCTGGGTCCCTTACAGTAAAGTCTTTGCTATAGAATTGATAGAGAATACAAATCCAGTGGGGGTTGCGTCGTGGGTATTTCTACAGCAGGCCCAAAATAGCATAGGAAAGTACTTTAGCGTACACCATTTTCTGGCGCGGTAGTACGAAAGACAGTGCTGGTCTCTTTTATTTAGCTTCTGCTGTATGTGGAAGACATTACAGGGCCCTTATCACATGCACTCTTGGTGCTCCCCTGGAACACAAAACCATGGTATATCCCATATTCATCAGAGCACAAAGGGCATATGGTAATATTAGTCTTAACTGTTTTTCTTTGATCATATGCATTCATTTTAATGCTCTTGACTTCTATCCTCCTTAGGCTACATTCACATGGCCGTATGGGGACATATATATGGCCGGAGTATATACGCAGTATACACTCACCGGCCACTTTATTAGGTACACCATGCTAGTAACGGGTTGGACCCCCTTTTGCCTTCAGAACTGCCTCAATTCTTCGTGGCATAGATTCAACAAGCTGCTGGAAGCATTCCTCAGAGATTTTGGTCCATATTGACATGATGGCATCACAAAGTTGCCGCAGATTTGTCGGCTGCACATCCATGATGCGAATCTCCCGCTCCACCACATCCCAAAGATGCTTTACTGGATTGAGATCTGGTGACTGTGGAGGCCATTTGAGTACAGTGAACTCATTGTCATGTTCAAGAAACCAGTCTGAGATGATTCCAGCTTTATGACATAGCACATTATCCTGCTGAAAGTAGCCATAAGATGTTGGGTACATTGTGGTCATAAAGGGATGGACATGGTCAGCAACAATACCATGTTAGGCTGTGGCGTTGCAACGATGCTTAATTGGTACCAAGGGGCCCAAAGAGTGCCAAGAAAATATTCCCCACACCATGACACCACCACCACCAGCCTGAACCGTTGATATAAGGCAGGATGGATCCATGCTTTCATGTTGTTGATGCCAAATTCTGACCCTACCATCTGAATGTCGCAGCAGAAATCGAAACTCAAACGCAACGTTTTTCCAATCTTCTACTGTCCAATTTCGATGAGCTTGTGCAAATTGTAGCCTCAGTTTCCTGTTCTTAGCTGAAAGGAGTGGCACCCGGTGTGGTCTTCTGCTGCTGTAGCCCATCTGCCTCAAAGTTCGACGTACTGTGCATTCAGAGATGCTCTTCTGCCTACCTTGGTTGTAACGGGTGGTGATTTGAGTCACTGTTGCCTTTCTATCAGCTCGAACCAGTCTGCCCATTCTCCTCTGACCTCTGGCATCAACAAGGCATTTCCGCCCCCAGGACTGCCGCTCACTGGATGTTTTTTTCTTTTTCGGACCATTCTCTGTAAACCCTAGAGATGTTTGTGCGTGACCATGTCTACATGCCTAAATGCACTGAGTTGCCGCCATGTGATTGGCTGATTAGAAATTAAGTGTTAACGAGCAGTTGGACAGGTGTACCTAATAAAGTGGCCGGTGAGTGTATACTTCCCCATAGATGGCAATGGGCGCACGGTGCTGTATGGAAGTGATATGGTGCGGCACATGTGCGGCAACGTAACATTCTGTAGCAGGGGAAAAGATAGGACATGTCCTTTATTTCCCCCGTAATATGGCGCTGTGCGCCATACATCACTGTGGAGAGGGGCGGGGGTGAGCAGCACTCACACTGTCCTGTGAATGTAGACTTAGTTTTTACCATACCTCAGAGTGGAGAAACGTTAGTCTTTCCTAATTTCTAAGACGTGCTAATTGCTAATATACCTACTTCTCTGAACAGTGACATCTTCTTTATATCCAAATACATCTTCCTGCTTCACTGGTAGCTCTTTTCAAATAAATAGCTTTTTACATCCAGAACCAAATTCAAGTGTACATTGTCATGCTGTATTCAATATTCTATAGCAGTACATGGTAAATGACATTCCCTGTAGCTCCCTACTTTCCTGTAGTTCTATACAGCGGTGTAACTAGGAGAGGTAGGGCCCCATAGCTAACTACTAAATGGGGACCCCTTACCCCTTAAAAAAATAATGCATACAGTATATACAAACCATATACACAGACATACAGCATATACACATCACATATACATTTAGAGCATATACACATCATAAATACACACATACTGCATGTTTACATTGAATACCCCAGATGCCGGGGCTCCCTGACACTGTGAGCCACTGTGTGGCTGCTACCCCTGTAGTTAAGCCTCTGGTTCAATAGAAGACCCAGTTATAAAGAGCTGATCAGAATTTTAGCCCCTTAACGACCAGGACCTTTTCCATGTAAAGAACTGTGTGAGGGCTTGTTTTCTGTGTAACAAAATACACTTCATAGTGATTGTATTTAATATTCCATGCCCTGTACTGGGAAGCAGAAAATAAATTCCAAATGCAGTAAAATTGGTGAAAAAATGGATTTGTGCCATGTATTTGTGGTCTGGGATTTTACAGCTTTCACTGTGCACCCCAAATGACATGTCTACTTTATTCTTTAGGTTGGTACGATCACAGGGATATCACATTTGTATAGGTTTCATAATGTTTTCATACATTTACAAAAATAAAAATCCTCCTGCACAAAAAACTATTCTTTATTTTGCCATCTTCTGACGCTAATAACTTTTTCATACTTTAGTGTATGGAGCTGTGTAATGTGTAATTTTTTGAGACTTTTGATGATGTTTTCAATGCTATCATTTTGAGGACTGTATATGCAACAGCCCTTCCAATGCATGGGATAGGTGGATGTTGCGAAAGTGTCCCTCTCCATGTCTGTAGCTATCTGGTGAGCCTTCACAACTCTCTCACCTCTAACATGGTAAACTTAGTAATTGCAGCTGTTAGCCTCTGCCTGGGAGGACATGAGTTAACAGTTCTAACCAATGATATGTCATTGCTCTGTCATTACTGTAAGAAAGGAGTGTGCTGGTTGGACAAGTGCTTGCTACCTCATAAGGGGAAGCTGATAAAACCCCTCGCAGGTGGGAGCACAGGGTCTTTTGGCACATGTCTTGGCCAGGAGGTCTTTGACCAGAGAGGAGTCTACCTAAGCCTAGGAAGAAGAAGTGTGTGAGGCAAGCTGCCCTGACACAGATCTAGGACAAAGCTCCACCACATGGACTATGTCCCTTCACATCTTGCCCAGCCTGAAGATACTTTATGAGGCTGTGAGCAACTACATTCCTGCGGACCTGCTCCAACATTGTAATATATGGTGTATAATGAGACAGCCTCAGTCACAAGAAAGTCTTTGTGTGACCCATGGCTGTCATAGCAACAGATTGCTGCTCCCCAATGACGTCAGCCTGTGAGCCCTCTGCAATCACCACAGCTGACGCATGACATAGTAATATGTCACATGTTGTTAAAGGGTTAAAAGCTTGTAGACAATAAAAAAAAATCTCATGGGATTCTGGTTTTTATTGTTTGGAAATCAATAAATTAGCAGCCTAATATAATGTACTACCACAAGCACAAAAGATGGCTCACAAGTTCACCAACCCAATTAAGTATATATTTATATAGGTGAGGACATATAAAGCATAACTTTTCATGAATGTATTAAAAAACAACAACAAAACCACCAGGTACATCTACAAATCACACTAACCACCAAATTGTGGTCAGTATCTCAATAGGACACGGTGACCATCCCTAATGTTAGGAATACCCTAGTATGCCCTATGGGTCCAATTGTAACCGCGTTCCATTTCTAGTGCCACCAACAGTGGAACTTTCAGTGGAACCATCATTTGAATCATATATACCAATGTATATCAGTGCTGCAGAGAAACCGACAGTGGTCAGTGGTGTGGCATAGTTCACTCCCGCAGCAGCCAAATATTCCTAAACTAAGAATATTTGAAGGGTACCGGCAACTAGAAAACTTCCTGTCTAGCACCCATTCCAGCTTACCCATTGGTCAGTGTATCCCTGTAGTATACAATCCAATCATGTTGGCGCAGTAGCGTCTATGGTCCACCTACAGTGGGTATACACCAATAGTCATGATGGTGGAAGAAAGGTGGAAGAAAGGTGGTTACTGTGCTGAAAGGCAATAGTTTACTGATGCAGAACTACCATCGCACACGTGTCTCCATGTGTGGTAAGACAACGGCGCTCCATTTCCAGTCGGACTGTCATTACGACACATCACTTCCAATATTCCGAGGTGCCACCTCATTAGTTTACAATCACCGTGGAGACGCAAGGGAAGGGTAGAGGCATGGTTGGGCCGGATATCTCTCTATAGCAGCCCATGTCCACTGCCTCATAAACTTCAATGAAGAAGAGAATGAAGGGACAAACCCTAACATTGCATGAAAGGACCTTGATAAAAGACGGAAGACTCTTAAACCAAGTTGTTTTTTGGTTGGTTAGAAGTAGGACATATCCAGACAAAGGACTATCTAGATCCATATGTTATACATTCCATCCTAGATATTCAATGGACAGAAAACCAAATAGAGAGGTCATATCTTCTATGGAGAATATCATAGCCTCAAAAAATTACAACAGTTGTAGATGCACAGTTATCCATCCATATCTCCCTGCTTTTCAGTATGAAATTTTTGTTCCCTATCTATTATTTCATACGGATGCTACCAAATTCAGATGAATGATATAAAGGATAGATTCTCATTCAAATCCTTAGGGGATACTGTTCCGCTTCTAAATCTCCATTAAGTTTCTCTCTGCAGGATCATGCAATCCCAGTCCCCACCCCTAAGGCTTGGAGCCACCACATCAATGCCCATTGATTTGATACTATTGACGTTACCAGCATGGCATTGATTGATATGTCGTGTAAGAGTTTATTGGTAATATCTCCCAGATGTGCCCCAATCCGTCGTCTCAGTTCCAGTTTGGTCTGCTATATGTACTTCAAGCCACAGGTACATACTGCCCTATAGAACACTGGCAATCAGATGGATGGCGATTATCCCGTTCTGACTTAATTATACTCCACGGGAATATTCGGGACAAAAAGTGCTAGATAGGTGACCTTTTTGCCTAACCTGATATGACTAATGCCACAAAACTATTAGGGTTTGTCCCTTCAGTCTCTTCTTTATTGCTGTTTATGAGGCAGTGGACATGGGCTTCCATAGAGAAATGTCCAGCGCAACCACGCCTCTACCCCGCTCTCCAGTCTCTATGGCGATTGTAAACTAATGACCCAGTGCCCTGCGATACCGGAAGTGATGTGTCAGAAAGACAGTCCGACCAGAAATGGAGTGCCGGCGTCTCACCACACATGGAAATATGTACGATGCCGGTTCTACATTAAACTAAGTAAACTATTTGCTTTCATTATAGTTGTTAAGGTAAACCTAGCTGATAGATCAAATCCTGTCATTTCTACTTCTTCTATTTTCCTAAAAGCATTATAACAGAGACTTCATTTTAAGATGGCGCCGGCATCGTGATTATAATGAAAACAATTAAGGCTAAAGGAATGTGGAAGTGACGTCAATAAGCAACAGCAGGGAACTTCTCCAATCAAGAGACTACATGAGCTGGGGATTCTCCGCCCCCTTCAGCTTCCTTCATAATTTCTATATAGCTTTGTGAAACCAAATAAAGCTTGTGCAGTGCAGATTTTTGCCATGGGTAACAGCATTAGCAAATCTTGCATCAGCAATTTGTTCTGAGTCATCCTTTGCATGCTTATTGATTAGAAATACGCAGCCAACGCACACTAAAAGAGGATGTCTTAAATCCTACCCCAGCACAGTAACCGGCTTTCTTCCACCATCATGACTATTGGTGTACACCCACTGTAGGTGGGCCATAGACGATACTCAGCTACTCATACATCGGTATATATGATTCCCCTGATGAAAGTTCCACTGTTGGTGGCACTAGAAACGAGTCGTGAACGCTGTTACAATTGGACCCATAGGGTATACTAGGGTATTCTAAAATTAGGGATAACGCGGGACTGTCCTTGTTAGGACGGGATCTATGTTCGGGTAATGAGGGCGAGTGGAGTTTAGGGCACACTAGGGGCAGTGCTTCTATCTTTTTCCTGACCTAAATGTGCCGATTACCTGCCAGCAACAGCCCTCTTCATCACAACTCGCATAATGGGTGAGAACTGAACTATTTAATATTACTTAGAGTTCATATACTTGGTGCTGTTTGTGTTTGCATATGGACTCTGATGGTCACCATGTCCTATTGAGCTACTGACCACGATTTGGTGGTTAGTGTGATTTGTAGATGTATATGGAGATTTTAGTTGTTGCTTTTTAATACATTCAGTAAAAGTTATGTTTTATATGCCCTCACCTACATAAATGTATTTTTATTGTTTGGCTAATGTCAGGATTCGGGATGTGTGAATCAACTGAGCCAACGCGGGAGGTGGTACTAGCCGACACCTGGGACCGGAGTCTAAGTGGCACCTGGTCTTCACCAGAGCCCGCAGCAAAGCAGATTGGATTTGCTGAGGCAGGATACCACCACGGTGGCAGCCGAGGGCGAGGTACCTTAATGGAAGAGAGTCTCGTGGCCGGGTCCAGGCAGAGGGTCAAGGCAGGCAGCAGAGATGCAGGGTCAAGTCCAATAAGGGGTCAGCAACGGGAGGTCCAGCTAGATGGTAACGGGAACTCAGGCTCACGGGACACTGGAACACAGCAACACGGAGGAACACTCGTAACACGGCAACACATGACAACACAGGACCAGGAACACACAGGAGCGCAGGAATATGCAGGAATACACAGGAACGCAGGAATACACAGGAGCGCAGGAATACACAGGAGCGCAGGAATACTCGCTAGGAAGGTTTCTCTCAGGCTGTGAGGCACAAAGATCCGGCAGAGCAGGACGGGAGGTCCCGCATTATAAGGCGGAGGTTTTCAGCCAGCGCACCAATCAGTGGTGCGCTGGGCCTTTAAATTTTCGGCAGCCAGCACACGCCCTAGGAGGCAGGAACGCACGCGCGGCAGTCCGGAGGATAGCAGGAGCCGGGAGAGGTGAGTCCGGCGCAGGGGCTGCAGTGCGGGCCCACGGAGGTCCACGGGTGCGACCGCGAACCGGGACAGGGATTGCGGGAGCACCCGTGACAGCTAACACATATAGGATAGTGTACTTCATCCAATCCAATTTGTATGTTAGTTGGAATTGTATATTTTATAATTGTAACCCCAAAATTGTATCTCAAATGGAGTAACAATTGGAATTGGAATTTAAAAATGTTGGGTTGTCATAAGAACCAGGATTACCAATAAAGCTTAATTAAAGACAGCTTTAATAACTGTTAAATTACCAACATCCAGAGGTTTATTTGTAACTAGGAGGTTGTCTGTAAGTCGGGTGTTCTTAAGTAGGGGACTGCCTGTAACTGTGTACGAATAGCTAAGAGGCTACAGACTTAAAACAAAGGACTTAACAAGGCTGGCGGCTAAACATAAAGGGCACAGGATCCCAAAAGAAAGAAACCAAACACTAGGTGAAGAGAATATATGGGAGGCCCGATTGTAGGAGTATATGGGATATGAGCTGAATATACCTTATGGCTCTAAACATCTTATATTCATATTACAAAGTGGCTGATGTTCACAAACCTTCCCACCTTGTCTTTATCAAAAATGTGAAGTCTATTAGGAATGTAGGTAAAAACTGATAAGTGTGGTTTCTATAGAGGTAGCCATCGTCAAAGTTTGTGTGTAACGGAGAAAATATCTGAAAACCAATTTGCATCTGAAACTGAATTGAATATTCAGTAACTCATTAAAGAAATGCAAAGATACTAATGATGCAGAAATGAGGCTAGAATATGAGTGCACATGAGATGTTCATATCAGCAGGGTGCTGTATGAACAATTGCCAGTCATTAGCAATCAACATTTAAGGGGATGTCTGCTGAATTATAAGACAAGTTGTGTCACACAATCTATGAAAACTGAATTTCACAATTATAAAAAGTGTTTTAAAGTTCACTCACATAATGCCGAAACTGCAGCTGCTGCATGATTTTACAGCTGCAACTTAATCTCATCTGCAAGATCACATGGCATTAGGGCATTATGTTGTGCAGGGCTTCAACTGGGTGCAGTTATCACACTATCCATAACTGGCAGGAATTAGGAAAAATTGCTGCTGAGGAAATCACTTTTTCTGGTGGATTCAAGTAATCTTTCATATTAAAATCAATAATATGATATATATATATATATATATATGAAATATATATGACTTAAAACGGATCTCTGTGGATATGGGGCCTTCATAAACAATATACATGTAATTAGAAAGTTAAATATAAATATAACATAATTTAATAATGTTGATATTTGGATAGTACTTCTACAGACTTTGATATAAAGCTATAAGGACCTCATGCAAATCTCTCTGTTTTCAGTCATCTGAATCATCATCAATGATGTTGCTTGTGATTAAGTAGTTAAATGACCACCCTTTTTACAGGAGTGATATTGCAGAGTGTTCCCAGAAGTTATTTAGTAGAATGGAAATATAACAAGAAAAAGCAGAATAAAAGGCATTCACAGCTCAAGGTAAAAGTGTAATGTACTCACCAAGAATTAAAGCCGATTGCATTTTCCCTGAAATCCCTCTGTAATCCATCTACATTCTGTGGTTTTAGGCTTCCTCATGCGATATATACTATATGCTCTCTGGTTGGTGAGAATGCTTTGCTGAAAGACTATGGCCACAGTTGCACCAAAAACTGGAATTATCATTCATCTGGTTCTTACAGAATCTGTAATACAGTAATGTGATGTTACCTATGGTCATGGTATCACACACCAGTAGTGATACAGTAGGAAATTAGATTACTTACATTACTTCCCCATTGCAATTAAGAAGAAATCCAGTACAGGCTGCGGGGACATTGCTGGGGGCTGTGGGGGACATTGTTTGTGGGGGCTTTGAGGGACATAGGGGCTGTTACTGTTACTTACAGTATAATGTCCAAACTATAATAATTACAGCATCCCCAATGTTTTTTACAATATACCACACCCCCCTAGACTGATTGCAAATACCATCCCCCAATTTTAAATATATATTATCCACCTGAATTGTATATTTGCTGCACCCCCTAATTAATTAATAAAAAGCACCCTGAAATAAAACATGTGATCCTTAATAAATATACGGCACCTCTTTAATAATTAAAGGGGTATTCCCATTTCAGCAAATTAATGTTATTATTTGTATTATAAAAAGTTATACAACATTCCAATATTCTTTCTGTATCAATTTCTTACTGTTTTCTAGATCTCTGCTTGCTGTTATTCTACAGAAAGCTTCTATGTTTACTTTGAGTGGACAGAAATCTGACCGTGGTCACACAGGTGTACGGCTCGTTATAACACACAGCTCTGATAACCCACTGTGATACTAACAAGCTGTGCATCTGTGTGACCATGGTCAGATCTCTGTCCACTGGAAGTAAACATAGAAGCTTCTTCTATGAATTCTGACATTTACTACCATAGAGTCATAGATTTTCTTTTGAATTTAGGCTAGGAGATTGGCCCTTCATTATGATTTTTTACCTCCAAACGTCACTGTTGGTAGTGTTTTGGGGTGATATGTAGTGTCTTTTGGTTTCCAAAGGTTTAAATTTTGGTCTTCTCTGACCAGACTACATTCTCCCTTAATTTGATAGAATTGTTGTTGAGAAAGCGTTGAACATGCTTGAACATACTTTTAGTTCAGCAATGAAGTCTTGTGTGGTGCGGGTACCTCTAGGGCAGTGGTGGAGAACCTATGGCACGGGTGCCAGAGGTGGCACTCGGAGTGCTCTCTGTGGGCACTTAAGCTCAGCACAGAGTTCACCGGACAGGACTCAAAGAATCTAACTGCAGTTCCACACAAGTCAAGATTTACTAATCTCAGTGCTATTTTAACCCTTTAATCGCCAAGGAAGTATCTCATAGTCTGGATTTGCCCTCCTGCTTTCAAATGTATCAGTGTCCGTAGGAGGCTGTTATGTTAGGAGAACAGTTCAACAAATAAATAAATTACTGCTTATATTGGCACTTTGTGATAAATGTGTGGGTTTTGGTTGTAGTCTGGGCACTCGGTCCCAGAAAGGTTCGCCATCACTGCTCTAGGCCATGGATGGTGAGTGCTTTATTTATTGTTTTCTTTGAAACTTTTGTACCTGCTGATTCTGTGTCTTTCTGTAGCTCTTTACAGGTTCTCATAGACAATCTTTCTGATAATTCTTTTCACTTCTGTGTCTTAAATCTTTCAGGGAACACTAGGTTGTGGCCCGATTATGCTGAAAAAATGCTCCCAGATAATGATCCCAACAATGCTCCATGGTACCTTCAGTAGGTTAGAAATTCATCTAAACCTAATGCCAATAGTATGTTTTACAATATGGTTGTGAAGGTCTTAAGACAAATTATTGGTGTAACCAATCATGAGATATTTCTTGTGTGGTGCCTTGGTAATGAGACACCTTTTTAGAGAACATCAGTTGAGCCAATGTCTATTATTTTTTCACTAAGTGTCAGGATTGCTTTCTAACTTCTGATAAATTTCATCTAGTGCCATGCCTTTCTATGGACTTTCCTGCCTTCCTTCATGTGTTCAATACCTTTTCCCTGTACAATTTCTCATTACTAAACATAATTTATGAACATCTACAGTTTGTCTGGATGGGTTGTTACTGACATCTGGTGAAGCAATATACTACACCCCTGTTATTCCCAGAATTGATAAAGGTCACAAAAGTAGTACCCCACCGACTTTTAATGAATGTAGATTGTAGATCTTCTGAAGATTGTCAAAGCTTCGAAGGCTTCAGAAAAGTTCCAGATTAGGGAAACATATATGTATAATGTATGTGTAATAAGCCAGAAGTTTAATAAAGGTATTACCCCCTACCTTTAAGTTTACATTACATTTTTCCCCAATATCACTACTGTTCATTTTTCATCATGTGTTAATATAGAACAGACAAATGACTTACATCTGCTTATACCATTCAGGACAGAGGGCAAGGAGAATGAGTGATTTATAACCACGCCCACAAACATCACAAAATCCATAATTCTCCTTTGTGCAGCTCTCTGAAGCTTACACAGACCATTACTATATTAATGCCAGCAAATGCCATGAAAAGACACAAGTTGGTTTAAGGAGATTAATTCTGAATGGGAAAATCCAGCCATGCTCACAACCTCTGGGCTGGGTATAGAGTATAACACTGTGAAATAGTGGGGGCTGGGAGAAGCAGATATGAAAGACAGAATGACTAGATAGCATCTGCATTATTGTCTTATTTCAATGGATGTTCATATTCACCATGGAATACATTCAAAGGGTTTTCTAGGATTTTTTTTTTTTGTATTTTTCCAGGAACTCATGTCCATGGGCTCTGTCTGGCATTACAGTTTTTCCTTCTAGTGAAGACTTGAATGGACATTTTCCGGTGTTGCTTTTCTTTGTCATTGGATTGCATTTATGTAGGGTGTTGCTCAAGGCATCGTTCTAATTGACCATCTGCGTCCTTTAAACTGAAGTGTTGTAGATGCTTATTACATGTTTATGTGATTTAACAAAGGGTAAATCAATCAATAAATCAATATATATAAGTCTACCAATGTCTTAGGTGTACTGCTAAGCGCTATGAAAAATCAGTGTGGAAAAGTTATGCTTTGTTGTACATTACCACAGAAAAATAGTGCTTCCCATCAGAAAAAACAGAATCTGCGAAAGCAGCTCCTAATGGATACCATTTTGGTCTCCTTCAGATTAAAGGATTTTTTTACAGAAAGGACATTTTTACATAAATCCCTTCGGGGTAGGCCAACATGATAGAGGTGTACTTGCCCTGCTCTGTTGCTTAAAGGGGTATTCCCATTTCAGCAAATTAATGTTATTGTATCATACAATCATACAATTTTCCAACACTTTCTGTATCAATAACTCATGGTTTTCTAGAACTCTGCTTGCTGTCCTGCTATAGAAAGCTTCATTGTTTATTTCCATTGGACACAAATCTGACCATGGTCACACAGGTTCATGGCTCAGAGAGTACTCAGAACTATGTGTTATAACAAGCCGTACACCTGTGTGACCATTGTCAAAATAACCATGAGAAATTTGTACAGAAAGTATATATATACATATATTCAGTATATCATTAATGCTGGTGAATATAGTATTACTGGGATGGGCTGTGCTGATGCCTTCTCTACATTTTCATTTATCAAGTGCAACAGCAACAATATTGGGAGAGATTTATTAAAACTTTCGGTGAATAGGCAAGTGCAGAGTCTGACTCCACAGTCATATTCTACTCTGGATAAATCATGCTGGATGATTTATCTGTGTAAGACTGGGGAGGGGAGTTTTAGACCACCTGTTAGTTGGTCTAGTTTATGCCAGAATTTTGTGCTGCACAGCTGAATTCCTCTGGTGCTCCAATGAAATTTCCTGGCATCCGGACTTGACCACGCCTCCTTTTGATGAGGCCACACCCCTTTACGGATGTGTTGCCAAATTTCCGAAAATGGTCTAAAATCTATAATAAATGTCGCTGGCGCTCTGCATTTCAGGTGGAAATGACACCAGAATTCTGAGTAGGGAAAACTGTTTTCTATTGTTCGTTAATTAGCTCTATGAACAATGATAGCTACCTAAAGCCATTTTTTCATCTTTGTCTGGTTAATCAATAATATGCTATTATATATAAACAAATATATAAAGCTGAGTGTATGTAAGTGTATGTATGTCTGCTAAAGAAATCCACACCACTGCCTTTATTTGTTGGCTGCTGTGGCAGTTAGACTGGATAGCAAATAACCAATCACAGTTCAGCTTCTATTTTTCTAAAGGTCATTAATATAAACTCTCAGCTCTGATTAGTTGCTATAGGAAACAAAGGACATTCTCAGTAAAAATCACTTTATGTTTGGGTTAATATGATTTTGACTGGAACTCTTAACGATTTTGGTGTAGAGGCAATAGGTCATCTCTGATACTCCAGTCACATCCAGAGTTGCAGTCTTATCCTGGCATTATATCATCTCTTATACTTCAGTCACATCCAGAACTGCAATCATCTATCTACCATTATATATCTTAGATAACTGCAGCTCTTCATATGACTGGAGTATAAATCTGACGTCATATCATCTCTGACACTTCACATGCAGAGCTGCAATCTCATACTTCTTGAATCTTCTATCATAATACCTAGTACTACAGGATGAGAAGAAGGCAGTGGCTGTGCATTCCAAGATGGGTAATTCATGAATAGAATACTGGAACTACAGTGAGGACTGACACTTGGCAGAGCTGTGGGAGAGGGGAAGCCACCAGCACCAATTGATGTCAGACAGAGAGATGGCACCCCTCTGTCAGTGGATGTGTACAGTATTAACCCTCCCCTCCCCTAGGCAGGGGACACATTCCTTAAATAACCTCGAGTGGGAAGGGCTCCTCTGCATCACATCCCAACACTGCAGGGCTATCTTCTAATGACCCCAATTGCTATAGCGTCCCATCAGGAAATAGTTGGATACTACAGCTAGTAGTAACTATTAACAAGATATTATATGACATGTCTGTCCCCCAACTATTTTAGTTCAGTTTATTTAGTCGTTCAGTTCTTGTAACATGTAATTAATTTTACAGCACAAAATGTAGTATCTCCAGCTCTGATTGCTGGTACTTGGAAAAAAGAATGGAAGGAAGCAGGTGTCATTCAGGGCTTCTCACAGTGAGCGGCTGTCACTGAATTATGTATACATGCAAAGGAAAAACCAGACTCTGCTCTCATCACCTATTGATTTTCATGCTGAGGAACTGATGGAGGAATTCTACCAGAAAACCAGCAGAAATGTATCCAAAAATATGTACATAATAAGTTACCCTGAATGTGATCTGTGATTACAGAGATTGCCTCTGGGAAGGTAATAATAGTGCTAACAAATTCTGTTCACATCATTGTTGGCTATTTCCTATGATGAAGCAGAACAACAAAAATAACTCAAGTGCTGGATCTGTGACATGGCAGATACTAACGCCAAACAGACCCCAATTGATTATATTAGGCCTAATAATACTTTACTACTGCATGCTGTTAAAATCAGCAGTGGAGACTGAATAACAAAGCCTTCAAAAAAGATTTTACCTTACCCTTTATTGTTAAATCTCCACATTAAAAAATAATAGGTCAGTGCTATTAAAACATCACTGCAGTCGGGCATACATAGATAAAAGTTACCACAGAAATGGGAATCATTTTTGCTCTCTTTTATGGGTTTTGTCAAAAAGGTGCACTATTTCTCCAGGGCATCAGTAGATTTTACATGGTCAATTTGGGCAATGGCTGTAGGTCTGGGTACAGAGTGCACAAAGATTTAATCCGCACAAGGACATAATAGTATGTCCCTGCAGGAAGATATTTCCCGCACCAGCACATTCTATTATGTCCCGTGTCTGGCACATGCTCATGAACGGAGGCAGCACCAGAAGCAGCGGGTGTCTGCTGTTTATTAAAGCTGACACCACGCTCTGACACTCGCAATTGGAGCCGGTTCCGACTTCCGGGTCTGACTGTAAAGGGGACACTGCTCTACAAAAAGGTGTGAATAACAGGGCAGTTGCCCTGCCCACAATGGGCTAGGCAAAGTATTTGTTTATTTTTTATGTTATGTTATTATTTCAAAGAAATAACAAAACATATAATCAAAACAAAATTATGTCACTGCGGTTAAAGGTGCTCTGAGTGTTCAGACCTAGCTAGTCATTCTTATAGCGGTATAACAAGCAATAGGAAAACCACACACTGTACCTCTCACTGAGGTTACAGGCATTCTGGATGTTCAGACCCAGTAATTAGAATATAGAAAAATATTTGAATTTGAAGTTCCCTTAATCAGGAATTGAAATATTTTGGAATTTGAAGTTCCAGGAATACAGAATTGAAAATTTGAAGTTGACATTCCAGGAATGGGGAACTTATTCGGATATTGGCAAAACCAACTTGCATGAGATCCATTCTGAGTCTTAATAAATATTAGGGTATCCACATTAGTTGTAGAGAGGCGGATCCTATTGTTGGTGATAACACCACCAGTGGTGCTGAACATTTGCTCTAACAGCACATTTATTGCAGGTCAGCACCTGCTCGGGCAGGAGGGCAAGCTCTGGCTACATGTCAAATTTTCCCACCCAGGATAAGTATGGACGGATAACCCTCCGCCATATGAGTCACATTCTGCCTCCTGGTACTACGTGCCCCATCTGATGGTTGTGGAGATCAGCAAAGTGAACATGGCCACAATGTTGAATGCCATGTTCACTTCTCCCCAGTGTTCATGCTGCCTTGGTGTCTTCCTCCTCCTCCATCTCTTCCACTTACACCTCCACATCCATCACCAAATCCTCCTCCCCCCACTTGACCTCTGACACTGGTCTAAAATTATTATTTTAATTTATTCTTTTTTCATTTTTCTTATTTCTTTATCTTATTTTTTATTTTCTATTATTATTTTAAAAACTTTGCCAAACACATTTTTTGCAGGGCAATTGTCTTGTTTAGAGATGAGCAGAAAGGCCTAATTTTTCTCATTGCGTCTTTTCCCTGAAAATCATGGTGTGTTAAGTCTGCCTGTTTTCTTTGATTGATTATAATCAGTGTAGAATTGATATCATCTCAATAAAGATGATATCTATTCAAGGGCCAAATCTGTTTTCCTGAAGACAGAGCATGTGACCATCCTCTTTTACTGCAGAATCACATGTCCAGCCCTGAACATGGACCCGAATACCAAATAATGACATATGTTTGGACGCGGGTCCGTGGGTGCTCAACCTGTGAAATTCAGTACAGACCAAAGCTATGAGCAGTTTGGTCCTGCTCATCACTATCCAGAAGCTGACTGCAAAGTGCTGCATGAGAACTGAGACCTGAAAGTCTGGGATTCCAAACACAACTGTAAGAGTGTTTTGCCATTGTTTTCCTAGGGCCTGGTAGTAAGGTACCTTGTATAGTCAAGTTTGATTTGTGTTTAGTTAGAGCTCAGACAAGCAGGTTTTGTTTTTGGTTGTGCTGAAAGAAAAGCTGTGTTTTTGTGTACTTTTTTTTTTTAAATAGGCACCGACCAATCCTGATTTTGTAAACTTCTTAAAGGGGTATTCTCGTCTGGGCACTCACATTCAGTTTGATAAATCTGCCATATATAAACATTTCTTCAATTAGATGTTATTAAAAAAAAATGTTCCTGTGTGAAGATAATTTCTCATAAATGTAGTCATTTTGTCCCTTAGAAACGAGATAGCTTCCTCGGATACGGCCACGTCTGCCTGAGAGATTGCACAAATAAACAAAAAGGTTTTTGTATATGAAGTGTCCTGGAGTTACTGCAAGTCCCACAGCCGTCCTGTGGTAATGGAGGCTGAATCCAGGAGGTCAGGCAGGACTCTATAGCGCATGTCTGGCCACCGCTGCCAGAGTATGACGTGGTCGTATCCGAGGAAGCTATCTCGCTTCTAAGGAACAACATGGCTATGTTTATAGGAAATTATCTTCACACAGGAACATTTTTTTTAATAACATCCAATTGAAGAAATGTTTATATATGGAAGATTAGTGAAACTGAATGTGAATGCCCAGATGAGAATACCCCTTTAAGTCTTTGTCCCTCCATCTAAATCTGTTAAAGCCCAGATTGACTGGAGTTGAAACCAGTAAAATGCAATCTACTTAGGTTTCTGAATTAACAATTTTGTGAAAATGAATTTCCATCCAACAAAGATCTGTGTGTAACCTTAATGTTAATTATAAATGTTCATCATAGCAATTGAAGCCGTTATGACCTTTACCTACTAAACAATAGTCAATCTTACAGAATTGTTTTTCTCAATCTGTCTTCCTGTTCTATTAGGGAAAAAAGAAGAACCAATAAAATACAACAATTTGCTCATGTGTGTTGACTAGATTGTCACAAATGGTATGGACTACCCTCCCCTATATTTTCTAAATGACAACAAATTTAGCAGAGAAACAGCTATTATTAGCAAACAAGTATGTGAATGTTTCAAGAACTGGAGATAACTGAGATAAAGTGGTGATTGTAGAGGTTGACAGTATTCTACACTTCCTGGCATCAAGACTTTTAACTTCTATAAATAATGCCATATAGCTTTGTGAAAGCAAACATCTTAATGCCCTAGCTCAAACCTTTGCAAAAACAAAAAAAAATCTACAGTGAATTACAAAACTACTTTATCTTCCTATTTTATCTTTTAAATTTAAAGGGAACCTGTCGTCAGGGATCTAATTTTCACTAAAGACAGGTTGCAAACACCTGAATATTCTAACATAAAAACTAATTATTTATTATTTTTATTATTATTTTATTTATTTTAAAGATGTTTTTGTTCAAAAGCAGTATGCTATGCATACTTTATACCTCTGTAAATAATTTTAGTAAATAATAATTTTATTTTAGTAAATAATTTTAGTATGTTACTTTTTGGTGAACAGCTCAAAACTTTTATTTACAATAACAATTCATTCCAAAAAACAAGCTTTTATTGGTTATCAAAAAATTAAAAACCTTATTTTGCATAGAAGGTGTGGTTGAAACAACACCTCATCCTGAAAGGGAACCTGTCACCATATTTTTCACAAATACAGCTAGTGGCGGGTTCCCATAGAGCCCTAATGACTAACTGACACCCTTCTTTTAGATAAAAAATGATTCCCCTCAGATTTCCATATATTTAACTTTATAAATTTACCTTGAACCTGAGGATGTAATGTCTTGTGACCAGGGTGACATCATAGTCCTTTAGCCCTCCCAAAATTAGAAAACTGTACACCATGCATATATCTCCTGAAATCACAGCACATCATATCAAATGAAATCACAGTCGCCTGCATGGAGAGGAGTAGAAGTCCTTGTAGAAATTCTGTGATTTTTTTATGTGGTCAGATATGTGCATGGGGTATAGTTTGCTAATGTTAAGAGGCTAAAGGACCTGTAAAGATTTCACCGTGGTCACATGACATTATGTCATGCCAATCAAATTGCTCTATAGATCCCTAGATACCTAGCAAGTTTATATTTCTGATTTTATGGGGATCAGAGGACAGCAATTTTTATCTAAAAGTGTGTCAGATAGTTACTAGGGCTATGTAGGAACCTGCCACTACCTGTATTTGTGAAAAATGTGGTAACAGGTTTCCTTTAAAGAGTAACCTTTACCACCTTCATCAACTCTAAATGTTATTCCACTGATGTTGGAATTTTCTTTGTAGCCCCAGCATTCCTTAGTAATCAATGTCATTATGGGTGGAGCCAGGCTGTCTGCTTCAGCCTACCAACACCCATCTGACAATAAAAAGTCTTGTGAATTGGGTAAAGAAACTGCAATAGAACCTTGCCTATTAAGTTCCCAGATGGGTAGTCCTGGCTGGCGAGTAGGACAATGCCTATTTTTAATTTGTTTAGCACTTTATATGATTAATAATCTTTATATGATGAATAATCAATTAAACAATCCAGGTACCAGGGATGGACTGGATTGGGGCCAAATAAGGATGGATAAGGATTAGCTTCTGGAAGAGAAGTAGTGCGTCCAAACTTTGAGAATTAAAGTTAAGACTTTTTTATCTTTGGTTTAAGGAAGTGAACAACTTCCTTCATCATATCTGGGTAGCCAATCGGTGTGCTAAGTGTAGATAAAGCACAATTACCATGGCAGTCAGCTCTAATGAAAGAGGTCTTTCACCTTCAAACGCTTAATCTTAACCCCTTAATGACCACTGTATCGGGTTTTTATGGTGGCCATTAATGGTACTTTTTCTAATGTGCCGCCTTTCTACTCTTGTGCGTCAGAAGAAGACTGGACATCGGGTCCCGCTGGTGCCAATGTTGGGCTGTGACATTAAGCATGACTGAGGAGTGTAAGTGTGTTCCACGTGGATCAGATTCCCCAGGTGAGCTTACGGGGAATCCGATCCTAGCTGCAGCAGCCCCGGGGTCTGGCATGTGCCCCAATGTCCTCTTCATGTCAGGTTCCGCCTCCTGGCAGGATGAGGCTGTAACTAACTGTTCATGTGTCAGCATGCTCAGTTACTTTCATTGTACACTGCATTACAAGTGTATTGCAGTGTAAAGGCTGGAACAAGCGATCAAGCGAACACTTGTTCATGTGTGGAAAAATTTTAAATGTAAAAAAAAAGTTAAAATAATTTTATAATAATAATTAAGTAAATAAAATAAAAGTCCCGTAAACAGCCTAAAATCCAAATAAAGTATATAAAACACAAAAAAGTACATTTTTGGTAACACCGTGTCTGTTTTAATCTGTAAAATAAATCTTCAACCCGCTCGGTAAAAGACGTAAAAAAAAAACACTAAAAACTTCATGTAATATAAATTTTTTATCAAATAACCTCACAAAAAATGTTCTAAAAAGTGATCAAAAAGTTATGTGCTCAGTGATCAAAAAGTTATGTGCTCAGATGGGTAGTCCTGTGATACAACTGAAAAGAACAACTCTTTTAGAAAAAAATAAGCCCTCAAACAGATCGTCAACAGAAAAATATACTTTAAACTTTAAAATAAAGTTATGCCCCTGAAAAGTTGTAGATAGTAAAAAAAAGTGATTTTCTTCAATATTGGTTTTGCCCATGTGCCGCTATCTTTTTGAAGCCGCCAGCTGGTTGACACGGGTGACGTGGGTGTTACCGCAATATGCATCAAAAACATAGCGTCTATGGAGAGGGCTCAGCCCGAGAGCCCTCTCCATGCACCCACACCCGATGTGTGACGTACTATTACCTCACATGTCGGTAAGGGGTTGATCCTTATTTATATAGCTCCATAATATTCCGCATATTGGGAATATATATAAAAAAACCAAGAAAATACAGAGTAAAAATATAGTCATATGGAAACAAAGGAGTGAGGGCGCTGCTCGTAAGAGCTTACAGTCTGAATAAATATGAATTACAAATGACACTCCTTGATAATATATAATATCGTTTTTATATCATGCCGTACGAAGAAATATCTAAGTATGGTGTCCCTGTAATCATATTGACCTAAAGAATAAAGATAACATGTTTATTAGGCTATATGGTGAACACCAAAAAAAATGTCAAATAAATTACAGAAATGATGCTTTTCTGCTAGTTCACCCCAGCGAAAAAAGTTAATATGTTTTTAACAATGGGAAATAGCCACCCCAAAATGGTATCACTGGAAAATATATCTCATCCACACACATGGTCCCGCTAAAAATTTTAAATGTTATAGCCTACAAAAGTACGCCAATGAGGAAACTAATATACGCTACATCCTATGGGACAAAACTGGCAGCTGGATGTTGCTCCTTTAATTCTGCGCCTCGCTGTGCACCAATAACGTCCACATGTGGGGTGTCTCCATACTCGGGAGAAATCGCATCACACAGATGGGTTTTCTATTTTTATCTTTGGCTAAATGAATGTATTACCGACAAAATTAGACCATTCTAAGTTTCCCCTCCATTTTGTTTCAATTACTGTGCTGTGCTCAAATGGTTAAAAATATTCATAAAGCAGTTTTTAATAGTTTTAGTAGTGAGCTTTTGAAAATAGGGGGATTCTAATCATTTATATTTCAAACTCATTTAAAATAAAAATGATCTAAAAAAATTCAAGTTAGAAATTCCGGAGGAAAAAAATGAAAATCATTTTGTCCAACATTAGGGTACCTCTCCTAAAAATGGCAGTGCACAGCAATCTAAACACCCCTGCTGCAGAAATGTAAATGTCCCTTGTGGCTTTGCCAGCAGCATCTAAACAGTTAACACCATTGATAAGTGCCAGCACCAATCGCAGTTGTTACTAGCAGCGGTTCGGGTGCAGGTTTGGTAACCAGACATTAACAATTTTAACGGGTCCACTCATCACTATTCACAATTAATGCAAGTCTACCAGCTATGATCGAATCTATGATATGTGTAATCATACCATTGTGTGTGTGTGTTGTAGTAGCAGCAGGACTATGAAAATGAATTTAAATTACAGGATCATAGCTGGACTTGGTTCATTGGGAGAGTTTTAACCAAACAACCGATTTCTTTGATTTTTGCATTCAAATTGCTCCCCAGTCAGTCCATTCTATTGTAGCATCTAATAAGAAGCTTGCTAACTGCTGTTACTCAAGTTGATAGGAGAAGGGATATGCAGCAGCTTAGTGGAATTGGCTGCAGCTATGTACAGGCAAATAAATGTGTCTGCAGTAAATAAAATACACACATAAATATATACCTGTAGTGAATATATTGAACAAATGAAAATACCGTATATACTCGAGTATAAGCCAACCCGAGTATAAGCCGAGGCCCCTAATTTTACCACAAAATACTGAGAAAACCTATTGACTCGAGTATAAGCCGAGGGTGGGAAATGCATTGGTCACAGCCTCCCCAGTATATAGCCAGCCAGCCCCTGCTCCAGTGTATATAGCCAGCCAGCCCCTGCTCCAGTGTATATAGCCAGCCAGCCCCTGCCCCATTGTATATAGCCTGCCAGACCCTGCCCCATTGTATATAGCCTGCCAGACCCTGCCCCATTGTATAAAGCCTGCCAGACCCTGCCCCAGTGTATATAGCCTGCCAGACCCTGCCCCAGTGTATATAGCCTGCCAGACCCTGCTCCAGTGTATATAGCCTGCCAGACCCTGCCCCAGTGTATATAGTCTGCCAGACCCTGCCCCAGTGTATATAGCCTGCCAGACCCTGCCCCTGTGTATATAGCCTGCCAGACCCTGCCCCTGTGTATATAGCCCGCCGCCACTGCCGGACAGATCGCACAGAAGATATACAGGGGTCGCCGGAAAGGTTTAGATATATTTATTTTATTGACTCGAGTATAAGCCGAGTTTGGGTTTTTCAGCACATTTTTTGTGTTGAAAAACTAGGCTTATACTCGAGTATATAAGGTATACCAGCAATTAATAGACATCATAAAATATATACCAACAATAAATATACTATGTACAATGATCTATTTTAAAAAAAGTTTTATATTTATTTGAATGAAACACAGGTGCTTTGGGGGGAGTTACCAAAGCCCCTCTTGGCTACGACTTCTCTGGCTATTTCACTTTCCCCTAAAGAACTTCTTATTGCTCCTTTAACACTTCTCATCTCGCTCACTGCTGATATCTGCAGAGAGTATCAGCTCTTCTGCTAGATATCTGTGGATAGTGTGAAGGGGGAAGTGCTGAAGGAGCAGGGAGGTGAGGTAGAAGTGCTTCTGTTTCATTTAAATAAATATAACTCTATTTTATAAGTTAAACTAGCTGTAGATCCCAGTGTTGCCCGGGATAGTTAATAATTGTTCTTAGTTATAACACAATGGAATTGGTTAACAAAAAATAATATACATCTATCTATGCATCTATGTCTCCCTGTCTGTCACTCTGTCTGTCCCTGTTTCACTTAGATAAAAATCACTCATAATATAGTGTCTCCTGGATAAAAACTTTGTCCTACACTGTGCTTCTATGTAAAATATACCCCTACTGAGAGCTGCAGATGCACATTACATACCTGGTAGTGAGGAGGCTGTACTGCAGAGACACACACCATTACACTATAACAGTGATGGCGAACCTTTTAGAGACTGAGTGCCCAAGCTACAACTAAAATCCACTTATTTTCCGTGAAGTGCCAACATGGAATTTTAAGCAGTAACTTATTGCTACCTGTTCTTCCACATATTTCAATCATATCAGCCCCTAAGGCCACCAATACAGTTGAAAGAAGGAGGGAAAATTCAGACTATCATTGTAGCTTCTCTCCAGAGGAAGAATGAAGGGTCCAGCAGGATGACTTCCAAAGATAATGTAGCCCCTTCCACACCTTCTTACTTTTCCCGCATTTCCAAACAGCCAATGGAGTGTTGCTTTAAAATAGCGCTGAGAGCAGTATCTCTTAAGTTTCCTGGGACTGCAGAAAGATTTGGTAGATTTGTTCCTGTCTGGTGAACTCTGTCCTGGGGTGACAACCTGAGTGCCCACAGAAATGGCTCTGAGTGCCACCTCTGGCACCCGTGCCATAGGTTCGCCACCACTGCACTATAACATACATGAAAGAATGTGGTCTCCTCAGCCATATATAGACAGTCCAATGGTGATTTTTTATTGAAGATACTGATTCACCAGGAAAAATTACATTGATTTGAACTTTTTCAATTCTTTTGACAGATGGCGATGTAATTGATAAAAATCAAAATGTTTGCAAGAAGGGGATACTATAAATACACATCAGATCCAAAACCTGAAAATAGAAAATAGATGAATAAATGTTACCAAATCGAGTACTTTATGTAGAGTGTCAAGGGTGCTCCCGCAACCTATATCGCCGGTCGCGGGCTCACTTGTGCCCCTCTCGCCCCGCCAGCGAAGCCCCGTGCCACTCACCGGTACCCTATCCTCTTCCGGCTGCTGTGTGTGTGCGTCCCCGACTCCTCAGGCGTGTGCCAGCTTGCAGAGATTTAAAGGGCTAGACCGGTGATTGGTGCTGGGCATTCCAGGATGTAGTTTAAAGCCGGCCTCTCCCAGCATTCCCTGCCGGATGTTTGTGCCTAGTTAAAAAAGCTTGTTCCTTCATTCCCTGCGTTCTTAGTGTGATTTCCTGTTGTGACCCTGGTTCCGTATTTGACTTTGACCCTGTAACGCCTACCCTGACCTGTTGCTACGGCCCCGATTCTGATCCCAAGGTGCCTGCCCTGACCTCCTGCCTGTTCCCGACTATGATCCTGCTTAAAGTCTGTGTACCTCGTCTTGGCTTCCACCGTGGAGAAAGTCCGTCAAAGTGGTACCACGCCGCAGCAAGTCCAACCCCGCTTTCCGGTCCCAGGTGTCAGCTTACATCATCGTCCACGGTGGTCCAGTGGGTCCACTACCCCTGGAGCCTGACAAAGAGTATTTGATATTTGAATACTTTAGAGGCAAAGAGAATAACTACTACATCCATTGTTGTTCCTGGGTGACACCGATAGTAGTTTCTTCATTAAAAAATTTATTTATGGTCAACCTTAGTATCATTGGATGGAATTTTAAGAAATATTTTTTGTTTTGTGATCTGATGTGTATTTTTTGAGATATCCCCAATTTTGAAAATTTTTTTAATCCATTTTGATTTCCCTGATTACAGTACTATCTGTAAATGAAAATTAATTGAATCTTAGATGTGATCATCTCCTGTGGAATCAACTCCAAATCTGCAATAAAAAACACCTCCTGCTAATATATCCACGCCCCCTCTGGTTCATGGTGCCAGGCCCTTCCCTTTGATCGTGATGTCAGTGGATTGGTGGGTAAGCCTGTCACCATGAACATGGAGGGGTCGTGCATATATTAGCAGGAGGCGGAACCTAGAGGCACTCAGGTGTCATAGTCCCTAGTGCCCCAAACACATTTGAATATCCTTATAAAGTTTTTTTTAGAAAAATATCGATGTTGCAGAACTTCATAAAAGTGAAACCATACCCTGACAGACGAGATGAGCAAGGAAGTTTGGGACAACTTCCATCAGTAAATCTGATGTTAGATGTTCTTTAAAGGGAACCTGTCACCACATTTTTCACAAATACAGGTAGTGGCAGGTTCCTATAGAGCCCTAATGACTTACTGACACCCTTCTTTTAAATAAAAATTATTCCCCTCAGATTTCCATATATTTTACTTTATAAATTTACCTTGTATCCAAGGATGTCTATAGCGGGTCAAAGTGGGCATGGCCTCTTCGGGTCCATGCTTTCACTTCATGCAGTAATGTCTTGTGACCAGGGTGCCATCATGGTCCTTTAGCCTCCATACATTAGAAAACTGTACACCATGCATTTATCTCCTGAAATCACAGCAATGAAAGCCTCCTAATGAGTTAATTCATTAATTCAAATACCACACCAGCAACCTTCCAATAATTCATATGTAGTACCTCAACCCCACATTAATTCTGGCGAAGTACGGTACCTTCTCATCAATTCATAAATAACACAGCACCCACTCATTAATTCATAGTTATGCTTCTTTACAGCAAACTACATCCCTGCCCAGAGAGGGAGAAAATGTGTCTTAATCACTTATTAAATCATGTGCATGTAGAGCGGACCTTTTATTTTTCTTTTACATTGTGTAACATATCTTCTATACTTGAGAGAAATGCAACAGTTATGTATGTGTGCCGGAGGAGTACTAAAAACAATTTTTTTGGCTATAAAAATAGTTATTTCCATCACCAATGGTGGGATGTCATGACAATGGTAGGGTTATGTTGACCTCTGCAAGACTCGTGAGACCTGTGTTTAGATTAGTAAAATGGATTAGTAAAAATGACTTGATAATATTTGATATTTTTCTCTTTAGACTATAGACTATTTGTATATTTATGTCAAAAGGTGCCAAGAAGAAGTAGCCATTGTTAGGATCAGTGGATCCTCTGGACCACTGCGGGAGATGTAACTAGCCAACACCCAAAACCGGAGCCTAGCGGCACCTGGTATTCACCAGAGCCCGCCGCATAGCGGGTTGGACTTGCTGCGGCAGAATACCACTAGGTCGTTCCCAGGTGTGACTAGCCCACGGTGGCAGCCGAGGTCGAGGTACCTTAGCGGATGACAAACTCGTAGTCAGGTCCAGGCACAGGGTCAGGGCAGGCGGCAGAGATGCAACGTCAGGTTCAAGTCCGGGGTCAGCAACAGGAGGTCCAGGCAGGTGGGAACGGGAACACAGGCACACAGCAACAGGGAGGAACACGGGTAACACAGCAACACAGGACTCAGGAACGGGAACACACAGGAATACACTGGAACGCAGGAATACAGGAATACGCAGGAACACAGGAATACTCGCTTGGAAGCTTTCTCTAAGGCTAAGAGGCACAAAGATCCGGCAGGGAATGATGGGAAACAAAGGGTTATATACAAGACAGGAATTGACCAATACTAATCACCTGTGCGCTGGCCCTTTAAATCTTGAGACAGTGCCGCGCGCGCGCCCTAGGGAGCGGGGCCGCGCGCGAGACCTAGTCCGGAGGGGAGCGGGAGCCAGGAGAGGTGAGTTCATAGGAGCGGGACCGGGGCAGCGGAGAGAGGCACGGGTGCACCCGCGATCCGCGATATGGATCGCGGGGGTGCCCGTAACGGAGGCACGGGTGCACCCGCGATCCGTGGTATGGATCGCGGGGGTGCCCGTGACAGCCATATATACCTAAATCACTAATTGCATCTATGGGTGCTCATGTTTAAGTACTTGCTTTATGATCACAATGCCACTAGTATGTACCTCCTTTACCATGTGCTAGTTTTGTGCTATTAATGCAGCATTATAAGGATTAAATGATTCCATCTGCACATAAGCTGTCTGTGAGCCATTAGTAGAGGGGTTAACTCTTTAATGGGCTGCAGTATTTAGTACAGCCTAAAACTGCCATTCAGGCAAACCGGAGATCAGTAGAAACATGACTCAGCAGGGAGGGAATCCCCAGTTACATCCCAAGGGTAGCAACAACCTCACTTCCTTTATTTAGGCTAATAATATTCTCCTTAGAAAGAACACATACTAAATCGCTTTGAAATGAGTAACATGGATTTGTACTTATCCCTGCGCCTGATGCTTATCAATTCTCTTTCTATAAGGCACTACCAATAATTATACATTTATATTTCACACCAATTAAAGTTCTCTGGTTGTTATACAAATTATCCAGAGGTTTTTAATTGTGTTCAGATCAGGACTCAGGATCAGCTGGCCATTTCATTGTTTTCTGTTGCAAGGAACTGCTGTACCCATTTTGACGTGTAATAGGGGGCACTGCATGAAAATTTCTGGCTGATTGGGTGAAGAACACAAGGAAGGAGCCACATTTTGTTAAAAATGGTTCTGATACACACTTGCATTTACTCTGCTGTTTAGTTGTATGAGAGGTCAAACTCCCTCTACAGAAAACATTCCCCAAGTCATGACACTTATTCCACCACAGCCTTGGAGCGACCAACTTCTCTTGCCACGGCTTTGGCCTTCATCTGGACTGAAGGGTTTCAGTCACTTTGGAACGGCACACCAAAACTAAAGTTAGGCTGCCAGTTAAATATGATTTGTCAGATAATTAAAGAAATTAGCACCAGGTGCCATATTAACACCAATATATTGCAGCTATCTGAAAGTGTTCTCTTATTTTGATCAGTGTTCTTTTACAATTATCTCATTAAAATTTTTGTACTGTGCTTCAGAAAATATACAATTTCTGAAATAAGTTCGAAATACTGCTATTTTACACATGTTAGGATATATTCACAAAGGACTACAAAATAACCTTGACATTTAGGAAATTATGGGGTAGATTTATCAAGCAGTCTGAAAGTCAGAATATTTCCAGTTGCCCATGGCAACCAATCACAGCTCCCCTTTAAAATATTCATGAGCACCGGTGAAATGAAAGCTGAGCTGTGATTGGTTGCCATGGGCAACTGGAAATATTCTGACTTTCAGACTGCTTGATAAATCTGCCCCTATGTGTTGTTCTCTCCTTTTGATAACCAGTATTTATAGCATACACTCTCAACCCCCTATATTTAATAACCCTGCTGACCTCCATCAACTCTTCATTGCCCCTGTAACACTGCCCCCCTTTTCCTGCAGCTCCCTAGCTACTCACAATCTGTAGCTGCAGAGCCTTTTTTCCCATGTCATTTGACTTAAGATTGTCACATGACCCGAAGATGTCAGGCAAGGGCCTTGTACCTTACTGTTGGGGAGCAAGTAGTGGTAAAGAACAATGCAGAGACACTGCTCTCATGGAGATTGGTTGAAATGCTTTATCAGTTCTTCGCCTGATCTTCAGGACATCAGTCAGGAGGATCTGGCAATGCTGGATCCTCCTGACCTTTGGTCTATAAGATGCAGGCACTTGTATCTGTGCCTTCTACGTATTGACCATTTGGAGGTACTGGATGCATATATCGTTTGGAGACACTGCATTATGTTCATTTTGGGGTGCTGCATATATTTCATTTGTATGTACTGAACTTGGTTTTGGTACTTTATTTATGTAGTGAGGTGGGTCCTGGTGCTGCATGTAGCTACTTTGGTTCATTTAACATTTAGTGATAATAACCTACACTGTCTTACCCCACAAAGCTGTGATATCATTGTCGCCTTCATTTACTTATTTCATTTGTTCCTTACATAGGGCTGCTACTTCTCCCTCTATAGGTAACTGACAGTCCTGTGAAAAGTATGACAAATTTACACTTTACAGGGAGTATCAGCTGTCCTATGCATGGACAGACTGTGTGTGTATGTGGGGGCTAGTTAAAAGTTTACTATGGGCAGGGTCGTACTGGGGTACCTGGGGCCCACCTGTGAAATTGATTTTGGGGGCCCACCTACTACTACATAGTAGTAGTGCAGTAGCAGTGCATTGCTCTTGGTTTGTGTACAAGGGCTGCAGTGGTGACGTTATCTCAGGGCATTAACGCTGGGGATAGTATGAGAGTCACCCCTGGTTTACCAGGCTTTCTGCTGGTGGCTGGGCTGTGGTTAGGGATGTAAGTGTTCGCACTGTGACCAACCTTCCAATAAGGAAATGCTGAAAACCTTTACAAGAACTGGTGACATTAACCCTACTCTGGCGTCCCCGCACCACATAGACAAGTCACACCTGGCTTTCTGGCCCTATAGATATAACCGTTCATAAGCTGAGAGCTGCCTCACACTAGAAGGTTAGTCAGTGACTACAATACTGATCTGACACAGGAAGAAGTAGGATCTAGTACCTCACAGGTGTCATGTCTTCTCCTTCACGTCCAGAATCATCGTAAAATCTGGTTGCAGAATTTTCTGGCAGATGTGTTCAGCTCTGGTAAGCAGATCCCATTCACTGCGCCCCTCAAAATACCACAGTTACTTACAGTATAATGTCACCTGGATAAAACAATGTCCCACACCGTACTTCTTAAGAATCTACATAAGAAACCCCTCTGTGCCACCAGCATATCAAAAATGACATTGGTACCCCCAAATATCTTACTATACTACAGTCCCTGAATAAATAATACTGTACCATTAAAAAGTATGTGTGGTCCATAATTTATGGTTCCCTTGTGAATTTTAATATTTTAATAAATCAATTTATCTATTTAACCCCTTAACGACTTGGCCTTTTTTAGTTTTTTCACTTCCATTTTTCACACCCCACCTTCAAAAATCTATAACTTTTTTATTTTTCCACATAAAGAGCTCTGTTATGGCTTATTTTCTGCGTAACAAATTGCACTTCGTAGTGACGGTATTTAATATTCCATTGCGCGTACTGGGAAGCGGGAAAAAAATTCCAAATGCAGTGAAAATGGTGAAAAAACACATTTGCGACGTTTTCTTGTGGGCTTGGATTTCACAGCTTTCACTCTGCGTCCCAAATGACATGTCTACTTTATTCTTTGGGTTGCTACGATCACAGGGATACCACATTTGTACAGGTTTTATAATGTTTTCATACATTTAAAAAAATTAAAACCTCCTGTACAAAATTTTTTTTTTTGATTTTGCCATCTTCTGGCGCTAATAACTTTTTCATACTTTGGTGTACGAAGCTGTGGGTGGTGTCATTTTTTGCGACTTTTGATGGCGTTTTCATTGCTATCATTGTTAGGACTGTGCTACCTTTTGATCACTTTTTATTAATTTTTTTATATTTTCCAAAATGGCAAAAAAATGTCATTTTTGACTTTGGACGCTATTTTCCGTTACGGGGTTAAACGCAGTGAAAAACCGTTATAATATTTTGATAGATCGGACATTTTCGGACGCGGTGATACCTAATGTGTTTATGATTTTTACTGTTTATTAATATTAATATCAGTTCTAGGGAAAGGGGGGTGATTTGAATTTTTAGGTTTTTTTAATATAATTTTTTTTTTTTTAACTTTTTTTTACTTTTACTTTAACTATTTTTCAGACTCCCTAGTGTAACATACAGCAAGCATACATGTCTCTTTTAGAAATGAGAACATGTGACAGGAAGTTAAGGGGTGTGTTTTGCTGGGAGCTAGGAGAAGAAATGATGGATGTCTGACTGCACATGTATAATAAAAGAAGTTTCTGATGGAATTCATCTCTGTCTGCTGCTATCACATGGAGACATTACAACTGGCGACGAGGATGGGATGGGTGTCCTGCTGCAGTGAGTACTGACTGCATTCTACATGTGCTCAATGCCAAGGTGTATGAGATAAACACCTACAGACACAGATAGAAGATCTGCCTCCCTGACACTACAGCACAGCTACCTCCTGCACTACTCTACTGAGCAGAGCTAAGATGGCAGATGGATAGCCTCTTACTTGGAGCACATACCACTGAAACAGGCGCTCTACAGATTTCTACGCAACTATAGGAGTACACCTCATTCAACTACTAATGCTGCTCCTGCCCACCTACTATTCAACAGAACCCCTCGTATCCGTATTCCTGATGTTACCAGTCACGTCATTCCTGATGATTCTACTGTGAGACCCGCAGATTTTAACAACAAGCAGAAAATGCAACAGTATGCAGACAAGAGACGTCATGCTCAGCCATCTTTTATAAAGAGGGGTGACAAAGTGGTTGTACGTCACAAACAGAACAACAAGACCTGTCCAACATATGACCCAGCGGAATACCATGTAACAGCCCAGAAAGGAAGTATGATCACAGCTGAGCGAGATGGACTCACATTAAACAAAGAGAAATGTGAATTTAACAAAACTTCTCTAGAGTTTTATGGTCATATTTTTTCTGCTGCGGGAATACAGCCCGATCCTAAAAAGGTAGAGGCAATAAAAATGGCCTCTGTTCCTGAGAATGTCAGTGAAGTTCGTTCCTTCCTTGGGATGTCCAGCTACTGTGCTAGATACATTCAAAATTTCTCAACAATTAGCGCGCCACTAAGAGACCTCACCAAACAAGGTTGTGAATTCAAGTGGTCTCCAGAATGTCAAACCTCGTTTGAGACTATTAAAAATGAACTGTGTTCAACTACAACAATGTGCTATTTTGATCCAGCTTTACGCACTGAACTGATTGTGGATGCGAGTCCAGTGGGACTGGGAGCTATTCTAGCACAATACAAACCCAACAGTTCAGATCCAAGTATAATTTCATATGCCAGTAAAGGGTTAACAAATACAGAAAGAAAATACTCTCAGCCTGAAAAAGAGAGTTTAGCTGTTGTCTGGGGATGTGAGCATTTTCATCTATTTCTGTATGGAGCTCCTTTTACCATTGTCACAGACCACCAGGCTCTCCTAACTATCTTTGGAAACCCAAGAGCCAAGATGCCAGCTAGAATTGAACGATGGGGTCTACGACTTCAAGGATATAATTACAAAATTATTCACAAACCTGGAAAATACAGCAATCCAGCTGACTACATTTCAAGGCATCCTACAGAAGTGGATCAAACTACTCAGTGGTCAACTGAAGAATATATCAATTTTGTTACTGCTCATACAATTCCTAAGGCCCTTTCAGCTGATCAGTTTGTGACAGCAACCGCACATGACAAGACACTCTGTGCCTTGATGCACATTATTCAGAATGGCAAATGGCATGAGATTCAGAGAGCAAAATTTCCAGACCCTGAAATAAGTCTCAAGGAGCTCAAATCCTTCTCATGTGTGAGAGCAGAACTGTCAGTCACAGAGGCGCACCTTATTCTTAGAGGCACCAAACTGGTTGTTCCCAAAACATTGCGTCGCTCCTTAATACAAATTGCTCATGAAGGACACCTGGGAATAGTTGGCACAAAGAAACTTCTACGTGAAAAAGTGTGGTTCCCAAACATGGATCAGCTGGTAGAAGACATGATAAAGCATTGCTCCACATGTCAGCTGGTGACCCATTCATCAAAACCTGAGCCCTTACAAATGTCTCCTTTACCTACAGCTGTCTGGGAAGAAATAGCAGTTGATATCTATGGCCCACTGCCTAATGGGCAATACATTCTGGTAGCAATTGATGAATATTCAAGATACCCTGCAATTGCATTTATTTCTTCGACTTCAGCAAACAGTGTAATTCCAGAGTTGGACAACATTTTCTCAGCATATGGTATTCCCAGAGTAGTCAAAACAGATAATGGACCTCCATTTAATGGCCATACATTTGTACAGTTCTCTGAATATCTGGGGTTCACACACAGAAAGATAACACCGTGCTGGCCACAAGCAAATGGAATTGTGGAAAGATTCATGCGCACTTTAGGGAAGAGAGTTAAAGCCTCTTACTTGGAGCACATACCACTGAAACAGGCGCTCTACAGATTTCTACGCAACTATAGGAGTACACCTCATTCAACTACTAATGCTGCTCCTGCCCACCTACTATTCAACAGAACCCCTCGTATCCGTATTCCTGATGTTACCAGTCACGTCATTCCTGATGATTCTACTGTGAGACCCGCAGATTTTAACAACAAGCAGAAAATGCAACAGTATGCAGACAAGAGACGTCATGCTCAGCCATCTTTTATAAAGAGGGGTGACAAAGTGGTTGTACGTCACAAACAGAACAACAAGACCTGTCCAACATATGACCCAGCGGAATACCATGTAACAGCCCAGAAAGGAAGTATGATCACAGCTGAGCGAGATGGACATTCTATTACCCGGAATGCCTCACACTTCAAAGTGTTACCAGAAAATAGATTACCTGACAATGGATTACCAGAAAATGATGCTGGTGAAGCCTCTCAGACCCACATAGAAGTTACTGAGAGTGACAGTTCTCAACAGGACATAGCCAGCTCTTCAGATAACAGTGTTCTTCAACAACCAAGACGCTATCCAGTGAGAGAAAGAAGAGCCCCATCTAGACTTATTGAGGAGGCGTAATTTGGGGTTTATATTCTGCTTATCTAGAAATGGACCATTAATGACTGTTAAATTGCAACATTCAAGATCCAGTTGTTTTTTCCGTTAGCAGTTTTAACTTATGTTGTTTCATTATTTTGATTATTATTCATTTAAAAAAAAAGGGGGGTGATGTAACATACAGCAAGCATACATGTCTCTTTTAGAAATGAGAACATGTGACAGGAAGTTAAGGGGTGTGTTTTGCTGGGAGCTAGGAGAAGAAATGATGGATGTCTGACTGCACATGTATAATAAAAGAAGTTTCTGATGGAATTCATCTCTGTCTGCTGCTATCACATGGAGACATTACACCTAGGGTACTTTAACCCTAGGTTGTCTGATCGATCCTACCATATACTGCCATACTGCAATATGGCAGTATATGGGGATTTTACTCCTCATTCATTACAATGTTCTGATAGCACATTGTAATGAATAGGTTAAAACGAGACAGCTTCGGGCCTTCGTGAGGCCCGATGCTGTCATGGCAACGGATCACCGCTCCCCGTGACGTCATCGGGGAGCGGAGATCCGCGCCAAGATGGCGGCGCCCATGCGGCGCCATCTTTTTGAAGCCTCCGGCAGCATTGCCGGAGGCGATCGCGGTGAAAGCACCCGCGATCGGTGCTAGCACCGATCGCGGGTGTTACCGGTAAGCCTTTGCTGCAATATGCAGCAAAGACTTACCGGCTATGGAGAGGGCTCGGCCCGCGAGCCCTCTCCATGCACCGGGACCCGGCGCGCGCCGTACTAGTACGGCGCGCGTCGGGAAGGGGTTAATGTCCCTTCTAATTATTTTTATACATTTCCCCTACTAAAAAATATGTTATATAACTATGCTGCATAATCAATTATTTTATACAAAATGTACTTATACGTTTTTATACCATGTCCCAAATATTATTATACATATAATCCCCTCCAAATTCTTAATGAGCATATAGCATCCCTTCAATTATACATTTATACAACTTGCCTCCTATTTATTAATTTACACATAGTATCTGCACATTATTATATTCTATTATTACTGTAAATACTCAAGTATAAGCCGACCCGAGTATAAGCCAAGACCCCTAATTTTAACACAAAAAAAGGAAAAACCTATTGACTCGAGTATAAGCCGAGGGTGGGAAATGCATTAGTCACAGCCTATACCCAGTATATAGCCAGCCAGTTCCCTGTAGTATACAGCCGGCCCCCTGTAGTATATAGCCAGCCCCCAGTAGTATACAGCCAGCCCCCAGTAGTATATAGCCTGCCAGCCCCCTGTAGTATATAGCCAGCCCCATGTAGTACACAGCCAACCAGACAGTTCCCTGTAGTATATAGCCAGCCCCCTGTAGTATATAGCCTGCCTGCCTCATGTAGTATATAGCCTTCCAGCCCCCTGTATTATACAGCCTGCCAGCCCACTGTACTATATAGCCAGCCCCCTGTAGTATACAGCCTGCCCCTGTAGTATACAGCCTGCCTGCCCCCTGCAGCATACACATTGCCTCCCATACACATTACCAGCCCCCATACACATTACCAGCTCCCATACACATTATCAGCCCCCATACACATTACCACCACTCCCATACACATTACCACCCCTCCCATACACAATACCACCCCCCATACACCCATACACACACATACACATACATACGCATTACCACCCCTCCCATACACAATACCACCCCCCATACACCCACACCCATACCACCCTCCACCCACCTGTACACAATACCACCCCCCCCCATACATATTAAAACCTCCCACCCCCCATACACAATACCACTCCCCACCCTACCCATGCACATTACTCACAGCTTCCTGTCGCTGCTGCCATTGGCGCCGTGGGAGGGGGAGAAATGTAAGGCAGCATGATGACGTCATGATGTGGTCGCGCGATGTCAGCAGATAGTCAGCAGATTCAGTTTGGAATGTGGCCGCGAGTGTGGAGCGGCCGCATGCTAAAACACTCCACCATGGTACACAGCCACGCCACACACTTACTGCCGCGTTCCAAACTGAATCTGCCGACTACTCCATGGTCTCACATAGTGTCACCTGCACATTAACTTGCTAGACCCCGTTTTTGATCCTCCTTATTTTCTACTTTTACGCACTCATATATATAATAACCCTGCTGATGCATAGGGTAGGTAGTTATTGCGAATAGCTCCCTCTCCATGTTAGGTAGGAGCTGCTAGGGAGACTGGCCATCTCTCTAGGAGATCTCCAAATCTCCAGGAGATCTCCAAAAGTGGAGACATTAGTAATTGCAGCTGAAACCACTGTCTGGTAAAGTAAGAGTTAGCATGTGAAATGTTAATTACAAATGATATTCTTTGTATTATTGTAAAGCAAGCTGGAAGCTAGTGGAAGGGTGCTTCCCCCTGACCAGGGGAGTATAAAAACCCCTGGTGAGTGGGAGCAGAAGCAAAGTAAGCAGAGGAAGTAAGCAGAGGAGTGTGTTGCACGTGCCTGTGCTGCACCAGCCAGTGTCATAATACCCGGAAGCAATGGTGTCTCAGGCTACTGCCTGACACCCTGGGCAAGTCAGGAGACTAAGCCCCAGATCTTTACCAGCCCAGACAGAAGTTACTATCAGGCTGTGAGCAACCCTTCCTGTTGACCAGCTATCTCCTACCAGCTTTCCAGCCTGCTGAATCCACTGCTGATGTTAAGGTTGTTGACTGCTGTTTGAAGTTGAATAAAGAACTGTAAGTTGATTTGCACAACGTGCCTCCATGTGATCCCTGAATCAGGCTGTATCACCATCACAGACTCCCCATCCTCCATCACCCAGGGATTCCCATATACACCTCAGGAGTTACCTCAGGGAGAAACCTCTTTCATCAGATTCTCCCTCTACTTTTCCAGCACCGCCTGCTTGAGACTTGCCAGGCTGTAGGCCCATCCTACACCAACCACCATGACCTTGGCGTGCCCAGGCATAAGTCAGCCACCTCAATATTCTGGGCAGCTTTCTACTGCCACCAAAGAAAGGCTAGGCCCCAGTGGGGGATGTTGCAAATGCATGTAAAGAGTCATAAATAGAGTGTATACACATCATATACATACATACAGATTTAGGAGATTTAACATAAAATCTACTGGCAAAGCTCCTGGCACTGATGGGTTTTACCGTCCGAGTGGTACGTTAGGCAGTTAGGGGGATTTGCTCCAGACTGCTTGAGACCTTTAATTATTCATGGGGAGTGTCCAAGTTACCTGATAACTTTAATGAGGCCACAATTGTGGTAATACACAAGTGAGGTAAGCCCCCTGACTGGTGCAGTTCAATATCTTTGATTAATCTTGCTGCAAAGATATTGGCTATGGTGCTAGTAATATGCATGAGTACAGTCATATTAACTATAATTTTTGTGGATCAGTCTGGCTTTATACCAGGAAAGTGTACAGATATTAACCTAAGACAATTGTTCACCAGCCTTCAGATATCCTAAGACAATAGGGGGCTGATGGATATTGCTACCCTAGATAACGAGAAAGCTGTTAAATCATTTGGGGGGGATTCATGTGGTAGGTGCCGAGTAGACTACACTCTTCACCTTTTATCAAGTGGCTCTAGATCCTTTATCGTAGGCCCATGGCGCGGGTTTGGGTCAATGGGTACCTCTCTGAGTACTGTCACATTGCTGATCACCCAGAAAGTGTCCCCATATGCGGATGATCTGCTTATATACCTAGACACGGGCCCCTCACTGGGAACTTTACTTTCTGTGGTGTATAAATTTGGGGGCTACTCGGGTTGAAAGGTCAAATGACACAAATTAACCCTTGGGTTACTGCAGACAAATCCGGGGCTTTTACCACATACTTTTTATCTGCCTGTAGGACAGATAGCGGTTCTCCCAAATGACACCTCTCACTTTCTCACAAGGGGATAAAATAAAATCGTGTGCAATTTAGAATTTTTCAGAGTGCGCCAATACCCCATATGTGGTGATAACCTGCTATATGGGCATGTTCGCAGCCCAATACATCAAGAGGCTTCCGCCTCTTGATGTATAGGGGCAGCCGGCTGCGTTTATTCTACGCCACGTAGAAAAAAGTGCAGCCGGCGACTTTTCACATATGTAAAGTCGGCGGCAGCAGCGAGCCGAGTCGGCCGGCCGCGCCCCCCCTTCACGCCCCACTGGCGTGAAGGTGGTGGATCGGGGCAAATAATCGCAAAAGCTATAAATAAGCTGGCGTGGCGCAGAGGTCCTGATAAATATCCCCATTATCTTTGGACCACTATGATTACGGTGATAGCTCATTTATATAGATTTTTAATATATTTTTACAATTTTACTGAAGAAAACCTATTAAAGAGAAAATCACATTTATTTCCATATCGCCAGGTTTTCGGAGACATAACTTTTATATTTTTTGTTTGACAGAGCTGGTTTATGGCTTATTTTTTACGTATTGAGTTATGGGTAAGTAAATGTGCCCCAGTGTGTGAGTATCTGAATTCATTCAACTGTCCTGTATTATCAGTAAACACTCGTGACCCAGTGCCACTGGCAGCCATGCTCAACATGGGCGGATAAAGAATACCATGGGTCCTGGGATGTATGACTATTATAGCCACTAAAACTGCTAAATTCACTCCTACATATGGTACTAGAAACAAGTTTCTTACTCCTAGAAGGCTTGGACACTGGGCTACTGCCCAATATCCAATGTTATTGTCAGAACCTGCCCAGTAACAGCGCGACCACGACCAGGCTTGGCGCGAGCTGTCAAACTAGCGAACTCCGCCTGCGACGTCCCTGTAGCTAAGGCCTTTCCTACAGCAGACAAACCTACCTGACAAGGGCAAACCCGCTATTAGGAACCTAACTGACTGTCCTTGAGTGACCCTACAAGATGACAGGGAAGACTTACTTCATCTGGCAGCTGCTGGATGGTGGAGTGGACAGGCAACAGGAATACTGAGATAGACCAGTGTTCACACTGGTGCACAGAAATCTAACACAAGTCTGAGACAGGGAAAGCGGGATAACACTGGGAGAGACACAGCACTGAAGGACAAACAGAATGGTATAGCAAATAGAATGGTCGGAAGGCAAAGTAGAAGTCAATACACAGAATAGCAAACAAAATAGCAATAGCATTAGACTGAATAACCAGCAAGGTCTGATGGGAGTAAGCAGGTATATAAGGCAGTTCCAGGACATGCCTCCAGCAGCACACTGGGAGAACTGTCCATCAGGCTAGTAACTCTTGCTGGGCAGGGCTGAAATGCAAGGAGCAGGGTGTGGCTCAGTAATCCAAACACAGAACACTAAGCCACAGTTCACACACAAATTACCGCTACCTATTCTGCAACCTGCGGATAGAGGGACGTTTTGGCACAGACGTTACAATTATAGTGCACTTCCGATGCTCAAACCCTCACACTTCCTATACCATGATTTACAAATGATACAGTATGCTTTGGATCATGAGCTGTACCACGCCTTCGCCATATTTTTTCCATTCCATCATTCTGGTAGAGGTTTATCTTGGTTTCATCTGTCCAAAGAATGTTCTTCCAGAACTGCTGGCTTTTTTAGATGTTATTAACAAAGTCCAATCTAGCCTTTTTATTCTTGAGGCATATAAGTGGCTTGCTTCAAGCAGCGATCCCTCTTTATTTACTGTCATGCTGTCTTCTCTTTATGGATATGTCTGCACAGGGTCAACTCCAGGTCTCAGTAGGCTCCTGGGCGACAGTGCCTCAATGGGCCCCTTTGAAGTGAACTCACTTGGCGGCATTAAAAATTTTGAAACATAAACAGTCCTCTGTTATTATCATACCAAACAACGCCCTCATGGATATTTTAGAAAACCCACATGTATTCCTTATGTACAGACTTATGTGGGCCCCCAAGCAGCCCCAGGCCTCAGCACTTGTTCAGGCATGCCCTCAAGGTTATGTGTATACAATCCCCCTGACACCCTATGGATTCATTAGATACAGCCCCCCTCACTCCCATGGATTCCTTATGCAGAGCCTTATGTGGGGCCCCCCAGCAGCTCTGGGCCCCAGGACTTGCCCAGATACACTTAGTTGTTCACTTGGTTGGCTTGGTTGGGAAGAGGTTTCCCTTTAACATGGAAATTATTTTGTGATCATCCACCACTTTTGTCTTCTGTGGGTGCCTGGATCTTTTTGAATTGATGAGGTCATCGGTGATTTCTTTCTCATGATGTACCAAATTGTAGCTTTTGCCACTCCTAATATTGTAGACATTTCTCAGATGTTTTTTCATAGCAAAATCTTCCAAATGCAAGCACCACACATCAACTTTTATCTGCTTAATTGAGAATGACACCTGCCTATGAAACATCCCTTTGAGTCAATGGTCCAATTACTTTTGGTCCCTTTAAAAATAGGGTTGCAGCAAAATGCTTTTTAATGGGATTTATGCTGATTGCTGCCCGCACCCTTATTCCCAGGCTATGGAAAACCTCTAGAGTCTCTGGTTCAGATCGTTCAGATCGCCTCAGATCGCCGACTGGTTCTGTGAACTTACTCACCTAAACTAACTAGAGGAACTCACGTCAGACTCCCACCATACAGGAGAAGCCCACTTCCTTGTCTGGGGTCCTTGGCTGACATTAAAGCAATCTCTTACACTTTTATCTTTCCCCTAGATCTCATTACTGGCCTTTCCAATATCTGTCTACTGCAGAGTGCTCTTGTGAGTCATCCCTCATCCCTTAAAATAGTTGTTTGCTACTTTTCACCCCCTATGGATAACCTCCTTCCCTTGTCCATTCCACCTGTTTATGATATCCATATTTATTTACCAGTTACAGGCTTGCAAGCTATTCTGGTTATTTTGTTCTCTGTTTTATTATCTTTCAGTTGTACCATGTGATATTTCTCTGTGGGACCCTGAAACCCATTGTTTAAGATCTGTGCCTTAATACACCATGTCCTGTTGTGTACTATTCCTTGCACTAAACATCCCTGCACTTGCGTATCCCGCAATGTAATTTTCATTTGCTCTAATAAAGAATGATATAAAAAACAGAGTTGCACTTGTTAAGGAGCTGACGCTACTAAATCCTTTATGCAATTTTAAGGTTTATACCCTAAAAAGAAAACTGAAAGTCTGGACTTTATGTCCATGTCCATCATATAATTTTAACTTGAATATGTTTCAGGAAACAAGAAAATTTGTGTCAGTGTCCAAAACTATATGCAACTGTAGACTCAACAGAGCTGTTTATGACAGTGTCAGGCTACTTGGTTGAACAAGCCACCTTAGAGGTGTTAATGGAAAACCAGTTAGTGCATCTATTAGACTGCACAGCTGCCTCTTCTGAATGACTTGTATATTTAATCATATGCAGTCATAGTGAACTTATTTTAAAAGTGCACAATGGTATTAAAATGCAGACTTCTTTTAAGACTCAATCAAGTAATTGTGATAAGTATACAGAGGTAAATAAGCCTCAATAAGGGTCAAGAAGGTAACTTAAGGACCCCACACGACTATATTTTTTCCAAGTTGGACTTACAGACCGTTATCACATACAGATTTACTAATTGAAGTGATTGGGATGAACACACAGATTAATTCTCGGCATAGGTGCAATAGATGTAAATATGCATAAATAGCCTAATCTTATTGTATCAAGAGAGCTAGTGATGGCAGTCGTAGCACAGCCAGGCTTGAATGTAGACAAAGGGCAGGCAGCTTTTAAATATTTTTGCAACATAGTTCAAGCAGTCCATTGGGGTCACAGTTGTTGGGAAATATTGCTGGGATTCAGTCATTAATCATATATCAATATGTATTAGTGACAGAACACCACATCTTGCTATATAAAGATGAATGGCCTATGTAATGATTTACTGAAAATTGATATGGCATTAGAGGTTGGTACAGAATATTTACTGCTTGAAATGTACTCAATACTGTAATTGTCACGTATATCAGCCTTGAAGTAGAATATGCTGAGTAATGGTTCATGAATCAACACCACAAAAGGAAACAGGGGAAGTTTATATTTTTCCTCAAAACTGTTAAAGTCAACAATGTACAAAACACTTTGCCTGTGGAGTGTGCAGAATGCACCAGATTAATCAAAATTTCCACACGATGTTAATTAATCTGATGCAGCCTGCACTGCTCTGGAAGTGCGCACCAATGTTCATTCTACAGAATTGTGATGCAGACAGAATTGTGGCTCACGTCAGTAATAAATGTGGCACAAACTCTGACTAAGCACTTACACGCCCCTTTAGGTGCCCATTTTTATTTATCTTGTCAGACACAGTGCGGCCACAACACAAAACTGGCGCAGAATACATGTGCAAGCATATTTGCATATTCCATTCAGTGCAAAGTCAGACAAAAAAACTGGCAAAAACATGTGGGCCAATGTTTCCCATCAGATCCAAATAAATTAAATTTCGTTTCATCACTAAAATGAACTGTGGACCACTTCTGCTCTGTCCACACACTCACACTCTTTTCCCACACTGAGAGCAGTGATGGGAAAACATTTTAACTGTTTTTATATTTGTGTGTGTCCCATTTATTTACTTGATTATGAATTAATCAAAAAAATAATTAATTTGAAGATATTGGCCCAATACTGCATCTCTTTTTTTTCATTGCTTAATTTATGAGGTCCTATACCCAATATTGTTTGAAGGTAATGATACTTCAGACAAAGAAGTACTGTACAGGAAGCCACGGGCAGCCGTCAGAACATGCGAAAGGGGACCAAGGAGCAATGGTCAGTCCATAGCCACGTCATCGACTGCTACGGCCCACTTCCAAGGAACCCAGAAAACAAAGGCCATCCAACATGGTGTCTGTGGTGTGACATTTTTACTCACAGAATACAAAAGGCAGAACACATGTAATCTGTAGGCTGTGCCACCAGTCCATAATGCCTGGTCCAAACCTTAACAATCTGGGCACCTTATGTATAACCAGGCACATGCAGAGTAAACAAGAGCTGCAGTGGCTGAGACAACAAAAAAGCCTGGAAACATTTAAGGCTCCCCCTGCTGCTTCAGTTGGCCCAGCCTGTTCCACCACCTTTCTAGTTACCAGGCCAGTTGTCTCCCCGCTATGGGAGGATGTGAAGCCACCACTACTAGCAGCACCACAAGCACTTGTCCATTCAGTTCTCCATCCCCCAAATTATGGAGAGAAAGTGAAGGTTTGGCCCATTGCTCAGGTCCTGAATAAGACCATTTCCAAATGGTTGGCCTTTGAAATACTCCCATGTAGACTGGTGCAGATTGACAGCTTGAAAGATCTGATGGCGGTGGCAGCAGCCACTACTTTTTCCAGCAGGAAGTCCCTAACCTGCATCAACAGGTTATGGACAAGATGAAATGCGCACTGCACAATGCTATTAGTCTCAAGGTGCACCTTACAACTGACATGTAGACCAGTAAGCATGGGCAGGGACATTACATCTCCTTAACTGCCCACTAGGTTAATGTAGGTGTGTCTGGTCCCAAGGCAGGAGGCACTCTGGCTCGCATTTTGCCGTCACTCACATTTGCCTGACATCACTCCTTGGCTCCAGTTGTCTCCTACTACTACTCCGCTTTCCTGCTACACAGCGCCCGAAGCATCCAAAACTATGGGGAAATGGCAGCAGGCCATGAAAAAACTAAAACTGATAATCTGTCTGGGGGAAAGACCACACACCACCCAGAAGCTGTCGACTGGGTTCAAGGAGCAGACAGATGACTGCTTGCTGCCACTGAACCTCAAGCCCAGCCAGATGGAAACAGACAAAACCTGGTAGCAGCAAAGGTTACTGTCCACCTACTGCCTTATATGTGATGTACCAACTAGGTGGAATTCCACTTTACATATACTGGAAAGGGTGTGTCAGCAGCAGGGAATTGTGGAATTCCAGCTCTAGAATGCCCAGGAGAGTCGAAGTAATGACCAGCAGCACTTCACCACCATCAACACTGCTGCACTGCTTCCAATTTGCCACAATTATGGTCAGCATCAATAAAGCCATCAGCAGCTCTTCAATCCTCATCTTTCACCTGCTAGCAAAAGCTGTTCAGGACATGACGGAGGATAAACAAGGGCAGATGAGGAAGAAGAGGAGAAACGGGTGCCAAGCCAATCCACACAAGGGTGGATTTCCAAACTGGTAGTCAGTTACTGCATTGGCCAGCCAGGTAACAGTTTTGGAGCAGGAGGAGGAGTTGGGTGACCAACCAGATCAGCTACCCGGCGTCATTGGAGCATGGCTGGGTACTAAGGATTGATCCTTCCTGTTCAATTTCTGGGTGGCAAAATTGAACACATGGCCAGAGCTTGCCCTTTATGCTTTGCAGGTGCTGCCCTACCGCAATTGTGCTGTCAAAGTGTATGTTCAGCACTGCAAGTGGTGTCATCACTTCTAAAAGGATCCACCTCTTTACAACTAATGTTATTGGTATTGCCAGTGTCTAAATAAGTCCAGCATTCCCGGAACATCAAATTAAAATGCCTAAAATTCTAAAAAAAAATTTCAATTCCAGATTAATGCAACTTCAAATTCAAATATTTCAAACCCGGATTACTGGAACTGAATTCTGAATTCTCAAATTTTAATCCCATAGTGATGTTTACACAATAAAGATAGCTTTTAACCTCTTACTCAGTTTTATTGCTGTTTTAGCTCCTATCACTGATTCCAGAGTGTGGGCAGGGACTCTCTAAGCAGACATCTAGTGTTGTGGGATGGTGTGTGCTGACAATGTGGTTAGATTATCAGGGTACAGGTCTATTTACACTTTCATTTAGCTTATGAACATTCACAAGTTTCTGATATACGTCACGGGTGCCCCAGCAACACATATCCTTGGCTGCAGGCGCACCTGTGTGCCTTACTGTGCCCCCGAAGCCTGCCTGCATGTTGACTCACCTCTCCTGGCTCCCCATGGTCCGGTGCACTTTCCCATCTTCAAGGGCGCGTGCACCGGCTCAGAAGGATTTAAAGGGCCAACGCACCCATAATTGCCGCTAGCTGGCCCCCTGACAACATAAATTCCTTCCCCTTCCTGTGTCCCCTGCCAGACCTTTGAGCTTCAATGCATAAGAGAAAGCTTTGTTCCATGCCCTTTGCAACTATCCTGATTTATCATTGTGATCTCGATTCTGTTCCTGACTCTGATCCTGTGCTGCTTGTCTCGACCTCCTGCCTGTCCCCAACCACGAGTTTGCCTGACGATTCTGTACTACGCCTTGGCCGCCACCGTGGACAAAGTCGCGCCTGGGGAACGAACCGCTACAAAGCCAACCCACTTTGCAGCAGGATCTGGTGAAAACTGGTTACCACTTACACTGCGGTCCCAGGTTTCGGATTACATCATCGTCCCCGGTGGTCCAGTGGGCCCACTACCCCTATAGAAAAAGACAGATGTGCTACCTATGTAAAAAGACAGATGAGAGATGATGAGATCCATGAGATGCATATTACACGTGATTCTCAGCCATAACATACACAGCCCTGCTACACCTCACCTATAACACATACTGTCAGATCTGTTGTGCCTCCCCTGGATAAAGATCTTATCTGTCTGTAGTTTTACTCTCCACACACACCGGCAGGAAGTCAGTGTGTATCTGTGTGAGCTCATCCTGGAATGCAAAGGTGGGGGCTAGAGGGAGAAAGAAGCTCAGCCCAGTGTCAGACAGAAGAACAAGACCCTGACCCTAAATTCAGAAGATCCAGGGTCGGGTCTAGGGGCAACTAAAATTGTGTACACCAAGACTGATAGAGACAGGTTGGAATTATATCTGTGAAATGCTCTATTTCTGTTATTAACAGGGAATTAGATAACGTGTTATTTTGTTATCCTGAGAACATTTAAGAAACTTGTCTTTGTGGGAATACATCTTTAATGAAACTTCAAATTTAAAAATGTTTTAATATCAGATTAATGGAGTTTCAAATTAAATTTTTTAAATTCTGGTTTAATTGTACTTCAAATTACAATTTTTCAATTCCTGATTAATGGAACTAAAAATTAAAAATTGTTTAAATCCCACATAGTATGTGGGTCTGAACCACATTCAACTGGGTCTGAACACCCAGAGTGCGTTTAACCACAAAAGAGAGTGAAGGGTGTTTGGTTTTTCCTTTTGCTTCTTTTACCATTTGGGGATGACTAATTGGGTATGAACACCCAGAGAGCCTTTAACAACTGTGACATAAATGTTTAAATTATATTTTTTGTTTATTTCTTTTCTATCTCAATGTTATGCTATTGTAATTCCAGCTGTTAGGGTATATTCAGCGAGGACTACACATTGATCTTGACATTTGACATTTAAATTGTGTGTTGTTCTCTAATTTTGATCTCCAGTGTGTTCTGTTCATTCATTGTGCTATCTTACTGATCTCTCCTCTAGTTGAATAATTTTCTATATATGTGTTACAACCAGCCACAATTAGCAACACATCAGAAATTAGATAAAGCAGAAGGAGAGGTACAAATTCCTCTTCCCCTGTAAATAGAGACACTAAGACATTAGCTGACTCTGTGAGTTCAATGAGCCTTGTCTTGTGAAATCTGAATTCAGCAGTTTACAGTTTAGTGTTTGAGTTGAATTTTAAATACACGTTGCCTGGAGCAGTATAATTCTGGAACATATAAAATACTCAGTGACAAGTCGAATATTACAATACATGGCAAAATTCTACATGAAAAGTTTCTCCATTATTGACTTTCACCCACGATTTCTCTCACAATGTATATCCAATGTTCCTCATATGTTGTTAATTGCCTTTCCTGAAACTATAAATGCTATGTTTAGTGCAAGTAAATTACTATTTTCTTTCTTGTCTCCATTTACATTTACTTACATTTCTGCCTTACCCAATTTGAGGTTTAGCAATACAACTTCTATCCTTTAGCATTGGTCTCATGTGCTCAAACATATTTTCCCAGGAATCCATGGGAGATGTATTTAAAAAGGGTACTGAGTCACTTTGTTTGGCATCCAAAAAAAATATGAGAGACATTGAAACACAAGGGGCTGAGCTTTTCATAGATAGACCCCTGAGTGTGAAATTGAGTATTAACAGATGTATTCTTTGCAATTTCTAAATGGGGCATTGATTATCGATCCCAGCAACACCCAAAACTCACCTTCTCCCCTCATGCCATCCTAACACTCACCCTATTCTTGTTCAGTGTTTTTTTAGTTGTGGACACATAAACAAAGGATTTTACATTTTGTAGAGTCTTCTACGGGTCATTGTTGTTACCCTTGGGTTATTGCTTATCTCTTTCAGCAATGCTCATTGTGCTGTTGATACATTGTCATGAACAGCTACTCTTTCATTAGAAGAGTAGCAACAAATCATCATTTTTACTATTAGTAGATAAATTGTCAAACCTTTGCAGTTTTTTCCAGTTTTGTGCATCTCTATACCATGTCTCCTGTATAACAGGTCTGAAATTGAAGTCATGGTGAACACTAACCAATATTTCTTAAAAACAGAATTGTCAGTAACCAGGCTTTGTGTGCGTATATTGTGTGAAACCCACATTTCCTATCACACCTGTATATTCAGAAATTCATTGTCAATTCGGTATTTTGGAGGTCATTAACAAAGTGGAACATGTGAAGGAACTCACAGATCTTGGATCAAATTCTGTATATCTTTAATTCTTCAATATAAAATACTGGGCATCCTTGCATGTGCATAGGAAGTAGTGTCTGACCGACATGTGTTTTGACAGAAAGCCTTTGTCCAGGTCTGTTATCAACAAAGTGATTCACTTACTTTTCCTCCTCGCACTGTAAATAATATAGAAGAGTAGGTAATTTTTAGGTTTCAACACTAATCCAAATAATCTTTATTGCATCTTAATATGTACATATATGAATAATGACAATAGATTTGCATTGTAAGAAGCATAGTGAACCAAGATCAATAGGCCAATTTGAGATAATTACACCAACATGCCCATTTAAAAGAAAATGTCCCTTTGTCTACTAGATAGATATTTACTTTTCACATTCTGGGCTCAGATTGTTAATATGTATTCGTACAGTTTATAGAGTGCCTGGAAATTAGTACAAGACATGAAGCAAATTTGGTATATTAAGCAGAAGTTGTGTGGGTGTTCTCTGTTTTAAGTCCTTCATGGAGTTGAAAACACTTCACTGAAGTGAATACCATGTTACTGTGGGTTTAACAGTCTACTGTCTGCAGTGTACAGAGCAACAAGAACGTCTGATTTTAGTATTTCCGTTATGTAACCCAATGTATTTAATAAGCTGTCACCATTTTTTCTGCTACGAGTTGTTTTGTAAATAGAGTTGTCTCATCCCAGTAACTGATCTTTATGGGTTCTTTTAGGAAAAATATGGATATTATAAAAGACTGCCTATTAAGAACCTAATGCAAGGACTGCTGAGGATCTGTAGTTCCCAAATCTGATGCACTCGCTGCTACGCAGGAAATGACACAACTTTTCCCTCCAATTCAGTAAGGTTGTCATAAAGTATAAATGCTCCAATTATTTGTTGTACTTGTAGAAACCTTGGTATCAACCAAAATAGCTGCTATTTCAGCTCTTAAAGAGGACATGTCACAAGATGTTGTCCACCCTGAGTAACAATACCTGCTGATAAAGGGTTACAAGTCCTCCCCATATCACCTAAAATTAGCTGCCAGTGAGGCCCTGTACCATAATTACAGACGTTTATTGATATGCAAATTAGCTTTTGTGACTCATGTCTGGTCTTTGTGACTCTTCTCTCTTTCAGGCTGGCAGTGAACCACACCCCATTATTGTGACTGACAGCTCTGTGTCTCTTCAAATAACTGCTCTGCCCCCTTGTACTTAGGGACCGTCTGCTAATATTCTACTACATCCATATAAAGCTCTATGTACAGATGGGATATATTGGGGCAGATTTACTTACCCGGTCCCGTCGCGATCCCGCGGTGCCTTGTCCGACGAGGATCCGGGTCCAGCGTGATTCACTAACATCGTGTGCCCGAGTTCCTGCATGTGTCGCTGCTGCCCCGAGGTCCGCCGGAGTTCACCTGCTTCTTCCTGGTGCATGTGAGTGCTTGATCTTGCGACACAAATCCGTTTTTAAATTCCTGTTGCGTGCAAGCCGCCGCCAATGCGCCAAAAGCCAATTGCATGCGCCAAAATCCCTGGGCAATTCGCCGCAAAAACCTGACGAAAGTGCAGCGTTCGGACCCTTAGTAAATGTGCCCCATTGTGTCAATTTTTTACATGGTGCCTTGTGTTACATTCATGGATGAAACAGCAGAATCTGACCCCTAAATTGATATAGAATAAGGGATCTGTAAAGCTACACATATGCAAATAACACATAAGAAGAGCACGAGAAACATATGTCGAGCAGCCAAAAATGATAATATCAATATTTATTAAAGTACAACAAGTAAAACAAGAAACTCAATTGGACAGACAATATAAAAACATTTAAAACACGAAAGTGCAGATCAACTGCCTTCGTGATTGAACATAGCAGGTGATGCCATACAATAGTGTCAAACAACCTGCAACAGGGCCCCCAGAACACACCAAAAAGATTAACCAAATGAATATCACAAACTGCACTCTAGCTGCAACAAGAATTACCATATAAACTACACAATGTAGGGGTCTAGGCAAAAGAGGACCAGATGTTGGTCAACTCCATATGGCGCCACCAGGGCAAGAAAGGAAAGTGAGCAGCCCTCACGGTATAATGTATAATGCACGGAGTGGGTATCACTCCAAATGGGTAAATGCAGCAAAAACGACCCAAATGGCTGTAGGCAAAGCTAGAGGAAAATTGTTACCAAATGTGTAGAGGTGGTCCAAGGGAGCCCAGGCTTCGCGGCGATACGCGTGGGGCATCGCCTTGGACCACCTCTAGACGTTTGGTAACAATTTTCCTCTAGCTTTGCCTACAGCCATTTGGGTCGTTTTTGCTGCATTTACCCATTTGGAGAGATACCCACTCCGTGCATTATACATTATACCGTCAGGGCTGCTCACTTTCCTTTCTTGCCCTGGTGGCGCCATATGGAGTTGACCAACATCTGGTCCTCTTTTGCCTAGACCCCTACATTGTGTAGTTTATATGGTAATTCTTGTTGTAGCTAGAGTGCAGTTTGTGATATTCATTTGGTTAATCTTTTTGGTGTGTTCTGGGGGGCCCTGTTGCAGGTTGTTTGACACTATTGTGTGGCATCACCTGCTATGTTCAATCACGAAGGCAGTTGATCTGCACTTTCGTGTTTTAAATGTTTTTATATTGTCTGTCCAATTGAGTTTCCTGTTTTACATTTGTACTTTAATAAATATTGATATTATCATTTGTGTTACATTCATGACATGTGACCTATGGAGAGGGATCCAATCCAATCCAATCTTGTGAACATGGATATAGGAGCTGTTGAAAGCAATCAGTGCCTCGGCAAGTTCCTATTGTGGCCCCTCACCTTCCCTGTTATATTGTGGCCCCTCTTCTCCCCATGATATTATGAAATCTCTTCATATTGTGGCCACCCTTATCTCCCCCTCATATTGTGGACCCTCTCATCTCTACCTCATATTGTGCCCTCTCATTTCCTCCTCATATTGTGGCCTCCTCTCATCTCCCCCTTATATTGTGGCCTCCTCTTATCCCCTCCTCATATTGTGTCCTCTTATCTCTTCCTCATATTGTGGCCCCTCTCATCTCCACCTTACATTGTGGCTTCTCTAACCTCCCCCTCATATTGTGTCCTATCATTTCCTCCTCTCATTTTGTCATATTGTGGCCTCCTCTCACCTTCCCCTCATACTGTGGACCCTCTCATCTCCCCCTCATAGTGTGTCCTCTCATTTCCTCCTCATATTGTAGACCCTCTCATCTACCCCTTATATTGTGTCCTCTCATCTCCTCCTCTCATTTTGTCCTCATATTGTAGCCAGCCTCATCTCCCCTCATATTGTGGTCCCTCACCCCCCCCCCCCCCCCTCATGTTATGGCCTCCTCTCACCTTTCCCTCATATTATATCCTCTCATTTCCTCCTCATATTGTGGACCCTCTCATCTCTCCCTCATATTGTGTCCTCTCATTTCATCCTCATATTGTGGCCACCCTAATCTCCCCCTTATATTGTGGACCCTCACATCTCTACCTTATATTGTGACCTCTCATCTCCTTCTCATATTGTGAAACCTCTCATCTCTCCCTTGTATTGTGACCTCTTATCTCTCCCTCATACTGTGACCTCTCATCTCCTCTTCATATTGTGGTCCCTTTCATCTCCACCTCATATTGTGGCCTCCCCTCATCTCCTCTTCATATTGTGGCCTCTCTCATATCCCCCTCACACACACTTAGCAATAGCCCCGCCACACTTTATAATAGCCCCCACATTCTTAGTAAAAGTCTGTCCCCAACACTCTTGGCAATAGCCCTCCCACACTTTGTAAAAGCCTCATTTTGTCCTCATATTGTGGCCACCCTCATCTCCCCCTCATCTTGTGGCCTCCTATCACCTTCCCTTCATATTGTGGACCCTCTCATCTCTCCCTCATATTGTGGCTTCTCTAATCTCCCCCTCATAGTGCGTGCTCTTATTTCCTCCTCATGTTGTGGACACTCTCATCTCCCCCTTATATTGTGTCCTCTCATCTCCTCCGCTCATTTTGTCCTCATATTGTAGCCAGCCTCATCTCCCCCTCATAGTGTGATCCATCACCTCCCCCCTCATATTGTGGCCTCCTCTCACCTGCCCCTCATATTGTGTCCTCTTATTTCATCCTCATATTGTGGTCACCCTTATCTCCCCCTCATATTGTGGACCCTCACATCTCTCCCTGATGTTGTGACCTCTCATCCCCCCCTTATATTGTGGCTTCTCTAATCTTCCCCTCATATTGTATCCTCTCATCTCCTTCCGATATTGTGGAACCTCTCATCTCTCCCTCGTATTGTGACCTCCCATCTCCTCTTCATATTGTAGAAAGTCAGATCCCCCTCAAATTGTGGCTTCTCTCCTCTCCTCTTCATATTGTGTCCTCTCATTGCCTCCTCATATTGTGGCTTTCTCTCGTCTTCCCCTCATATTGTGACCTCCTCTCATATCTTCATATTGTGTCCTCTCATTTCATCCTCATATTGTGGTCACCCTTATCTCCCCCTCATATTGTAGACCCTCACATCTCTCCCTGATATTGTGACCTCTCATCTACCCATTATATTGTGGCTTCTCTAATCTTCCCCTCATATTGTATCCTCTCATCTCCTTCTGATATTGTGGAACCTCTCATCTCTCCCTCGTATTGTGACTAGAGATGAGCGAGCACTAAAATGCTCGGGTGCCCGTTATTCGAGACAAACTTTTCCCGATGCTCGAATAACGAGCCCCATTGAAGTCAATGGGAGACTCGAGCATTTTTCCAGGGGACCAAGGCTCTGCACAGGGAAGCTTGGCCAAACACCTGGTAACCTCAGAAAAGGATGGAAACACCACGGAAATGGACAGGAAACAGCAGGAGCAGCATGCATGGATGCCTCTGAGGCTGCTTAATCGTACCATTATGCCAAAATTATGGGCAACAGCATGGCCATGACAGAGTGACCGAATGAGGCTAGATAGCATCTAAAACATCCAATAATTGACCTTGACACTATAGGGGACGGCAGAGGCAGCGGCAGCAGCGGCAGGCTAGAGAGTGTCATGGCGACATACCCTAAATGGACTCAGGCTTCACCAAAGGAGGTGAGCAAGAAGCGCTGAAATGATTTCCTATGTGAACAAAAGGTTGACGGTATATTTAGTCGATAACACAGCATGGTGGCGACATATTGACCAAGTTCCATAACGTATCTGGTGAAACACCCGAAAAATGAGCCTGACACGGCTCGTTTGATAAGGGGACGACATGTGGAGGCAGCCATGGAGACGACTTCCATGATTAAGAGCGACAGTATGGGGCATTCATATTGCACTGCTATGATTGCAACTTCAGGTCTCCAGCATGGCGGCGACAGATGGGCCGAGTTCCACTATGTATCTGGTGAAACACCTGAAAATTCTGCCTGACACAGCTCGTTTGATAAGGGGATGATATGCTGCATATCCTCTCATGCTCCAGCGTCTGGGGTATAGAGAGTTGAAAGTTGCGCATGGAGACATTGGTGGACACTGTGGAGGATCGTGGAGGCAAAATGGACAGGAAACAGCAGGGGCAACATGCATGCCTAATCTTGGGATGGAGCTGGCGGTCCGCTACCAGGCGAGCTTTCGCCTGTCCAAGCCCCTGTCTCTCGGATCCTCCCCACCCAAAATGGGCCTGGGGGCCAGAAATGTTTACTTTGAAAAAATGTAAATTTTCAAAGCAGGCGGGGTCGTTTGAATATTTCACCTAGGAATAATGGAATAGCATAGTGGTTCTATTTTTAATTGTTTTTTCGGAAATGGTTCCAAGATTAAGAGCGACAGTATGGGGCATCCATATTGCGCTGCTATGATTGCAACTTCAGGTCTCCAGCATGGCGGCGACAGATGGGCCGAGTTCCACTATGTATCTGGTGAAACACCTGAAAATTCTGCCTGACACAGCTCGTTTGATAAGGGGAGAATGTATGGAGGCAGTGAAGTAGTAGTAGATTAAAGGTGCTGCAGTTAAAACTATGTTAGTTGGATCTTGGGATGGAGCTGGCGCTCCGCTGCCAGGCGAGCTTTCACCTGTCCTCGGCTCCTCTCCAAACAGCACTTCTAAGAACGTTTTGTATAAGATCAAGTGTAGTAGTGTTCTTATAAGTTTGGGTTATGGCGGGTGAGGGGAATGTAAACAGATGCGCAAGAAGCGCTGAAGTAATATCGGTAAATGATAAAAGTTTGCCAGTATATTTTGTGGATAACACAGCAGGTTGGCGACAAAGTTAACAAGTTTGATGTGGAAGCCATGAAAACAACCCAAAATTCTGCCTGACACAGCTCGTTTGATAAGGGGACGATGTATGGAGGCAGCTATATGGACAACGTGTGGAGGTAGCTAAAAAGACGACGTGTGGAGGCTGCTATGGAGACAATTTAATTTGGATAGTGCCTGTATGTGGCAGTCCAAAAAAGTTTTCAAATCAGAGGAGCAGGTAGGTGGTCCTCCAGAAAAATTAAATAGATTGAGTGCCTGTATGTTGCAGTCCAAAAAAGTTTTCAAAACAGAGGAGCAGGTAGGTGGTCCTCCAGAAAAATGAAATAGATTGAGTGCCTGTATGTGGCAGTCCAAAAAAGTTTTCAAACCAGAGGAGCAGGTAGGTGGTCCTCCAGAAAAGTTAAGTAGATTGAGTGCCTGTATGTGGCACTCCCAAAAATTGTTTAAAACAGAGGACCGGGTAGGTGGCCCTCCAGAAAAATTAAATACATAGAGTACTATAGCTAGAGCCAGTTGGGCCTGGCAAAAAATAGCCAGTTTCCTCTGCTTTAGTGTACAAAGAGGAGGAGAAGGAAGAAAATGAGGAGGAGGAGTGCATAAATTATTCAGGTTGAGCTTCCTTCACCTGGTGGAGAATAAAAATCCTGAGAAATCCAGGCTTTATTCACCTTGATAAGCGTCAGCCTGTCAGCGCTGTCAGTCGACAGGCATGTACACTTATCGGTGATGATGCCACCAGCTGCACTGAAAACCCGCTCGGACAACACACTAGCGGCAGGGCAGGCAAGAACCTCCAAGGCGTACAGCGCCAGTTCGTGCCACATGTCCAGCTTTGAAACCCAGTAGTTGTAGGGAGCTGTGTGATCATTTAGGACGATGGTATGGTCAGCTATGTACTCCCTCACCATCTTTCTGTAAAGATCAGCCCTACTCTGCCGAGACTGGGGACAGGTGACAGTGTCTTGCTGGGGTGACATAAAACTGGCAAAGGCCTTGTAAAGCGTACCCCTGCCAGTGCTGGACAAGCTGCCTGCTCGCCTACTCTCCCTCGCTACTTGTCCCGCAGAAGTACGCCCTCCGCCGCTAGCGCTGTCAGAAGGGAAATACTGTTTCAGCTTGTGCACCAGGGCCTGCTGGTATTCATGCATTCTCACACTCTTTTCCTCTCCAGGGATGAAAGTGGAAAGATTTTGCTTGTACCGTGGGTCCAGGAGAGTGAATACCCAGTAATCGGTGCTGGAATAAATTCTTTGAACGCGAGGGTCACGGGATAGGCAGCCTAGCATGAAATCTGCCATATGCGCCAGAGTACCAACGCGCAAGAATTCACTCCCCTCACTGGCCTGACTCTACATTTCCTCCTCCTCCAACTCCTCTTCTTCTGCCCATACACACTGAACAGTGAAGGACTGAACAATGGTCCCCTCTTCTGTCTCGCCAACATTCTCCTCCTCTTCCTCCTCATCCTTCACCTCCTCCGATTTGCGCTGAGAAACAGACCTGAGGGTGCTTTGGCTATCAACAAGGGAATCTTCTTCCCCCGTCTCTTGTGACGAGCGCAAAGCTTCCGACTTCATGCTGAGCAGAGAGTTTTTCAACAGGCAAAGCAGCGGGATGGTGAGGCTGATGATGGCGGCATCGCCACTGACCATCTGTGTTGACTCCTCAAAGTTACTCAGCACCTGACAGATATGAGACATCCACGTCCACTCCTCATTGTAGACTTGAGGAAGCTGACTGACCTGACTACCAGTTCTAGTGGAAGTTGACAGCTGGCAGTCTACAATCGCTCTGCGCTGCTGGTAAACTCTGGATAACATGGTTAATGTTGAATTCCACCTCGTGGGCACATCGCACAACAGTCGGTGAGCGGGCAGTTGGAGGCGGCGCTGCGCTGCCCTGAGAATGGCAGCATCTGTGCTGGACTTCCTGAAATGCGCACAGATGCGGCGCACCTTCGTGAGCAAATCAGACAGATTGGGGTATGTCTTGAGGAACCGCTGAACTATGAGATTTAACACATGGGCCAGGCATGGCACATGTGTCAGTCTGCCGAGTTGCAGAGCCGCCACCAGGTTACGGCCGTTGTCATACACAACCATGCCTGGCTTCAGGTTCAGCGGTGCCAGCCACAGATCAGTCTGCGCCGTGATGCCCTGTAATAGCTCTTGGGCGGTGTGCCTTTTATCGCCTAGGCTCAGCAGTTTGAGCACCGCCTGCTGTTGCTTAGCGACGGCACTGCTGCTGTGCCTAGAGCTACCGACTGATGGCGCCGTGCCCACGGATGGTAATTCGGAGGAGGAGGTGGAGGAGGGGTGGGAGGAGGAGGAGGCATAGTAGGCCTGAGAGACCTGGACCGAGGTAGGCCCCGCAATCCTCAGCATCGGCAGTATATGACCAGCCCCAGGGTCAGACTCGGTCCCAGCCTCCACCAAGTTAACCCAATGTGCCGTCACCGACATATAGTGGCCCTGCCCGGCAGCACTCGTCAATGTGTCCGTGGTCAGGTGGACCTTGTCAGAAACGGCGTTGGTCAGGGCACGGATGATGTTGTCTGACATGTGTTTGTGCAGGGCTGGGACGGCACATCGGGAAAAGTAGTGGCGGCTGGGGACCGAATACCGAGGGGCGGCCGCCGCCATGAGGTTTCGAAAGGTCCCGTTGTCTACCAGCCTATAGGGCAGCATCTCCAGGCTAAGCAGTTTGGAGATGTGGACGTTGAGGGCTTGGGCGTGTGGGTGGGTGGGTTGCACTGTACTTCCTTTTGCGCTCCAGCGTCTGGGGTATGGAGAGCTGAACGCTGGTGGATGCTGTGGAGGATCGTGGAGGCAAAGATGGGGTTTTCGCACGGGAGGTGTTTGGGCCGGGCTTGGTGCCATTGAGTGGGGTGTTTAGCATTCATATGCCTGCGCATACTGGTGGTAGTTAAGCTAGTAGTGGTGGAACCCCTGCTGATCCTGGTTTGGCACAGGTTGCACACCACAGTCCGTCGGTCATCCGGTGTTTCTTTAAAGAACCTCCAGACTTCTGAAAATCTAGCCCTCGCCGCGGGAGACCTCGCCACGGGAGCTTGACTACGTGAAACATTTGGCGCTGATGCACCAGCTCTGGCCTTGCCTCTCCGTCTGGCCCCACCACTGCCTCTTCCAACCTGTTCTGGTATAGGACTCGCCTCTGTCTCAGAAGCACTGTGTTCACCCGGCCTATCAACCCAGCTTGGGTCTGTCACCTCATCATCCTCCGATCCCTCAGTCTGCTCCCCCCTCGGACTTCCTGCCCTGACAACAACTTCACCACTGTCTGACAACCGTGTCTCCTCATCGTCCGACACCTCTTTACACACTTCTTCCACTACGTCAATAATGTCATCATCACCCACAGACTGCGACCAGTGAAAAACCTGGGCATCGGAAAATAGTTCAGCAGCAACCTGACGAGTGGTTTGTGACTGTGGGAAGGGTCCAGAAAACAGTTCCTCAGAGTATGCCCGTTCAAATGCCAAATTTTCCTGGGAGGGGGCAGACTGGGGGGAAGGAGGCTGAGGTGGAGGAGCTAGTGGAGTGCTGATTTCTGTGACATGGGTGGACTGCGGGGAAGACTGACTGGTGGACAAATGGCTAGAAGCATTGTCCGCAATCCACGACATCACCTGTTCGCACTGTTCTGGCCTCAACAGTGCTCTACCACTAGTCCCAGTAACTTGAGACATGGACCTAGGGAGTGTAGCTCTGCGGCGTTCCCCTGCTCCCTCATCAGCAGGTGGTGTCTCACCCCGCCCAGGACCACGGCCTCTGACCCCTGCAGTAGTTGGACGCCCACGTCTACCCCTAGCCCTCGGGTTAAACATTTTCAAAATTAAAGTGTGAACTGTAAATTTTTTTTGTTTTTTTGTGTTTTTTTTAAACAAAACTATGCTATCCTATTGCTATGGCTAGTTTCTAACCTACACTGACAGCACACAACTGGATTTTGTGCTGTGCCTGATGACTTTGAGTTATAACAAAAAATAAACGTAAAAAAAAATAAATCAGCAGACTGTGCCTAATTCAAATCAAACCCCTAATAAATTGTCCCACTTAGGTGTTTGAGATGCATTTGTGTGTCACTAAGAGCTAAACACAACGGTCGCAAGTCTCCCTGCAAATTCCTCACAAAATGGTACTAGCTGCACTACTAGTGCCAGCAAGCCCAGCCACAAGCAAACAAAAAAAAGTAAAATATAACGCTATTGTAGGCCTAAGTAAGTTGTTGGGGTTCTCCTATGGCTATTTTCTAGCCTACACTGAAAGCACACTGCTATGCCAGATGACTTTGAGTTATAAAAAAAAAAAACGTAAAAAAAAATAAATCAGCAGACTGTGCCTAATTCAAATCAAACCCCTAATAAATTGTCCCACTTAGGTGTTTGAGATGGATATGTGTGTCACTAAGAGCTAAACACAACGGTCCCAAGTTTCCCTGCAAATTCCTCACAATATGGTACTAGCTGCACTACTAGTGCCAGAAATCCCAGCCACAAGCAAATAAAAAAAATATATATATAACGTTATTGTAGCCCTAAGAAGGGCTGTTGGGTTCTTGTAGAATCACTCCTGCCTAACACTATTCTAATACAACACCCTAACGCTTTCCCTGACCAGCAGCAGCTCTCTCCCTAACGGCATCCAGACAGAGAATGATCCGAGCAGCGCGGGCTGCGGTCTATTCCAGGGTCACCTGATCAGGCCAGCCAACCACTGCTATCGACGTGTAAGGGTACCACGTCATGCTAGGTGGAGTGCAGAGTCTCCTGGCTTGTGATTGGCTTTGTTTCTGGCCGCCGGCGGGAGATGCAATTTTCTCGAGCTGGCGAAATACTTGTCCGAGCAACAAGCAGTTTCGAGTACGCTAAAGCTCGGACGAGTGTGTTCGCTCATCTCTAATTGTGACCTCTCATCTCCTCTTCATATTGTGGAATGTAATAGTCCCCACATTTTTAGTAATAGCTCCTCCCCAACACACTTGGCAATAGCATCCCCACACTTTGTAATAGCCCCCACACAGTAATAGCCCCCCCAAACTTAGTTATAGCCCCCACATACTTTTTTTAATAATCATATTGATATTTATTGATTTTACAAGAGTTGAAATCCCAACGGCCACTGGGGGGTGGAGTTGGAGTTTCCAGGGGGCGCAGTCAGCACACAGCAGGGGTGGAGATAAAAGGCACCCAGTATTTTCACTAGCACAAAGTTGGGCCAGTCTGACCCTGTAAAGTAGAATTTTGGAATTTATTCTTACCATAGGTATATAATGTAAGTTCAACATGCTGATTTTGACAAGGTAAAGATCTATGAATCAAAATTAACCCTTTATTGTTGACACAATTTTTTGTTTGCATGTTTTGTTTTTTTACTCCCTGCATTCTAAAAGCCATAATTTCATTTGTTAAATGAAATGCAATAATTTAATTAAATGCAATTTACTAAAAAGGCACATGTGCTCTTTCCTTATAGGAATTTAGGGGTTTTATTGTGTAAACCGTTTTCTCCTTCCTTTTTCAAGGATATACCAAATTTAAATTGTTATTATATGTTTTAATACCTTATTAAATAATACAAATATACATCTTTAATATATATATATATATATATATATATATATATATATATATATCTATTGTGGGAGATTTGGCCCAGTAGCAGGGCCGGATTAAGGTTGGTGGGGGCCCCTGGGCGCAAAATCTGGTGGAGGCCCCCACTCAGTGCAGCGTGCATACACGTCCTCCTGCTCACTATCCACTATCCCCGCAGTAACACTGCTACATACAGCCGCCTCGTCCCCAGTAACACAGCTACATACAGCCGCCTCGCCCCCAGTAACACAGCTACATACAGCCGCCTTGCCCCCAGTAACACAGCTACATACAGCCGCCTTGCCCCCAGTAACACAGCTACATACAGCCGCCTCGTCCCCAGTAACACAGCTACATACAGCCGCCTTGCCCCCAGTAACACAGCTACATACAGCCGCCTCACCCCCAGTAACACAGCTACATACAGCCACCTCACCCCCAGTAACACAGCTACATACAGCCGCCTTGCTCCCAGTAACACAGCTACATACAGCCGCCTCACTCCCAGTAACACAGCTACATACAGCCGCCTTTCCCCCAGTAACACAGCTACATACAGCCGCCTCACCCCCAGTAACACAGCTACATACAGCCGCCTCACCCCCAGTAACACAGCTACATACAGCCGATTGGCCCCCAGTAACACAGCTACATACAGCCTCCTCAACCCCAGTAAACAAGCTACATACAGCCGCCTCACCCCCAGTAAACAAGCTACATACAGCCACCTCACCCCCAGTAACACAGCTACATACAGCCGCCTTGCCCCCAGTAACAAAGCTACATACAGCCACCTCACCCCCAGTAACACAGCTACATACAGCCGATTGGCCCCCAGTGACACATCTACATACAGCCGCCTCACCCCCAGTAACACAGCTATACACAGCCGCCTCATCCCCAGTAACACAGCTACATACAGCTGCCTCACCCCCAGTAACACAGCTACATACAGCCACCTCACCCCCAGTAACACAGCTACATACAGCCGCCTCACCCCCAGTAACACAGCTACATACAGCCGCCTTGCCCCCAGTAACAAAGCTACATACAGCCACCTCACCCCCAGTAACACAGCTACATACAGCCGATTGGCCCCCAGTAACACAGCTACACACAGCCGCCTCACCCCCAGTAACACAGCTATACACAGCCGCCTCATCCCCAGTAACACAGCTACATACAGCCGCCTTGCCCCCAGTAACAAAGCTACATACAGCCACCTCACCCCCAGTAACACAGCTACATACAGCCGATTGGCCCCCAGTAACACAGCTACACACAGCCGCCTCACCCCCAGTAACACAGCTATACACAGCCGCCTCATCCCCAGTAACACAGCTACATATAGCCGCCTCACCCCCAGTAACACAGCTACATACAGCCACCTCACCCCCAGTAACACAGCTACATACAGCCGCCTCACCCCCAGTAACACAGCTACATACAGCCGCCTCACCCCCAGTAACACAGCTACATACAGCCGCCTCACCCCCAGTAACACATCTTATCTACCTTCACCCCTACCAGACATCCAGTCCCGCAGTTTATACAATTACACACATTTATACACTGATATATCCACACCTTTATATACACACATAAAGTTCTACACTGGTATGCTTGCACCCATATATATACAAGTATACACACACATTTATGTACCCATATACATTTATGCACTAATATACAGAGTATACACAAACTCATAAAGTATATACACACATACAGTATATATACATCACACATACGGCATACACATTATATACAATATATATATATACACACATACAGTATACACTGACCATATATGCATATACATGCAGTATAAAAACACCATATACACACATGCTGCTTATACATACAGAATATACACACATACAGCAAATACAGACACATTCAGTATATACAGCATTTTCACACACATACGGGAAATACACACACACACATTCAGTATACAGAGCATATACATACATACCATATACACAGCATATAAACATAAACATACATCATATATACATATCTATATATATGTGCATATATTTAAATGTGCACATATATATGCTTGTACAAATATATGCGTGTATAAATACAGTATATTCATCTATACACAGTATTTACATATATACACAGTAGATGCATATATACACATATACACAGTATATACAAATATACACTTTATATACACAGTAGAATCATATATACACAGTATATAAATATATAGACAGTAGATGCATATATACACATATAGACAGTAGATGCATATATACACAGTATATACACATATAGACAGTAGATGCATATATACACAGTATATAAATATATAGACAGTAGATGCATATATACACATATACACAGTATATACATATATACACACAATATACACTCACCGGCCACTTTATTAGGTACACCATGCTAGTAACGGGTTGGACCCCCTTTTGCCTTCAGAACTGCCTCAATTCTTCGTGGCATACATTCAACAAGGTGCTGGAAGCATTCCTCAGAGATTTTGGTCCATATTGACATGATGGCATCACACAGTTGCCGCAGATTTTTCGGCTGCACATCCATGATGCGAATCTCTCGTTCCACCACATCCCAAAGATGCTCTATTGGATTGAGGTCTGGTGACTGTGGAGGCCATTTGAGTACAGTGAACTCATTGTCATGTTCAAGAAACCAGTCTGAGATGATTCCAGCTTTATGACATGGCGCATTATCCTGCTGAAAGTAGCCATCAGATGTTGGGTACATTGTGGTCATAAAGGGATGGACATGGTCAGCAACAATACTCAGGTAGGCTGTGGCATTGCAACGATGCTCAATTGGTACCAAGGGGCCCAAAGAGTGCCAAGAAAATATTCCCCACACCATGACACCACCACCAGCCTGAACCGTTGATACAAGGCAGGATGGATCCATGCTTTCATGTTGTTGACGCCAAATTCTGACCCTACCATCCAAATGTCGCAGCAGAAATCAAGACTCATCAGACCAGGCAATGTTTTTCCAATCTTCTACTGTCCAATGAGCTTGTGCAAATTGTAGCCTCAGTTTCCTGTTCTTAGCTGAAAGGAGTGGCACCCAGTGTGGTCTTCTGCTGCTGTAGCCCATCTGCCTCAAAGTTCGACGTACTGTGCGTTCAGAGATGCTCTTCTGCCTACCTTGGTTGTAACGGGTGGCGATTTGAGTCACTGTTGCCTTTCTATCAGCTCAAACCAGTCTGCCCATTCTCCTCTGACCTCTGGCATCAACAAGGCATTTCCGCCCACAGAACTGCCGCTCACTGGATGTTTTTGCTTTTTTGTACCATTCTCTGTAAACCCTAGAGATGGTTGTGCGTGAAAATCCTAGTAGATCAGCAGTTTCTGAAATACTCAGACCAGCCCTTCTGGCACCAACAACCATGCCACGTTCAAAGGCACTCAAATCACCTTTCTTCCCCATACTGATGCTCGGTTTGAACTGCAGGAGATTGTCTTGACCATGTCTACATGCCTAAATGCACTGAGTTGCCGCCATGTGATTGGCTGATTAGAAATTAAGTGTTAACGAGCAGTTGGACAGGTGTACCTAATAAAGTGTCCGGTGAGTGTACATCATATATACACACAGATAAATAAATATGTAATGTATACTTACCATTTTAGGGTGTTCGGCTGTCCCGTGAGGGCAGTGTTTGGGCGGGGGGGGGGGTTTGAGGACGGCTGCTTGTTCCAGCGGACGGACGGGGGTAGGGCTGGCATCAGGGGCCTTGCGGGGGAAACGGAGGACGACTTCTTGCTCCGGCAGCGGGGGGGGAGGGCGGCGAGCGGGGGGGTTCGCGTGGAGCGGAGGTCGGCTCGATGTTCCAGCGGGGGGGGGGGAGCCTTCTGAGCGGAGGAGGGCTGGCTGTTCCGGCGGGGGGGGGGGGCGTGGAGCAGAGGACGGCTCAATGTTCCAGCGGGGGGGGGGGCCTTCTGAGCGGAGGATGGCTGGATGTTCCGGCGGGGGGGCGCGTGGAGCGGAGGACGGCTCATCGGGAGTACTAGCGGGGTTGCTTGTTCGGCCGGGGCGGTGTTCGGGCAGGTGCTTTTTCCAGCGTGGGGAGGAGTTGCGGGTGGCGCCGGGAGTATGAGTGCTATTGCTTGTGTGGCCGGGGGGAAGGATGGGGGGGTCCGTGTTCGGACGTGTGCGTTTTCCGGCGGCGGAGGCTAGGAGTTGCGGAGGGCGGGTGCTGTTTCGCGCAGGGGCAGCATGAGTACTAGCGGGGCTGCATAGTGGTCCGGCCATGCGGGCGTGGAGGCGGTCAACTGTGCCGGGGGTGTGTGGCTCGGCCTTGCAGGGGAATAGCCGGGGGCTGTCGACCATGCAAGCAGATGTGTGGGTGGGGAGGCGGTGACCTGTGCTGGGGAGGCGGTGACCTGTGCTGGGGGGGCGGGCAGGTGGTAGTCTCTTGTTCCGCGGCCGGGCTTCAGAGAGATTTTGCTCAGGAAGTGAGGCACGGGGGTGCTATCTGGTGGGGGCCCCCTGGGGGGGCAAGATGGTGGGGGCCCCGGGGCTCGAGCCCCGGGGCCTATGATCCGGCCCTGCCCAGTAGAGACCGTGGTAGGGGAGATTTGTGATGCAGTTCAAGACAGTGACACCAAGGTACAGTCCAAAATAGGTCTCGTCTGCGTTTATTTCAACAGCAGGAACAAAATAAAATGGCTTTCACATTCAGGCACCAAAACATAAACAAAATCCGCAAAGCGGGTTGGACTTTCTGCGGCAAGGTACCACCAGGTCGTTTCACAGGTGCGACTGCCCGCGGTGGCAGCCAAAGTCGAGGTACCTTAGGAAGAGACAGTCTCGTGGTCAGGTCCAGGCACTAGGTCAGGGCAGGCGGCAGAGATGCAACGTCAAGGTCCAATCCGGGGTCAGCAACGGGAGGTCCAGAAAGATGGGAACGAGAACTCACGGGAGACAGTAACACAGAAACACAGAGGGACTCTGGTAACACAGGAACATGGAAGGACTCTGGTAACACAGGAACACGGCAACACAGGACTCAGGAACAGGAACACACTGAAACGCAGGAATTGTTGCAAGGAAGCTTTCTCAATGGTGTAAGCACAAAGATCCATCAGGGTTTGCAGGAAGAGGTAGGCGGAGGACCCCTAGGGGGATAGAGGGAACGGAGGAGAACAGGTTTTCCTTCTCCTTTAGATACTCCCCCTGTGAGAGGGTCATACGATCAGCCATTCAAAGGAATTGGCATATCCTCAGTCAGGATCCGGATTTAACCAGTATTTCAGGTGCTAGACCGTTAGTCGCTTTCAGGAGAAGCACCACTATTAGAGGCAGATTGGTCCATAGTAAACTTCCACCAATGGGAGGGACATGGTTATCTAGGGATTCACCCACTGGCAACCACAGATGCGGTCACTGCAACTACTGCAACCTAAACGGCCAACTAAAGGTGGCAGAGTTTGGAGGGGTGAGACAGGTAGTGAAGTCGCTGATAACTTGTCGGTCGGACTTCGTGGTGTATGTGGTCTACTGCCCCTGTGGTCGTTTCTACATTGGGAAAACCATTAGGAAATTATTTATCCGATTTAGGGAGCATCGAAGATCCATTACTAAAGGTAATGGGAGCCCCCGTCTGATTGAACACGTACAAGTACACGGGGGCAACCCAGATGTTCTCAAGTTCTCTGGCATTGAGAGGATTGAAAAACTCCTCCTTCAGCGTGAGAGCAGGCTCATTAGTAAATTTGGGGCCCTGAACTAATGTTGCGGTCTCATTCTCACAGGTGTTGTAATGCATTGCTTGTTACTAGGTATGCCCACGCCCACTAGGTGTGGCCATCGGCTTGAGAAAGCGTCACAGTGCGTGAAACGGCCCCGTTGCCGGAACCTGTCTGTTTACCCCCCTGCACGCTTCCCCACCAATAAAGGACGCTTTTCATGCTTTTGGAACCGGTGAGTGCCGTAATCTCTTTCTATGTTTATGTATGGATATCTTCTTATATACATTGATTGAGCACCGCTGGAAAGTCCTGCTGTGATCACCCCTGCCCCTGGAGAGTCGGGCCACGCGTTGGGCTGTTGGCGGTATCGTTGGGGCTGTGCCCGCCAGAGACATTTTTATCCATTTAAAAAAGGAAGAGGTAGGCTTAAGTAGAATTTTAAAAAATGGGCAGCACCAATTAGTGGCGCGCTGGCCCTTTAAATCTCTTGAAGCCGGCATCAGCAAAGGGACAGAAGCACTAATAAGCCCGCGACCTGCGATATGGGTCGCTGGATCACCCGTGACAGTACCCCCCCCTTTGGCCTTCCCCTCTTCTTGGGCTGAAGAAACCTTTGCAGGAGGTTACGGTCCAGGGCATTCTCCTCAGGCTCCCAAGATCTCTCCTCGAAACTGAACCCCTTCCAGTCAACAAGAAAGAACCGCTTCCCTTTCACGGTCTTCATATCCAGCACCTCTTTTATCTCGTTGGAGGAGGAAGTTGCCGAGAGAAGCAGTTCATGGTGACAGGTTTCAGAGTGGAGACATGGAAGGAGTTCGGGATGTGCATAGTGGGAGGAAGATGGAGCCACTAGATTAATGCGCTGTAGTACCTCGAATGGTCCCAGGAAACGTGGACCCAGTTTTTAACTGGGGATATTCAACCGAACATACCTGGAGAACTGCCACACTTTATCCCCTGGAGAGAAGATGAGAGGAGACCTGCGTTTCTTATCTGCCTAGGTTTTGGTGCAGGTGGACGCCCGAACCAGGGACTGACGAGTCTGTAACCAGATAGTTTTAAGGTCTGCTACCAACTCTTCCACAGCTGGAACATCAGCATACACAAAGAGAGCTAGGGGTGGACATGGATGTCTTCCATACACAACAAAGAAAGGAGAAGCACCAGAAGACCACGAGTCCAAAGTGGACCAGTCGTCCTGGCGGGCAGAGACAAAATGACGCTGGTAACAGCCCAGAGTCTGGTTAACTCTCTCAACCTGTCCATTAGACTGCGGATGGTATGCAGAAGAGAAGTCCAAACTTTCCTCAAGAGAGCAAGTCGCATGTAGGTCTTGCCAGGAGGTAGATGTCGAAGAATCACAGGTGCAGCCAGTACCAGTCGCTCAGGTGGGATGGCATGCTGAGGAACCGGTTCCTCCCCAATGACATCGGAGGCACGAGAGAGGGCGTCAGCCTTGATGTTCCTCTCAGCCGGGTGGAAATGTATAAGGATATAAATGATAAGAAACTAAAAACAGAGAGTTTGGGTCCCCTTAGAAATAACATTGGGGTCATGGTGGAAGGAGATGAGGAAAGGGCCAATCTACTGAATGTCGCCTTCTCAACTGTCCAGGAAAATCCCCTGGTGGAAGACACAATGAGGAATAATGTAAATTCTCTTTGGAATGTCAACAGTTTAACCCAGGAAGAGGTACGGCGCCGCCTCGCAACCACTAAGATAGATAAATCACCGGGGCCAGATGGCATACAACCCCGGGTTATTTTTAATATTTGAAGATTCACTGAGGACTGGTTATGTTCCACAGGACTGGCGCATAGCAAATGTGGTACTAATATACAAAAAAGGATCAAAAAGCGAAACTACAAACCAGTGAAACTACAGACCCGTGAATCTAACTTCTGTGGTGGGGAAATATTTGAGGGGTTTGTTAGAGATGCTATCCTGGAGTATCTCACTGTGCACAACCTTATAACCCAGCGTCAGCATGGGTTTATGAGAGATCGGTCCTATCAGACTAATCTGATTGGTTTCTACGAGGAGGTAAGTTCAAGACTGGATCTGGGGGATGCTGTGGATGTTGTATATCTGGACTTTTCAAAGGTATTTGACACCGTGCTGCATAAAAGGATGGTATATAAAATGAGACTGCTGGGAATAGGGGAAAATCTGTGTATTTGGGTAAGTAATTGGCTTAGTGATAGAAAACAGAGGGTCGTCATTAATGGCACATTCTCAGATTGGGTTGACGTTACCAGTGGAGTGCCACAGGGGTCAGTATTGGGGCCACTTCTTTTTAATATTTTTATTAATGACCTTGTAGTGGGTTTACACAGTCAATTTTCAATATTTGCAGATGATACCAAGCTGTGTAAAGTAATAAATACTGAGGTCGATAGTATAGCATTACAGAGGGATTTGTGGAAGCTTGAGGAGTGGGCAAAGAAATGGTTGATGAGGTTTAATGTAAATAAATGTAAAGTTATGCACTTGGGCCAGGGAAACAAAAAGTATAATTATGGTCTAAACAGTCAATTACTTGGTAAAACTGGAGCTGAAAAGTACTTGGGGGTATTGGTGGATGGTAAACTTAATTTTAGTGACCAGAGCCAGGCGGCTGCTGCTAAAGCAAATAAAATTTTGGGATGTATCAAGAGAGGAATAGATTCTCATGATAAAGACATAGTTTTGCTCTTATACAAATCCCTGGTCAGACCACACATGGAATATTGTGTACAGTTTTGGGCACAATTTGGAACGGGTGCAGAGGAGAGCAACCAAGATTATTAGAGGAATGGGGGGACTAGAATACAAAGATCTTTTTTATACCTAGGCCTGTGACCAGGACAAGGGGGCATCCTCTACGCCTAGAGGAGAGGCGATTTTACCATCAGCATGGACAAAGGTTCTTTACTGTAAGAGCAGTGAGACTATGGAACTCTTTGCCGCAGGAGGTTGTTATGGCGGACTCTATGTACATGTTCAAGAGAGGTCTGGATGCCTTTCTGGAGAGAAAAAATATCACGAGTTATGGGGTTAAAACATTTATTTAATTCTTAAAGGTTGAACTTGATGGACTTGTGTCTTTTTCCAGCCTTATATACAATGATACTATGAAAAGGAAATTAAAACGGGAAAAGAAAAGTGACCATCGAGCTTGGCGTGGAATGAGTCGCTGTGCAGTTTGAAGATAGAGAAGGTTTTTATGATCAGTATAGACACTGACTGGATGACGAGCACCCTCCAGAAGATAGTGCCATTCTTCCAAATCGAGTTTAATAGCCAGAAACTCCCGATCACCCATAGAGTAATTCCGTTCTGCAGCTGAAAAGGTCTTGGAGAAGAACCCACAGGTGTGAGTATGGTCCTTGGGACCCTTCTGTGTGAGGGTCCCAACAGATGAGATGTCAACCTCTATCAGGAATGATTGCTCAGTGTCAGGCCGGGTGAGAATGGTAGCAGATGAAAAGGCAGATTTTAGCTTTGTGAAAGCGTCTTCAGCCACCGGAGGCCAGTGCTTAGGTTTGGCATTCTTTTCAGAGCCACAATGGGAGATACCAGGGAGGAAAAATGTGGGATAAACTGCCGGTAGTAATTGGTGAAGCCCAGAAATCTCTGCGTAGCTCGTAGTCCCACAGGACGTGGCCACTGAAGTACTGCAGACACCTTGGAGTCCCTTGTCCAAGATAATATATCCAAGGAATGGAAGACTCTTCTGATGGAATTGGCAATTCTAGAGCTTGGCATAGAGGTGATTGGCCCTTAGACGCCTGAGTATATGGCGCAGATGGGATTCAATGTCCAGAGAAAAAAACAGGATGTCGTCCTGGTAGACCATGACACAGGTATAAAGTAAGTCTCTAAATATGTTGTTAACAAACTCCTGGAACACCGCTGGTGCATTACAGAGACCAAAGGGCATAGCAAGATATTCGAAGTGCCCATCCCCAGTATTGAAGGTGGTCTTCCATTCATCACCTTCACGTATGCAGATGAGGTTATATGCTCCCTGCAGGTCCAACTTGGTGAAAACCGTGGCACCACATAGACGATCAAACAGTTCAGTGCTCAGGGGTAGTGGGTAGCGTTTTTTTCACCGTGACTTTATTGAGACAGCGGTGATCGATGCACGGGGGCGGAGAGAACCATCCTTCTTGGACACAAAGAAGAATCCTGCACCGATAGGGGACGAAGACTTGCACATAAAGCCCTTCTGCAGGTTCTCCTTTATGTAGGCCAACATGGCTGTGGTGTCAGTTACCGAAAGGGGGTACATTTGACCCTGTGGAGGAGATGCACCCATCTTTTGGACAGTCATAGGGTCGGTGTAGCAGCAGAGTCTCTGCTAGCTTTTTAGAAAAACCATCTGCATAGTCTGCATATGAAGCAGGGAGACCTACCAGAGGCTTGGAGGACTCCGGAGGAGACGGGACAAGGCAGTTCCAGACAACAGTGGAGAACTTCACCCGTCTGCCAGTCAAGCACCAGTGCATGGCGCTGCAACCACGGAAGGCCCAGAAGAATTGAAGACGTGCACCGGGTAAACACATAAAAGGAAAATCTCTTCCTGTGCAGAACCCCCACTTGTAGGCAAAGGGGTTCAGTGCCGTACCAGATCGGATCCCAGAGAATCTGCCCACTGACCGATGAGATGACCAGCGGCTTCTCAAGACGGACCACAAGAAGCTGGTACTGAGAGACCAAGGCAAGATCCACAAAGTTTTCTGCCGAACCAGAATCCAGGAAGGCAGAGTCTGGAAACGGATCACCCGTCCCACAGCTGAGTAGGACAGGTATGTTCAGACGTGGAGAAGCTTTGTTCTAACCTAGGGACACTTCTCCCAAGAACCCTTGTTGCGTTTCCCGGACGCTGAGAACAGAGTGGACAGGTCTGAAGGAAGTGTTCCGGCTGGCACAAGAGAGACAGAAGTTCTCCTGAAGTCGCCTGGCTCGTTCCTGGGAAGACGGCCGAGCTCTGTCCACCTGCATAGGCTCCTCTGCAGATGGTACGGCCAGAGGCAGTAGTGGCCTTTGGAAAGCTGGAGCCAAGCGAGTTAAACGTTGTGGGACGATTTGGGGTTGCTCAGGATCTAACTCTTTGGTACGCTCCCTAAACCGCACGTCAATCCGAGTGGCCAAGGTGATGAGACCACTTAGGGTAGACGGCAGGTCATGCCATGGCGTGGTGCCACCAGGTCGTTCCACACGTGCAACTAGCCCACGGTGGCAGCAAAGATTGAGGTACAGATTCAGTGGGCAGTCTCATAGTCAGGCACAAGCAGGTAGTCAGGGCAGGTGGCAGAGATGAAGTGGTTAGAGGTCAGGTCCTGGGTCACAACAGGAGATCAACACAGAGACAGGGAACAGGAACAACACAAGGAAGCTTCCCCCTTTTCTTGGTCTGAAGGAATCTTTGGAGGAGACTATGGTCCAGGATATTCTCTTCAGGCTCCCAGGATCTCTCCACAGGCCCGAACCCCTACCAGTCACGGTCTTCATGTCCAATACCTCCTTAACCTCGCAGACATTTGTGGAGTCAGCCTCAGGGGGAGAAAATTGCTGAGAGAAGTGGTTCAAGGCTTCAAGAGGGAGACATGGAAGGAGTTCGGGATACACAAAGATGGAGGAAGGCGGAGTTTGTAAGCCACTGGACTGATGCGCTTGATTACCTCAAAAGGATTCCATGTATTTTACTAGAATAGCATAGAAATTGGGAGCCATTTTTAAAAGTTTTGGAAAAATCGCCAAAACCTATATTTAGAAGGACCTGCTCAGATTTCAATTGACTGTGAGAGGCCTATTTAATAACAAGACCTGTAAATTACATAAATATCCTATTACTAGTAAATTACCCCATTATGGGAACTACATCCCTCAATGTATGAAAAATCACTTTCAAGAAGTTTGTTAAGCCTTTAGGTGTTTTATAGGGGTTAAAACAAAATAGGGATGTGGTCTACAAAGTGTAATTTTTTTTGGACAATACATTCATTTTTGGCGGAAAATTAGACATTCACAACGCATTAAATGAAAAACAGCTCCACAAAGTTTGATACCCATTTTCTCCCAAGTACACAAATACCTCATTTTTTTTGGCTGCCAAATCTGGTTAAGGGCTTATTTTTTGAGACAAGTCTGGTTTTTTTAGGGGTCTTATTTTGGAGTCCATAACATTTTTTTTATCATTTTTTAGAGCACATTTTAAGGGTATTAATCAAAAATTATCTTTTTTGGAAGTTTATTTTCAGGGGGATTGTTTTTGTGCTTTTACCATGCGGGTCAAATAATGATTCTGTTTAATTATACAGATTGTTACGGATGCCTTGATACCAAATATGTGTGTGGGTGGGGGTTTGTGTATTTGTGTTTTTTTAATACTTTATTAAGTGTCTGTATGGGAATGTGTTATATTAGGGGCTTGTATTTTATTATTTTTATTAGTATTTGTAATGTTTTAAACTTTTTTACTTTATACAAACTTAAACTTGAATGAGCGATGCTCTGATCTCCAGCCACCCAGTATATATCTCCGGCCCCTCCAGTATATAGTATATCCAGCCCCCAGTATATGCTATACTTAGCCGCCAGTATATACTATATCCAGCTCCCAGTATATACTATATCCACCCCTCCAGTATATACTATATCCACTCCTCCAGTATATACTATATCCACTCCTCAAGTATATATCTCCAACCCTCCAGTATTTATCTTCAGCTCTCCAGCATATATCTCCAGTTCCCAAGTATACATCTACACCCCAGCCCTCCATTATATATATACAGACCTCCAGCATATATATCTCCAGCTCTCTAATACATAGCTTCAGCCCTCCAGTATATAGCGTTAGACCCCCAATATATATCTCCAGCCCCCCACTATATATATAAAGCCCTCCATTATATAGCTCTAGAACCCCAGTATAAAGCCCTCCAGTATATACTATATTCAGCCCCCAGTATATACTATATTAAGCCCCCAGTATATACTATATCCAGCCCTCCGGTATATACTATATCCAGCCCTCCGGTATATACTATATCCAGCCCTCTGGTATATATCTCCAGCCTCCCGGTATACATCTCCAGCCTCCCGGTATACATCTCCAGCCTCCCGGTATACATCTCCACCCCTCCAGTATATACATGCAGCCCTCCAGCATTTATATCCAGCCCAGCCCTCGAGTATATATATCTACAGCCCCCCTGTATACATCTCCACCCCCAGAATACATCTCCAGACCTCCAGTATATACATTCAGCCCATCCCTCTAGTATATAAATCTCCAGGCCTCTAGTATATAGCTCCCTCCCTCCAGTATATAGCTGGTGTCCCCCAGTTTATAGCTCCAGCCCTCCAGTATATAGCTCCAGCCCTCCAGGAAATAGCTCCAGCACTCCATTATACAGGGCCGGAATAAGGTTGGTGGGGGCCCCTGGGCGCAAAAACTGGTGGGGGCCCCCATTCAATGTAGTCCAGACAGGGAATAGCAATCGCTATATACTGCTCCCCAGTAATCACTATATAGAGTGCCCAGTATTCCCTATATACATCTCCCCAGTAATTACTATATACAGCCCAAAGTAATCACTATATACAGCCCAAAGTAATAACTAATTACAGATCCCCTAGCTACAACTATATACAGCTCCCCAGCAATCACTGTATTTAGCCCCTCACCAATCACTTTATACAGCCCCCAGTAATCACTATATACAGCTCCCCCAGCGGCGCTGTGACTTTGCAGCGCTATGACTTAACACACCAAGATGCCTGTGGCAGAGCACTGCCATCTTGCTGAAGCTCCGATCATCTATGGCTGAGAAGGGAACTTATTGTTCCCTTGCTCTACCATAGACTGTATTCAGGCGGTGCATTATGTATGGCCTGGGGAGCCCGGACCGAAATATACTGTGGGCGATTCGGGTGGTCACGCAACCGCCATATTGCCCACATTTGGTGGGGGCCCCTGGTGCCCCCCCCCCCTATGATCCGGCCCTGCCAGTATATATCACCAGCTCCAGTATATATCTGCTACATTCCCGACTGGGGATGTAGTCATGCAGAAGGTGTGAAGTCACCTCCACCATGGGAAAGAGAGGTGGCGAGAGGCAATAATAATTAACAGCCTGGAGCACCAAAAATCGTGTTCCCATGCAGACCAGTGCAGAGGAGTAAAGGTGAGTATGTTCAGCCCTCCAGTATATAGCTCCAGCCCTCCAGGAAATCCCCACTGGGGATGTAGTCATGCAGAAGGTGTGAAGTCACCTCCACCATGGAAAAGAGAGGTGGCGAGAGGCAATAATAATTAACAGCCTGGAGCACCAAAAATCGTGTTCCCATGCAGACCAGTGCAGAGGAGTAAAGGTGAGTATGTTCAGCCCTCCAGTATATAGCTCCAGCCCTCCAGGAAATCCCCACTGGGGATGTAGTCATGCAGAAGGTGTGAAGTCACCTCCACCATGGGAAAGAGAGGTGGCGAGAGGCAATAATAATTAACAGCCAAAAATCGTGTTCCCATGCAGACCAGTGCAGAGGAGTAAAGGTGAGTATGTTCAGTTTCATTTTGGTTATAGTTTGTGGTAAATTTTCTTTAAAGGAACCCTATTATAAGGTTCTGTAATCTGTAATTTAATAATCCTGGAGAGAACCTAACTTGTTATAAAACTTTATTTAAGTAATAAGTAAATTACCGTATATACTCGTGTATAAGCCGAGATTTTCAGCACAAAAAATGTGCTGAAAAACCTCGCCTCGGCTTATACACGAGTCAATGATAAAAATAAATACATTAATACTCACCCTCCGGTGTCCCCGATGTTCCTCGCGGCTCCCGGCGGCTCCCGATCCCTGTCGCGGCTCCCGGCGGCTTCTTCACTCTTCACTGGCCGGGAGATCGCGCTGGCCGTCGCACACTGTGATGCGACGCTGTCGCTGCGGATGACGTCATCAGCGGTGACAGCGCGGCATCACAGTGGGCGACGGCCAGCGCGATCTCCCGGCCAGAGAAGAGTGAAGAAGCCGCCGGGAGCCGCGATGGGGATCGGAAGCCGCCGGGAGCCGTGACGAACATCGGGAAAACGGAGGGTGAGTATTAAGTTTATTTCTTTATCTGTATAGGGGCTGCTGTATACTACTGAGGGCAGACTGTATACTGATAGGGGCAGGCTGTATACTACTGGGGACAAGCTGTATACTACTGGGGGCTGTGCTGTATACTACTGGGGGCAGGCTGTATACTACTGGGGGCAAGCTGTATACTACTGGGGGCAAGCTGTATACTACTGGGGGCAAGCTGTATACTACTGGGTGCAAGCTGTATACTACGGGGGGCAAGCTGTATACTACTGGGGGCAAGCTGTATACTACTGGGGGCAAGCTGTATACTACTGGGGGCAAGCTGTATACTGATAGGGGCAGGCTGTATACTACTGGGGACAAGCTGTATACTACTGGGGGCTGTGCTGTATACTACTGGGGGCAGGCTGTATACTACTGGGGGCAAGCTGTATACTACTGGGGGCAAGCTGTATACTACTGGGTGCAAGCTGTATACTACTGGGTGCAAGCTGTATACTACGGGGGGCAAGCTGTATACTACTGGGGGCAAGCTGTATACTACTGGGGGCAAGCTGTATACTACTGGGGGCAGGCTGTATACTGCAAGGGGGCAGGCTGTATACTACTGGGGGGCAGGCTGTATACTACTGGGGGCAAGCTGTATACTACTGGGGGCTGGCTGTATACTACATGGGGGCTGGTTGGCTGGTATACTACACCCTCGGCTTATACTCGAGTCAATAGGTTTTCCCAGTTTTCGGTGGTAAAATTAGGGGTCTCGGCTTATACTCGGGTCGGCTTATACTCGAGTATATACGGTAACTACAGTGGCTACTGGGTCATGTGCTAACCTGGCCAGGCACTGGGAGCTAAGGCCAGTATGCGCTCCAGTAGCCTCTGCAGTTTTCAACAAGTTAGGTTCCAGGTTCCAGGATAGGTTTCCTTTGAGGACGGCACGCATCAGGGCATCGGGGGAACGATGGAAGGTGAGTACAATGTTATTATTTTACCTAGTACTGTATATAGTTATTATAGGGGGTAGGGTTTGTATATAATTGTAATAGTCTCTATATAGTTAGTTATTATAGGGGTGTATATAGTTATTATGGGGTGGGGGTGTATATAGTTATTAAAGGGGAGGGTCTGTATATAGTTATTATAGGGGGTGTGTATACAGTTATTATAGGGGGTTGTATGTAGTTAGCGAGTTCTGTATATAGTTATTATAGGGATACTGTATATACAGGCGGTCCCCTACTTAAGGACACCCGACTTACAGACAACCCATAGTTACAGACAGACCCCTCTGCCCACTGTGACCTCTGGTGAAGCTCTCTGGATGCTTTAAAATAGTCCCAGACTGCAATAATCAGCTTAAAATTGTCTGCAATGAAGCTTTATTGATAATTCTTGGTCCTATTACAGCAAAAAAATTTGAAACTCCAATTGTCACTGGGGCAAAAAAAAAAATTGTCGGGAACTACAATGATAAAATATACAGTTTCGACTTACATACAAATTCAACTTAAGAACAAACCTACAGTCCCTATCTTGTATGTAACCCGGGGACTGCCTGTATAGTTGTTATAGGGGGACTGTATATATAGTCATTATAGGGGGACTGTATATAGTTATTATAGGGGAATTGTATATATATTTATTGTAGGGGAATTGTATATATAGTTATAGGGGAACTGTATATACTTATTATAGGGTATGTGTATACAGTTATTATAGGGGGCTGTATGTAGTTAGCGGGTTCTGTATATAGTTATTATAGGGGAACTGTATATAGTTGTTATAGGGGAATTGTATATAGTTATTATAGGGAGACTGTATGTAGTTATTATAAGGGAATTGTATATATAGTTATTATAGGGGAATTGTATATATAGTTATACAGGAACTAAATATAGTTATTATAGAGTGTGGGTATACAGTTATTATAGGGGGCTGTATGTAGTTATTAAAGGTTGGACTTGATGGACTTGCGTCTTTTTCCAGCCTTATATACTATGATACTATGATACTATGATTATAGGGGGACTGTATATATAGTTATTATAGGGATACTGTATATATAGTCGTTATAGGGGAACTGTATATAGTTGTTATAGGGGAACTGTATATAGTTGTTATAGGGGAATTGTATATAGTTGTTATAGGGGGGCTGTATATAGTTATTATAGGAGGTGTGTATACACTTATTATAGGTGGCTGTATGTAGGTAGCGGGTTCTGTATTTAGTTATTATAGGGGGACTGTATATATAGTTATTATAGGGGGACTATATATAGTTATTATAGGGATACTGTATATATAGTTGTTATAGGGGGACTGTATATATAGTTATAGGGGGACTGTATATTGTTATTATAGGGGGCTGTATACAGTGATTGCTGGGGGGTGAACATAGTGATTACTGGGGGATGTACATAGTTAATACTGGGGGCTGTATACAGCGATTACTGGGGGCTGTATACAGTGATTGCTAGGGGAGCTGTATACAGTGATTACTGGGGGCTGTAAACAGTGAGTGCTGGGGGGGCTGTATAGAGTGAGTTCTGGGGGGCTTTATACAGTTAGTGCTGGGGGGCTGTATACAGTGAGTGCTGGGGGGCTGTATATAGTGATTGCTGGGGGAGCTGTATATAGTGATTGCTGGGGGAGCTGTATACAGTTATTACTGGGGGGGCTGTGTACAGTGATTGCTGGGGGGGCTGTGTACAGTGATTGCCTTTCCCTGTCTGAACTACATAGATTGGGCCCCCACCAGATTTTGCACCCAGGGGCCCCCACCAACCTTAATCCGGCCCTGGACATGGGGCACCTATAAACCCCATTCTCTTGATCACTGAGTGTCCCACTGGTTGGACCCACAATTATTCTGTGAATATGGGATACACATATAGTGGTTAGATCCCTTTAATACTAAATACAATTCAGATTGCACAACACAACATAGCATTAATAGTGTCTCTATGAGCACAGGTGAATGTTAAAATTTCAATGAATTTAATTATTTTGTACACATACATGATAAAAAGACAAAAGCAATACAGCTCTGAGGAAGCAGCAAATCACTATGATGTCCTAGATTAGGCTACTACTACTATTTCGGGATTTATGTGCAACCCTTATGGACTGCACTGTTATTGATAATAACATTGTAGACAGTTGTATTTTCTTTAAATAGTTTTTTTTTAAAGCTGCTGATTTTATAGAAAAAGTCATTGCCATGAAGGGAGAATATAGTTTATCATAGAAGCACACCGTACTGGTGGGTTCAGTGCCTGTAGGGGCTCACTTATGTAGGTATTTGAATCTCTATGAATTTTTCTCTCACTTTTCTAATACTTCTTTATGATTTATTTTATTTACATTCATCCAAGCAAGAAGAGCATGAGAGTGCAAGTCATTGTGAAATAAAAGCTTAAAAAACCTGAAGAAGACTATAGACAAGAGGGTGCTCTGGGGCCCTTGTAGAATCGGACCCATGCCCTTCTGCTAAAAGTGCCAAAGCCCAATAACATAATGGGGTGCCCACTCAATTCTACAGAATACTGTTTTTTCTATATGCACCCAACAAATGCTGACTACACACATTGAAATCAGGAAATAACAATGTATGTAGGTTTTAAATATAGTTTTGATGTTGTTGGGAGCTCATACATATCCATTGGTTATTGAAAATAGTTACTAGTTGACACTGCTTAGCCTCTGTATGGAAACAGAGGCAGTCAGAGACTGTGGGGCACATTTACTTACCCGGTCCAGTCGCGATCCAGCCGCGGGTTCTCCGACGCTGATTCGGGTTCTGCCAGGATTCACTAAGGTCCGTGCGCCGATATTCACCAGGTGTCGCTGTTGCGCCGAGGTCCGCCGAAGTTCACCTGCTTTTTTCTGGTGTATGTGAGTGCTTGATCTTGCGACACAAATGGCTTTTTAAATTCTGCGGTTTTTCCGAATCCTTCGGGTTGTCCGGTGGTCACGCCCCCCAATTTCTCTCGCGCGAAAGTCGGCGCGATTGCGCCAAAAATCGATCGCGTGCGCCACAATCCCGTGAAATACAGCGCAAAGCGGAAATATTCGGGAAAAACCCGACGGATTCGAGGTTGCAGACCCTTAGTAAATGTGCCCCTGTGAGTGCGGGTGAGAAGTAAGTAAAGCATGTTTACACCCCCTGAACCTATATTAAAAAATTCTTTATTCTGGACCCCGGTTCTATTATATGGCACAATCATCAGGCTATTCATTGTAACTAAGCATTCATGTTATTTAAAGCAAATGCATATGCCACATTAAGAGTACAGGTGTGACCTGCCAAAGAACACATGACGATGGAAGACGATAGCACTATCAATGAACAGGGCCAATTAGCAGTAATAATGCCTTATGGCAGTACCCTGTATTTGAATCCTGTAATCTGATGAATGTAAGATATAAACTTTAAAAAAAGGTGGATCACAATGTTTATACAGTATAAACCATGCCAAAGGTATGATCATGGTAACACCCTCCCTTGTACGTTGCAATGGAACACCAATTGATTGGCATTATATTGGGCAGTGTTAATTCACCTTCAAGCATTAGACACTTCTTAGATCAGAGTGGGGGTGGGGGTTAAACATATACAGTGGTTCAAGTCATGATGCATCATTCAAATATATAACTGACTTATATGATGTATTGTCCTTAATATCTGCCTTAATTTACATACCATCATTAAGTTCCAATAATACACTTATACATTTAGTATATATATTCCTAAATATACCACTTATGACTTTGAGGTTACACACCTTTACATCTCAGTTATATGACATTACTAGGTCTTGGCCTAATTATTTTTACAGATGCATCTAACCAATCTGTGCATGCACTGGGTATACATTGCGTGCTGCTTGTTTTATGAAATCTTTGTCTTTACCCCCTGGGACACAGCGGATTGAGCCTAAAGACAGCACAGCATTGTAGAAACAGAGTGTTTGTAATGACTGTTAGTACACTGCCCCGGGTCTCCCATTCCTGGCGGTGACCGGATGCCCCAACGTCCTTTTCTTAGAGTGGTTTGCAAGGCCACATGAAGTCACATCTACCAAACAAAAAAAGTAGGTCATAGCAGAACCCCCAGCTGAAATATGTCATTATGGGTTAGTGTCAGTACACAATGCTGACAGAACTAATGCCCTCCTTAACCCTTTTCCAGTCTAACAATCTGCACAACCAATGAAGGTCTCCTAGTCCCTAGGGTATAATATGTAGAGGTTTAATAGTGATCGTTGAGATTATCAGCAATCCAATTTATTGATAACAATATATAGAATATAGGCAAACCAGTCACGTAAAAAAGCTTACATTACTAGCACAAGTATACGATCTTGTGAATGATATGTTAATTTAAGGATGCGAGCTATACTTCAGACAGTTTGCTATGGGCCATGTGACGTTGGATGTTCCAGATTAGTAAACATCAATTACTCTCTGTGTTCTGGGATTCAGATTAAAAGTTTTTGGGGGTGGTTATATGCTTTACTGTATTATCTAATATATACAGCCGAGTATACAAAGCTATGTGTGTAAGTATGTTCACTAAAAGAATCTGCATTGTCACGTTTACAATCACCAAATTTTGCACAGCCACTCTCTGTGACTAAGAAAACATCATAGACTCTGTTTTCAGCCAAAATTTTCATTCCGCGCTTTCTAAAACACACTTATTATCCACCATATGCAGGTGTCATTGTCTGCTGCTGCAGGTGTCATTGTCTGCTGCTGCCATGAAGGGAGAATATAGTTTATCATGGAGGCACATCCTACTGATGGGTTCAGTGCCTGTAGGGGCTCCCTTTTGTAGGTATTTGAACCTCTATGAATTTTTCTCTCACTTTTCTAATACTTGAAGGGAGAATATAGTTTATCACAGTTAGAAGCTGAGCTGTGATAGGTTGCTGTTTTAAAGGGAACCTACCACCACGATTCTACCTATAAAGGTAGATCGGGTGGTAGGTGGATGAATGGGAAGTGAGGATAACCCTTTTTTGGGCTAATCCACACGTTCTGGCTATCTTTTAGTGAACTTTAATAAGCGGGTATGTCAATTTTTTTAAGCGTCTACTGGGACGTGGAGTAGCCGGACATGAGGCTACATGTCACGGCTACTCCACGCCCCAGTAGCCTCTTTTCTCCGCCTATCATTTCATCTTCGGCACGCAGCTCCTCGTAGCTGCACGCCCTTGCCCGGGTACCCGGCGTTCTGCGGCGTTCTGCGCATGCGCAGTAGCGCCAGCCTCGGAGCTATGGCCGTGCAACCGAAGGCCTGAGTTCTGCGCGCCGAAGATGAAATGGTAGTTGGAGAAAAGAGGCTACTGGGGCATGGAGTAGCCGCGACGTGTAGCCTCATGTCCGGCTACTCCACGCCCCAGTAGATGCATAAAAAAATCTACATACCCGCTTATTAAAGTTTACTAAAAGATAGCCGGGACGTGAGTATTAGCCCAAAAAAGGGCTATCCTCACTTCCCATTCATCCACCTACCACCCGATCTACCTTTATAGGTAGAATCGTAGTGGTAGGTTCCCTTTAATTAATTAATATGAGCTCTGAACTTTGATTGGTTACTATGGGCAATGAGTATAAGACAGCTCATATGTGAGGTAAGATGGGGTCACAATTACATGACAAGTCACTTTGAGGCACACTGGTGACATAGCTGGAGCGCTCTAGACTGATTAGCATAATTTTTATAACTCTATATTGCTGTAATGGTGGAGTATAGAGTTATGATAAAAGAAGTCCTGTGGAGCAAAGTTCCTCAGAAACTGCTTAGTAGGATACATCAGTGAACTGAGGGTAGATAACCTGTAATGCAGGGCCAGGACAATGGGAGGATAGGCATCTGCCTATGGCGCCACCCTGCCATCTGTATCAGGGAGCGCAGTTCAATCATTCAAAAATCTAGGTGGTTATAAGAGCATGCATATTGGAGGCTCATTTCCCTGAATATCCACTCCTGCGGGTGGTGTAAAGAACAGGAGCTCCTACTTCCTTGTTCAATGTTTACACTGTGCAGGGGAACTTGCACCTCTATCAACAGCAAAATTAAAAGTGGGGCCCCAAAATAAAACTATTTTATGACCAGTCAGTCAGTAAGAGGCTCCCTTTAGGTAAAACAATCTGTAATATTGGAGAATTTTTTAGGAGATAGATGATAGGGAGATTGATGGGCAGCACGGTGGATCCGTGGTTAGCACTACAGCCTTGCAGCAGTCAACATCTGCAAAGAGTTTGTATGTTCTCTTGGTGTTTGTGTGGGTTTCCTCCAGGTCCTCCGGTTTCCTCCCACATTGCAAAAACGTACTGGTAGGTTGAATAGATTGTGAGCCTCATGGGGACAGGAACTGATTTGACAAGCACAGTGCAGCGCTCTATAATCTGTAAGCGCTATATAAATAGAGGAATTATTAATTATAATTATTATTATTATTATATTAGAAGATAAATATGAAACATGATAGAGATTTCTAGATGCAGAACTATAAAGTAGATGATATATACAGTAGATGCATATGAGAGATAAATACAGTAGAAGAGAAATAGAAGATTGATTGAAAAATAGATAGAGAAAAAGTGAGATATATAAATGGTCAGATTGTAGGAGATGGATAACTAGACAGATAGATATATAGATAGGAGATAGATGATACGCATCTTCACCCAGGAATTCAACTAAGGGGTATTAACTAGAGATGAGCGAGCACTAAAATGCTCGGGTACTCGTTATTCGAGACGAACTTTTCCCGATGCTCGAGTGCTCGTCTCGAATAACGAGCCCCATTGAAGTCAATGGGAGACTCGAGCATTTTTCAAGGGGACCAAGGCTCTGCACAGGGAAGCTTGGCCAAACACCTGGGAACCTCAGAAAAGGATGGAAACACCACGGAAATGGACAGGAAACAGCAGGGGCAGAATGCATGGATGCCTCTGAGGCTGCTTAATCGCACCATTATGCCAAAATTATGGGCAACAGCATGGCCATGACAGAGTGACCGAATGAGGCTAGATAGCATCTAAAACATGCAATAATTGACCCTGACACTATAGGGGACGGCATGCAGAGGCAGTGGCAGGCTAGAGAGTCTCATGGCGACATACCCTAAATGGACTCACCAAAGGAGGTGAAATGATTTCCTATGTGAACAAAAGGTTGACGGTATATTTAGTCGATAACACAGCATGGTGGCGACATAGTGACAAAGTTCTATAACGTATCTGGTGAAACACCCTAAAAATAAGCCTGACACAGCTCTTTTGATAAGGGGACAACATGTGGATGCAGCCATGGAGACGACTTCCATGATTAAGAGCGACAGTATGGGGCATTCATATTGCGCTGCTATGATTGCAACTTCAGGTCTCCAGCATGGCGGCGACAGATGGGCCGAGTTCCACTATGTATCTGGTGAAACACCTGAAAATTCTGCCTGACACAGCTCGTTTGATAAGGGGACGATGTATGGAGGCAGTGAACTAGTAGTAGATTAAAGGTGCTATTTTGTGGATTACACAGCAGGGTGGTGACAAAGTTAACAAGTTTGATGTGGAATGCCCTGTAATAGCTCTTGGGCGGTATGCCTTTTATCGCCTAGGCTCAGCAGTTTGAGCACCGCCTGCTGTCGCTTAGCGACGGCACTGCTGCTGTGCCTAGAGCTACCGACTGATGGCGCCATGCCCACGGATGGTAATTCGGAGGAGGTGGAGGAGGGGTGGGAGGAGGAGGAGGTATAGTAGGCCTTTGAGACCTGGACCGAGGTAGGCCCCGCAATCTTCTGCGTCGGCAGTATATGACCAGCCCCATGGTCAGACTCGGTCCCAGCCTCCACCAAGTTAAGCGTAGTAGCGTTCTTATAAGTTTGGGATATGGCGGGTAAGGGGAATGTAAACAGATGCGCAAGAAGCGCTGAAATAATATCCGTAAATGGTAAACGTTTGCCAGTATATTTTGTGGATTACACAGCAGGGTGGCGACAAAGTTAACAACTTTGATGTGGAATCCATGAAAACAACCCAAATTTCTGCCTGACACACCTCGTTTGATAAGGGGACGATGTATGGAGGCAGCTATATGGACGACTTTTGGAGGTAGCAATGGAGACAACGTGTGGAGGCTGCTATGGAGTCAATTTAATTTGGATAGTGCCTGTATGTGGCAGTCCAAAAAAGTTTTCAAACCAGAGGAGCAGGTAGGTGGCCCTCCAGAAAAATGAAATAGATTGAGTGCCTGTATGTGGCAGTCCAAAAAAGTTTTCAAACCAGAGGAGCAGGTAGGTGGCCCTCCAGAAAAATTGAATAGATTGAGTGCCTGTATGTGGCAGTCCAAAAAAGTTTTCAAACCAGAGGAGCAGGTAGGTGGCCCTCCAGAAAAATGAAATAGATTGAGTGCCTGTATGTGGCAGTCCAAAAAAGTTTTCAAACCAGAGGAGCAGGTAGGTGGCCCTCCAGAAAAATTGAATAGATTGAGTGCCTGTATGTGGCACTCCCAAAAATTGTTTAAAACAGAGGACCGGGTAGGTGGCCCTCCAGAAAAATTAAATGCATAAAGTACTATAGCTAGAGCCAGTGGGCCCTGTCAAAAAATAGCCAGTTTCCTCTGCTTTAGTGTACAAAGAGGAGGAGAAGGAGGAAAATGAGGAGGAGGAGTGCATACATTATTCAGGTTGAGCTTCCTTCACCTGGTGGAGATTGGAAATTATGAGAAATCCATCTTTCTCATAATTATCAGAAATCATCTTAATAAGCGTCAGCCTGTCAGCGCTGTCAGTCGACAGGCGTGTACGCTTATCGGTGATGATGCCACCAGCTGCACTGAAAACCTGCTCGGACAACACGCTAGCGGCAGGGCAGGCAAGAACCTCCAAGGCGTACAGCGCCAGTTCGTGCCACATGTCCAGCTTTGAAACCCAGTAGTTGTAGGTGATCATTTAGGACGATGGTATGGTCAGCTACGTACTCCCTCACCATCTTTCTGTAAAGATCAGCCCTACTCTGCCGAGACTGGGGACAGGTGACAGTGTCTTGCTGGGGTGACATAAAGCTGGCAAAAGCCTTGTAAAGCGTACCCTTGCCAGTGCTGGACAAGCTGCCTGCTCGCCTACTCTCCCTCGCTACTTGTCCCGCAGAACTACGCACTCTGCCGCTAGCGCTGTCAGAAGGGAAATACTGTTTCAGCTTGTGCACCAGGGCCTGCTGGTATTCATGCATTCTCACACTCCTTTCCTCTCCAGGGATGAGAGTGGAAAGATTTTGCTTGTACCGTGGGTCCAGGAGAGTGAATACCCAGTAATCGGTGCTGGAATAAATTCTTTGAATGCGAGGGTCACGGGATAGGCAGCCTAGCATGAAATCTGCCATATGCGCCAGAGTACCAACGCGCAAGAATTCACTCCCCTCACTCGCCTGACTGTCCATTTCCTCCTCCTCCAACTCCTCCAACTCCTCTTCTTCTGCCCATACACGCTGAACAGTGAAGGACTGAACAATGGTCCCCTCTTGTGTCTCGCCAACATTCTCCTCCTCTTCCTCCTCATCCTCCTCCACCTCCACCTCCTCCGATATGCGCTGAGAAACAGACCTAAGGGTGCTTTGGCTATCAACAAGGGAATCTTCTTCCCCCGTCTCTTGTGACGAGCGCAAAGCTTCCGACTTCATGCTGATCAGAGAGTTTTTCAACAGGCCAAGCAGCGGGATGGTGAGGCTGATGATGGCGGCATCGCCACTGACCATCTGTGTTGACTCCTCGAAGTTACTCAGCACCTGACAGATATCAGACATCCACGTCCACTCCTCATTGTAGACTTGAGGAAGCTGACTGACCTGACTACCAGTTCTGGTGGAAGTTGACATCTGGCAGTCTACAATCGCTCTGCGCTGCTGGTAAACTCTGGATAACATGGTTAATGTTGAATTCCACCTCGTGGGCACGTCGCACAACAGTCGGTGAGCGGGCAGTTGGAGGCGGCGCTGCGCTGCCCTGAGAGTGGCAGCATCTGTGCTGGACTTCCTGAAATGCGCACAGATGCGGCGCACCTTCGTGAGCAAATCAGACAGATTGGGGTATGTCTTGAGGAAACGCTGAACTATCAGATTTAACACATGGGCCAGGCATGGCACATGTGTCAGTCTGCCGAGTTGCAGAGCCGCCACCAGGTTACGGCCGTTGTCACACACAACCATGCCTGGCTTCAGGTTCAGCGGTGCCAGCCACAGATCAGTCTGCGCCGTGATGCCCTGTAATAGTTCTTGGGCGGTGTGCCTTTTATCGCCTAGGCTCAGCAGTTTGAGCCTCGCCTGCTGTCGCTTAGCGACGGCACTGCTGCTGTGCCTAGAGCTAGCAACTGATGGCGCCATGCCCACGGATGGTAGTTCGGAGGAGGAGGTGGAGGAGGGGTGGGAGGAGGAGGAGACATAGTAGGCCTGAAAGACCTGGACCGAGGTAGGCCCCGCAATCCTCGGCGTCGGCAGTATATGACCAGCCGCAGGGTCAGACTCGGTCCCAGCCTCCACCAAGTTAACCCAATGTGCCGTCATCGATATATAGTGGCCCTGCCCGGCAGCACTCGTCCACGTGTCCGTGGTCAGGTGGACCTTGTCAGAAACGGCGTTGGTCAGGGCACGGATGATGTTGTCTGACACGTGCTGGTGCAGGGCTGGGACGGCACATCGGGAAAAGTAGTGGCGGCTGGGGACCGAATACCGAGGGGCGGCCGCCGCCATGAGGTTGCGAAAGGCCTCGGTCTCTACTAGCCTATAGGGCAGCATCTCCAGGCTAAGCAATCTGGAGATGTGGACATTAAGGGCTTGAGCGTGCGGGTGGGTTGCACTATATTTCCGTTTCCGCTCCAGCGTCTGGGGTATGGAGAGCTGAACGCTGGTGGATGCTGTGGAGGATCGTGGAGGCGACGATGGGGTTTTTGTGCCAGGGTCCTGGGCAGGGGGCTGACTATCAGCTGACACAGGGGAAGGAGCAGTGGTGTGCACGGCCGGAGGTGAATGGGCTTGGTGCCACTGAGTGGGGTGTTTAGCATTCATATGCCTGCGCATACTGGTGGTAGTTAAGCTAGTAGTGGTGGAACCCCTGCTGATCCTGGTTTGGCAAAGGTTGCACACCACAGTCCGTCGGTCATCCGGTGTTCCCTTAAAGAACCTCCAGACTTCTGAAAATCTAGCCCTCGCCGCGGGAGCCCTCGCCACGGGAGCTTCACTACGTGACACATTTGGCGCTGATGCACCTGCTCTGGCCCTGCCTCTCCGTCTGGCCCCACCACTGCCTCTTCCAACCTGTTCTGGACGAGGACTCTCCTCCGTCTCAGAAGCACTGTGTTCACCCGGCCTCTCAACCCAGCTTGGGTCTGTCACCTCATCATCCTCCGATCCCTCAGTCTGCTCCCCCCTCGGACTTCCTGCCCTGACAACAACTTCACCACTGTCTGACAACCGTGTCTCCTCATCGTCGGACACCTCTTTACACACTTCTTCCACTACGTCAAGAAGGTCATCATCACCCACAGACTGCGACTGGTGGAAAACCTGGGCATCGGAAAATTGCTCAGCAGCAACCGGACAAGTGGTTTGTGACTGTGGGAAGGGTCCAGAAAACAGTTCCTCAGAGTATGCCGGTTCAAATGCCAATTTTTCCTGGGAGGGGGCAGACTGGGGGGGAGGAGGCTGAGGTGCAGGAGATGGAGGAGTGCCGATTTCGGTGACATGGGTGGACTGCGTGGAAGACTGACTGGTGGACAAATTGCTCGAAGCATTGTCGGCAATCCACAACATCACCTGTTCGCACTGTTCTGGCCTCAACAGTGCTCTACCACGAGTCCCAGTAACTTCAGACATGAACCTAGGGAGTGTAGCTCTGCGGCGTTCCCCTGCTCCCTCATCAGCAGGTGGTGTCTCACCCCGCCCAGGACCACGGCCTCTGACCCCTGCAGTAGTTGGACGCCCACGTCCCCGCCCTCGTCCTCTACCCCTAGCCCTCGGGTTAAACATTTTGAAAATGAAAGTTATAACTTTAATTTTTTTTTACTTTTTTTTGTGTTTTTTTGTGTTTTTTAGTTTTTTTTTTGTGTTTTTTAGTTTTTAAAACCAAACGATGCTATCCTATTGCTATGGCTATTTTCTAGCCAAGTATGAAAGCACACTGCTATGCCAGATGAGATGACGCTGAGTTATTAAAAAAATAAACGTAAAAGAAACTGGCAGACTGTGCCTAATTGAAATCAAACCCCTAATAAAGTTTCCCACTTCGGTCTTTGCGATGGATATGTGCGTCACTAAGCGCTAAACACAACGGTCGCAAGTCTCACTACAAATTCCTCACAATATGGTAGTAGATGCACTACAGCAAGGACAGCCACCAGCAGATCAACCAGAAATAAAATATATATAATGCTATTGTAGGCCTAAGTAAGCCGTTTGGATTCTCCTATGGCTATTTTCTAGCCAAGTATGAAAGCACACTGCTATGCCAGATGAGATGACGCTGAGTTATGAAAAAATAAACGTAAAATAAAAAGTAAATGGCAGACTGTGCCTAATTGAAATCAAACCCCTAATAAATTTTCCCACTTCGGTCTTTGCGATGGATATGTGCGTCAGTAAGCGCTAAACACAACGGTCGCAAGTCTCACTACAAATTCCTCACAATATGGTAGTAGATGCACTACAGCAAGGACAGCCACCAGCAGACAACCAGAAATAAAATATATAACGCTATTGTAGGCCTAAGTAAGCCGTTTGGATTCTCCTATGGCTATTTTCTAGCCAAGTATGAAAGCACACTGCTATGCCAGATGAGATGACGCTGAGTTATGAAAAAATAAACGTAAAATAAAAAGTAAATGGCACACTGTGCCTAATTGAAATCAAACCCCTAATAAATTTTCCCACTTCGGTCTTTGCGATGGATATGTGCGTCACTAAGCGCTAAACACAACGGTCGCAAGTCTCACTACAAATTCCTCACAATATGGTAGTAGATGCACTACAGCAAGGACAGCCACCAGCAGATCAACCAGAAATAAAATATATAACGCTATTGTAGGCCTAAGTAAGCCGTTTGGATTCTCCTATGGCTATTTTCTAGCCAAGTATGAAAGCACACTGCTATGCCAGATGAGATGACGCTGAGTTATGAAAAAATAAACGTAAAATAAAAAGTAAATGGCAGACTGTGCCTAATTGAAATCAAACCCCTAATAAATTTTCCCACTTCGGTCTTTGCGATGGATATGTGCGTCACTTAGCGCTAAACACAACCGTCGCAAGTCTCACTACAAATTCCTCACAATATGGTAGTAGATGCACTACAGCAAGGACAGCCACCAGCAGACAACCAGAAATAAAATATATAACGCTATTGTAGGCCTAAGTAAGCCGTTTGGATTCTCCTATGGCTATTTTCTAGCCAAGTATGAAAGCACACTGCGATGCCAGATGAGATGACGCTGAGTTATGAAAAAATAAACGTAAAATAAAAAGTAAATGTCAGACTGTGCCTAATTGAAATCAAACCCCTAATAAATTTTCCCACTTCGATCTTTGCGATGGATATGTGCGTCACTAAGCGCTAAACACAACGGTCGCAAGTCTCACTACAAATTCCTCACGATATGGTAGTAGATGCACTACAGCAAGGACAGCCACCAGCAGATCAACCAGAAATAAAATATATAACGCTATTGTAGGCCTAAGTAAGCCGTTTGGATTCTCCTATGGCTATTTTCTAGCCAAGTATGAAAGCACACTGCTATGCCAGATGAGATGACGCTGAGTTATGAAAAAATAAACGTAAAATAAAAAGTAAATGGCAGACTGTGCCTAATTGAAATCAAACCCCTAATAAATTTTCCCACTTCGGTCTTTGCGATGGATATGTGCGTCACTAAGCGCTAAACACAACGGTCGCAAGTCTCACTACAAATTCCTCACGATATGGTAGTAGATGCACTACAGCAAGGACAGCCACCAGCAGATCAACCAGAAATAAAATATATAACGCTATTGTAGGCCTAAATAAGCCGTTTGGATTCTCCTATGGCTATTTTCTCGCCAAGTATGAAAGCACACTGCTATGCCAGATGAGATGACGCTGAGTTATGAAAAAATAAACGTAAAATAAAAAGTAAATGGCAGACTGTGCCTAATTGAAATCAAACCCCTAATAAATTTTCCCACTTCAGTCTTTGCGATGGATATGTGCGTCACTAAGCGCTAAACACAACGGTCGCAAGTCTCACTACAAATTCCTCATAATATGGTAGTAGATGCACTACAGCAAGGACAGCCGCCAGCAGATCAACCAGAAATAAAATATATAACGCTATTGTAGGCCTAAGTAAGCCGTTTGGATTCTCCTATGGCTATTTTCTAGCCAAGTATGAAAGCACACTGCTATGCTAGATGAGATGACGCTGAGTTATTAAAAAAATAAACGTAAAATAAAAAGAAACTGGCAGACTGTGCCTAATTGAAATCAAACCCCTAATAAATTTTCCCACTTCGGTCTTTGCGATGGATATGTGCGTCAGTAAGCGCTAAACACAACGGTCGCAAGTCTCACTACAAATTCCTCACAATATGGTAGTAGATGCACTACAGCCAGGACAGCCACCAGCAGACAACCAGAAATAAAATATATAACGCTATTGTAGGCCTAAGTAAGCCGTTTGGATTCTCCTATGGCTATTTTCTAGCCAAGTATGAAAGCACACTGCTATGCCAGATGAGATGACGCTGAGTTATGAAAAAATAAACGTAAAATAAAAAGTAAATGGCAGACTGTGCCTAATTGAAATCAAACCCCTAATAAATTTTCCCACTTCGGTCTTTGCGATGGATATGTGCGTCACTAAGCGCTAAACACAACGGTCGCAAGTCTCACTACAAATTCCTCACAATATGGTAGTAGATGCACTACAGCAAGGACAGCCACCAGCAGATCAACCAGAAATAAAATATATAACGCTATTGTAGGCCTAAGTAAGCCGTTTGGATTCTCCTATGGCTATTTTCTAGCCAAGTATGAAAGCACACTGCTATGCCAGATGAGATGACGCTGAGTTATGAAAAAATAAACGTAAAATAAAAAGTAAATGGCAGACTGTGCCTAATTGAAATCAAACCCCTAATAAATTTTCCCACTTCGGTCTTTGCGATGGATATGTGCGTCACTTAGCGCTAAACACAACAGTCGCAAGTCTCACTACAAATTCCTCACAATATGGTAGTAGATGCACTACAGCAAGGACAGCCACCAGCAGACAACCAGAAATAAAATATATAACGCTATTGTAGGCCTAAGTAAGCCGTTTGGATTCTCCTATGGCTATTTTCTAGCCAAGTATGAAAGCACACTGCTATGCCAGATGAGATGACGCTGAGTTATGAAAAAATAAACGTAAAATAAAAAGTAAATGGCAGACTGTGCCTAATTGAAATCAAACCCCTAATAAATTTTCCCACTTCGGTCTTTGCGATGGATATGTGCGTCACTAAGCGCTAAACACAACGGTCGCAAGTCTCACTACAAATTCCTCACGATATGGTAGTAGATGCACTACAGCAAGGACAGCCACCAGCAGATCAACCAGAAATAAAATATATAACGCTATTGTAGGCCTAAGTAAGCCGTTTGGATTCTCCTATGGCTATTTTCTAGCCAAGTATGAAAGCACACTGCTATGCCAGATGAGATGACGCAGAGTTATGAAAAAATAAACGTAAAATAAAAAGTAAATGGCAGACTGTGCCTAATTGAAATCAAACCCCTAATAAATTTTTCCACTTCGGTCTTTGCGATGGATATGTGCGTCACTTAGCGCTAAACACAACAGTCGCAAGTCTCACTACAAATTCCTCACAATATGGTAGTAGATGCACTACAGCAAGGACAGCCCCCAGCAGACAACCAGAAATTAAATATATAACGCTATTGTAGGCCTAAGTAAGCCGTTTGGATTCTCCTATGGCTATTTTCTAGCCAAGTATGAAAGCACACTGCTATGCCAGATGAGATGACGCTGAGTTATGAAAAAATAAACGTAAAATAAAAAGTAAATGGCAGACTGTGCCTAATTGAAATCAAACCCCTAATAAATTTTCCCACTTCGGTCTTTGCGATGGATATGTGCGTCACTAAGCGCTAAACACAACGGTCGCAAGTCTCACTACAAATTCCTCACGATATGGTAGTAGATGCACTACAGCAAGGACAGCCACCAGCAGATCAACCAGAAATAAAATATATAACGCTATTGTAGGCCTAAGTAAGCCGTTTGGATTCTCCTATGGCTATTTTCTAGCCAAGTATGAAAGCACACTGCTATGCCAGATGAGATGACGCTGAGTTATGAAAAAATAAACGTAAAATAAAAAGTAAATGGCAGACTGTGCCTAATTGAAATCAAACCCCTAGTAAATTTTCCCACTTCGGTCTTTGCGATGGATATGTGCGTCACTAAGCGCTAAACACAACGGTCGCACGTCTCACTACAAATTCCTCACAATATGGTACTAGCTGCAAATAAAAAAAAAAAATGTATAACGTTATTGTAGCCCTAAGAAGGGCTGTTGGGTTCTTGTAGAATCACTCCTGCCTAACACTATTCTAATAGAACAGCCTAACGCTTTCCCTGACCAGCAGCAGCTCTCTCCCTAGCGGCATCCAGACACAGAATGATCCGAGCAGCGCAGGCAGGGGCTAGTCTATTCCAGGGTCACCTGATCTGGCCAGCCAACCACTGCTATCGACGTGTAAGGGTACCACGTCATGCTGCGTGGAGTGCAGAGTCTCCTGGCTTGTGATTGGCTCTGTTTCTGGCCGCCAAAAAGCGAAACGGTGGGAGATGCCATTTTCTCGAGCGGGCGAAGTATTCGTCCGAGCAACGAGCAGTTTCGAGTACGCTAATGCTCGAACGAGCATCAAGCTCGGACGAGTATGTTCGCTCATCTCTAGTATTAACCCTTTCACTGCCAGGCATTTCTGTATATTTTGCTATTCCTGTTATTGGCCAGAGCAATTTTTACAATTTTGCGTTTGCAAATAAAATCAAAATTACAGCAGAAAGAATTAAAGTAAATCACAGCAAACCACATATTTTCTGAAAGCAGAGGCTTGCCCCATTTTCAAAATTGCATTAGAGAGTTTATAGACATAGGCGTCTTCATGCAATTTTGATTCAAACTGAAACATTTTATAAAAAATACTTAAAATTTGACTTTGATGGCAAAAAATGTGCTACAAACAAAAATATTTTCCTTCACATCTGCTAATTGTAATAGATGGACATGTGTAGAGTTCACAAATGTCTCATATTGATATGTTCACATGAATAAATCATCATAATATCATTAAAACTGAAATAACTAAATATCTGCTTTTACAAATTTTAAGACAGTCACAACCTGCAAAATATATCAATAAAACAGAATAAAAAGTAAAGGTGCCATAAAACCTATATATTTTTGAAAGCAGACAACCAGGCGATACATTTGGCAATTAACATTTGACCAAAAAGTGCATTGAAACTGCCTTGATAACATACGTTTTTACATGAAACTCACATTGAAGTGGAGGTTTAAGCACAAGTAGGGATTTAAAAATAATAATACAAAGTGAGCAGATTTATATACCACAGTACACAACATCAAGAATTTACACTCCCAAAAGTGCTAAAACAAAAACCATGAGATATTTGGTTGCTATCCACAAATGTGTTTAAAAATATATAAAGCACAAAATAAAAAGCTCCTATTCTGTCAAAATCAAATTTTTCCAGAAATCACCATGTCAAAAAAAATAACTTTTAAATTCATACACACTACCACCTTCATGCAACTTTGCAGCAAACAGCAATAAAATGCAAAAATTGCATGAAAATTCAAAACTTCCTCTAAAATATGTACAAATCCAGATACTTATATAAATAAAATATGCTTTCCTAAAACAGCAAGATTTGAGGAGATCATACATACCCAACATGTGTATATTCACCAAAATATGTTTTTTCAGAAAATTGCACTGAGCTTCACACAGATTTATCATTGCATGCTCCCTTACACAATGGTAACCCAAATAACTTTTTAGGGCTATAAGGTGCACCAGATTATAAGGCACACCTGATTATAAGGATGAATGACCAGAAGGTGGCAGACCTGTGCACAGTTCAAGGCAGCTGTTGTCTGTAAGTACGGTTCATATGTAAGGCACACTGGACTATAAGGCGCACCTTTGATTTCTGAGAAAATCAAAGGATTTTTTGTGCGCCTTATAGTCCAAAAATTACGGTAACTATATATTCATAAACCAAGCTAATGAGATAGCAAAACTCACTTTTAGATGTGCGCCATTGTATTAGCCACACAATAACAGAACCCTCCGCGGTTCATAAGAATCTGAGTGAGAACGTCATAACATAGGTATCAATAATGGAGGATGGTGTGAAATAAAAGCTTTATTCCAGAACATGTGTGTGCTTTTGGTGTTACATATAACTTTTTACACGTTCTGGGCTGTGGTGTATATATGTAGACACATTAGGGGAAGAGGATCGAATGTTCATCGTATCAGTCAATTTTCACAAAAAAAACTATCACGAAATAAAAGGCAATAAGAGAGCAAGTGTGTTCTTAGATAGTTCTGGAGAGGAGAGGGTTAAAAACATGAATATTAGTTGATTTTATTCCTTATCAAAATGTAATAACATACAAAGTGAATATTTCCATTATCTGTGTCCAGAAAATTCTCCCTGAAGCCTGATGGCTAATAATCTGAAAGAGTGCGCACTTCAGAGGGCAATATCTTTGGCTCTGTGACACATAGAACCTCACTTCTTTTTTCCTATGAAAGAAGAGAGTCTCCTCTTTTTTATGAATCTAAATTTGTTTTTCTAAGTGTCAGGAAAACAGAGGTATTAACTGTTAAAATGCAGTTGGGAATGATTTTTATATATAAAAAAATCGCCCCTGAAATTCTCACTTTAAACCTGAATATCACTGGATCCATGGCACCTAGAAACACAATTTTAGATTCATTTGAAAGAAGTGATTCTCCTCCATTTGCCCTACCCATAGCACCGGCCCTGACTGCCACCACTGTTTCCCCCACAAACCACACACAGTACCTATTAGATGTCTTTATACATGTTCCACTGATGCATCTATCCATGGGATTAGAGCCAGAATTCTTCTAAAAAGACGTTTAATGATGCCCTCTGTTCTAATCATGGATATGGAGAGCTACATACAGTCTGTATACCTCAATGACAATGCTAACCTAGCCCCACTTCATGAATCGGAGAGAAAAGTGACTCTCTGACGACAATTCTTGAGGGCAGTATGAGGTTTATTTCTCTTCATATAGTCAGGACTCTCTCAGCTCCCACTTTTCTGATGGAATGGTTAATAGTGTAGCCGTGCTGAGTCACACACAACCCCTGTCGGTCTGTCTCTCTCTCTGAATGTTCCAGCAAGGGATTGTGTAGAATTTCTTACTTTTGAAATAATGTATTTCTATAGTATATAAATTTCCTCACTGGACCCAATAAAGTTCTGCAGGGAAAGTTTTGTACTGTCAATATCATACAACAGTTTTCCCAAGGTGTTTGTCATTTTTACATCAAAAAGAGGATTGCATGCAGTGTTATTTTTTCCATTTAATTTCCATGAAAATCAATAGAACCTGAGACACAGGTCACAGTCACAAGGATCTTTAATACAGATAAAACAGGCCCCCTGTATTGTTTGCTACCTGTTTCAAAAGAAATATATAAAAAGAATCTAAAAGCCTGTCTACAATTACATACACATTTCCCTGAATAATAACACAAGTAATACATTTTCATGCTTCAGACAAGCTGCCTAGTATAAATCTATAACATAAAATATTAAGAATAGACATGACACCAACTGATACACAGGAGCTTCTTACAACCTGTCTGAGCCATACTCCACCAGTAGCAGGGGTACTAGTGGTCTAATTATCTTGTATGGGAATTAAACTAACAGGGTCACTTGGATAACACCTAACAAAGATAAACGGATCCTGCTCTTTGACAAAATAAAACCGCCTTTATTAATTAAATCCATGGCGTCCACAGGCATAATACAGGTTAAAAAGTCAAGGCATTTCTATCACTGTTGCATGCTCTTACTCATGACTGGGGGATGTGGAAGGTACTCGATGTAAAATACACCTCGTGTTCCAAACAGACACTCCTTCCTTGCCACATCCTCCATAGCAACCCAAAATAACATACAAATACACAATAAAAAGAACATATTTTACATGGTAACAAAAAAATGTATTCATTTCTGATCTCACGTGACCACAGAATATATAAACAACTGGGCCTCCTTTTTTACACTTGATAGCTCATTTACAGGCAGCAAGAGCAGGTCCATCCTGGACCAACCTTCAGGATGGCATCAAATCACCGTAAGTGTATAAAATTGAATAATATCTTCTGGTTGTTCTAACGATGGAAACCGATTTAAAGGGAATCTGTAAATTAAAATGAATAAAAACAAATGTTAAAATAGAAACATACGGTACATACATAAGTCGGAAAATGTATACATTTATGTAATGCAGAATAATTCATTGTTCGGCCAACAAAGACATCTAATAATGGCACACCAGTTCACTTTTATAATACATGCTGTAAGGGAAAATCGTTTTTAGTGTAAATTGCCAGTAGGCTTCTCTATTCCTCAGCAGTGAACCAATGTCTTCCCCCCCTTTTGGGGGTATGGACTTTTCCAAATGCATATGCTCTCAGATTGTTAGTTTTGCCAACATGTATGTTCAAAAAATGTTTGGGTATACCCGACAACTTCTTACCTTCTGGATGTTTAATATCCTTGAGGTGCTCCAAGAACCTTGTCTTAAATTTCCTAATTGTTTGTCCTATATAATGGACTCAGCACAGAATATGAAATAAACAACATTTGTACTATTGCAGTTTATAAAATTCAGTATATTATATTTTTTATCACCTGTATTGTCGGTAGGAATTTTTTTATTTTTGACAAAGGAACACGTTTTACATGGGGTTACCCCACATGGTATTCAAACAGGTCCTTTTATCTGGAACTCATGTTACCATGGAGGGTGAAAGGGAATTGCCCAGAGTCTTGTTTCTTCTGGGCATTGCACACCTCCCCACCAGATTTTTTTCTAAAATGGGATTTTCATTTAGAAGTGGTAAATGTTTAAAGAGAACCCGTCATGCAAAATAACCCCCCTAAACTAAATATATTTTCATAAACTGCCATTAGAGAGCATTGCCTCTATCCCTTCATTGTCCCTCTACTTGTGAGCTGCTCCAACAGGTAGAGGTGACAGGACTAGTGGCAGAGACCTGATGACAGGTGTCCTTTAAGGACAATATTTTTGATGGTTTGGAATTGTGGGCTGTAACTGAGTACCAAAGTTGGTCTTATCTGTTTAATCATTGTAGTATCCCCGTTGTCATCTCTATCCTTACTGGTTATAAAGGGTAACAACACAGTTCTGGACTTATTGTCCGTAATGCTTTTGGCCCTCTTGAGCATCCAATCTGAATACCACCTGTTTTTCAGCCTGTTCACTATCCCTGTTACTTCTCTCTCATAGTCATTATTGTTGTTACAATTACGCTTTGCTCTTGTTATTTCCCTCACTGGGATCGATCTGATCATATGATTTGGGTGCTGACTGCTAGCAAATAAGATAGTGTTGCCAGCTGTGGGCTTCCTAAATGTAACAGTGCATGCAACAGTGCTAGAAACGTATACCTGTATTATGCCTGTTAGATGCCATGGATTGAATAAATAAAGGCAGTTTTATTTTTTCAAAGAGCTGGATCCATGAATTTTTGTTTGGAGTTGTTACCCAGCAGCAGGGTGGATCTGTACTTATAGACAATACTTATAGACTTATAGACAATATCTCCTGCTAGGTGAGCAGGAGTATTTTTCTCTTATTAATTCACTTGGATAATACCCTTGGGATTAGCCCCAAGCCAAATGGTTCAGGTTATACTGTGTATCTACAATAAATTGTCCATTGCATTTAACATTTGCAAAAATATTTTACACTGCCTATAATAAAACATTCTTATTGCAAAATACAAGATCAAAGTACGTGAAGCACTCTCCATGGTGCTGAATGCAGAGGAAAATACCACAGCCAATTCCCATATAGTAGGCATTGCATATTATACATGATAAAACACATGTAATCCTAAAAACAACGCTGACAGATAAAATTGCTTGCTTTGAACTTGGTCCTAATATGTACAGAAAGTGCTATAAATAATAAAAAAAACAAGTATGGTTTATTTATTTTCACTTCTACTTCATAAAGGGGACAACAGAACATTGTCTATTTTCAGCAACTCCACAGCTCTAGAATTAGTAATAGTACTACCAAACATGATATTGTAACAGCAGTACCACAGAACTGGATACATTAAGGCTATATTCACACGAACGTATGGGGGACGTATATACGGCCGACGTATATACGGCCGATATACGTCCCCCATACACTCCTATGGGCGCACGGCACCCTACGGGAGCGGTACGGTGCCGCACACGTGCGGCACCGTACCGTTCCGTACCCGGGAAAAAGATAGGACCTGTCCTATCTTTTCCCGTAATACGGGGCCGTGCGCCATAGGTTGCTATGGAGAGGGGCGGGGGTGAGCTGCGCTCACCTCAATCCTCCTCTCCCCGTACACTGCCGTTGCCCGCTACGGTACGGTACGGGCGGGCAACGGCAGTGTGAATATAGCCTAACAGTACTACTGAACATGATCTTGTCTCAGCAACACCACAGTGCTGAATCTAGTTACAATACGAAAAGAGCATGATATAGAATCAATTACACAGCAGTGGATCTAGTAACAATGTCACCAGAGTAAGATCTAGTATTAGCAACAAAACTGGATCTAGAACAGTGATGGCAATCCTTTTTGACGCCGAGTGCCCAAACTACATCCAAAACCCACATATTTTTCACAAAGTGCCGATGCGACAATTTAAACAACTCCCTGCTCTGTCACATGTTCAGATTGTATAGGCACCTGAGGACACCAATACAGTAGAAAGAAGGAGAAAAAGCTTTGGTTATCATTGTAGCTTCATTCTAGGGTCCAGGGCTGCCTAGAACTGCAAGAGGCCTTGAGTCCTGTCTGGCGAAGTCTGCGGTGGGGTGATGGCGCAGGTGCCCATAGAGAGGGCTCTGAGTGCCACCTCTGGCACCTGTGCCATAGGTTCGCCACCACTGATCTAGAAGCACAACTACCAGGGCATGATCTAGCATCAGCCACACCACTGAATCAAGTAACATCCCCTCAAAGCACAATCTATAATCAGCAACACCACAGAATTTATCATCAGTTTTTTTGTGACTTTTTGGTGAAAAAACTTTGAAAATAGTCACATTGGAATTTCTGTGACTTTTTACGGTCACAAAGTTGCATGGGGCGATTCTCTAACCAGAATAATTATCATTCTGTTGGCTAGTGCAACGCTGCGTAAGGCAGGATTTGAGAGATGCAATGATTTTAAAAGTTTTATCAAAAGATGCACCAACCCTCAAGTCTCCCACTTTCTGGGGAGCTGATTTAGGTAGACAATTAGTAAATCAAAGTTTCCATGTTTGAGAAAGTTGTAATTGGGCCACTGTGAGTGTTCATCCTGCCACTAATGAATACTGTATCTGTGTACTGCACAGTCTTAGCAGAACTTCAAAGTCTGCCTTACATAGTCAATGTATGAAACAGGGCAAAACCCATACAAAACAAGCGACACAACAACATACACGACAGAATCTATTAAAGTACATGCTGTTCAGACCCCAAAAACTGGTTGTAAAGATATACATTCTTTCAGTACATCTGCTGACAGGTAACTTAAAGACACCCCGTCACCAGGTTTTTCCCCACTACCCCACATACTCTTGGTAGGGTATGAAATGTCCATTTTTATGCAGGATCTCAACCGTTTTACCTATAAAAAAATATTGCCCAAAGTCAGGCAAACATGACTCTGCTCATGCCATATTCATATGAGATGAGTCAAGTTTAGTAGCTTCATAGTAGTGCCACTTCAAAAGCTCCTATTTTCTTTTCTATAGCAACTAGAAACACACTTCTGTTCCATACTAAAGATGAGGATGGCTTATGGCTTTGTGAGCTAGGGAACCAGGGATACAGGCATCTTCCGTTGCAGTAAGTGAGGCCAGGACAGTATCCCGGCTTTACAGTGAATGTGCCCCACCTACACCGGTGCAGTGAAGCCAGGTGTTTCTATAATCTTTGAGTGTAATAAGTACACATATCAAAACCCATCCCTTGGTAAATTATGTGACATATACATTCACGACAGGGCTTTAGTTATTTGTACAGTACTACACAGTACTACAATTAACATTTGACAACTCCCTGACTCCTGGGACCTCACATGGATACCAAGGAGAACTGAAGAGGACCCTCAATGGTGGCTTTATATACCATACTTCCTCTCAGACTCCCTGAGGAGGTACCTGATAAACTCCCCAACAAAGATAGTAGAGGTGTCCAAAGCCAGGCCGGTAAAGCCAGCAATCTGAACCTGAATCTGAAAGGTTGGTCTTTGCACCACAGTGTGAAGGATTAACCCATACCCTGAAGACATAGAGAAGAACATATAAAAGAAATCAATAAATCTTTACTCTCCCAGGAGGAGGTCCTTCTATCAATCCAGTTTCCCAAGGCTGCTAAAAGTTCCCAATATTCAAAAAGGAGGGAGATAGAGTAGTAATGGTACTCACAGCATACAGATTATCTGGTACTCTGAATCTAGGATAACCGTCAGAGTAGCCACCAAAAACTACATGCAGGGGTGGGATCTGACCGGCTCAGCTGAGGTGGTTGTTAAAATCAGGGCCAGATCACCTGTGTGACAGTATATGCAGTGCAGGCATTCATGTCATGTCATCACAAGTCATCAGCGCCGCATGTACTCAAAGGCTGCAGGGGCTTATGACCTGGCGTGTCATGGTTACACCCGTGCCTGCTGCCGCTGTTCCCGCTCCCCCTGCCTCTCCTGGCTCCGGCCTGTACTCTGGCTCCCAGCGTGTAGACCGCATGCTTCTTCCCTGCAGTTGTGCGCTCCCACCACTAGGAGGGGGGGGGGGGCGCTGACTTCTTCCAGCCTTAAAGGGCCAGCATCCTCCTTATTGGCTCTGGCATTCCCGACTCGGCTATATAGCTTGGCGACTCCCAGCATCCCCTGCCGGATCTTCATGTCTTGTTACTGTAGAGAAAGCCCTCCGTGTTCCTGAGCGTTTCTATACGCCTCCGTGTGTTCAGTGATTCCCATGTTCCGTGGTGTTCCCGTGTTCCATGGTGTTCCCGGTGTCCTGTGTTGCGGTCCTGGTGTCCTGTGGCGGTGCGGTAATCCAGTAGCCTTCCGAGGTCCTGCCTGCCATCCGAGGTCCCGCCTGCCATCCGAGGTCCTGTGGTCCTGCCATTCGTGGTCCTGCCATCCGAGGTCCTGTGGTCCTGCCATCTGAGGTCCTGCCATCTGAGGTCCTGCCATCCGAGGTCCACTGGTCCTGCCATCCAAGGTCCTGTGGTCCTGCCATCCAAGGTCCTGTGGCCCTGCCTTCCCGTGGTCCTGCCTGCCCCGTGTCCCAACCTTGGCTGCCACCGCGGGCCTAGTCACACCCATGGAGCGACCTGGTGACTCCCTGCCGCAGCAAGACCATCCTGCTTTGCGGCGGGCTCTGGCAAAGACCAGGAGTTCACTTAGACTCCGCTCCCGGGTTGCGGCTAGTATTGTTATCCCCCGCGGTGGTCCAGGGAGTCCACTGACTATTCCCCTGAGATTGTGACTGTAAGATCCAGCCATGGACTCCACCAAGGTCATGATCTCTGCAAAAGCCATGGACAGTGTCAAGGATCTGTACCAGCTTCTGGGTGACCTTCCCAGCACTATTGCCCAGCAGTCCCAAGAGATTGCTGCGCTGAAAGAACTCTTGGACAAACTCGGTGCCACCCTGCGGATTATTGCCTCCCAGCAGCAGGCTCCTGCGACTCCTCCTGTTGCTTCTGTCCCCCAGCCATGTTTTTCGGCAGCGAACTCTGGATCAGATTTTTTGATGCCAAACAAATTTCATGGCAACCCCAATTTTTGCAGGAGTTTTGTTGTCCAATGCTCGCTATACATCAAACTGACGTCCTCCCTGTCCACCCCCGAATGTACTAAGTTGGCATGTGTTTTTTCTTTGCTCACTGGAGAGGCGCTGGGCTGTGCTAATCCTCTATGGGATAGTGGTGACCCTGACATGGTTGCCCATACCAAGTTCCTGGCAAAAATCCAGTCCTGGTTTGAACCACCTCAAGTTCAGATACCTCGCCTGTCCTGCTTGGTCCCGACGTCCCCAGTGTCTCCTCCCAGAGCTGCTCCAGCGGCGCCTCAGCCTCCGCAGCTTTTCAGAGCTGCTCCAGTGGCGCCTCAGCCTCTGCAGCTTCCCAGAGCTGCTCCAGCAGCGCCCAATCCTCCGCAGCTTCCCAGAGCTACTCCAGTGTCTCTGCAGCTTCCTGCAGCTGCTCCAGTGTCTCCGCAGCTGCTCCAGTGTCTCTGCAGCTTCCCGCAGCTGCTCCAGAGACTCTGCAGCTTCCCAGAGCTGCTCCAGAGACTCTGCAGTTTCCCAGAGCTGCTCCAGAGACTCCGCAGCCTCAGCAGCCTACCAGAGCTCCACCGCCTCTCCAGAAGTCGTCTCGGCCTCCGCAGTTTGCCAGTGCTGCTCCAGTGACTCTGCAGCTTCCCAGAGCTGCTCCAGCGGCGCCCAAGCCTCCGCAGCTTCCCAGAGCTACTCCAGTGTCTCCGCAGCTTCCTGCAGCTGCTCCAGTGTCTCCGCAGCTGCTCCAGTGTCTCCGCAGCTGCTCCAGAGACTCTGCAGCTTCCCAGAGCTGCTCCAGAGACTCTGTAGCTTCCCAAAGCTGCTCCAGAGACTCCGCAGCCTCAGCAGCCTGCCAGAGCTCCACCGCCTCTCCAGAAGTCGTCTCGGCCTCCGCAGTTTGCCAGTGCTGCTCCGGTGACTCTGCAGCTTCCCACGGCTGCTCCTGCCTCCGCTGAGGCCGCTCCAGAGTCTCCACCGGCCTCTCCTGAGGCCGCTCCAGAGTCTCCTCCGGCCTCCCCTGAGGCCGCTCCAGAGTCTCCACCGGCCTCCCCAGCCTACGGCTTCCCAACTCTTCCCGGTGCCTGCTCTCCTCCTAAAGTGTCTCATCACCAAGAAGAATTGGAGGAGGCGAAGAAAGAAGAACAGCGGGCTGAAAAAGAAGAGAAGAGGGGTCCTAAGAAGAGGGGGGTACTGTCACGGTTACACCCGCAAACCTCGGTACGGATTGAGGGTGCACCCGCTCCCCCTGCCTCTCCTGGCTCTGGCCTGTACTCTGGCTCCCAGCGTGTAGGCCGCATGCTTCTTCCCTGCAGTTGTGCGCTCCTGCCACTAGGGGGGGGCGCACGCGGACTTCTCCCAGGCTTGAAGGGCCAGCGTCCTCCTTATTGGCTCTGGCATTCCTGGCTCGGTTATATAGTCTGGCGACTCCCAGCATCCCCTGCCAGATCTTCATGTCTTGTTACTGTAGAGAAAGCCCTCTGTGTTCCTGAGCGTTTCTATACACCTCCTTTGGTTCAGTGAGCGTAAACGGGTTAAGCAGTCTGTTAAAAATGCACGTGTTTTTGAAAATGCATCTGTTTTTCTGTTTTTGTCCGGTTTTCCCAATTACCATTATCATCATAATTGGGGGCCTCGGCCCGATCGCATATGTGTTTCCAGAGTAACGCAACGCTAGCAGAACATGTGACCGCGGCCTTAAAAACGGCCCTGAAACTGGTTCAAAATGCCATATGTGCCGCAACCCTAAGGGCGCCTTCCCACTTGGCGTTTTCGTCACGTTTTTAAACACATCCAAAACGCAAGTGGGAGGGGGGGGGGGTCTGCCTGAAACACATGCGTTTCATTGCAAAGCTATATGCCTTTTGGCCAAACCCACCCACTTGCGTTTTGGATGCGTTTAAAAATGCAACGAAAACGCCACGTGGGAAGGCACCCTCACATTTCAACATCCACATACCCCATACTCCCCACAGGCAGTCCCATGGTTTACAAACAAAATAGGTTCTGAAGAATTTTTCTTAAGAGGTATTCCCATTTCAGCAAATAAATGTTAATGTTTGTATAATGAAAAGCTGTACAATTTTGCAATATACTTTCTGTATCAATTTCTCATCTTTTTCTAGATCTCTGCTTGCTGTCCTGCTATAGAAAGTTTGACCGTTGTGACACAGGTGCGTGGTTCCTTATATCACACAGCTCTGATTAGTCTCTATGATATAACGAGCCGTGCACCTGTGTGACCATGTTCACATTTCTGTCCACTGTAAGTAAATATAGAAGCTTTCTATAGAATGACAGCAAGCTGAGATCTAGAAAACAGTGATGAATGGATACAGAAAGTATATTGGAAATTTGTATAACATTTCATTAAACAATCAATAACATTAATTTGCTGAAATTGAATATCCCTTTAAGTTGAATTTGTTTTCTAATTGTTACTCCAGACATTTTTATTTTGTCACTGTGATAATTGGATTTTCAAAATTGTAGGCTGTTGTGTGAATAAGGAAGAACAATAAAGTTTCAGTGCAGACACCTTTGATGATGGTGATGGCACATGTGGCGTTTTGAACACGTTTTTGGCCCGTTTTTAAGCAGTCCGTCCAAAAACGCATGCGTTTATTGTAAATGCATCCGTTTTTGACAGGTTTGACCAGTTATCTTAATTCAAATTGGTCAAAAACGCATTCGTTTTTTTGCAGGACTGCTTAAAAACGGGCCAACCCTTACACTTCCTCATTGCAGTTTTCGGCAAATGTTCAGTAAATTACCAGCAGAGAGCTTCAGAAAGGTCCCTCTGTAACTTAAAGGGGTTCAATTTTTAAGCAGTCCGTTAAAAACGCATGTGTTAAAAAACACATCCGGTTTTTAAAAACGCATGCGTTTTTTGAAAACACATCTGGTTTTGTCCATTTTTTATTGCCCAAATTCGGAAAACCTGTCAAAAACTGATGCATTTTCAAAAGACGTTTTTTAACGGATGGCTTAAAAACTGACCAAATACAGTATACATTTTCTGCAGTGTATACAAAAGGTTACCCCTCAACTGAGAGGAAAAAAGATAGACTAACGGAGTGCATATAAACAATAAATCTTTATTGGTGATATATAATGTTCAAGATTAAAATTACATAAAATTACAAGTGGTGAAATGCAGCAAGGAAAGAAAGCAGGCCCAGCCCGGACAAAGCAAAGTTATAAGTAATATCTAATAATATGGTAAGAGGCTGATGAAATTCACAGGGTGGTGTGGTATTGCACTCTGTGATGCATGTAAGCTGTAGTGAATAGTCTGCCCTCTGCCCAGATATATAAACCTATGGACATTGGGGAAGAAGGTGTGATCTCTTACCAAAAGGATGGAATTGTAAAGTTTTTCTGCTGTCCGGGAGGGTCCGCGTCCTTCTTTGGGTCCGCTTACTTCTTTGAGGTTATGGTTTCCAACCTCCTCATTTCCCCATTACCTGTATCCTTATGCTTACTTAAATTTTCTGCAGTGTACACAGTAGTTTCTGCCATGATTTCTTCTGAATAGTTACTTTGTAACCTCTGCAGGTATTCCACCGCCCTCACTGCCTGCATTTCTATGGCTGAAAGAGCAAAACTCCATTTATGCTGTTCTCAGTCTAGATAAGATTTCTCATCTGGTGAAGTAGTGGACACTGACTGCATGCCTCATGTAACTATACATGGGATATAGACAGCATTGGTGACCGGGATGAGGCAGTACCCCGGGCGGCCAGCAGTGCGGCAGTATCAGCACAGGACACTGCACAGGAGCGGCTCCTCCTTTGATCCCTGACAGTTGGCGTCACGTGACGTGGGCGGGCCCTCCATGGGATCTAGCGCGCACTCCCACCTCCCCACCTCCTCCTGTGTCTGGCCGCTCCCGCGGACGCGCGCCCAGTGACGTCAGAGCGGCATCGGAGAGACAGAGCCGGGAGATAGCGGGAGGGATACACCGGGAGCGAAGCGCTGACTGACGGGCGGACAGTGAGAAGCGGCGCTGCACCTCGCAGGATCTTGTACCTCGCCGCCGTCCAAGCGCTCACAGGAAACAAAGCCACCTCCACCTCCTCTTTTATCTACCGCCGGGAAGAAGGACCCGGGACCCCTCCGCCCCGCTCCCGCCGGACCCGGGACCCCCCGAGCAGTCATGGGCTGCACCCTGAGCGCGGAGGAGAGAGCTGCGCTGGAGAGAAGCAAACAGATCGAGAAGAACCTGAAGGAGGATGGGATCAGCGCCGCCAAGGATGTCAAGCTGCTGCTGCTGGGTGAGCCGTCCCCTCCTGTCATTCTGTACATAGTGTGTGTGATGCCTCATACATACATGTATGTGACTCCTGTGTCATGGCCACCCTGCCTCTTCATTCTGATGCTAAGTCTTTTCCTCTCTGACCCTACAGGGGCCGGGGAATCTGGGAAGAGCACCATTGTGAAGCAGATGAAGTAAGTGGCCTCCCCCTCCTCCCCCTCTGCTAATGCTGTGTGAGCCGCCATGTTTGTGCCTGGCCCTGTGCTCTGATTGCAGGAGCTGTCCCCAGCCTGTGGTGCTGAAGCTAGGACCAGGCCTCCGTGTAGCCGCCATCAGTGCACACATGGCATGGATGTGACAGGCTGCACATCCTCAGCCTCCCCCTGTATGTCTCCTCTACAAGGAGCCTGCTCCCCAGCGCCATCATGGATTCCCAGGGTGCCCAGCAGGGGGCGGCAGTGCGGGGTGTGTGATAGCTGGGTGGATGGGCTGCTGCCTGTATAATGGAAAGAATAGGATTCGATTATGTATTGGGCCTGAGATGTCACAGACTGACGGCTTGTAGCTGGTATTTCCTGGATGTAGCTCATGTATAGAGAAGGGCCAGTGTCTGTATACACATAGAGCCGCGGACAGGTCGGCTCCGTGCACGGCTCAGCCGCTAAATCCCACTGATTTGATGGCCTTATTAAAGATGGCCGCTTATGCTCCCCCATCCATAGGATAATCCTGCTGCAGCAGATGAGTGGATGAGGAGGCGCTGGTGCATGGTGTGATCGATCATCTCTGCGGGGGTGTACAATGAGGTGATGGATGTGTGCACAGGATGAGAATAGCGGGATCCCCATAGCGATGGACGTGTATCTCTATGGTCCCGCATACAGGAGCCGTGTGCTAGCGGTTCAGGAGGTGGACAGCGCCCAACCGGGATTCGGAAGTTTTGTGGGCGGGGTCTGAGGCTTCGGCTGCGTTCGTGCTGCTACGTGGTGGCTTCGGCTGTTTCCGGATGCGATCGGAAATCTTCGACAGTGTTCTAGTCTTATGTATCCTGCCAACCGAGAAGATTGCTGGGAATTGTCTGTTTTGCTCCTGACCTGGATTGGCACAACTGATATTTTCTTGGTTTTGCTCATGTTTCATCTTGCTTATGGTGGTTGCTGATCTTGATCTATTCTTATGAATCCTAATATGCCATTAGGATTTTTTTTGGCCTTATTTGATATTAGGATTATTTGCCTTGTGCTGATGGAGTGTCCCATAAAGGGTTCATAGTGGGATCTGGACGCAAGTTTTGAATTATGTGATACTTGAAGTCTCCTTACACATCCCCAAGGAAATGGGCTTTCTGAGCTTGTGGATCACAAGGAATTGCACATTTTTGATATATATATATTATTTTATTTCTTTTTTGGTAAAGAGTTTTTATTGTATGTCTACTACTGCAGCTATTCTTTATATTGACCCAATGCTTTGGGAAACTAAAGCAGAAAATAGTCTATTTTGAGTGTATTATCTGATGCCTAACTTCCAGACTACAAACAAACCCTAATACTGTTGTCATAATGTTAATAGTCTTATTATTTTCGAATTTTTTGCGTCTATTGCACATATGAATAAATCACAATTCTCTGCTATTTCTATCACTATTACTGCAGTTACTCCACCTCTATTATATACAGAGAGTCCAGGACCTAATGTACAGTTCTAGCAGAAACCCCATGCCCAACGGATAGGGAATACATTCTTATAGCTGGAGTTCTCCTTTACAAAACGTTGAGGATGTGGTGGGTAAGAGATCTCTATAATATTGAGATTCCCATGCCTGCAGAGAAGCAGGCAAGACTATTTTAACCCTAAGGGTGAAGACACACATGGCGTTTTTGGGCGGTTTTTACTAAGTGCGTTTTCAGATTGTTAAAAACGCATGCTTTAAAAAACGCATGCGTTTTTGTCCGTTTTCCCGAAATTGCGCAATGAAAAATGGACAAAAACGCATGCGTTTTTAAAAAACGGATGCGTTTTTAACGATCTGAAAATGCACTTAGTAAAAACGGCCCAAAAACGCCATGTGTGTCTTCACCCTAAGTCCATTTTTACATTTGTAATATATATTAGATTGATGCATATCCATTAGGCAGCTCTGGGACCAGGGATCTCCAGAACACTTCTCAGCATTGCAGGATCAGCACTTGCATGCAGTGTGTACAGATTTGGGCCTTTTTATTTTTTCTAACCTCTCTTGTTTTTGCTTCTATTTTGATATATTTTATTTTTTGCTAATTCATGAAATGGATGTGGGGTTTGAGAGCTGCATTCAGGAATCTTGGGGAATCTCATTAGTGCCTCTCCTTTCACTGCTCCCACAGAATAAAGTTAACATGTAATTATTCATCCATTTTTATGCCTCAAATAGGAGATGTGAAAATCAATTTTCTCTCCGGTGCCTTTGACTTGCAGGTGCTCTGTAATAGACCGAGGTTTGCAATACAAGCCCTTCAATATTAATAGAGCATTGATTCAGAAACATGGTCCGTAGCTTGTTTGCTATGGCTTGTAAATATAAAGGGTGTGCATATTTTACAGCCCATAATGTTTAGTAGAGTCTGCCATATTAAGGGTTTTTACTGCATTGCCTTGGACATTTTTGTAATGTCATAAATGAATTGTATCTAGCCTTTTATTTGCTGCCAATAATACATTGATTTGTATGTGCTCACGCTACTCCCTTAGTCACACCTTACTTATGTGTAGAATTATGTAGTGGACATTTCTGGGAGGATAATTGATCTATGACGCCATTCTCCTTCTGTAATGGGTTTCTTTAAGTAAAAGACAATAATAACAGGAGGTGCTTTCATCTTGAGATGAGTCCCTCCTATATGATAAGATGTCCTTCTTCCTCTGCCATTTCCTTCCCATCTTTTATGGTATGGTTGGTATGTATAAACAATCCCTATTCATATGTGTATGGACATCCTTGTTTTTCACTGGGATCCTGGTATAATGTGTAAAGGGATTCTCCTGTGACAACAATTTATCCCTTTTATGATAATCGGGGGGGGGGGGGGGTCTCAGTGATGGGACCCTTACAGATCATGAACACGTTGGCCTGTTGTACCTCAGATGACCAGAGCAGCCAGTTTCTGCTCTATTCATCTCTATGGTGCTGACTGATGTAGCCGAGTATTGCGCTCTGCTATCTCCGTCAGCGCCATAGAGATGAAAAGAGCAGCTGGTTATTCTGTTCATCTTTGAAACAGACCCCCCGCCCCCCCCCTTCCTTGTTATCCATGAGAGTCCCATCGCAGAGACCCCCATCAACAAGCAAGTTATCCCCTATTATTTTACGAAGGCCCTTTTGGAAATTGGGCCTAATTATCGCACAATAGAAATGACTTGAACCCAGAAATATGCTTTTTACTTAATATATTTTCTTATTATTTGAGGCGGCCATCCTGTAGGGGAGGTTAGAGCAAAGGTCCAATATATAATGGCCTGGGGAAAAATGGCTACAGCCCACAGTCCTGCTGTCTCCACGGTGTTCAGATAATAGGTGTTCCTTTACATGTGAATGACATGTGCCAAACATAAGATCACACCTTAATAATAGCAGGGTTAGCGGTTTTTGTTTTTTTTTTGTCAAGTGTTAGATGTACTAAAATTAGTTTTTGTTTTTTTTTTGTCTTGTAAGTCCAGCCTAGTGGGGATATTTTCCATAAAATTTTACCACTGAAAAACAACCTCTCATTAATGACTTTCTGCTTGGAATCTGAAGGCCAATAGCTAATATTGCTTTTTTAAGTTGTTTTTGGCAAGTGGATTTTTCCATTAAAATCAATTGGCAACTAATACTGATGGGGTTTTGATCACGATTATTCAGTGTCAGACCTATTATCAGTATTTTACCCCCCAAACCAACCATGGGTAATAATAATGAATTCCTTTATATAGTGCACACAGATTACGCAGCGCTGCACAGAGCTTGCCAAATCAGTCCCTGTCCCCAATGGGGCTCACAGTCTAATCAAACTACCAGTATTGGAGTTGCCTGCTGGTAAATGATTACAAGTACTGCCCATATCACCTAAATTAGCTGCCAGTAAGATACTGTACTGTAATTACAGTAATTTTTCTGATATTAAAATTAGCATTCTTGACTCTTTTATCTTGCATATGACTCTTTATTTCTCCTGGGCTGCCCCTTTTTTGAATGACCACAATTTGTGTCCACAAATCCTGGGCACTGCCCTGCCTCCTTGTTCCTGATTGGCAGCTCCCACTGCAAGGATATGCTGCTGCATGGAACTTTTACTTAGGGACAGTCTACCAATATTCAACTATAGACATATGTTAACTTGTAGTAAATATTGTATCAAATTGTTTATATGGTGTCTTGTCTTGCGTTCCTGTCATGTGAACAGGGTGATGTCATCTAAGGTTCTTTTCCCCCTACCACATGGGGGATAAGCCTCTGGATGTATATGGTGCAAAATGGGAGGGGCATGGCCATAATCATATCCTGGTGCAGGAGTGTCAGCGAATGATAAATCTTCCCCAAGTATCTGTATAACCACATGAAATCACAGCATGCCTCCATGAGGGATGGGGAGAACTAGAAGTCCATGGAGCCATGCAGTGATTTCATGTGATCAGATACATACATGGGGTACATATGGGAAATATAGTTGGAAAATGACCTTGGATGACATCACCCTGGTCACATGATATGAAGTGCAGAATGGTGAGGAGGCATAAGTAGGAGTAGAGGGGATGGGCCAGCCAAGCAGGAGACGCCCCCTCTGATAATTTAATATAAAGTAGATTTTTATGGGGATGTGAGGGAAAGCATTTTTAACTAGAAGAAGGGTATCAGTCAGAAAATGTGGTGACACGTTCCCCAGGTTGGTTTCACATGGGCAGTATTTTGTATCATTATTTGTAAACCAAAGCCTTGCATGGATTCTACATTGGGGTCATCTATGATAAAAAGATTTGCGCCTCATGTTTTGGACCCCTGTCTTTTTGTTTCACGCAAAAACTTTAGAATTGACCAATTTATTTTAATGGGACTTGATGAAAATTTACACCATGATATCCTTATTTAGAGAAATGGATCTAATCTTTAGTCACAGAAATGCCCTCAGGTTTGCTGAAGTGTATCCAAGTTTAGGTTTTTGTGTTATTTTTATATTCTAATGTCACAGTGGCCAGATGTTGACTTCAGTCAAAAGGAGAATATTTCTCATGGCAATAAATGATGAAATTATTTACGCCTGTTTCATGTTTATATAGAAAAATATGGAATTCTACAAAACCTCATTCCTAACAAATGTGTCTGATAAAGTATATAGGGCTTATAGTTAACCCAATGACAAAATTGTATGCTTGGACATATGACAATATCATACATAATGTCAGGTCTGAACTATGTCCAGGCAGAAGTGGCACCAGCTATGTTGCAGTGAAGTTTTTGAAAATGAAAGCTGAGCTCTGATTGTTTGATGCTTTATTCTCAGTAATGATAATGTAGAATTTGGTCTGGTATATACCGCTTGATACAAGCCATTATGGAAATGTATTTAGCATATTTTTACCTTGACTGTGAATTGTTCTTTTTCTTTGGCTATAACTGATATATTACTGGTGTTTAAAGGGGTTGTCTGCAAAATAAAAATGTCTTTTAGCTGCTTGACGTTAGAAAATGAGAATAACTCTCCTCTCTGATCCCCAGCAGCTCTTGTTGTGTCCGTTTTTTGGTGCCCTGCTGGCCATTACTACCTCGTACTTCTCCACTTGGTGCCACTCATCTCAGCCAGTGTGTCCATAGGGACCAGAAAATACGTAGTGTAGCTATGATGTTTTGCTAACCACAAAATCTTAATGACTAACATCGTATGTCCCACTTATGTGACGGTGGATGTAAACCCAAATTTTGTCTTCACCTATAGTGCATAAATAAGGGCCATTGACTGTCTCCCTAACCCATCTGGTGCCATCTTGTAAAATCCCAGCAACCATACAATGTTAACTTGATGCTTTGAATGACACAAGACGGCTTATGCACCAAGGCGTTAACACATCACAACAGCTGAAAAGAGGAGATTTGCCTAATTACAATGCTGTCAACATTGATGTTTACAAAAAGCATGTGTTAGCACAATGTTAACATATGGGTTAACACATGGGTTTGTTTACACTTGCTTTAACATTGTGGTAATGCATGTGTTTTGTAAGCGCCATGTTGACAGCAATGTAATCAGGCAAACCTCCTCTTCTCAGCTGTTGTAATGCGTTTCATGATAGCTATAACAAATGGACGGTACCTTGATGTGTTTTGCACCTTGAGTCCACCTTGCAGACAGCTTGGTGTTAGGCGAACCTACTTTCATCAATTCTCCAGTGATTCAGAGTGACAATTAAGTCCTGTAAGTGCAATTTGTGCAATTATCTAGTGACAAGCCCGGACAAGATCATGGAAATCAATGCTAACATAATCAGGCGTTTTGTGGAAAGTAACATTATCATAAAATGCAATGAGACAACTTAAGCAGTCTTTACTGGATAGGGGGCTTCCTAAGCACAGAGCCATGAGTCACCCTAATGTTATTATTGGCACATAACACTGAGTGTGCTTAGCCTGAGCCTGACAGGTTGTACGGGGCGTTGTAACGTCCCTGAGCACCGCCGCAGCTTTAAGTGTATTATTTACTTCTCCACTTTGCCTGAAGCCACAACAGTACTTTGAAAAACAATGTATTTCTATTCCTGTAGTAAAGGGGTTAATGCCCGGAGTTTGTGACAGGGTAGGTACATTGATTTGGGTTAGCTTTAGCATGGAGGGCCCACTGCTTGCATCCCATGCAGGAGAGGCGTTTTGGCAGTAGATTGGGCTTGAGTATGTATATCGCCTGGCAAGGAAATTAATTTATTACAGGGAATTCTGAGTTGTAGAACATATTGTTTCTTGTTATAGAGTTCACCAATGTTCCTATGAGTTACTGCAAATTTTTCTGGGTGACCTTCTTTGACCCCAAGACTATGCCCCCTGTGAATGAACGCCAAGCACTTTTATCTTGGGAGAAAGATGTAATGATATATTTATTATGCCCAGGTCACGTGTGTATACCTATTCTCTAACATCTGCTTTGGACAATCCCACATAACATGGATCCATAACATGAAAGATAATTTTGGCCCCTGACGGACATTGAGTGTAATAGGGTGTGTTGGGTTTTTCATCGTGATGTCTGTTATATTCCTTGATGCATGCTGTGCTATTGTTTCTACAATATATGACAGGATCTGATGTGGGCTGAACCATGTCTGAATTTGATGTAATTTTATGCCACCAAGGACATTTACACACTATACATGTTACCAGTGAAGTCATGGAGCTCTTAACAAGTTGATTTCCGTCTTGTGGGGAAAAGTAATAAATCTAATGAAATGGCTTTCTGAATGGGAGTGCGTCTGTCCTACCTACTTTCTAGTCTGAGCCCCTAATGGCAGTACCCCACTGTTTGGCTAGCCTGAACTGAAATGCGTTAGTGGTATTTAGTGAAAATGCACTAATGCAGTCTAATACTTGCTGAGAAAGCTTTGTGTAATACATCCGATTGTTATAGCAGTAAGTGTATTTTTGTAATGCACACTCATTGTAAGAGGGTTAAAAAGCAGCCCCTGATGGATGCCGGTGTTGCTACATGTGCAGTCTACATGATGCCGGAGACATGGTGATACGTGACAATAGTATGAGAACCTGCTTAAAACTGTGTCCTTTCATGAAAATGTGGGTGTATGACAGTTCCTAGATATATAATACACAGCATACCAGAAGATCTGTTGATTTTGATATGTTGTAGCCTGCAGTAGCAGATCTGTGGTTTATCAATTCTTTTATATCACATATTGTATGATTTACAGCAGGGCCCAGACTGACCATATCATTCAATTATAGAAAAATACTACTATTAGGTAATTCTTTCCTTGGGTAACAACAGAATTTCTTCGGAAAATCGATATAGTTTGGTTTGTGGTAGTAATAATAATGTTAAAGACCCCTGCTTGGCGTGACCCTCTACACTTGCATCCATTTACCAGAGCTGACGGTCTTGTATTACTATGGACGGGTAACCATTAAGGACATCCTGAAATACCCATTTCAGATTTTATTATTGGGCTTCTGTACAGGTTTACTATATTTTATTGAATTATGGATATTTTAGACTTCTGTTGCGTGAAGGTATCTAGAATCTAGGTATCTTTTGTGTCACTACAGTTGACCACAGTATATCTGTGGCTCCATGACTTGACGTAAAGGATTTGATTAGAGATGAGCGAGCACTAAAATGCTCGGGTGCTCGTTACTCGAGCCGAACATTTCCAGATGCTCGAGTGCTCGTTTCGAGTAACGAGCCCCATTGAAGTCAATGGGAGACCCGAGCATTTTTCAAAGGGACCATGGTTCAGGAATAAAATGTGTTATTTAATTAAAAAATAATGTCTTCTGATAATTTGCAAACATCTGCGATCTATTCTTCACTGTTCCGCGCGTATATTATCTCCCGACAAGTTAGCAGATGTAAAGAACAGTGAAGAATAGAATAAAAACAGTGAACACAGTGAACACAGTGAACACAGGATCATTTAAGATAAAAACACAGTGCAGAACACAGTGCAGAATAGATTACAGATGTTCGGCACATCTGCTTACTTGTCGGGAGATACGCGCGGAACGGCGCGAACAAAATAGCATGTGAAGAACAATATATATGTGTGTGAAGAACACATTGCAGATGTTTAAATACATCTGCAATGTGTTCTTCACACATATATATTGTTCTTCACATGCTATTTTGTTCGCGCCGTTCCGCGCGTATCTCCCGACAAGTAAGCAGATGTGCCGAACATCTGTAATCTATTCTGCACTGTGTTCTGCACTGTGTTTTTATCTTAAATGATCCTGTGTTCACTGTTTTTATTCTATTCTTCATTGTTCTTCACTGTGTTTTTTTTAATTAAATGCTCGATCTCGAGCAGGGGAAATACTCGTCCGAGCAACGAGCCGTCTCGAGTACCCTAATGCTCGACCGAGCATCAAGCTCGGACGAGCATGTTCGCTCATCTCTAGATTTGATGTAAAGGATTGACAAAGATGCACTATAATGCATTTAGTGGCTTGCAGAAAACGGTCCCATTTTATACAATTGTATAGTTACTAAAAGGAGGCCCTACGTCTCCAAAACTGGGATCAGTTCCAAACATTAATAACTTGTCTGATTGAAATGCTATGGTCAATGAAAACTGATCAATACAACTAAATAGGGGCAGAATGTCTGAGATCGATGGGCATTACATCTACTCACTGTTCACAAATGATATGATTGATTGCAATGTTGTAGACCGGGTACTTAAAGGATTTTTTAAGTCAAAATAATAATATTGGAACCCTGATAAAATCTAAAAATAATTCAAACTCAAGATCTTTATAGCCTGTAATTTAATATTGCCCTAGACCAGTGGTGGCGAACCTATGGCACAGGTGCCAGAGGTGGCACTCAGAGCCCTCCCCATGGGCACCTGGGCCTTGATGACAGTGCTGCTTGAGACTACAGGAGGAATGAGAAGGTGTGGGCAGGTCAGGATTATTAATGTAGCTTCAGCTTCAGGCCCTAATTTTCCTATTCAGGGTAACCTGAATTTGTCACTCTCTCTTTCTACTATATTGGTTTTCTTGGGATACTGATACGATTGAAAGCTATGAGCGAGAAGGGAGCAAGAATTTACTGCTTAAATTGCACTTAAATGTTGGCACTTTGCGATAAATAAGTGGGTTTTGGTTGTAGTTTGGGCACTCCGTTTCTAAAAGGTTCGCCATCACTGCCCTAGACCAAATCTAAACTTAAAGGGAACCTGTCATCGCTGTTTGAAGAAAAAAAAAAAGGGGGCATTCGACAGGTTCCCATAGAGCTTTATATCCCTAAGGGCACCTTTTTTTAGCTAACTTGATCGATGGTCACAAGTGGAGAAAATAAACTTTGATTCTCTGCCTGGTAACCAGGCAGAGAATCCAGCGAGTCTGACTGGGCGTATACTCACTCTTGAGTCTAGCAGCCGCCTCCTCAGCATGTCACCAATCCGCTCCTCCTTTCTGATATGTCACTTGGCTGTCTTGCTGAAATCTCGCGCACGCTCATAGGCTGTTTGCCGCTGTCATGTGCAGTGAGCGTCTTAGTGGTCCGCGCCCTCTGTCGCCTCACTGCGCACGCGGAAGGGGAAAAGCTGCGCATGCGCAGTGAGGTGGTGGAGGGTGTGGACCGCTCAGATGCTCACTGTGCATGACCGCAGCAATCTACCTATGAGCGCGCACGAGACTTCGCTGGTTACCAGGCAGAGAATCAAAGTTAATTTTCTCCACTTGTGACCATCGATCAAGTTAGTTAAAAAAGGGTGCCCTTAGGCATAAAGCTCTATGGGAACCTGTCGAATGCTCATTTTTTATTTCAAACAGCAGTGACAGGTTCCCTTTAATCAGACCTATTCTCATATATGCACTGTCCTCCTCTAACGAACCTATAACAGTTTTGAAGGGTCTAGACGGCTTATACCTGATTTGGTCGCAATGGTATTGGAGCACCACCACAGCTGTAGGAAATTTGTTATTGTGTGTACCATATACAAAATATATATTTTTATGTTGATTTTATTAAAGGAAACCTACCATAATGATTTCACCTGTTAAAGTAGATCCACTGGTAGGTTCCTACTTCCGTCCTCAGCCCTAATGTGTTTTTCTCTAATCCTTTTATATAGCTAAACCTGAAATAATAAACTTTATTATACTTTACAATTTAAGGCTACATACACACACGTATGGGGGACGTATATACAGCTTATATGCATCACCCATGCACGGCAATGGGCGCAACGTACCATTCTGTAGCCGGGAGAAAGATGGGACGCTCACCCCCTTTTCCTCTCCCCGGCAACAACGTGTGCCCGCCGTGCTACGGTACAGCATGCACACGTTAATGTGAATGTAGCCTAACTCAGTAGCTAAAACCACAATAAAACTGTAAAATTGCAGCCTGTGGACGGGGTTTCTCTAAGCATGATCCCTCTAGTTCTATGAGATGCAGTTCCATGAGAAAGTGTATATAAGCTTTCATTTAGCTTCTGAACATTGTACTAGTATCTGCCACATAGAAAAAGAGATGAGACGTATCAGAGATAATGAGATACATATAACACAGCATTGCGTTCTCAGCCATAACATGCACAGTCAGCTCTGCTGTGCCTCTCTTCCCCTCCCCTGGATAAAGACCTTATCTGTATGTAGCTTATAGCTTTACTCTCCTCATGCTGTTGTTTGCCAGCAGTAAGTCTGTGTGTATGTGATCTTGTCTTGGAATGCAAGGGTGGGGGCTGGAGTGCAGAGAGGAGCTCAATGCAGCGTACAAAAGGAGAAGAATCTGTCCTGTTCTACCCTAGACTTCTGATTTAGGGTCGGTCCCAAGGCAACCAAAATTGTATATATCAGGACTGATGGACAGGTTGGAATTATATCTGTGAAATGCTGTATTTTTGTTAATAACAGTGAATTGTTATCCTGAGTTTAAGACTCTTGTCTTCGTGGGAATACCCCTATAATACCTTCACACGTTTCCTCATTTTTAATAGGATCAGATACCTCCTAAAAGCTCCAGTTTCAATTCCTCCAAGCGCCTGTTCTTGATGGTACCAGTGGTATGGGGACTCTACTCTAGAGTATACATATCTGATATGGAAGAGGTTTTAGAGCAGTTGCTGTACCCCACCATATGTTAAGTGCAATAAGTGGCTTTCAGCATTCAGGGTTACTATGTGTGTCACACGTATTGACGACTGTGTGTGTCAGTGCTCTAGCACCATACACCCACTCTGTGACTGTGGATGTCAGCTTGTAGGCGTTTCGGGCTGTTACTTCATCTTGTAGGAGTGATGTGATGACTGAAAGTGCTGGTTACACTTCTTCACATCCGTCAGAGGATACACAAATGGTCATTTCCTACAAATAGTATCACAGCATGACTCTCCAGCGAAACTTATACTATAGAATAGAATTATGTTATTTTTAATCTTGAATAAAAGGTCTTGGTAACTCTTTGATATGTATAGGAAACCAGGCGTCTGGGCTGTAAATCTGGCAAAAGATTGGACGTGTCTTATCTTTTCCAGCATGGCTCTGACACCGCATTGTGGGTAAAATGGTCATTCATTCAAACGGGTGAATGTGTCCGCCTGCTACCCGTATTAAAACGGTAAGGTACGGATAGCATGCGGCTAGAAGCCTTAACCTTTTGACAAACTGCTCAAGGTTCAGGTGCAAGACAGAAGTCATCTCAAAGCAGATGACATGGTTGGTCATAAGGCATCTCGTGGCCAGGATTGTTGCCGGGTCTAGACTGTCCTTTCTTCTTGATTTGGGTTATTCATACATGGCATATAAATGTGGATCCCCCTGCACAGGACTTGGCTCATAAAAGTTTTACACAAATGTCATGAATGTATTTCTCTGAAACATATTGGAACCAGATTATGGATTGAACTGTCCCCCGCCGCCTCCTATCCCCATCTCGGTAGTATTGTAAGTCTCCATAATTCCTCCATGTAGCTTCTGACTAGGGCAGTGGCATGGACCCTGCTAGGATGGGGACATGTTTGGTATTACTTTTTGGGGATCTTATTTTGTCTCCTGGACATTGCTGCTTAGAGCAGAATATTGCTGTCCAATTACAGGGTAAATGACAAATTATAGGGGATATGTAAATTTTAGTAATATATATTCCCAGCAGTCTGGTAATTGCTGTAGTTTGTCACTTTGTTCCTGCTCCTGGCACTTCTATGACGTGCACTTGTCAGGAGTGAGGATTGATCACAGTGTATAACAGTTCAATAAAAATGTACAATGCAATTTGAAACACAAGTCAGAAGACTCTTATTCAGATCAATACCTAAGATTTTCAAGGCCTATCTAAAATTTTGCAGGATTAGAAATGGTTTTAAAATTTGTATCAGTTTTAAAATGGAATATTTATATTTTTAATTTTTAATTTTTTTTTTTACTGCTAACAAATAACTACTATATATAACTGTGTATAAACTCATATAATCGAGTAAATAAAAAAATAAGGTCCATACTCCTCTTTCCAATGTGCCACCTGCACGTCCTCTTCTTACTTCTGGTAGCTACAGGCCTATGTGCGCTGGCTGCACACATACTGTGACGTCAGCAATTGCAGGGCAATATATGGCTGTATCATGGGGTAGGGGCTGGTAATATACTTTGGGGCAGGAGGAGGGCTGGCTATACTCTGGGGGCAGAAGGAGGGCTGGATATATACTGGGGGGGGGAGGGGAGAAGGGCTATATACTGGGGGGCATGGGCTGGGACCACCATTGGCTTTATACTGTAATCTTTTGTCCAAGCCTAGAATGTCAAAACTGTAGTGAACACTCCATGGAAAGTTTTGTTGGGTTTTTTTTCCTCCTTATCCTGCCTAGAGCTCAAAATGTGTTATGGCAAAATTTACCCCAAATAGATTGGGTTTTCAGGTGGAATTTATTGTTAGTTGCTGTGAGTATGAAGCTGGTTTGTAATTTCTATTGCAAATAGTAAAAACTACAGCTTCTACTTTGCAGCACACAGAATTTTTCAGTGAGGCCTAATCCTCAGTGTGTAAGACATACCCTAGCTTTTGGAAACCACTGCTGTTGTGAAAGTACCTGTTAGGATTCTGTCACCTAGGACCAGCTGAAAATGGCAGCCCTGTAAAAAGGGTCCGAGCTCAAACTTTACATTTCCAAGGGTTGCACATCCTGAATCCTGGAGTGTATTTAATGTGAACCTGTCACCAGGAATGTCATTTTTAGCTGGTGGCAGGTTCCAATTTGCATAAGCTATGCTGATTTTAAAAATGCCTTTGTTAGAATTCAGAATCTCTTCAGTACTTTATAAAACTTTATAGTCCCCATGTAGGGGATTGGGGCAATTGCAGCATAGTAGAGGCTATTAGAACCTGTCGCCAGCTAAAAATGACATTCCTCTCGATAAGTTCTCAGCAAGCTGCAGATTCAAAACCTGCAGCAGAACTCTGTTTCCGCTGCAGTTTATTATTGTGGAGCTACCATTGCTACTAATGTAAATTCCAAGGGCTTGGGCACAGTCAGTTTTGTTGCGGCTATTTTGTTGCAAAACTACCCCAAGTTCCTGCCCGAAGATGGCTTTTTGAGGAAAATCCAAACTAAAGATTCCAGCAAGTTCTTCCGTTATATATTCCTATTTACTTCTGACATTGACTTAGTGTATTCCCTATCTAGGGCAGTGTTTGTGTTTCTTTATAAGTGCGGAAAATTGTAGTAGACCGTTGGAGGAAGGGGCACTGTAAGAGACCTTAGGTGGCATTATAAAAGAAATATTGGTGGACACTATAATAACCTATAACATATACGGTAATCACCTATACACCGACACCGACCTATGGAGATTCTATACTATTCTACACTAAGCTCTACTGTGCAGCTTGTAATAAACCACATCTATGTAGCACCGCCCTGCTTACAGCCAAAAGATAGAACAGGCTCTATCATTTTATGGCCATGGCACGGTACAGTGAGCACACGTTGTGCTCACCGTTCCAAGCCCAGGCACCATAGAAAACTATGGGGGACATCTTTATAATTTGTTACCTTATATGTCCCCCATACGTTCACGTGCATGCACCCTCGGCTTGTATCTGCAAGCTTATGTTGTATCTTGTTGCTGGTACTGTATGGGTGTAGAAAGCTTTGTTCTTTGTACTGTACGGACTTTTCTTATTCACATATGCGTTAGGAGTCAACCCCTGAATGTCACAATTTGTCACAATGACAGTCTCTGGTCTTGGCACAAGTATTGGTATTGTGTGAAAAACTGCACATGATCTAGGTCCGACCTGTTTCCCCTAAAATGGGACATGCCACCAAAAATAAGGCCTAGTACAATTTTGTTCACTCTTAGAAATATAAGGCCTCCCATGAAAATAAGACCTAGCAGAAGTCATTGCTACATATCCCCCCCCCCCCCCCCCTAAGCCGTACATTAGTATTAGTAGATATTTTAGATGCTGCAGAAGGTTGTCACATGGGTGAAGAATTGTGGAATAAAATGACTGACTGTTGCAGGACACATGCGCTACAAGCATCTACATGGACAAGTGGTCATTTAAGGAAAGTGCTATTACTAAACATGAGAAAGTGGGGCCAAATATTCCAATAATTCAGAGTTTGGAGAGTTATAAAGATGTTTGAGAAGTGGATTTTTATGTTCATCAATAAATGTAAATTCTTGTTCATGGAAAAATAAGACTTCCCCTGAAAATAAGACATAGCGCCTCTTTGGGAGCAAAAAATAATATAAGACACTGTCTTATCTCTGACCGGGCCTGTAAGATTGTTGAAAAATTTTAGCTCCTCACCCCATCATTAAATAATTATTTCAATTGCATTGTTTATAGGTTATATACTGAATACGGCCTGGCCTTCTAAAACCATTCCAATGTCTTATGTGGCCCCATGGGAAAAATAATTTCCCATCCCTGATCTAACTACCGTATATACTCGTGTATAAGCCGAGTTTTTCAGCACAAAAAATGTGCTGAAAAACGTCCCCTCGGCTTATACACGAGTCACAGGTCACTTAAAAAATACTTTAAAAAATAAACTTATATACTCTCCCTCCGGTGGCCCCGATGTGCAGCGCTGCTCCCCTGATGTCCGTGCGGGTTCTCTTCTGGCTTCCGTGCCCGTTTTCTATCCTCTGTACATCGCGCTGGGCGCCGCCATTGCTCTCTCCCGAGCGGCGCCTAGTATGACGTCAGCAGCCCGGGAGAGAGTAATGGCGGCGCCCAGCGCGATGTACAGAGGATAGAAAACGGTTGCGGAAGCCAGAAGAGGACCCGCGAGGACATCGGGGCCACCGGAGGGTGAGTATATAAGTTTATCGTTTTTTTTTTAATGATGGGCTGTGCTGTGTACTACTGGGGGCCGGCTGGGCTGTGCTGTGTACTACTGGGGGCCGGCTGGGCTGTGCTGTGTACTACTGGGGGCCGGCTGGGCTGTGCTGTGTACTACTGGGGGCCGGCTGGGCTGTGCTGTGTACTACTGGGGGAAGGCTGTATACTATAGGGGGCTGGCTGGCTATATACTGGAGGGGGGTCTGTAACCAATCCATTTCCCACCCTCGGCTTATACTCGAGTCAATAGGTTTTCTCAGTTTTTGGTGGTAAAATTAGGGGTCTCGGCTTATACTTGGGTCAGCTTATACTCGAGTATATACGGAATATAGAGTAGAAGACAAAAACTTTTAAAATTATGGCTTGTCCGCTGCAGATCTCCTTGAAGTTTATTCACATACAAGCTATAAATTTGTCTGACTCTGTCGTCCTCACATTCAACATAATGTTGCTGTTTTCAGACACCTTTGCTTCCTTGAAATGCAGTAGGAATTAAAGAGAGCTGACGGATGGAAATTTCATGACTACATTGTCTGGACGTGGTCACTTGACATTCACAGTGCTCCTTTCTACAGACAATTTCACCCCTTAATGACCAGGCCTGAAAAGACTTTAATGAACAGAACATTTTTAGCAAATCTTCATACTTATTGGTTTAAAGGCCATAACTTCTTTTTCTTTTTCGTGCTCCCTTAAATATTTGTGCAGCTTATGTTTTTTGCATAACCTTTTTTTTTGGGGGGGGGGTGGGGGGGGGGAGTGGTTAAAGTTACAAAAGGTGGAGAAAAAAAAGTATATCCACAGCTCCCCAACAACCAGTCACAGCTCCCCTTTAAAATATTCATGAGCACTGGTAAAATGAAAGCTGAGCTGTAATTGGTTGCCTAGAAATATCCTGACTTTCAGACACTTGATAAATCTTCCCCTATATGTATTGTTTTGGCCCAACGGGGCAACTATGGCAATGTTTCCTATGTGTAGCTGGGGATTTAAAAAAAAAAACAAAAAGCATTTATTGGGAAATATTGTGTATTTTAAAATATTTACAAATTTTTTTTTTTTTTGTGCGTGTGTTTTTTTAATTTTTATGACCTCATGGGGGATAAGTAAAGACCCCTTGGAGACATTTTTACAATATTCAATTTACTTTATTTTTATTTTATGTTTTTTCTTACAAGCTCTGAGGTTACTGCAGGTAAAGTTGAACAGTACAGGACAATAGTTGAAGGCTACACTTTTCACAATTCTACATGTATGATGCAATGCTCTGTCTCTTTTGCCATGCTGTTAGGGTAGACACTTAAAGCGGCTTTCCCACTAAACAGGCTGGGCCCTAGCGACAGTATAGGGCCTAACTTGCTGGTCTGTGGGGGTCTGGCTGATTAGACCCCCACAGATCACTAGAACAAGGATCTGACTGAGATACATCGGAACCCTCATTGCTCCACTAGATGAGTGGCCAGTGAGGAGTGGGGCAGAAATGTATGGCGATGAGGGGAGGAGTTATGGGGGAGGGTTTTTTTTCCCCAAATCGGTGCATGATTGAGCAGTTTCCCGAGGGTGGGGAGGGCACTCCCAGGGGACTAAAGACACAGCTCGGCATACAGAAAGGTAAACTTTGATCTAACTTATCTTTTTTTGGAAAAAGCCAGTTTTACTATAAAAATTCTCTGGCCATGTGTACACTATTCTCCATGGGGACATGGGGGAGCCAGAAAAAGGTCTTCTTATATGACAGTTTCCCATAAAAGGGGCTGGACATTTTACTTCGTGTGTGGTTTTTTTTTTTTAATGAATAGTTCTGCACTGCTTTCTTTATATGTAAAGTGAAACCTTGTGTCTTTTACCTTATCAGCAAGACATTTCTGACCATAAAATGGCTGCAGATAGAGGGTCATGTGATCTCTATCTGTTCATAAACAATCGCCAGTCAGAGATCACACGACCCTCTATCTGCAGCCATTTTATGGACAGGAATGTTTGGATGATGAAGTAAAAGACAGGAGGCTTCACTTTACATATCAAGAAAGCAGAACTTTTAATAGACGTATATTGGTAAATTGCCCACATCCTGCCACCAACCTCTACACTCACATTACAAAAAAATATGATGTAACGTGGCCAGCCCCTTTAAAGTAACCGGGAATGTGATATTTAGCTGGTGTCAGTTTCCAATATATTACGCTATGCTGAAAATGTAGTTTCCAGCACTCTGATTATAGTAAATTAATTATTCAATTAATAATAATTAACTGTACAAAATGATTTTGTGCAGTATATGGAGTCCCGTAGGAAGGGAGGAGCAGCTACTGCAGCCTGTGTCTCAATGTCCACGTGCATTTTTTCCTCTCCTTCATCCATGATCCATGAGATGGATACAAAACGTTATTTCACACTACAGATCTGCTATATCTCAGCTATAATACACACAGTTGGCTCTGCTAAACTCCCTGCTATAAAGATCTAATGTTATCTGTAGCTTGATGAGTAAGTCTTTGAAGGCTGCTTTCCTACAGGAAGTGTCTGTGTGTAATGAAGGGGGGAGGGGCAGAAAGCACTGCATTTTGCAGACAGGCGAAGCTATTCATGCGACAAATTTGCCATGCCCGACCATAGTCAGAAGATTTTTGGTCTGATCCAGAGGCAACCAAAATTATATACACCACAACTGATGGAGACAGGTTGGAATTATATCAATGAAATGCTGTATTTTTGTTAATAACCGTGAATAAGGGAATGTGTTATTTTGTTATCCCAAATATATTTCAGAATCTTGTATACCCCTTTTAAAGCATTGCTTTCTTTAGTACGCACTGATGCCACGCTCCATTGTTTTTTCTTTTTTTTTTCCTCCGCAAGGATTCCATATAAATATCTGAGAAGAAAACCTTAACATACCAATGTGCAAGCAAGGGATAATGGATATCTATTATATTGTTGTGCTTGAGGCCCTAGAGCGGGTGTTCTATATGATCTTCTTGCTTTCCTCTAGTAATAATGTAGGAGGCACATGCTATGTGTGCCCTCTATGGCACATAGGAGCCACAATGCACAAAGGGTCCACTTTGTGTACATTTAATGTACCCATTCATTTGAAGGTATTTTGATTTAAATGGAATCCAGGGTAGACAGAAAAGGTAGAAAATACTGGAAAATTATTAGAAGGCTGTTTATTCAGTCTGCCATGCCATATTCTGCTACTGGTGAATGTGTTATGTAATAAAATTGTATCATAAACCCTTTGTACATCTTCTGGGTATCATGAAATAAGCCATTTATTTCCATGCTTCCCACAGTTCTCACATTGACAATTCTGCCAAAACATTGAGGTTGCAGCCTTGCTCTGTCAAATGTGTGGTGTGGCTCTAATCCAGTGTGTGCTGGGAATTGTCTCCTGAGAAGAGGCAATATTATAGTATAGGGAATCATTGGAATACATAATTCCCTAAATACTCAGGCATAAGCCCGAATTCCTAGCTGCCAGATTATCACATTTTCAAGATTACATAAAGTGAAACTATGTTCCTTAAAGGGCTTGTCTTCTGAAAGTATGCAAGATATTCTAGAAATAACCTAGGAGAGATGCTGGTCTTCAGTTTCTCTACATTTTATCAATCCAATAATTGGCCAAAATTTTGTTTTTGCAGCATTCATTATGACAGTGGGTTTCCTGGTGCTTTCAACCATTGCATTGCAAAAGTTGAAAAGCTACAGGATAAGTACCGTGATGTAAGAACCTTCCATGAATTATGTAACTAAAGAGCCTTGAGTGCAATATCATCAGTTTCATTAGCGCTACAGACTCCCTTTAAAGAGGCTTGGCCTGGAGCCTCCTGTCTCTGCTATATGGGCATGGAAGCCCTTGGTGATTTGTAATATCTTCATGTGTCTATAAAGCAATTATCTACAGTAAGTATTTTCATGACTCATCAAACATTTCCTCTCAGTATCAAGTCAATATCTGTCTCATCATATGTGTCCAGATATTCTGCAATGATCTGAACAGTGTCCTTATGGGCAAACTTTGGTATTCCCTTTTTGAGGGATGGTCTCTTATTATCCATAAAATCCATAATTTCTGGAGGGAAATTTAGAAAGTCAAGTTTCTGAGTAGGGTTCTGATATTGGGTTAAAATCATAGGGGCCGCCCATGCTGCTGTGTGGACTATGGCGGCCATGAACGAAGCCGCTGTGTGGCCGATGGGTGCCGTCCATCCAGCCGCATGACAATATCAGTAGACCAATAAAAATGTGAAAAATCTATTCTTTCTTTTGTCATTTTTTTCCCATTAAAGGTTTTTAAAATAAGCAGTAAAGTTGTATAAACCTTTACCAAAGTATATTATAGATGTGTACAGTGTGTATCACCATTTTCTATGTTCAGGGACAGGAGCAGAGGGTGCATACACTTTTGCAATGAGTCTTCAACAGCTCTGAACAAGTGAATTTGATTTTGAAGGGGAAACCTGCTCCACAAATGTCATTCATTCATTCAGTTCATGTCTTTCACCTTTTAAATTTACAAAACTTCACCTAAAACCACCTCAAAGCTGATTGCTTGCAGTTTTAACTGCAACGTGTGACTGAACCCTGCGGGCGGGTTCACACGTTGCGTTTAACGCATGCGTTTAAAAACACATTGTAACAGCTGAAGAGAGATTTGCGTAATTAAACAGCGGTTAACACTTGCGTTTTAAAAAAATGCATGCATTAACGCATTGTTAGCGCTTGCGGTTGTGAACGCAAGTGTTAACATAACATCTGTTTAATTAGGGAAATCTCTTTTTAGCTGTTGCAATGCATTTATACGCATGCCCAGAGATCGCATTAACGCCTCACCAAGCGTCATAGACGCATGATGAGGCGCCATTACTCCCCAGAATAATTGCCAAGCGTAAAAGTGCGCTTGGAAATTATCCCTGGCTGTAGTGTGTGAGCTTAGCGGTCCGGAGCGCACAGCAATGGTGTGCAGGACATTACACTGGCAGCGCGCGGGCTGGTACTGCTCAGCTCACACTACAGCGCTGGTTACGTGGGACTGCGTGTCTGGCGGGTGCTGAGGTGGCAGGTGTATGTTACGTGGGACTGCGTGTCTGGTGCTGAGGTGGCATGAGGTATATGTTACGTGGGACTGCGTGTCTGGCGGGTGCTGAGGTGGCATGAGGTGTATGTGAAACAGGACTGCATAAACAGTAAAAACACGTAAAAAATGACAAAGACACAAATTCAATTAATAAAAAAACCTAAAAAAAAAAACGCCTCCCCCCAACACAGACACCAAAAAAAATAAACCAAAATTTCTTTAAAAAAAAAAAACATTTTACAAAACAACTATCATGGATTTGCAGTGTGGGCTGCAGTTTGGCCACTGGAACTCGGCGGCGGCTGCCACAGTCTGGTCACATGGGGAGAGGGATACGTTGTGTGTTAGCCGCAGTCTGGACGTTTGGTGTCAGCGGCGTTAGCCACAGTGTGGTGGTGGGAGGTTTCGGCGACTGTGGTTGGGGGGTTGGTGGTGTCGGCTCCAGTCTGGGCAATGCATGATGTAACATCACTACAACTGCCTCCATTCGCTATTTAAACACAAGATACTGACACATGATTTTCTTATATAATTAGCGTCTATCAACATTATATACAGCTATGAGTTATATACTTGTATTACTGAAAATTTCATACTCCTTCCCGGCTAAAAATACTCCTCAAAAATAGTAAGAGGAGTATTATTACCCTTCTAGAAATATGTTAGTGCGACCTCTGCGCATGCCTAAAACGCGACATGTGACCGTGTGGAGTCACTTCAAATGGTTATCCTCCACAGAACTCTGGCACCTGGAGGAGAATTCCACTTATTTATTAGAGATTGTTTCGTCTTCACATAAAACCCAATCCTGGAGATATCCACTGTTAAATATAGTCAGGGATCAAGTTCTGCATTTAAAAATCACATTTTTCCTTTTTTTTTTTTTTACTGTAACTTTAACAGTGGATAGCTCTGGCTCTGTTTCACCTAGGGGAGATTCTCCTCCTCAAATGTGTGTGTAGGTGCTATGGTTCAGGAGATTTAAAGTTTGTGTAAAGTTTGACACTCATGACTTTTATATACAATGTGTTATCTGCAAATAAAACGTTGTGAAGGGGCTCATGTTTTTAACCCAATATTTTAAGTTTCTAAAATAAATTGTGATTTATTTATTGTGATTAAATTATGAACAAAAATAAGTACGGCTGTGGCTACAAATGATCGCTCACAAGTGGGTGATCCGCCAAACAGTTCTTGGAGCATCGGCCTACTAATATCTTACTTGTATGGCTGCCTTTAGTTCTTATGAGATGTACATCCGTGTTTATTATTCTGTCACCCATGTCCCAGTTTAGACTTTGCTTTATGTTCTGCATTTGCAGTAAAATGAACGAATGCTTCTGGCCTCCACATGCAATAAATTGGTTTCCTTTTTCTCAGGCCACACTGATTTGCTTTATTGCTCTGTTCTTATCAGACTTTTGTCTTGCACAATGAATTGAAGTCATTTGCTAAACCAATTTGGTGTGAGTGGCTACTCATAGTCTGCCTCATAGACTGATAACCGAGCCTAGGCTAGCTTTCCATTCCTTGTGCAGTGCTTGCCATTCCATTCATAAAGATGCAGCACTTGTTCTTTATATGTATGACTTTATGTATGACTTGTATATAAAAGTTTCTTGAACATAGGCCTAACATAGTATCCAGCTGCTGCATATCCTACTGTAGTATATGGGGGAACTGAGCAGCACCACCACCTAGTGTACATTTCCCTGTGTAATCAATAGACATTCACTATAAATGGACCAGGACGACCAGAATGGGAGATGCCCTGAAACTGAATAAAAATTGAGCTGGTATTTTTATGAGCAATGTTTCTCCTCATCTTAGCCTATAGGTACATGCTGACTAGCCTCATCTCTCCCTATGTGTACATGCTCACCAGCCTCATCCCTCCCTATGTGTACATGCTCACCAGCCTCATTCCTCCCTATGTGTACATGCTCACCAGCCTCATCCCTCCCTATGTGTACATGCTCACCAGCCTCATTCCTCCCTATGTGTACATGCTCACCAGCCTCATCCCTCCCTATGTGTACATGCTCACCAGCCTCATTCCTCCCTATGTGTACATGCTCACCAGCCTCATCCCTCCCTATGTGTACACGCTCACCAGCCTCATCCCTCCCTATGTGTACATGCTCACCAGCCTCATTCCTCCCTATGTGTACACGCTCACCAGCCTCATCCCTCCCTATGTGTACACGCTCACCAGCCTCATCCCTCCCTATGTGTACACGCTCACCAGCCTCATCCCTCCCTATGTGTACACGCTCACCAGCCTCATTACTCCCTATGTGTACACGCTCACCAGCCTCATTACTCCCTATGTGTACACGCTCACCAGCCTCATTACTCCCTATGTGTACACGCTCACCAGCCTCATTACTCCCTATGTGTACATGCTCACCAGCCTCATCCCTCCCTATGTGTACATGCTCACCAGCCTCATCCCTCCCTATGTGTACACGCTCACCAGCCTCATCCCTCCCTATTTGTCAGTGATTTTCAACCTTTTTTGAGCCGCGGCAAACTTTTTATACTTAGAAAATCCTGGGGCACACCAACCAAAATAGCACAAAATGACACTAAAACAGTCATATTATACATATAGTTAATAATATAGATTCTACATTTATTTTACTCACTCATTGTGAAACCTGGGCCTGTTTCGATAAACACAGAAGGGATATCCTGGCAGGAATGGTGGAAAGACACACACGAAGCTCTTCCTCAACAGTTCTCAGTTTCTCCCTGTTTTTAGTATATGGGGCTGATTATTATGTGGCTCATATACTGCAAAATAAAGGGGTACAATGAGAAGTACTATGGCCATGAGGCCAGAGTACAAGTGCCAGCTCATATACTCGGCATATAAGCTGGTACTTGTAGTACTCCAGCCTCATGACTATAGTATTTCTCATTTTGCATTTCTCATTGTTATATGCAGTATACTGCAGGAGTACTAAAAGTACCAGCTCATATGCTGAGTATTCTGCCAACAGTTCATATACTCAGGCAAAAGCTCATATAGTCAGCATTATTGGTGGGCATTACCTTGGCGGTGGGCAAATGCGAGAGTCTCTCCGCTCTCAGGATGATGCGCCGGCCTCGGTGACGTCATTTTGTTGCGCGAGGTTCAAAGCTTGTGCATGTGTTATTGTACACGTCTCCTACATTGTAAGAAGCCGTGACTGCGCATTGCCGGGAAACAAAACACAGGGGGCACCATAGTTTGGGGAACTTTCCCTGCGGCACACCCGACCATGTGTCGCGGCACACTGGTTGAAAATCACTGCTATATGTACATGCTCACTAACCTCATCTCTTAAATAATTCACTGCAGCAAAATGAGGAAGATTTCAGCAAATTTTAATGCCTTTTTGGTCATGTCCTATTTACAGTACCAGTTAAGAGTATCTAAAACCCTTCACAAATTAGTTTGAAGGGATTTTAGACTTTAACTGTAAATGTCCTTATAGCATAAAACATATGTCCGTAGTTGTATAACACTTGAGATGCATGTGTCCCCCTTGTTCCTTTCAGCAGCCGCTGAAGACACTTGATGAAAAGATGTAGAGTAGTGTCAGGAAAAACCGTTATCTAAGTCTCCGGCGCCATCCATAAAAGGTCTGACAGGTTACAAGGAATCTACAAGCCGCTTGGAGGCTCTGCAATGTTCTGTTGATATCCCATAGTTTTCGAGCAACACATAATCAGCTCAGTGCCAGATACTGTGTGCATAGGATTCTGAGCAGAGAATCCTGTCATGTGCTGATAAGTCGAGTGTGAATGAAGGGAGGAGAGTTTGCTCCGTAATCCTCCATAACTGCTTTGACTGTGTATAAAGAATCCTGAAAGGAAAATACAAAAAATGCTTAATGTTAATAATGGTGACCCCCAACCTCTTCCTGTAACATGTGAATGATGGCACAGATCAAAACTACCCAGAACCATTGAATGGATCATGTTATTATTGTATGCTTTCTTTTTTCCTTTCAGTAGCCATTTTTAAAGCTTTTCTACTTTGGGTGGCGCTTGTCAGACAACATAAATAAGTGGAAACCACATAAAAGGGATGAAGATTTGTCTACAGTAACTGTGAAATCCCTTGTTGGTCAATTTGCTTTAGAGGGTTAAGTCATCAATGCCACAGTTACCTCTCATTTTTAATTCCTATTTTAAATTGTTTATCAATGTGGCTGTTGGTGCAACGAAGGGTCCTTAGCGCTCAGAGCACTGCTATTCCTGCCTGGATGACTACCCTCAAAATCGCTTGAAAATGGCTGCATTGAGCTAGCCGAAACGTTGCATGTCTTTGCCACTGGTGCATGAATAAACACTACTCAACACGGAGTGCTGCTCTCCTGCTGTTTCTTTTGGATCCTTCTGGTGCCTTGAGTCGGGCCCAAAGAGCTTGCACCCACCTGGATTTGAATCCATTTCACTGTGCCGCCCTCATCTCTCTTCTGTGCTCTACTCTCAAAATCGGGTAGAGAAGCAGGGGGGGGGGGGGGGGGGCACTAGGAGAAGAGCAAAGTGATTTAGGTAGGAATAGCTGTGCATTTAGACTCTAGATCAACCAGCTGCACAAACTACAAACGGTATTAGGTATAGGTGTGTAACCATGTCTTTTGTTTGTGTTGTTAATACTTGCCTTAAATCATTATTTCACTACATATCACAATGGGTATATACTTGACTTGCTGATTTGAGGATTTGTCACTCCAGTGCCTTTCCTGCTTGTATGTTATCATGATTGCAATAAATCTGGAGTGAAAATGTAGATCATTTCCACATTAGAAATACATTGATTTGTGAGTTACTTTTTTTTTGCTGATGCAGCTCATGCAGAGGCAAACACGAGCTGGGGTCCAGCGGGTGAAACCACAGAGACATCCAGAGACCTTGTTAATATTCAGAGCCGCACAGCAGTCCGTGGAGCTGTCTGTAAAATGCTCTGTGCTTTAATACTGTCCAGACTTTGTACTGGTTTAACGGCTGAGGGATTATTCTTACTAAGGCTCCTTCAGTGAATAACATATCTTGCAAGTCACAGCCTGGAACTGTTCATTCATAATAGTTTTAGGCTTCACAAAAACACAAATGAAGTGGAGTAGATTTTTTTTTTCTAAGTTTCTCCTATTGTTTCACTCTTCATTTAAAGGGCTGTCTGATTGAAGTATGTAGTTTATCTTTGGAGGGGTTGACCACATAACGTTTTTTGTAATGTGTGTAGGGAAGGGTATTAGGTAACTTACCAATATGCACATAATCTACATTCCAGGACCTTATGACGTCATTCAGTTTCATTGTCACATGTACGGCACTGGGGCAGAGACTGTAAATTGTAAAGGGACAAGTAGATTGATAGGATCGAGTCATGGGATACCCCTTGTCTACAGTACCTTTACAGGTCCTTATGGTCCCAAATCCACCTTTATGAAGTCTTTTATGTGTTAAAAAATTGGGGGGGGGGGGGGACTTTGAAACTTACTTTGATGTGAGTCCAATGAGGCACATCGGACTTGCATCAAAAGATCCTGCTCCGCCTCCTCTACAAATCAGATGATCACTTGTTCAAGTCCTTGAGTGGGGCAATAAAATATTGTAAGCAAAAAGTAAAAAAATGAATAAAGCATAATAAATGTCCCCTAAATGCCCAATATATTATAAAACAAAACTAAAAAAAACCCTACATATTGCATCCGTTACAACCTGTACAAGAAAATAAAATAATAAAATCCATACGAAATCTGTATGGTGAACACCAGAACATTGGTTGCACGCCTCTTAGAACACTTGGATATAAAATAAAGGGATTTTTCTTTCCAAATTAAAAACAAGTCAAACATAAAAATGCTATATAAATGGGTTATCACTGTAATTGTGCTGACCCATAGAACATAAGTTACATGTTATGTTTACTGCCCTATATGGTGTATAAAACAAGGAAAAAGTTGAAAATCAATTACATAGATTTTTTTTTTTCCCTTTCAAAAAAAAAAAAAAAAAAGTTGAAAGTTAATGAGACAAGATTCTTAAATATACTCAGGATAACAAAATAGCACATTCTCTAATTCACTGTTATTAACGAAAATACAGCATTTCACAGATATAATTCCAACCAGTCTCTATTAGTCCTGGTGTATACAATTTCGGTTGCCCCTGGTTTTGACCGTTAATCTTCTTACTTATGGTCGGGAGAATGTATTGTTTTCCTGTCTGAGGCTGCCCTGAGCTCCTCTGCACCATAGTCTTGCATTCCAGAACAAGCTCACGCAGAGACATCCTGCCGGAACTCAACACATCGTGAGGAGAGTAAATCTACAAGCTACAGAGAGATAAGGTCTTTATCCAGGGTAGGGAAGGGTGGCACAGCAGATCTGACTGTGTGTGTAGCTCAGATGTAGAGAGCTGAACATGTTATATGCATCTCATAGATCTCATCTCTGTTCTGTCTCCTTTCTTTCTGTGTGTCCGATACTAGTACAATGTTCAGAAGCTAAATGAACGTGTATATAAACCTGTACCCTAATAATCTAATCATTGTCAGCACACAGCATCTCACACAGCACTAGAGACATCATAATATGTCTGCTTAGAGAGTCCCCGTCCACACTGGCCAGCCTAGGGAGTGATGGGAGCTATAACAGCAATGAAACTGTGTAAACATCACTAGGGGATTGAAATTTGAGAATTTTCCTCCGTGGGCAAACCCCTTTAAATATGTTGTGTTACTTTATTCCATGAGCAAATTCGACAGACCACCTGAGACCCTAGGGAGTAGGAAGAAGTGGGTCAAGAAAAGAAGCTATGACCCTAAAAACCGCTACCTACGAAAATTCATACATTTGTACAAGACTTCCAAACGTACTTAATAAAATAAAACTTAAAGGAAACCTACCACTACTCATATGATGAAATCATTCAAGCACACCACCCTGTAGGCTATTTAATACCGATGCCCGCAGATACTCTGGTTAGGCACAACGATCTTTAGTTTAGCTAAAAAACCGATTAACTCACATATGTAAATTAGCCCTCCGGTGCTACCCCTACGTAATCAGCCCTCCGCCAATGCCTTCCAATTGTTAATTATTCACGCCTCCGTCTTTCTACCCGCCCTCCTTGAGGTGCCGAGAGCTGTGAAAGACGGAGGCGTGAATAATTAACAATTGGAAGGCATTGGCGGAGGGCTGATGACGTAGGGGTAGCACCGGAGGGCTAATTTGCATATGTGAGTTAATCGGTTTTTTAGCTAAACTAAAGATCGCTGTGCCTAACCGAAGTATCTGCGGGCATCAGTATTAAATAGCCTACAGGGTGGTGTGCTTGAATGATTTCATCATATGAGTAGTGGTAGGTTTCCTTTAACCTTTAAAAATCAGAAAATCAAATTTTCCACATTTTTACCAAAATTTCAATTGTTAATAATAATAATAATATACATTTTTTTTAATAACTGCAACGTATTTCAACCAAAATCTATCATTAACATTCTGAAAATCGGCACAGTGGGGGATATTTATCACTGCTTCTACACCAGCAGTGAAGTAATTGCAGATTTGTGTGCAGTGCAAGAATTTGCAATTCCAATAGCGCCCATACCTCCTGGAGGAGGGGTAGAGGGGCATGGCGGCTGGTGCAGTGGGCGGACATGGAGCATTCCCATCCTGTGCCTGCATTCCTTTTAAACACATTGCAGACTTTTGCACAAAACCTGGCGCCTCTTGATGTATCCGGAAGGGAATGAGCGCCAGCATATGATAAATCTCCCCCAGTAAGTTAGTGTTTGTGGAAACATGCAGAGTTTACACCAACGCTTATTCCAGAGCTATTCTGCAAGCATCAGAAAGCGGCAGAAATGGTTTCTGATGGAACTGTATCCTGTGATTTTGCAGTGGTAGAGGCAAAGCTTTAATTGTGTGGCGAACCTCAACAGAGTTCTCAGAAATATGAATGGGATATGTTACGGGTGCTGTCACATGGCTAGTTCTTGAACCGTTCCTGGAACGTTGTTGGTGCGTTTTTAAACGCACTGAAAACGCATGTGGTTTTTTTTTTTTTTGCATGTTTACCATGCATTTGAATCGTTTTCACAGCTGCTTAATATTCCAGAAATTCTTGAGATTTTACTGTGTTTATTAAATTGGGCATTTATTTTACAATGTCCAACAAAACCTTGCAGTATCCCTATAAATCCAGTGATATAGATTTGCATTCATTCTTATTGCTCAGCCAGATGTATGTAAAGAGATCCATAAAGCAGTGGAGACTAATCCTAATATCACTCCCTATAGATCAGCTAAGATCCGTCCTGCGACACATCACATTCTGCCTCTATTTTTTCCTTCCCTTTGTCTGGGTTTTGGGTGTGTCTCTCCTTTGTCCCTTATTAGTAGCACAGATTGTTCTTGTCTCAATGAATGGCTGGCGCTGAGGGGCACAGCTGGTGTCTTCCTGATACTGCCCGGCCCCTGTATCTTCTTAGGAGTGACCCTGATTAGCACACAGACATAATAATAACTCTTTATTTATATAGCGGCTACAGATTACGCAGCGCTGTACAAAGCATGGCAAATTGGTCCCTGTCCCCATAGGGCTCACAATCTAAACAATGTTTCACATTGAATGTTCCTATATTCCTGAACCATTCTAGGTAATTTATTGGTACATGAACTTAGAAAAGTCTAACAATCTGAAAATTAATATTCCTTGATAAAACAGAGATACAAGTGGAAACCTACCTAAAGTTCTGGTTATATAGTGATCGGCTTGCCTTATGGATACTGCCATCCTGCCAGAGCTCTAGTTACAGCATTTAGTGGTATACTTTACAGCAGCTTAATGGCCATAGGCAGCAGTAGTCTGGAGCCTACACAGGGGTGAAGAGATTTCTTGGAATAAGTCAGTGCAAACAGCAGAGATGTGAATAAGCCGTTACATCATCTATTAGAAATCAAGGCCCTCTTGGTAATCATTCCCTTTAAGTCCCCCACAGTGACTCTGTGCTGTAGTTTTACAGGTTTTTACTCTGTCCCCCTACCACTTGCAGTGGCAGATTAGGTGTTCGATGGGCCCTGGGCTGTTCACATGACTAGGCCCCCAGCATCCAAACCAACATGTGCCTAGATGTTAGGACTTCAGTACTATTCTATATCCTTAATAATGTGCTCTTTATAACCCGGCTATTTAGGAAAGGCAATGACACTCCCTAACAGACAGTGTAGGAGATGTGGATGCTACCCCTGGCTGGCCTGGCCTCTGTGTGCTCTGCAGCTGATCTCCCCGCTCATACTGTAAATACCTGTGTATAATCCAAGGCTCCTAATTTACCACATAAAAAACTGGGAAAAGTTATTGACAGGAGTTAAAGCCCTAGGGTAGGATATGCAGCCGTTACTCTAATAAAATGGCCACGGTAGATGCCCCGCTTTACATAAATAGCCACAGCAGAGAAATCATTGAAAAAAAAAAAAAACCCTCTGGGTTTGGTCGGGCCCTTCAGAAGCCCATACTGCCTGCTTGACAATCCACCATTGAACCCTGTTCCCTCTGCCTCACACAGAGAGGGGGGGGGGGGGTGCTCCTGCTCAGCCTGTGAAGATAAAACACAAAGTGGCTCTGGAACACCACCAAACCCCACGCAAAGCCCTTCAGGCCATTAGAATAATTGTAATAGGTGACTTTAAAAGGAAGGAGGCCATGGATAACAAATATAAGAATATTACCCCAGTCACAGTGCCTGGACCTATGAGTTAGGTCCCTTTCAACCTAGTGTTTTTCATGCGCGTGAATCGATTACCATAGAAAAGATAGACCACAGTTATCAGTCTTCTTCATGCACATTTTATGTGCACGAAAAACTCATTAAATTCCAAAAAATATTTCACGACTTGGGCCTCTTTCACACTTGCGTTGCAGCTTATGAGTGAAATGTGTGAAAAACTCACCCTTATGCGGCTTTTTACATTTATTATTAAAGCTTTTTTTTTCCCCACACATGTAAAATGTGCAGTCTATCATTTCTATGACAGTAAAGTACACATTGCACATGCAAAATGTTTTTGATGAATCTTCATAGACTTGTATGGGACATTTTTCATGTGCATGACTTAAAGTAGACCATGCTAAGAGTTTTTCACGCAAACACAGTAAATCATGCTTTATTTTTATGGTAGATTTCCTTTCATAATTTCTGGGCATCTCTTCTTGTAACTTCTTTGTTATTCCTTCTAGTTATTTCTGGTTAGATTATGTCTCTGCATGGTCTTATGCTGACCAGTTAGTCCTGCAGACTGGTTCTGCAGTGTAAAATTATACTCCATAATGGTTAACTTTATTACATATTGCATAATACATGTAGCTCTGGTCTGCACATCCATATGCCGGTTTGCGTGTTCATGTTCAGGCCTCTGTGTTTTCTTACATCCCAATAGATAAAAGTTTTGAAGCTTTTCTGCTTAATCTTGGGCATGTGTGCGTTTCTTAGCACATATGGCACATAGTACATTCACTGCAGCTTAAAGGGAACCTGTCACCACATTTTCACATGTACAGCTAGTGACAGGTTCCCATAGAGTGACTGACTGACTGACTGACAACCTTCTTTTAACTAAAAATTGTTTTTCTTTTATCCCCATATATCAACTTGGTTATATCACCTGGCATCAGAGTGCGTGTCCTGCTTGGCCAGATCTTTCCCATCTACTCCTCCCCAAGTCCCATGCCTTTTCTCATGTGACCAGGGTGATGTCATCTAAGTTCCTGCTACATCTGCAAAGTCAGTTTAGATTAGTTGCATATTAGTTTACAAAGTGATTTTTTTAAAAAAAATTTTTTTAAAGCCCATACACTAGAATTTAATCAGAAAAACGTGTAGTAATGTATAAGGTTTTTGGTGACTGCATGTGGAATAACCTCAACCATTCATTTCTATAGAATTTTGTTAGGAAAGCTGTGCCCTCTCTCCAGCAGTGCCATAGTAGTGAATGGGTCTGTGTTTCTCTCTGGAATAGTAGGGGTTTAGTGGTTTATTCCTCACCAGTTATCTCCCATTTCCTTGTTATAGAGAGATATTTTGTACTATAGACAAAGTTATGGCAACCCTCTGCTAGTGACAGAGCAAGTCTTGGGTGACCCTTAATGATTTTTCAATACCAAGGAGACCTTGACCTATCCTGTTCACCATTATTAGTCTTCACTTCTAGTAGCATAGTCACTCACATTGGCGTTCAGATGTAAAGTTTCTGGACCCCATAATTATGTGTTGGCAGTCACATACTATGAGCAAATTATATCCGTACACTTTCCCCCAGGACACATTATAATGTCATTGTCATGGGTCAGTGATGCTTGAAATAAGGGATTTTATAAGATGCCCAGAAGGGAATAAACCAATGTAATATCCAGAAACTAGAATATTTCACGGCTCAATTTTGTCATTTATCATCCCTGATTTTCTTGCAGATGTATAGGTAGGGAGTGTTATCGGTTGTGTCACTGCTATGGTATTGTGTGAACAGTGCACCTACATACATGCACACAGAAGGACGTAATGTAGGGTCTGTGAGCTGTTACTAGATGCTTCATTTATTAAAAGCAGTGTTTTCTTCCAGGTTACCAGCCAATAGTTTTTATCCTCTTACATTGTCTTTGAGCAACCATTAAAGACCTGCAAGAAAAGTACAAGAATAATCCGGTGAATTGTAGTGGATCTTTACAATTGCAGATGGTATAGCCTGACCAGGGTAATATTAAAAATTGCCACAACGGACTTTGTCGAATATAACGGCTTTCGTGTCATGTGAAACGCGATTCCAGCCTGGATTAGTCTCTTCTGAGATTGTCTCTGTGCAATATGTCTGCACTGACCTATTTTCCTCATTCTCTTCCTCTCTCGGGAGCTCTGGGAGGGGAATGTCCGCGCTAATGGCCATGTTAACCCCTCAAGCGCTGGGCACAGCAGGTTCCTGGCAAAGCAGATTGGCTTCTGTCCTTCTGGCTGGTGTGGGCTTAACAGATCGCAAACGAATTATCCAGAATTTATTTTGGCGGAGGTCTTAAGAGGACAGCAGGGAAACTCATGTTTGAACATGCTACAGACGCATTCCAGGGAATGTCCGTCTTACTTCTGTCACACATCCAGGTCACCCTGTAACACAAAGCCGTCGTCCTGGTTATGTTATATAGAAAACACTAAGATGTTGGGGCGCTGTACATCTTATGTTTATCCAACATCGAATGAGACCTATAGCTTTTATTGAAGCCGATGATCCGTACAGAACCTTCAAAACTATTTTATTGGTCCCCAATTTTATGTATACAATTATCTGATGTACCCTTCCTGTTATTAATTATTATTATTATTTGACAGTGTCTCCTATATTTTATATGCTAAAAAAGGCACCAAAAATGTGTCTGCTACAGTATTAAGAATTAATGTTCTCAGCCATTTACATATTGAGTAATTATAATACATTTTAATATCTTTTTATTTATAGAGTGCCATCATATTACTCTATTTAGAAAACTGGGTACATGTACAAAATAAAAGATTGTAGCGTAGTAACCTGGTCAGATGAAGCTTACTATCTATGAGGGGGAAGCATTAGTAGTATTGTGTCACTTATAATCTATTTCTAATTGCCTCATGCCATAGCAGTTCTGATTCTGGGATGGCCATGTGGGGATGATGGCACTGGCCTGCTAGTGACTGCTGTATCTGCTAGTGATCTTGAAGCTCTTGGTTTAGGGTGCCCACTCACCGGTTCAATAAAAAAATAATAATAATAATAATTCTTTATTTATGATCACTTGTTACCATAGTGATGATGTGTAGCTGCTATCACTGCACATTGCCCAACCCCCATAATGTATACAGTGCCACCAACCATCCGAATACAGCCAAACTAAATGATGAACACATGACCTGCCCAGGCAGAAGCAGGACATGGGATGTGGACATGTGACCACCAGCCATCTTTTGTCCTGTGTCTGCTCAACAAGTACAAAAATCATTGGACTGTTTAAAGGGCCAGCATCATTTTAATTCTTCATTATAATGTATGAACACATACATGTGAGTAAACCTGAGGGGCTCAGATAACAAGACGCTTCTATCCATTGATGTTGACATGACCATTGTAATGTTGAGTGTGGTTACCTAGAGAAGATTTGTTTTACATAAAGCTGAAGAGATCCAAAAACCCAAGTTTAGGGGAAATGTGCTTATTTAGTGTTTGCTAGAGGTGTGTCCGCTTCATTAGGATCTTCTCTACCCACAACTCTTTGCAGTGATAATTGAACCATGGGAAAGATTTGTGTACTAAACGTGTGACAGGGTGGACCCTGGGTGCCAATGTTGGTACAAATTTGGTACAATGTTGTCTGTGCCCTTATTTTACAGTCCTTTTGCTATTGTTAGTTTTTATTGGGCACATAAGTTTTTGTGGTTTTCACCCCAGCATATTTTAATTTGTGTGTTTTTACAAATTTCATGAGTTAGAATCGCACACATTTATATACTTGTATACATACAACATATATACACGGCATAAACGTACATACGTATATACATGCAGAATATACACACATATCAGTACCATATAGACACATGCAGCATATACACATCACCAATACACACATACAGAAAATACACACATAGATACAATGCCTCATACAGACATGCAGTATATATAGACCATTTACACACTTAAAAGCCCAGATGCTAGGGCCCCCTGACACTGAGGGCCTCATAGCGGCAGCTTTGGCTTCTATCCCTGTAGTTACACCCCTGATGGGCACATTAAGCAATCTACTTCCATCTCTATTGCATTGAGCTGATTGGTAGCTGATCACCTGACATCTCCACAAAGTACCGGTCACTACTTGTATAAAAGCCCAGAGTTGTTTTTAGGTCTGTCTTTTTAACCCCTTAGCGCTCTGCGCCGTAGCTGTACTGCGCTGAGTCCCGCGATTAGCGCTCAGCGCAGTACAGCTACTGCACAGAGCCGATGCCGGTTCAGCGCTGCATAGCAGCCGAACCGGCATCGTTAGCCGCGGGATTTCAGCGGTAATCTACCGCTGACATCCCCAGCTAACACCCGCGGTCGGAGTGGGCTCCGATCGCGGGTGTTTAACCCGTTAAATGCCGCGGTCAACGCGACCGCGGCATTTAACATGCCTTCTGGGGGTCTTTACCCCACGATCGCCCCCCCCCCCCCCCCGCACCGTTTTCGGGGGGGGGGGGGGGGTGGGCGATCGCTGTTTTGGCTCCTCTGGGGTCCGATCGGGACCCCAGAGAAGCCTGGTGGGTTTACCTTTTAAGATGGCGTCTGTGACGTCATCTTAAAGGCAAAGTGTCAGCCTATGCATCTGCATAGGCTGGCACTGCTAATACCCTGCAATACATTAGTATTGCAGAGTATTATCAAGAACAAGCAATCAGATGATTGCTTGTTCATATCCCATGGTGGATCATGTAAAAAATGTACAAAATAATGTTTTTCAATAAAAAATTACTTTATAAATCACTAAAAATGCCCATAAGCCCCAAAACATATAAAGAGACATATAACGCTCAAAAAAGTCTAAATCATAACACAAACCCCACATAAATAGTATCACCGCGTCCGTAACAATCCATAGAATAAAACGAAATAACTATTGAACCCATATGATGAAGGCGGAAAAAAAAAAACGTCAAAAACCCGCCAAAAATTATGATTTTTACCTATTATATCCCACTAAAAATGCAATAAAAAGTGATCAACAAAACATATGTACTCCAGAATGATATTGTTGCAAAGAACAACATGTCCCGCAAAAAACAAGCCATCAACCAGCTCTGTAGCCAAAAACGTAACAATGTTATGCCACTTGGAAGACAGCGATGCAAAAATGATAGATTTTTCCCCACATTAGGGTTTTATTTGGCAAATTTAGTAAAACATAAGAAAAAATATTCATGTCTGTATCCCCGTAATCGTATCGACCCATAGAATAAAGATAACAGGATTATTCGGCTATACGGTGAACACGAAAAAAAGTAAAAAATCCAGTACAGAATTGATGCTTTTCTATTCATGACCTCAAAAAAAGTTCCAAAATTTTCAACAATAGGTGATACCAACCCCAAAATGGTAACACTGGAAAAAGCATCTCGTCCCGCAAAAAAAATGCCGTCACATGGCCCAAATAACGGAAAAGCGAAAATTTTATAGCCTTCAAAAGGGGGCAACCAGAAAACTAACAATCCTGGCAGCTGCAGGGTGCTCCTTCCCTTCTGCGCCTCGCTGTGCCCCCATAACACAAGTAACGGCCACGTGTGGGGGGTCGCTGCACTCAGGAGAAATTGTAGAACACATTTTATGGTGAGTTTTCTCTTTTTATCTTTTGGAAATGTGTAAATTTTAGGGCTAAATGAACGTATAACCGACAAAATTTGACCATTCTAAATTTCACCGCCATTTTGATTCAATTACTATGAAGATCTCAAGGGGTTAACAATTTTTGTAAATGCTGTTTCTGATAGTTTGAAGGGTGCAGATTTGAAAATGGGTTGGTTATATTGGGGGTTGCTAAATATGTAAAATTTGATTTCAAACAGTATTTATCCCCAAAATAGTCAATTCCGAAAATACGGAAAATCGCTATTCGATTTGTAGGCCGCGTGACGTCAAAATAAATTATCCAAACATTCAAAAATTATGAAAATGTAAAGTAGACAAATGGGAAATGTTATTCTGCAAGTTATTAAGGTGGTAAATCGATCTGCCTGAAAACGCGGTGATTTTGAATTTCGAAAATGGCAAATTTTTCTAAAAAGTCATCATTTTTTTTTTTCCTTTTTTTGTAAATAAACGCAAAACTTATCAGCCAAAATTTACCACTAAAATGAAGTACAACATGTGGGGAAAAAACTATCTCAGAATCGCTTTGATAAGTAACAGTGTTCAAAAGTTATTACCACAGGAAGAGACACTGGTCAAATTTTAAAAAAAAGTTGCTAGCCTTAACCTGCAAACAGGCTGCGTCCTTAAGGGGTTAAAGAGTCAGATGCGATTACACACCATAGAAGATTCCAACTTGTTATATTAAAACCACATTTAGCAAGCTGTAGTAAGCAGTATTATCAGGGCTGTGGAATCTGATTCCTTGACCATTTTGGTGGTCATGATAAAATATACCGACTGACACTGCACAAATATATAATACATTTTAAAAATTATGACATTTCCTTTTAAATGTCTGATGTTTCTCCATGGCCTAAATCCTTAGATCAGGAATGGAAAATGTATTGCACCAAGTGCTGCATTATCATACTGCTCAACTTGAAGGGACCTCAACAGTACCCAGCACCCTAGATGGTCCAAAATCTGCAGTCCATCACAAAATGCCACCCCCGAATTTATATACAAATACTACAGTACAGCAATAAATACTACTTCAGAAACCACATACTGCATTCAGACTATGATCATTCAGAAAATGATAATAAGAGACCCCAGAGTAGACCATAATAATTGTGGAGACCTCCAGATCAGGCAAATACTGGTGACCCCATAGCAGGCTAATACTGGATACCCCCAGAGCAGAAAACCACTAATACTGGTAGGGATCAGCGGATCATGTGTAGCCATGCTTTTCCTATAGGAATTCCTGAAGCAATAATTATGTAACCATCGAACCTTAATATATAAAATAAATGGAATTAATCATGGAAAATTGGTAGAACAGGTATTTTTTGTTAAAAGGTTTTGTTCTTGAGTAACACTCTGGCACTTGTGGCATGTGTTCCCACAGTGTATAAGGGGCATTTCTATATGCTGTAAAGAATATAGTAAAACATCTACCATTGTCATATTACATAGGTGTTGTTATCCGTGCCAGCCTTGCCCTCTACAGTGAACCTTTGTGATCATACCACTTGGGCACGTACATTATTGTTTTATGAAACACCTGCCTGATTGTACCTGGGGAGCATCCGTACACATCCCAAGATCTCTCTTTATCATGGGATCTGCCATTAGGGACTCTCGCCTTCCCATGAGAGGATCAGAAGGTGCCTGAGCCCTGGGTACATGGAGTCTTCAGGGACGTGTAATGATGACATCAAGAACACAAGCCTAGTCTTGCTGTTACTGTACAGAGAGACCTTGGAGAAGTGGTCTCTGCCTTTCTACAATTGAAGGGGCTGTACTGATCCCGTATGTTGTAGGATAGTCAGGGGACCATGGGTGTTTTGTCAGTAAAACCATCTTGTGGTATTCCGGAAATGTCACTTCTGGTGACATTAAAGCACCACTGACCACTATCTGCAGAAGAAAACCATCTCCGATATCCTGGTTCATTGCATTTCTTTAACAATGTTACTCGGGCCTCTCACTGTCAGCACTGACTGAGCCCACTCCTGAGCGGGAACACATTCTGTATTATAGCACAATGTATTTCTGTCATTGAAGTTTATTACCGTATATACTCGAGTATAAACTGACCCAAGTATAAGCCGAGACCCCTAATTTTACCACAAAAACCTGGGAAAACCTATTGACTCAAGTATAAGCCTAGGGTGGGAAATGCTTTGGTCACAGCCTCCCCATTATATAGCCTGCCGGACCCTGCCCCATAATGTATAGCCAGTACCTGCCCCCAGTATATAGCCTGCCAGCCCATATCCCCCAGTAGATAGCCAGCTCCCTGCCCCAGTATATAGCCAGCAGCGGGGGAAGCCGGAAAGGTGAGGGTTGATATATTTTTTTTACTCGAGTATAAGCCGAGTTTGGATTTTTCAGCACATTTTTTGTGCTGAAAAACTAGGCTTATACTCGAGTATATATGGTAATTCAATAAAAAAAAAAAGGTAACCAACCACGTTGGCTTGAATTTATCTTCAGAGATAAACCAATCCCATTATAGTATGGAGAACCACAGACACAGGTGTGCCAAGCAATACATCTGTCATGTGGTCTAAACGCTGTTTGCCAGCCACGTAAATACTGGACTCATTTTTTCGTCTTCCAGGCTTCTGTAGCTTCTCCAGCCCCCAATATAAGTAAAGATGTGTTCTTTACATTTTTACCTTTTTCGAAAGTTGGTTATTTTGAAATTATTATTTTAGTTAAAAATGTGATCACTGAATTCATGTCTCTGGTGCTGGAATCAAGAGTATGGAGCTGTAAGAATAGCTCCTTTCTATATGTAGTGGCTGACCTGTGTTATTGCAGCACAGCTTCCCCTGAAGTCAGTTAGTGTTTCGATGCTATAACCACACAGTGGAGCAGTTTTTCAGCTGTATTCTTGATTCTAGAAATTGAGTCAGCTGGAATCAGCCAATTGGTTGGGTTCCTTAAAGCCAGAAAAGGTCACTCCCTTCAATAATTGAATTGGTTTCTTAAAGGTGTTCCATAAATGAGAATAATTTATATTTAATGGGTCATTAATTATGAGCTAATATGTAATTAGTTCTTATTTAAAATTTTGTTCTGCTTAGGAGAAAAATGCAGTGTTCATACATTATAATGCAGAATTAAAATGGTACTGCCTGGGCAGGTCATGTTTTCATCACTTAGTTTGGCTGTAGTCGGTTGGTTGCACTGTATACCTTATGGGGGTGGGGCAATGTGCAGTAATAGCAGTTACACATCATTACTATGGTAACACTAGGATATTCTATTACAGCATCACTGGGAGCAGTGCATGAGAGGGAGGAGCTGTTACTGAGAAATGCAGGATCATGAGAGTTGTAGTTTCCAGTGGCGGCCATCTTCGAGATAACTCCACCTACTTTAGAAAGCCCATAAAATGTTGTGAATTATAAAAGCAAACTACTTTATCTTCACTTTGTGATAAATGATATTTCATATTCCTGAAATACCCCTTTAATATTCAGTATAGATAGATGTAGGTTGCTTATTCTTACAATGTGAAGTACAAGGTTCAGGGATATAACACTGCTCTGTATCTGAGAAGACAAGCTTTTTATGTTTCATTTTGGGTTTTGTGTTAGTTGCCTTTTAAGATCATTCCATGAAGTGATGGAGCAATTGTTATGTATCAGCAGAACATTCAGTTTCCAGCATTTCTTATTCTTTTGTACGTGTGTTGTGGATAGGGATGAATTGCCTTCCTGCTCCCTGGCACATGGACACTGAATGCTTCTGTTATCCTCCTTTAGGCTGTTGGTGTGTTGGCGATAATCACATGCCATAAACTGCCCCAATCCTACGAGCTCCCATATAATGGCTGCCTGGAAGCGCTGCGGTCTGCACCACTCGCTTAATGTCTCTTAGTATCACTGGAAAACTCTGAAATCAACCTCCCAGCACAGGCGAAATCTGTTCCTCTTTATGGATTTCTTTTTATGGAGGGAAGGCATTAAAACACTTTTACTACCTTGCGGAATGAAAACAATGGGCTGTCCGCGTGAGAGGATTTTATATCTGGAAGTCTGGGAGTGCCCCGGCCTACATGTCTTGTATTTACATCAGGTTCCACCACCTAATGTTATGTAATGCTCCCTCCAAACTGCACAACGTGGGAGGAAATAACAGGTTTGGGATTGTGCGGGGCGCTTGTTTTACCCTGTGTACTCTATTTTAACATTTCTAGTTTACAATTTGATAGTCTGTGTCCTAAAACAGGTTCTCACAAACTGCTTAGAAATGACACTCACCGGCCACTTTATTAGGTACACCTGTCCAACTGCTCGTTAACACTTAATTTCTAATCAGCCAATCACATGGCGGCAACTCAGTGCATTTAGGCATGTAGACATGGTCAAGACAATCTCCTGCAGTTCAAACCGAGCATCAGTATGGGGAAGAAAGGTGATTTGAGTGCCTTTGAACGTGGCATGGTTGTTGGTGCCAGAAGGGCTGGTCTGAGTATTTCAGAAACTGCTGATCTACCGGGATTTTCACGTACAACCATCTCTAGGGTTTACAGAGTATGGTCCGAAAAAGAAAAAACATCCAGTGAGCGGCAGTTCTGTGGGCGGAAATGCCTTGTTGATGCCAGAGGTCAGAGGAGAATGGGCAGACTGGTTTGAGCTGATAGAAAGGCAACAGTGACTCAAATCGCCACCCGTTACAACCAAGGTAGGAAGAAGAGCATCTCTGAACGCACAGTACGTCCAACTTTGAGGCAGATGGGCTACAGCAGCAGAAGACCACACCGGGTGCCACTCCTTTCAGCTAAGAACAGGAAACTGAGGCTACAATTTGCACAAGCTCATCGAAATTGGACAGTAGAAGATTGGAAAAACGTTGCCTGGTCTGATGAGTCTCGATTTCTGCTGCGACATTCGGATGGTAGGGTCAGAATCTGGCATCAACAACATGAAAGCATGGATCCATCCTGCCTTGTATCAACGGTTCAGGATGGTGGTGGTGGTGTCATGGTGTGGGGAATATTTTCTTGGCATTCTTTGGGCCCCTTGGTACCAATTGAGCATCGTTGCAACGCCACAGCCTACCTGAGTATTGTTGCTGACCATGTCCATCCCTTTATGACCACAATGTACCCAACATCTAATGGCTACTTTCAGCAGGATAATGCGCCATGTCATAAAGCTGGAATCATCTCAGACTGGTTTCTTGAACATGACAATGAGTTCACTGTACTCAAATGGCCTCCACAGTCACCAGATCTCAATCCAATAGAGCATCTTTGGGATGTGGTGGAACGGGAGATTCGCATCATGGATGTGCAGCCGACAAATCTGCGGCAACTGTGTGATGCCATCATGTCAATATGGACCAAAATCTCTGAGGAATGCTTCCAGCACCTTGTTGAATCTATGCCACGAAGAATTGAGGCAGTTCTGAAGGCAAAAGGGGGTCCAACCCGTTACTAGCATGGTGTACCTAATAAAGTGGCCGGTGAGTGTATATGTTAATATAATAATTCATTACAGGCATTCCCCGGGTTACATACAAGATAGGTTCTGTAGGTTTGTTCTTAAGTTGAATTTGTATGCAAGTCAGAACCATATACTTTATTAGTGTAACCTCAAATTTTTTGGTCTCTGTGACAATTGGATTTTAAAATTGTTGGATTGTCATAAGAACCAGGATTATCAATAAATCTTAATTACAGGCACCATTTATAACTGTTAAAGCTGTTTATTGTAGCCTAGGACTAAAGCACAGTAAATTACCAAAAGCCAGAGGTCTGTTTTGTAACTAGGGGTCGTATGTAAGTCAGGTGTTCTTAAGTAGGGGACCGCCTGTATATATTAATAAATAAAAGCTAAATGCTAGTAGTGCAGTCAGCCGCTTCTAGCTCGGCCCCAGACAAAAATGAAACCATGTGTTCTATAGGTTATGGGGGAAAAAAATGTAATACGTGTCTAAGGGATTTGGTGGGAGCTGTCATCTCTATGTATTTCTGTGGCTTTCTGTGCTCCAGCCTGACGTGATTGTTGTGTTCCTACAAAAACTAGTGGCAATCTCGGAGCCTCCACTATTCTCTCAGCTTGTCATGACTGTATATCTATGGAGGTGCTTTACATTATGGAATTGCTGTTCTTGCAATTCTCTATTTTCCATAATGGTAGTAACTAATAATATGTGTTTAAATAGACACCAAAGGAACACTACTTTAGATTGAACTCTTCCTCAGTTGCAATCTGGACAAGAAACATGTCGATTGATTTTTATAAAGAACCTGCCATTTTCTGTTTGTTTAAAGGGGTTTGTCCATGAAAGCAGATTCTCAAATTTCAATCCCCAGTTTTATTGCTGTTTTAGCTTCTATAACGGTTATGGTCAGTGTAAAATTCCAGAGTGCGGGTGGGGACCATCTAAGCTGACAACTTAATGATCCCTCTAGTGCTGTGTGCTGACAATGTAGTTAGATTATCAGGGTACAGGGTTTATATACACTTTCAGTTAGCTTCTAAACATTGCACTAGTATCTGACACTAGGAAAGAGAAATTAGACAAATGGGAGATGATTTGATGAGACCCATGAGATGCATATTACACATGCCATTCTCCCAGCTGCTATAACAGCCATTACATACGGTCACCTCTACTATATACCTCCCTTCCTCTCCCCTGGATAAATACTTTATCTGCCTGTAAGTTTACTCTCCTCTAGCTGCTTTTTGCCTGCAGGAAGTCTGTCTGTGTGAGTGTGAGCGAGCTCATCCTGGAATGCAAGGGAGTCAGACAGAAGAACAATATGTCTGCCGATCCAGGGTTCGATCCTGGGGCAACCAAAATTGTGTACACCTGGACTGATAGACAGCTTGGAATTATATCTGTGAAATGCTGTAGTTTATTTTTTGTTAATAACTGAGAATGTGTTATTTTGTTATCCTGAGTCTATTTAAGAATCTTGGGAATATCCCTTTTAATTTTTTATATTAGCATTAAAAAAGTGTTTTATAATCAAGGCTCTGACTGGTTATTGCACTGATAAATCGAGGAACCAATAGTTTGGATTTATATATACACAACTACTGCCGGGACTTAAGGCTGGCTGCACACCAAATACAAGCGGTCCCCTACTTAAGAACACCCGACTTAGACGACCCCTAGTTACAAACGGACCTCTGGATGTTGGTAATTTACTGTACTTTAGCTTTAGGCTACAATAAACAGCTATAACAGTTATCACAGGTGTCTGTAATTAAGATTTATTGATGATCCTGGTTCTTATGACAACCCAACATTTTTAAAATCCAATTGTCACATAGACCAAAAAAAGTTAGAATTATAAAGTTCCGACTTGCATACAAATTCAACTTAAGAACAAACCTACGGAACCTATCTTGTATGTAACCCGGGGACCGGCTGTAATATTTAGGTATTAACTGCACAACTCAGTCAAGTGAGAGAGCATTTACATGATGCACACAATGCAATGTTTCTTTTCATTCTTCTTTTTTTAATTTTATTCCCTTAGCTGGTGATGTCTGGAAACCTTTGGGGGTACTTTCACTGAAAATATTTGAGAATTGCAAGAACAGCAATTCCATAATAATGTAATTCCATAATAATGTAATGGTAACTAATTCTGCTTGTCTAAGGCATGTGAGCAATCCAAATATAGAGCGGTCATGGGAATGTCTGATTTCCTACAGTTACATTTCCTTCAATATGTTGGATGCTACTGTAAAGTTTGCAGATAGGGCTCTGTAGTTATCCTCTCAAGATGGCACAGCCTTAATTCATGGCAATGATGAGGTTCTTCATGGCCAGTTTGGCATCACATTCCTAGTCCTATGTATGGTTATGGTTACAACTTCTGATCTTAAAGTATAACTAAACCTTTGAAACATTTAAACAAATCTTTAAACCACTCCTAGATCCAGATACTGTGACTGTGGTAATCCTCCTTTTACTTGTTATCCATGACCTTCTTGAATAAACTTTTAGGCTAGTTATACACTGCCATATGCTTGCCCGATAAAAGCCCAGGGGCGAGCACACAGCAGAGTGCTGGAGAAGAGGAGGGGTGAGCGTTGATGCAAATTCTGGTGGGGGGCCCATTGAATGTAGCCCAGGCAGTGGCACACGTTACTATTCTAAATTATTAATATTCTAAACTTTCTCCCACTTACATGTTAGCCTAGCTGGCATAGTGGCAGTGGTAATGGCCTACACCCCCGTGCCACTGCTTTCCTGAGAGTTCTCTCTCCTCCTCTCACAGGACGGACTACTTACTCACAGTTCACTCAAACCTAACACTGATTGGCCAGGCTTGCAGGCAGGGAGGTGAGTGCATGTGTGACTCAGTGACACCGATGCTATGCATCGATCACAGCATATTATAAAAAATCCCATCCAAGACTACACCATGAAGCCATTAGACACTTTATCAGTTGGAATACAAGAGGGAACACATTTTATACATGGCAACAAAGGGAGAGGTAGAAATGGACACTGAAACATTTGTCTTTATTAAAGTATATTCCAGCATTTGTGCCCCCCCCCCTCCAATATGCTGACATCAGCAGTTTTCTTTCACCCATGTACTGTGCTCCAGGATTTCTCTGTTGGGTGCGATTTGTAGGAAATTTAGTAATTACCATTGAATGTTTCCCAAGAGCCAGACTGTCTTTCTTGTCTTGCGATATACTTACATAAGGACACAGCAGAACATTAAACAATTCTTTTCAGCCTTTCACTCACGATTATATTAATGTAGGGCTTGGCTGGAAGTCAACTCTCCTATTTGTAAAAAAAAGAAAGTTTCCATTATGACCTAAGATGGTAGAGAATTGCTTTGCTCATGAAATCTAGAACAAATGTTGACCTGGCCTGAGGTTTGGGCTAGAGACGTGACTAACGTGTTTTATCTCTTAGCGATGGATGATCTGCACCCTCTTGCAGTTTGTGGTATTGATACAGGGTTATGTCAGCGTTTCTATATTTTGGCTCGTCTTGGAGATGGCTGATCATCTCAAAGCTTTAGTTTTGCAGATTTCTGTGAAAGGATCTTTATAATGTGTTTAAGGAGAAAACATTGCACTGGAGAATCTAATCTGCCTGTACTATATATATATCACAGAATATAAATAGCCCTGCGGATTCCTCTGCAAAGTGCAAGTTTGATAAAGCTGCCACATGCCAGTGAGTGCCTGTGCCCACTACTCTAGCTACATGGACATACCTAGAGGGCGCCTTGCTCAACACGTTACTCAACCTTACTTTTCTTAAAGGGGTATTCCAGGAATAAGGATAATTCATATATAAATGGGTACTCAAAATATAAGCTAATGTGTAATTAGTTTATTTAAAATTTTGCTCCCCTTAGCAGAAAATGCTGGTGACATAGACTGTAAAGAAGAATTAAAATGCTACTGGCCCTTTAATCAGTCCGTTAATTTCCCCCCACAGTCCGTTGCGGAGCAGAAACAAGATAGAATATGGTCACATGTCCACATCACATGTCCTGCACCTGCCTGGACAGGTCATGTGATCAGCACTACGTTTGGCTGTAGTCAGTTGGTTGAAGTGCACATAATTCCTATGGTAACAGAGCAGCACTGTCTGATACATCATCACTGGGAGCAGAGCATAAGAGGGAGGAGTTACTGAGAACTAAAGGATCATGGGACTTGTAGTTTCCAGTGGCGACCATCTTAGTGATAATTCCACCTACTTTAGAGAGGCCATAAATTTTGTAAATCATAAAATCAAACTATTTAAGCTCCGTTTTGTGACTAATGACATTGAGTGTTGTTGTACTCATTTATTTATATCATCCATGGGTTTTTGTGTCAGAAGTTCATATTCCCGGAATACCCCTTTAAGGTTCACAGAAGCCATTTTTCTTGCGATGTTTGCTTTATTTGAAGACTGATATCCAGAACGGATACTGGTGACAGTATTGGTATCAGATCCGACCGTTATCCCTAACCCTGTGGGTAGGGAATATCAATCAATGTTAGTACGACCCCAACAGGACACTTTTACTCAGCAGTGTTCTGGTCCCTATATTTTTTCAAAATTTCCATTTTATAGTTTATTCTGTAGAATCTACTCCTGGTTCTGGATTAAAAATACTGAAGAAAAAATACAGTCTGGAATACTGCGGTGCTAACCCGTGTGACTGATGACGGATCTCTTCTTCTAATATCAACTATGGCCCTGTAGAATTGTGCGGTAATACTGCTAATGGTTCCGGGCTGCTACTAAAGGGGTTTCCTGGGGGCTGTAGCAGGTGTAGGGAAAAACAAAAGTGTACTTGCCTTGCTCAAAATGGGCCCAACATGTTGCCAGTTATGGGACCGCTGGCCATAGCCTCTTCTGTGACTTGCATTGACCTTGATGGATGTATACAGTATTAGAGGTGTAAAACAATCCAAATGCATATCTTATACAGACTTTCCTACTAACCGCTACAGGGGGATGGTCATGGAGGATGAAGCCTCGTCTGACAAGCCTATATTACTGAACATAACATATAGAAATAGGCCTTTTGTTTAGTGAAATCTTTGCAGGTTTTGGAAAGTAGCTGCGGGGATGAGAAATGATCATTCAGCAGGATATAGGCCGCCTCGGTTCTCTGGCAATCATATTACATTGTCTTATTTTTGTGCTGCAAATCAACTTTCAATTCTTTGGCCTCCGTGTTGCTGGCACTGAATAAAGAGGCTCATGAATTAAAATCTTGTTTGGGGTACAATAAAAATATGTATTAGAGAATGACTTTGTGCCATGAGATCTGAAGAGGGAATAGAGCCAGCTAGTCATGCGGGGTTTTTATATTTGTCCGCTTCTGGTTGTTATAATTGGAGCTCCATCCCTAACCTGGCCTTGTCTGCAGCTTTGTCCATGTTTAATGGCAAAAATGTTCTGATGTTTGTGTTAATGAAACCCGGAGCCCCTCAGCCCCCTTTTAAGGATGATGACAACCCCCGACTGCTATGGAGACAAGGGAAATATGACTTCTGAATATCTAATGTCTTAAAACATAGGCTGGATTTATCATGTCTTGTACTGGCCAGGAATTGCAACGTTCCTCCCTTCTTATTACACTACCTCTACGCCAAGTGGGTGGGGCAGGGACGTAGAGTGGGTTGTGTAGATTTGCAGAGGGACACAATGTGCATGATGGAGAGTTGTGTCCACTCTTGATAAATGCCCCTCATGGTGTTAAAAGATGGACGTTCATTGTAGAGATGTTTCTGGAAGGGCACAATATTGATGTTGAATGCAGGCATATAAATACTTAAGTAATGACTATTATCATAAAAGGCTAATGGGATCCCTGTGAAGCGTCTACAGCTTCCTCATTACTTAGATAGCCGGGTATTCAATGCTTTTATTTGCTATAAACCAACGCAGCTTGGGCTTTGATTTCCACCATCACATATGTAGTAAATCTATCCTATCAATCTGCTATTTACATCTTGCATGCGGCTTATCATTTTTAATAAGTCTGTCCAGTGATGCCCCTGAATCTGTATATGGGAGCATCATATGTGTCACATTGGCATGACATGACGTTGTAGATTACTGGATTACCATAGAGATTAATTTTCAGAACGATTATGTCCAGGTGCCCCTATACATTAGGTTGCCAATGACACATGTTGTATTTTGCTTGTACTGTGGAGGCTCTGGCTAGACCTTTTCTGGTGACAGATGATTGGGAAAGCTTATCTATATCTTTTGTGTTACAAAAACTGAAAGCCTATAAACCCAGCTCCCTTCTTACAGTAAGATTTCTATCCATGTCTGTTTAATCCAGCTCCCAATTTCTGGCCTTTCCCTCTATCGATCCCTCCCAGTTTTGCTATTATCCTCAGTCTATTGCTCCAACCACCACCATTCTCTGCTACTCTTCCCCCATCCACAACTATAGAGAAGGACTATGCACAGCATTCATCACAGACGGGAGACCGCTGTGATGAATCTGGGTCTGGGTCAGGGTGCAATCAATCTGAGGATTCCACTTTCATTGTACGTAACACAAGTACCCAGATAATAATTAATAATTCGCTCACAGATTACACAGCGCTGCCAAATCAGTCCCTGTCCCCATGGGGCTCACAATCTAATCAACCTATGAGTTTTGGAGATAATGGCTTTTCTAGGACCATTGCTGACCTGTGAGAATTCTAATTGCCAATTTCTCACCAAAGACCCGAACCTCTATGGATTTTGGACAAAAGGGTTTTCATTTGCTTACACGGTCTTGAAATTCTGAATGGGGATTTGAAACATAAAAAACGCTGCATAGATGTAATATATTGCTATAAATGATAGGATTGTGCTAAAAAAAAATTCCAAATTTGTGGTGGAGTGTTCAGATAAAGTTTAAAAATTAATATTTTTTGTTTAAATTCAATTGTGACATTTTGCTTCATAGTCCATTACCCCAATAGAGCAATCATTAAAGTCAGGGGATCCTATTGAAGTCCCACACTTTTATTTGCTCTGATTCCTTGAACTATAAGTGACCATCTACACTTGCAGATAAGACCATTGCCCGCTCATATTGGATTCAACAGTCCAAGTATTCAATCACCTGTTAACAAAATTGTAGATTTTTGGGGTTTCCATCAATGTTTCATCTAAGCCATTGTAATTGGGGAGTGGAGATGTTAGATACTCTTACTTTTAAATTGGTTCAACCAAAAATGTTGCCATAATTGACTAGGATCGATATTGGATTCATAGTATATTCCCTGGGAGCTTGGGCAAGGAAGCAGTTATTGTTTTAATTATTTTAATAACCTTTATGATAAAGGGTTTTATGGGTAGAAAAAATCTACTCAAATAGTTAATCATTGATCCCCTACTAGTCTAATTCGGAGTCCACGTTCCTGCTGCTCCCTTTTCCTTAATCCTCCAGAACTCCTGGAATGCAGGGAGTTTGGGAGAAGTACCTTTTCCCTTACAGGCAGTCCCTGGGTTAAGTACAGGATAGGTTCTGTAGGTTTGTTCTTAAGTTGGATTTGTATGCAAGTCGGAACTGTATATTTTATAATTGTCACCCCAGTCAAAAATTTTTTGGTCTCTATGACAATTTGATTTCATAAGAATCAGGATTAATAATAAATCTTAATTGCAGACACCTCTGATAACTATTACAGCTGTTTATTGTAGCCTGGGGCTAAAGTACAGTAAGTTACCAACATCCAGAGGTCCATTTGTAACTAGGGGTCGTCTGTAAGTCAGGTGTTCTTAAGTAGGGGACCGCCTGTATTATGTTTTATAATTTAGTCAAATATCTTTCCCTGGAAAACGTATAATGTCCACATCCCATAGTTGTATCTGGTATTGAAATAATTATTTTTAGTGTCCATAGTGGTGTAGGGCAAAGAATGCGGTAATGTTTTGTGCTTTGTTTCCATGATGTTTTTTGGGTCTCTTGCCCTTGCCTGCTTCAGCCTCATCAGTGTATCAAAGATACTGAAACTAAAATGACCCTCCATCCTTCCTCTCACACACACTCCTCCCCATTACCTCTTCCATTATACAGAAATGCTCTTGCCTTTCTCACAGACCTCTATTCATTCCCCCTCCCTCACAGTTTGCTCCCATTATTCCTAATATGGCTCCTCCTCCTTACCCTGCTGTGTTTCTGAGGCTGAGCCAAGAAAAGAGAGAAGGCCACAGCATCCAATATGATGAAAAAAAGGTTAAACCTTTATTCACACAGGCATAGAAAAATCTGCAACGTTTCGATTCACCATGACAAAGGTTTAATCTTTTTTTCATCATATTGGATGTCGTGGCCTTCTCTTCTCTTTTTGTCTTGGACTATGGATCCTGCACACTAGGACCCTGGTCTGCGTGCATCAAACAAACAGCTTTTGGTAAATTCATTGGTTGCTGTCTTTTTTTCTCTTTTTCTGAGGCTGAGCCAGATACTCCTCTCAGCTCTTTATGCCCCATCCCTCTCCCATCACAGACTGCTCTATCCTCCTTGCAGACTTCTCCCTATGCTCCTTCACTGACTCTGCCATCCTGCTAGTTTCCACAGTGGTGGCAAGTTGTTTCCTCTGTGCAGGCGTCCTAGTAAATGACACGTGGGGGAGGCTCAAGAGAACCTAGCAGCTGAACATGGTTCCTTCTGTGACCTGGCAGAACATAGAAGGGAACATTTAGGAGGCCTGCAGTCGCTTACAATGCTGCACTATAAAACAGCAAGCCACCATTTACATTGGGGAACTTTTACTCTTTTTAATTGCTCACACCAACTAAAATGATCTTCAGATACCAATAAATCTAGGTTTGTTGCCCCATTAAGAGCATGTTATGAGGACCATCACAAACAAGGCTGTAGATATCTGGAGAATGTATTCTTGTTTTGGAGTTGGTCTTGGGCTATAGTAATAGGGATGAAAAGGGGGCAGTTTGATTTGGAATTATGGCTACCCTTAGGTTTCACTGTATAATGGTTGACTCGTGCTGGGGATTGTGTCGCACGCATTTAGATTTTGGCGCATTGGGAGGGGGGGGGGGGCGGACCGTCGGACGATCCGAAGGATTTAGACACCGCACAGGATTTAACATTTAAATTTTGTTGCAATACCAAGCACTTGCATGCATCGGAAAGAAGGTGAACTTCGGCGGACCTGAACGGGGAAGCGACACATGCAGGATCTCGGGCGCACAATCTTTGTGAATCGCGCCAGCTGTGCAGGATCGTCGGACAACACACCACAGGGATCGCGCAGGAATGGGTAATTACCTGTGCTCCAATGTGTTCATTGGATCAAGGGGAAAAAAATGAAGTGCGAAAAAGCCCATTGAAAAGAATGGTTCGTTGAGGCATCGGGGACAAATCCCTGAAGCCAGGAAGAGAAAACCGATCTGTATGTGTCCATAAGCCAAAATGGGTTCAGTGAAAAATCACTGATGTGAAAAAAAACCCGCCAATGTGAAACCACCCTCAGGGATTATGCACACTAACGTATGCCCGCTGTGCCACAGCGCGTAGGAGAGGCGGAGGGGTAGAGCGCTGCTTGCTCCCACCCCTCTCAAAAAAAAAATTAGTATCCGTACGGCCAAAGATAGAGCAGGCTGTATCTTTTTACGGCTACAGCTCAGAACAGTGAGCGCTTGTTGCACTCCCGGTACAGAGCCTGTGCGCAATAGCCGTCTATTGGGGGCCTATATACAGCTGCAAGCTTGCCCTTACTTGTTGGTTTTCTCCTATTCCAGACATGTCATGTGAATCTATAAGTCGGCCTGTTGTTCATATCACCAGCTACCACTGAACATCCTAGGACAAATGTCTTCTCACCTGCCTGCAGCCGCCTTAAGCACGAGCTTTACTCCATGTATGACTGAATAACTCCACTATGTCTCCAAATAGTTATAAATCAGAGATTGACATTTTAAGTGGTTTCCGAGCACTTACACAGTGGCCATTAATCCATATTTATAAAACCTCTTAACCCGTAATGTTGATGGACCCAGCTTCCTGTAATCCGAGCTTCTTTATTCAAGCACTTGGTGTAATGGGGTGTCTGCCTCAATTAATAATTCATATGTGGCTTTATTATAGCTGGTAGAAAGGTTTGCGACTTCCTCTCATTTCATTGGAAGCCCTTTATTGACTGTATACATCCCTGAAGCCTCCACAGGAAACAATTTTTTTTTTTAAATGCCTGTTTTTATTATAGTTTTTTGTATTAAACCTGTTTTCTTCTAGGACAGGTAATGTAGCTTATTCTTGCATATGATTTATACTTTTCATAAATATGTATTCAATTGTTTATTGAATTGGGATTTTTTTGTATTTTTGTAGAATTATCCATGAAGATGGCTTCTCCGGTGAAGATGTCAAGCAGTACAAGCCTGTGGTTTATAGTAACACTATCCAATCCCTGGCAGCCATTGTTCGTGCCATGGACACCCTGGGTATAGAGTATGGTGATAAGGAGCGAAGGGTGAGCTATGTATTATTTATAATTTTTTATACTTGGAAGTCCTTTATTTCAATGTCTCTTAAAATTTGCTTCACTTTTTAAAGATGGTTAATATTTTATTTATTTATTTATTTATTTTAGTTTTGTGGATTTTTTTAACCTGTTTTGCATTCCCCGTTATAGAAATCTGTAGTTTGGAAGTTTGCTAATTTTTGACCATTTAAAATGATAATCAAAAACTGCCTTAATTGATAATCGTGTTATCCAATTTAAAGGGAATCTGTTAGCAATTTTGACCATACAAAGCTGCAGATAGTGTTGGATAGCAGCCCTGTATTGGCCCTACAGATCTGTATAACCATATATTTTTGTGTTGGTAGCAGCAGAACTGTGAAATATGCATTTAGATTCAGGATTCCGAGCACTTGTGTGTTGGATTTCTTCATTGAACACATCACGGCCCCTCCCCCATGAGTAACTGCTGTAGTATTCAGCGGTGCCTCATAGCAGAGTGGAGAAGAGGTGCTGTGTTCAATGAAGAGATCCTGGAAAATAAACCATTGTAGTTACTTCTACTAACAAACACAAGATATTGTAACACAGATCTCTGGGGGCAATACCCAACACTGTCTCCAGCTTGTTTTATGGTAAATACTGCTGACAGATTCCATTAAACATGCTTTTAAGGATTTGAAGTTCAATCTTCACTTTACACTAGCTTAGAACTTTCAGTAAATTTACTATGCCTTTATATATATTTTCTTTTCATGTATTTCTTTTTCTTTCATTCCTCATCTTTTTTACATAATTGCATTACAATTGAGACTTCCAATTAAATATATTATATTTATCTTGTCAATTTCTACAGGATGTAACAAAAGGGCTATAACCCCTCAGTTATATTTTTTAGTTAGTTTTTCCACAAATGTAGTATTCACCGGTTTGATAATGTGTCTTGATGATCCAAACCACCCATTCCCTTAATTTCCTTGGTTGCCCCTCCTCAGCACTTGCTTTCTCATATGTGTATATGTTAATTTAAAAGAGGGTGAACATCTACAGCACCAAGGATATCCCAGAACATTCTGAGGGACAAGGTAACATCCGGTTTCCCCACTCCTGTTTCACCATACCGTATCTGACCAGCTGTTGGTGACCAGAGCAAGTCTTTTTAGTTTTTAGACAACAAAGGCTATAGATTAATCTTTATTGGCGCAGGGCTAATTGCTTCTAGCTCCTTGTATATGGAAGCTGTACTACTGATGAATCTAATCTAAAGAATCTAGTCACGTATCGTATCCCTATTTTTAATAGAAATAATTGACTTTTTTAAAGCCCCGCCACCCTCCTCCAATTTCCACAGCCAGTATTATGGACCTCCAGCAAAGCCTGTAGCCATTCGCTTTTGGTCTGATTTATAACTAGTTGGCCAAGACATGACCTCCCTGAGTTCCCATTATCCTCCATCTCATGATATCCATTATGAAATGAGTGTTTCCAGGCTCTGTGGCACATTACCTTTCTTTACCTCCTCATAAAGCCAATTCCTTCCTTTCTTCCTACATGTGCTCTATATATTACAATCCACCATGTGTAGAACAATTTCACAGCAGCTGTTGGCAGAGTTTTTATTCTGATTCCTCTGGTAATCTCAGAGATTGCTAAATATATTCATCTTGAGCTCCTATATTTATACACTGAGTTAATGTGAAAATGAGGCCCAGCCATCTCAACAATGAGACACATAAAAGACTCGTTTGGGATTTAAGAAAAGAGCAATAAAGCTTTTGTTGTGACAAGTGGGTGAAATGAAGCCGGATCTTGATGGACTTTTCTGCGGACATGTGCCGTGTAATGTCCGATATGGCCTTACCTCCGGGCCAATTCTCATTAGTTTATTTCCATTTTTTGTGTGTTAAGGATAGTCCTGAAATAGAATGAATATAATGCTATAGTGCCATGTGCATTGTTATCCTTCACAATCCCTATTAGGATGTAGATGTTAATACACTGAAGGACCTCATGTGTTGGAGGAGGCCCTTTACCTCTGGGAATATAATTTCTACGCATATACCGAGACAATGGAAGCCATTTTGTAACACGTACACAGAATAGTGGCATTGGCAGCAGCTGTTGTATTGGTATCACTATGGCACCATGAACCATTTGTTCACTGCGAATGCACTGTGCAGCGATTCACTAAGATCGTGTGCCCGATATCCTGCATGTGTTGCTATCCTGTTTAGGTTGGCCAGAGTTCCCCTTCTTCTTCCTGGTGCATGTAAGTGCTTGATCTTGTGACACAATTTGAAAGTTAAATCCCGCGCTCAGTTCGAATCAGTCGGATCGCTCGATGGCTCATCCTCTATTTCTGGCGCATGAAAGTCGGGACAGCTGCGCCAAAATCCGATAGTGTCCGATCACCCCTGTTAAATACCTGTCACAGCCGTGCAATCCCCGAAAACGTTGGAAAATCTGACAAAAGTGCGTCCGCAAACCCTTAGGAAATAATGTCTGAAATCGTTAGATGTGGTAATAAAATTGAAAGGAAAGTCAAGTAACATTAACACTCGATATGACTGGACTGGCCAATACTTTGGCCTTGAATCCACATTATGTCCCCTGGCTGTTTTCAGTCAAAGCATTCATAGATGGAGTGTGGGGTAGAGAGCTTAAAGGGAACCTGTCACCAGGGACCTCATTTTTCACTAAAGACAGGTTGCAGAAGCCTAATACTGCTGCATTGCACATCTGCCTTTCTGCCTTTTCTAAGCATTTGCATTACAATATAATTGTGTGATATAACTTACCTTACTCCCTGACAAAATCCTGGGGTAGTCACAGGGGCTTTGGTTTGGATGCATTTCAAAAATGCATGCAAACCAAAGTCCAGCCCCTGTGACTACAGAATGAAACATAGAAGAAACAGAGGAAAGCACTGATAAGATGTCTTCTAACAAGATAATACTTTTTTTTTTTTTAATTACTTTATTACAAGAATAACAATTATACATATAAAGAATCAGATCGTGATAGATACATGCTTGTGTTTCCATAGTATATATATACATTAGAACATAAATTAGTATATTCATCTGAATATCTGTATATCTTTGTATGTTACAAGTATTACATATTGACCGTGTCTGAGTCCTTATATGTTTCCAACATACAAATCTACGGATATAATACAAGCTTTGAGATTCATATACCATAACAAAAAGCCAAACGAGCTTAGCTATTAACCTTTTTTTTTTTTTTTAATCTTTTTTTTTTTCTTCCCCCCACATTTTTAGTATATGCAAAACCTATTACAATAATAATCGTAAGACACCCCAATCCCCCCCCCTCCCCCCCCAATACCCCTTACCCACCCCGGCACCAATGGGAAGAACCATGAGAGGAAAAAATAAATAAATAAGTCAATAATTAAGTAAATACATTACTCATACCAAATCATGTTTATCGTATTCTCCACTCCGACCAACAATCAGATTCTTTCTTGTCCTTTAAATTCCATTCCATCAAACATCCCAAAGGAGTTAATTCGTAGTTCATCATTCTTTCAACTAATATATGCCACTCTTTTATTTTGGGGGTATTTCCCCCTTTCCAATTTCTTATCAGTAACAGTCTCCCATTGAAAAGTAATTTGTGAACTAAAAGGCTTTCCCCCTTAGATATCCCCGAAGCTGGGATAAGTCCCAAAATAGCCACTGAGGCATCAAAGGCTAAGTTAATTTCCAATCTCTCCGTGATGCACTCATATATCTCCATCCAAAGTTGTCTTATTTTAACGCAGTTCCATAAAATGTGCGTAATATCTGCTCCCTCCTCCTGGCACCTATTACATCTCGAGTTATCTGAGTTTAGCCTTATACAGTATATCTGGGGAGTAGTAGATTCTGTAGAGTATATTTAATTGAATTAATCTGTGGTTCCAACTCTTAGAGGTATATTTTACATTTCTATAAATATGATTCCAGTGCTCTTCATCTAGTGTGCCACAAACATTTGCCCATTTTTTTTGGCTGGGATGTTTCAAGTTCTTCTCTACTTCTAACATTATTCCTCTATATATTCTTGATAGATTTTTTGGAGTATTAAAGTAAATATAAAGGACATTAAACCACGGTTCTTCACTCTAAAATAATCCTTATTGATTTCTGCTCTAACTGCATGTCTCACTCGCATATAGTTAGAATAGTCATAGTCTTTTAAATGATAGTTCTGTTTCAGTTTATCGAAGGACACCAGTGAACCCTCGTGAAATAAATCAGATATATATCTTAAACCCATAGTTCTATAATGTGATCATTATGCCACAAGGGTGAAAATATAGTGGAACCAGAGGTCGCACTAACATTTTTCCAGAAGGGTAATAATACTCCTCTCACAATTTTTGAGGAGTATTTTTAACCGAGGAAGAGTACGAAATTTTCATTAATAAATATATAACTCGCAGGTGTATATATAGGGGCAAATTTACTTACCCGGTCCATTCGCGTTCCAGCGGCGGCTTCTCTGAAGAGCGTTCGGGTCTTCCGGCGATTCATCAAGGTCCTGCGCCCGATGTCCGCCGAGATGCCCGGGAGTTCATCGTCTTCATCGTGGTGCATGTGAGTATGGGCCGTGTGACCATTTTTTTAAAAAAAATGCGGCGGTTTTTCCGAATCCGTCGGGTTACCGTTCGGCCACGTCTCCCGATTTCCGTCGCGTGCATGCCAGTGCCGGTGCGCCACAATCCGTTCGCGTGCGCCAAAATCCCGGGGCAATTCAGGGGAAATCGGTGCAAATCAGAAATATTCGGGTAACACGTCGGGAAAGCGCGAATCGGGCCCTTAGTAAATGACCCCCATAGTGTTACGAGACGTCTATTAATACAAGGAAAAAGTTACAGCTCCTGTTTTCTGTGCTTAAAAGTGTTTTCCCATAAATTCAAGTTAGGCCTTATCCACGGGACAGGGCCCAATTTGAATTCTTGGCAAAAACCCCTTTAGGGCGCATTCACACAATGCGTTGCGTCACGTTTTTTATAGATTTTTGACGCATTCCAAAGGCTTCACATGTTGAATGTGCATCGTGTGAATTCGCCCTTGAATAGCAAGTATGTATTGCACAAGTGGTGCACAACATTTTTGTGGCGTCTTCACACATGGTGTTTTCAGAACAGCTGAGAAGAGATTTGCATAATTACATTGCAGTCAACATAGTGTTAACAAAACGCATGCATCAAGGCAATTTTTTGGTGATTGTAAACTAAATGTTGACAGCAATGTAATTAGGCAAATCTCTTCTAAGCTCTTGTGATGCGTTTGAAAACGCATGTAATAACCTCACCCTTAGGCTACATTCACACTACCATATGGGGGAGGTATGTACGGCAGCAAGTTTGCGGCTGTACATATGTCCCCAATAGACGGCAGTGGCCGCACGGAGCCGTACCGCCCCGTACACGGGAAAAAGACATGTCTTTCCTTGTGTTATGGCTTGTACCCAATTCATTTCAATGGAGAGGGGAGGGGTCACCCCTTCCTCCTCTCCATGGCACCAAATGCATGTCTGCCCGGCTACGGCCTGGCGGGCATACGTTTGTGTGAATGCAGCCTTAGGGCGCATTTAAAAGTTGCGTTTTGACTTGCGTTTTCATTGCATTTGAAACACATTACAACAGCTGAGGCGAGGTGATTTGCCTAATTACATCACTGTTAACATTTACAAAACGCATCGCTTAGCGTTAAATGTAAACACTAATGTAATTATTCAAAGTACGTCTCACCAGCAGTTGTAATGCGTTTCAAACGCAATGAAAACGCAACCAAAAACGCAACGTGTGAAAGCGCCCTCATTGTCTAAAGAGCGGACTGTGGCTGACGGCGGCCCCCAGACCAGTCTGGGGCTGATGCTGCTGAATTTTTATTTAATTTATTTTCTGGAGTTTGGGAACATATATATATATTTTTTTTTACAGGGGCACATTTAGAAATGGAACACATAATATAGTTAAATATAGACCACAGATAACAGTGATCTAATGGTAAGAGCCCATTGGATCACTGTCATCAGTGATCTGTATACAGAGACATGCAGAGAGGATGCACAGCACCTCTCACTGTATACAGGGGCTGCTGTGACAGGGGGCCGATTATTATCAGGGCACGATCGGGCTGTCACAGAGAGCCCGATCCTACTACTGGTTGTGTGCACTATCGTACAGTTTGGAAGCGGCAGATCAGGAGAACAGCCCCGGCAATAGACATCCCTCCCCAACCCCGCGCTAAGCTCCGCCCCCTCCGCTGGCTCGTCTCCGCCCCTCCCCTCGCGCTAAGCTCCGCCCCCTCCGCTGGCTCGGCTCCGCCACCCATCATACACCCCCTCCCCCGGCTCCTCCATCTCTCACCTATCTCTTGGCGCCCGCGGGAGAGACTCAGAAGGTGAGCAGGAAGTCCCTCCCTGTCCTGCCTCCAGCCACTCAGCGCTGCGATCCTGCAGAGAATATTTTGCAGGATCGCAGCCGCTTGGAAGCGGCAGCTAACATTCAGACAGGAAAATCACCAAGCGTATTTATACGCTTGGTGATTTTTCTCGGGAGTAAATCAGTCTTTAAACACGTCTATGACGCGTGCAGAGGCGTTATCGCGACCTCTGAGTGGAACCCTGAATTCCTAAAAAGGTTCTAAACCATTTCCATGTATTGTGAATCAAATTCATAATTGGGAGTTTCTCTCCCCTCTCTTTCATCAATCTCCCAGATTCCAGTAGTGTAAATATATTATCCCCTATATTAATGAACCTATTCAACAGTTCCTTAAAAACTGCCGAATTTCTACTTTCCCCTATAAATTGTACTTGTGATGAAACAAAGTAGTGAAAGGGGGATGGGAAAGAGACCCCACCCCTATCCTTATCTTTACAAAAAAAACTCTATTTTTAGTCGGACCTAGTTCTCCCCCAAATTAAATCATTAAATATCCTTCGTAACAGTCTGAACCATATATCTTCATTCCAACAGGGACTATTTGACAAAATGTACAACATTTGAGGAAGGCAGATCATTTTCGTTAAAGCGATCCTATCTGCTCTACTGAGTGGTAGTTTATTCCATATCTTAATTTTATTTCTAATTTTTTCAACCAGGGGTGAGAGATTGAGTTCAACATATTCCAAAAACTTTTGAATATTTGGGATTAAAGATCAGTCCAAAGTCTCGCCTGAGTTCAAACTACAAAGTTCCCCCTACCTGTCCCACATTAAATTTGTCCAATTTACATAAGGTAGACTTTCTCCAATTAATCTCCAGTCCTGAAATAAACTTAAACTCCTCTAATATCCCCATCGTTAAAGGGACGGATTTCTCTGAGTTTCTTAAATATAGTAAAATGTCGTTGGCATATAAGAGTATTTTATCGTTTACTCCACCGCACCCAGACCCCTCTATCTCCTTTGTTGCTCTTATTTTTATAGCCAGCGGTTCCACAAACATAGCAAATAAAAGTGGGGACATGGGACACCCTTGTCTTGTCCCCCTACTCAAATTAAATCTTTCTGACAGCCCTCCATTGATTTTCACTCTGGCGGTTGGTTCCGCGTAAAAAAGTCTCACAAACTCTATGTAACTATCCCCGATGCCAAATTTCTTCATTTTTTTCCAGAGGAAGACCCACTCCACCCTGTCAAACGCCTTAGTTGCGTCCAAGGACAGGATGGAGCGGGTCCCCCCCCCTGCCCATCTGTATTGCTGCATAGAGGCGCCTGATGTTATTCTTGATATTGCAGCCCGGGATAAATCCGGTTTGATCTTCATTAATAATACTCTTGATACATTTTTTTAAACGGTATTGTATCTTCTTTGCATGTCCTTAAACCCCCTCCATTCTAGGAATCCTGTTGAAGTCACAGGATCCCCCTGCAGGTGCAGTGTTCAGTATGTGTGCTGTATACAGTGGCTACTGTGACAGGGGACTGACAATATCCCTCCCTGTCACAGTACAAGATTGAGTTGTCACACTGACAGCTTGATCCTGCCAATGGCACTGTGTGCAGGAGCTCACACTGCCATAAGCACAGGCAGAGCTCCTCTCTGCTGCCGCTCCCAGCCTTTGTAGAATCATTAGCCATGGGGGAAACGGTTTGTTATACTGAATAACTGAGCTCCAGTCACATGACCAGGAGCTGCAACAGTGAGGAGCATGCAGCTTGTGGCATGGTATTAGGGACAAAGGAGAAAAGTCCAGTGTGGATTTAGACGCATGGGACTTTTTTGAGGCATAAAACTGCCTGTACAAGTGTCTATGAGCTGAATTGCACGTCACTCATAGCTCAACTTCTGTATTACTAACTACATGATAAAAATGACACACATTCAGAACTGTAGCTCCTGGGGCCCCCAAATATTCCTTATAATGTATGCTGCTGTATTTCTCATGAGGGCTAAGGGCACTTATTGGGCACCCCTGCATACACTTCATATTCCTGTACCTGTGCATCTGTACATACAGATAGGAGCTTGCTTGTAAATGCTAATGGCTCTCTGAGAAACTCATTACCTTCTTAGAATAGTCATCTTCCATTTTGCTAGCTAATCATTGTTACTTATTGAAGCGCAGCCGGCATCTTCTTGTATAAGGCTGTTTGACTGACAAGAAGAAACCTAGGCCTTTCACTGAGGCTGCTTTCAGATATTCTTCTCTCCAAGGCCAATGTGTTCAGAATTGAGTCTATTGTAAATGACTGAATTTTTTCACTCTCTCAGATTATAGGAAGGAAATTATTGAAAATGGGCAATTAGTAGATGAAGAATGACTTAATCCTGCACAAAACCATTTGCATAGATACCATTTAGGTAAGACATTTAAAGAAACCGGCACCTGAACTTGTATATTTGGATTATTCTGTGCACTAATTCTCCATGAAGATGTACCCAAATATACGGTTATGAATCCTGGAAAGGCGGGATAACGAAGTGTGATGTTCTTATAGTGCCTGTTGCTCAATTCAGTTCAGTTCAATTTTACATGCACCAGGGGCACATGAATTGGTAAGGTTTTAGTTTTAATATAAAGAACCCATTGTTGGACAGGTTCTTGAGAGTTATAATTGGGAGACAATGCGATGGTCCATAAAGGCCTGCTTGTGGATCATTTAGGGTGTAGGTCACATGAAGGGTTACCAATTTTTTATTAGAAGGCACCTAGAGATATAGAAGATGTTTTCTGTACTATTTTTTTCTTATTGATGATATCAGTTTTTTACCCCTCCCAACACCCCTACATCGGAAAGTTGAGGGGTTTTTATTTTTATAGGCTGGCTATATACTGGGGGGGGGGGGGCATGGGCTCACTGGCTATATACCAGGGGACTGGGACTGGGGCTGGCTAGCTATATACTACCTTGGCTTATACCTAAGTCATATTCCCCCTGCAGATGTTTTCATATGCCATATCTGGAATCGGGTAGCAATATATAGTGATATAAGCGTGATACCATGTAGTGCACTAGTTATATTTCACAGTATCAGGGCTTGAATCCAACCATCTGTTTTAGAGGCTCTTTATATACAGGAAAGGGGTGCAAACATTTGTGTATAAACTTTAAGCTTTTGCTGTATGAAGCAATACATTTGGTATTACGAAGAAAAAAGACAAACACTAAATGTTTTTGCTGGGTGAATCCAAGGATGAAACAATAGCGCAACCCTTTAAGTGCTTTGCTACATACATAACAGGAACTTGGTTAATGCCAGCAGATCCTGTTTTGACAAAGAGGATATAACACAGAAATGATTCCCATTCTTTTCTTCCTGTGCCTTTTTAGTGTTAATGCCAGTTTTTTTGTATACTTATTTTGTTTCTTAAAGTTTGTTCATTTTGCAGGTTTTTATGCAAAAAAAAAGCAGCCTTGGCATAGTTCTGCCCCGTTAGGACAGAGTGGAGTGGCAGGAGAGGAGCAGTTTACAGGCGGTCCCCTACTTAAGGACACCCGACTTACAGACAACCCATAGTTACAGACAGACCCCTCTGACCTCTGGTGAAGCTTTCTGAATGCTTTACAATAGTCCCAGGCTGCAATAATCAGCTATAAGGTGTCTGTAATGAAGATTTATTGATTATCCTTGGTCCCATTACAGCAAAAAATGTTTAAACTCCAATTGTCACTGGGGCCAAAATTTTTTTTGTCTGGATCTACAATTATAAAATATACAGTTTCGACTAACATACATAACCCGGGGACTGCCTGTACACTTATCAGCTGCACTCCCCGCTACCCGGCCTTCTGCACGAATGAACACTTCCATCAGTTATGACTGTCAACAGGGTGTGGACTTCAGCTCGCGGCTTGACAGGCTGCATGTGTACTGCACTTTATGTACATGCTCTGCATTGAAGCTACTGCACTATAGATCAGAGAAATGGGAAGGGATGCCTACTTTACCTCATCACTGCTAGAGTGACCATGAAAACGGGCCTATGGAGCTGGAGTCAGTGTTTAAGGAAATTGAGGAGTCTGAAGTGTGACTTCACAGCCCTGTGCCTTATACATCTAGCCATCCTGTTGATTTCTTTAACTTCATGCTTTTACATCTGACCACTAACCAATCCCTGGCCTTAGTGGTCATGTCTGAATGAACCATGGTGACTGCTGAACCCAGAAGTTTGTGGCAAGAATATGGGGCTAGGAATAGACTGGGAGGCAACACTGGAGCCATTTTATACCGTTTTAGTATAATGATATTCAGCAGGCTAACAATTCCTATTGTTCATCAATTGGTCATTAATTTCATTAATTTCTGGTATTTTTTCTCAGCCATTTTATACCGTTTTAGTATAATGATATTCAGCGGGCTAACAATTCCTATTGTTCATCAATTGGTCATTAATTTCATTAATTTCTGGTATTTTTTCTCAGCCATTTTATACCGTTTTAGTATAATGATATTCAGCGGGCTAACAATTCCTATTGTTCATCAATTGATCATTAATTTCATTAATTTCTGGTATTTTTTCTCACAGAGCAGACTTCAAGATGTTGAGTTAATGATACAAGTTACCTGCTGTCCCCTGGATCCACAGTTGAATACAGCCAGTACTATGTACATAGCACCGTAGAGTTTTAAGCACATGTTAAGTTCAAAGATTCCCCATTTCTTTTCCTATAATACCATCAGGACATTGATGAGTTTCCCTAACTTTTAACCATTAATTGCTCTGAATGAGCGTGCAGCTAGGATCTTGGTAATCTGCTAGACGTTTCTCTACATGGGGTTCAGTTGTATAAGAGCCCATGTGATGAGAAGTATCTTGATGTAAGATCTTTTGATGGTACTGATAAGATGATATTGTTGGTTAAAAGTAAGGATCTTGCTACTGGCTGCACAGACTCCTTCTGACCACAGGAAACATATGAGCAAACGGTTAGCAGATCTCTATCCTACCCTGTGAATAGTGCTTATCCTGACAATACAGAAGTCATCTGACAAAATACTGGTATTGCTACAATGGGGAGATTCCGCAGCGGTGGACAAGTGTAAAACCATTTACATTATTTAAGGATCTGTAATTATAGTATTATATTAGATAAGGGGGGGAAATGAAGTGCAACTGATAATTCTTCTGCAGCATAGATGATGCCGGTTGTCCTGGTTATAGGCCTAGGTATAAATAGATAATTAGAAATGGATCATTCACATATTTGTACATTGTAATAAGGTCTCCCCTTAGCTGTCTTTTCTTCTAAACTGAATTGTGGAACCTTATATGAGGTTAAAAAGCCTCCAATTTCCTTGTTACATATTCTCCAATTTTCCTTGTTACATATTAGAACTGTGTCCAATAGCTAACCGTATCACACTGCTGGTAAGGACAGTAGTAACCCTGTTGGTCTACACCAGGGGTCAGGAACCTTTATGGCTGAGAGAGCCATAAGCGCCAAATATTTTAAAATATAATTCTGCGAGAGCCGCACAATATGTTTAAAGGGACACTGACAGAACAATCGCTCCAGTAGTCATTAGTACAGCAAGGAGTGTTCCTCCCCCCTGTACTAAGTCACAACTGGAACAAAACAATGGTAATTCCCTTTAAAATAAAAAAATAGATAATTTACATTCGCGCTTGTGATGTATGACATCTCGTCCAGCACTCTTCCTTCTTCTGCGCACGCCTGAAAGCTGGCATCTCTCATCAGGTGGGAAGAAGCCAAATCCCGTTATGCCCATTAAAAAGAAGAAGCCAGAGTCCTGGAAGAATTGTCAAGCATCACAGGCTCCAGTGTAAATTATCTAGTTTTTATTTTACAGGGAATTACCATTGTTTTGGTCCAGTGGTGGCTTAGTACAGCAGGGAGGAACACTGTTAGGCACAAGCCTCAGCTGCTGCAGAACCTCCTCATACATGCGAAGACGGCAGGAGTAAGACCTGCCGTCTTTGCAACCCACACAGTCACTTACAATGGACATTGGCGAGATAAGTACCATTCACCCCACTGTTATCAGATGTTATCAACCCACTGCAAAATTCACCCGTGTTCATGTGCATGTGGCCTAATACTGCACACACATAAACACACAGTACAATACATGTGACACACTGACACTGCACACACATAAAGACACAGTACAATACATGTGACACACTGACACTGAACACACATAAAGACACAGTACAATACATGTGACACACTGACACTGCACACACATACACACAGTACAATACATGTGAAACACTGACACTGCACACACATAAACACAGTACAATACATGTGACACACTGACACTGCACACACATAAACACAGTACAATACATGTGACACACTGACACTGCACACACATAAACACACAGTACAATACATGTGACACACTGACACTGACACTGAACACACATAAACACACACACACACACACACACACACACACACACACACAGTACAATACATATGACACACTGATACTGCACACACACAGTACAATACTTGTCACACACTGACAGTTACTTCTACACACTTACATCTTTTGAATAGATCCCAAATCCCCCAGGATATCAGTGCAGGGGTCTGTACAGAGGCTGCATAGGAAGCTCAGTGTCTGCTCTCTGAGCAGGATCCCAGCAGACATGAGCTTCAGCCCCTCCCCCCTCCTTACACAGTCGGCTGCTGGAGAGGGTGAGGAACAGCTACAGCAGCGCGAGACTCAATCCCGGCAGACCTCGTGGTCATGTGACCGGAGCAACAACGGTATGTACACAATTACTGGCTCCGGTCACATGACCATCCATCCAGCGTAAGTGTCTGCCAGGACTGAGGGAGGAGAGAAGCCCCAAGCGCATTTATACACTCGGGGATTTTTTAAATGAGTACATTTTTTGAACACGATCCCTGGATGCGGCCCAAAAGAGCCACATCTGGCTCGCGAGCCACAGGTTCCCGACCCCTGGTCTACACCCTATAGGCATAGCTAAAAGTCGCCTGTATGTACTTATGGACGTCTCAACCACTCAAGAATGAAGAATATTGTATATTCTATTATATGAAGAATATTGTTCTACTTCACATCTTCACTCTCAATTGATAAGGAATTTGACTTTAAACATATTTGGCTCACTAGAACCGTTCCAAACCCCCCCACCCCCACCCCCAACAAAACATTCACCCATATCCAATACAAACACAGAAAATACATTTTCCCAAAATTGTTCATTTGCATTAAGTGATTCAGAAGGGGTGAACTTTTGTGGTCATGTTACCATATCCTAAACCCGGAGCATGCTGGGAGAGTAAGGTGAATTCATTCCTCTCACTTGACGTTACCTGCCTCTACTATCCTCCCAGCATGGGAGAGTGAGGTGTGGGCGCGTTTATAATTAGCAGCCCGGGTGGCCGGACATCTTGTAGTGAGCACACGTCCTCTTACTGCACCGTGACCCTGCATGGAAAAATATAAGAACTATCCTAAATTTTTCCATCTTATGGCCATCTGATGCTCCTCTCTTCTGTGCGCAGCTGTATGCTCACCTAGGCAAGCATAAGTTTGTGTGGGAGGAGTATTTTTTACTCCATTATTTGTGAAGCGCTGCAGAATATGATGGTGCTTTATAATTAAAGATTTATTAATATTAGCAAATGTACTTTTACATAGAGAAATGCAGCAAGAGAATACAATAAAGGGGAGAAGACGCAAAGGGAGGGAACAGGGAGAGTCCAGGAGCTGGGAGAAATGCTGAAGATGCAATATCATAGTTTACAAACTGTAGTTGTACCCAAAAAGCATCACCGAGGACCGAACAGCATTAAAGGACACTTATTAAGGTAGATCCCATGCTAGGTTCCTCCTATCATCCTTAGCCCTAAACTGTCTTTCTGTAATACTTCTTAACCTGATCTTAACTTGATCTAACTAATGTGAAAATGTTTGCCAGAGGCTCCTGGGGTATGGAGTAGCCTCCTGGGCTATGGGGAGCAAATGTTACTCCATGCCGCAATTGACTGTACTGTCTCCCTCCCGTGTCTTCAGCGTGCTTCTTAAACTGTTCACGGTAACGCCTGGTGCCTATCGTGGCAGCCACTGGCACTGATGAGGCTGCTGCAAATGTACACAGATTCTAGGAGCCAGCAGCTTGTGCACAAGCCAAGAGCACGCAAGGATGTGGGACAGCAGAGGCTGATGGGGAGAGGGGTAGCCTTTACTCCCACAGCTCGGAGAGGCTACTACACGCACCAGTAGCCTCTGCTGAAAATTTGCATATTAGTTAAATAAAGTTTAGATCGGGCTAGGAAGTATTCAAGGGTTACATAAGATAGTTTAGGATTTAGGATGTTAGGAGCTAGGAATCTACCTACTAATGTAGATCCAGTGTTAGCTGATGGTAGGATTCCTTTAAATTGATCAGCTTTATTATTTGCAAGGGTAATGAGATGTTCCAATGTGTTCCTTACAGATGAAGTATCTGGCTGCATTGAGCATAAGCATGAACAGTCGGGTCCCCCAATTACCTCTAAAGTGGATGGGGGCATTCGAGATGTGTTTTGCGGTCAAGGGTTAGGTGCAGAGCCAGAATGTTTGGAGCTGTCCTGACACCAGAGGGGGGCAAGACCAATTAATATTAAACCAGGTACCTCGTGGTGCCCCACCATACTAGCTGTTATCAGGCGTTGCTGGGTAAATACAGTGCAGCACAGAAGGACATGATACCATTGCATCAGGATTTTGTATAGACTTTACTTGTATAATGCGGCTTGTGTCAGGAAAGGGAACCCAAAAAAATCCTTCCATTTGGACAGTGATAGGGAGGCTATTCCAGACAAGGGGACAGGAGCCAACTCCAAACAGATGAGATCCTTATTAACTGAGCTCACGTTACACCAGTAGGCACATATGTAACCATTTTTAGAATAAATGACCCACCTCACTTTTTAAGCTTTTAACATGCTTTGCGTGAATAAGAAATTCACAATAAAAATAATCATTTTTTTTCTCCCGGCAGATGTGTCGGTAATGATATCTGATGGGCATGTATCCAGGAAAAGCAGGCTGCGCTCATATGACATTGCCATGTTCGTTTGTGCACATATACTATATTGCAGTTTATTAACATGATTTTCAGTCCAAATTATGATATTTCAGCCACATTAGTTATTGGATGGAAGTGCATAATCTGTATATAGCAGAAGATGGGACTGGGCAGCTCTATTTTAATAAACTCAAATAATAAGCACATTCTTGGAACCTGAGAGCATGAAAATTAAATTATTTTCCCTTTAGCATCTCACATTGGGAGCTGCTAATGCACTTCTATTTTTATCTCAATGAAATAGGATGACTGTTGAATATTCCAGCGCTATATGTTTTGATAAAAACTGCTGAAATCAATAAAGGGAGCTAACCTTCTACAATACATGTCATTCTTTACAGAGATTATAGTATTGTACTTGTAGTATGGTACCACCAAATCCATTTTTCCCCTTTTCATTATTCACACTGCAGGTAATTCCATGACCATGTCTTATATTTTGGGGTGTTTTTGGGGTTGTGGATATCTCAATGACTGCAAAGTGTTGGACAGATTTCAGGAGTTCGATACCGTAGCATATATTTCTAAATTTACCATACTTTGGTAGTGGTCCAAGACTTGCGCTGAATGTGGTTCACTTCTGAAAAGACTAGTACCGTAATAGGGAATTTGGATGTAGGGTGGATTTGTAAATAACTAAGACCTCCTCCTGTAAAAATGCAGCAAGGTGTCATCGTCCCTACAACCCACACCATAATATATCTACAGCACTGTTTGCCCAAGGAATTGGGGTGCCAAAGTTGGAGCCACCCCTATGAGAGACTTCCCGCAACTACAGAAAGAAAACAAGTGTATTTTTTCTCACATACACAATGCTTGGTGAGGGATCTATGTCACATATCAAAACTAGTGCACACTACACCTATGTGTAGCTTGTTTGTGGAGTCTTTGCACATTCTTTTCAGTGCAAAAAAAACTGTCCGACTGTCATTGCAATAAGGCTACATTCACATGAACGTATGGGGGGGGCGTATATACGCCCCTCATATACTTCAGTGGCCTTGCTTTACCGTACAGTTCCGTAGCCCGTAGAAAGATAGGACATGCCGTGCTACGTTACGGCAGGCAACGGCAGTGTGAATGAGCCCTAACACAGACTCTATTGAAATAGGCATGTTTTGGGGTAATAATGTTGCATTGCAAAAAAAAAAATGAAAAAAATAATTCTGATAAATTAAAAGCCTTAAAAAATTTTTACAGAGATTTATAATAGAATTACAAGAAAGCTGCATTATGCATAGGTAAGCAAACTGAGCGGACTTGATATTCGGGTTCTTAGCCATGGCTTGTTGTTTGATTGTCTGTTCGGCCACCAATCTGGCAATACGCCCTGGTCTATTGGTCGAACGCGGACATAAAGTCTGCAGATTTTTACTCATGGAAAAAAAACTGAAATTTTATTGCTGTCAAAAGTGATGGCCATTAACCCCTTATCACCGATGCCTATCTTCAGCTTAATGACCAGACTTGACTTTTCGAAGCTAACTTGTATCACGATAATTGGTTATAGCTTTGGAACGCTTTAACATTTCCAGGTGATTTTGTACTTCATGATAGATGTAAAATGTAAGTGATAAGTTTTGCGTTTTCTTTCTGGGGAAAAAAATGAAAATTTGGCAAAATTTCAGGAAAATGTTTAATTTTCAAAGTTTGAAATGTTCTGCTTTCCAGGCAGATAGTTAAACTACCTCAAAAGCTGGATAATTAACATGTCTGCTTGGATATTTTGTGCATCCTCTTTCTTTAGGTGCAATTTTTCAATTTTTCAGCAAAACCGCCAAAATTCACATTTTGAGGGACAACTCTGCTTTCAAGTGACTATGAAAGGCCTAAATAAAACCCTATAAATTACCCCACTATAGATTCATTACAAATGATCACTTTTTAGAATGACATTTTGTGAGGGTTTTTGATTAAAAATAGTATACTACGAGAAGTTTTTTTTAATATGAGGGACACACGATCCATGAGGGACACACTTACAAGTATCACCGCAGAGTGTAAGGGGTCAAACACCCGGGATCGGAGGTTTTTGATGTCACAGCCCAACGCCGGCACCAGCGAGACCCGATGTCCCACAATCTTCTTATGACGCACTGCTGTAGAAAGGCGTTGTGTCAGAAGAAGTACCCTCAATGACCACCGTAGAATCCCGATAGGGTGGTTATTAAGGGGCTACCGAAACTTCCTACAGACCATACACTGTAAACAGGCCAAATCTTTTAATGAGGAGCATAATTGCTATATTGTATTTTAGAAACATGGATTCCATGAATAATATTTTGAGTGAAAAGGTTTACATACTGTATTTTCTGGCGTACAAGTCGACCCCCAAGTCGGTTCTGACTATCATGGGGTATGTAAAGTGTCTGACACAGAGCTGTCAATCAAAATAAGAAGGAGGGATTTAATTGCTGCACTTGACCGTTCTCTTCAGAATTTGACTCTGTTTACTCATTTGCATATCGGAAAAAAGTGCTGTAATTAACCCTTATCACACTTGTTTTCAGACTTTATTTTTAGAATATGGCATGTGTATTGATAATTGGTTATAACTTTGACATATCCATGTGATTTTTGAGATTGTTTTCTCTTGACACAATGTACTTCATGTTAGTTGTAAAATTTAAGCTTTGCATTGCGTTCTAAAAAAAAAAATATGAACATTTGCCAAAGATTCGGATAATTCTTTTGAAGTTTGAAAAGTTCTGCTATCCAGGCAAATAGTTAGTTATCAAGCTTTTTGGGTAGCCTAACATTTTTGGAATGCCTGCTCTATGATGACATGTTTTTTTTTTTTTTTTTTTTTTTTTTTTTCATGCATCCTCTCATTTTTCTAGGATGTTATGAGGCGCAGAACTTTAGGTGCGATCTTTCTCATTTTCATGAAAATCACCAAAACTCATTTTGAGGGACAACTCGGCTTTCAAATGACATTGAGAGGCCTAAATAATAGTAAAGCCCCATAAATTACCCGACTATAGAAACTTCATATCTCTGCCTATGTAAAAGAACTTGTATTAAGTCTTTAAAGGGAACCTGGAGACCCATTTTTAGCACTCTCCCAGTCCCCACAGAGCATAGTGCATACACTGCCAAAGTGTTTCTGTATAAAAAATAGGTTTTACAGAAAAAAAAGATATGTTATATTGTACCTTTCATTAGTATCTGCTGGGTGCCCAATGGGAGGGGCTGGAAAGGAGCAGTTCCCCCCCCCCCACCCTTGGGAAACATGTGACCTTTTCAAATATATGAATAACTCCCCTCACTCGGGATTGGCTGTAGAGGAGCAGGGGGCGTCGCTAAGCCAAGTGATGGGTGTTATCATATATTTGAAAAGGTCACATGGGGTAGCTGTTCCCCAATGGTGGGGGGGGGGGAACTGCTCCTTTCCAGCCCCTCCCATTTGGCAACTGCCTAGTCACACAGCAGATGCTAATAAAAGGTACAATATAACATCTTTTTTTCTGTAAAACCAATTTTTAATACAAAAACACTTTGGCAACGTATGTACTATGCTCTGTGGGGACTGGGGGGTGCTAAAAATGGGTCTCCTGGTGACAGGTTCCCTTTAAGTTTTTCACATGAGTTAAAAAAATGGAAGTGTAATTTAGAAACCTTTAGAAATTTTTTTTTTTTTTGGAAAATACTTTCATTTAGGCCAATAATTATACTTTTACAATGAATTAAATGATGAAATGCTCTGCAGAGTTTAATTCTAAAATCCTCTCAATTTTACTGAGCAAAAACAATAGAGAAATGGTTAAAGGACACCTGTCATCAGGTCTCTGTCACTATTTCTGTCATCTCTACTTGTTGGAGCAGCTCACAAGGATCCCATCCCAGCTTTTATCTAATCAATGCATGTATTAATCATTGTGAAATCATAATTTCTTTATTATGTAAATGACGCTGGTCACATGGTCAGAGGCAGTGATGTCACCCCTGTTACACTTCCCCTCTCCTACCCCTGCTCATGTCTGTGTAATGTATAGTAAAGCATTGCTAGTGTTTGTGCTTTACAGACGGTCAGCACTAGGAAGCACATGGAGGAGCCATTACACCATTATACCTCACATCATTATACAGGCTGTCAGTCAAGCACTGGGTGGGTGTGGCTGTACCTCCCACTCATGAATAAGCTGGACAGCTTGAATATGCTAATGACTCATTGGACATTTCACAGGTCATTTGCATACAGTTTAGGACCTCATTGCTTAGGTTTACAGGCATGTAGAGGGACAATGAAGGGATAGAGGCAATGCTCTCTAATGGCAGTTTATGAAAATATATTTAGTTTAGGGGGTTAATTTGCCTGACGGTTCTCTTTAAGGTACAGTGCCTCAGTGGCGGATAATTGTAGGTGACAAGGTGAGGATTTTAACCCTTTACCAGTTGGTATTATTAGTGTGAGGGGTATATTCTGGTGTTTTTTCAGTTATTCCATTCTTGGGACCAGTAACAAGGAAAAAAAAATGTTGTCATGGGATCTGGAATTAGTCTTAGAATGGGCCATGTAATTCATTCATGTGATACCAAGGATACCAGGATGAAGAATTGTAAACCATGCCCACTTATATGCAGGTGTGTGCGCCTTCTGGTAGGATCTGCTCTTCTTTTAGCTTCTTATGCCCTTGTTTTTAACCATAAAAGGCTTTAAAAAATATGCAAATGATATGTTTTGCTGTGTATTTTTGCTTCGGCCCAAGATACCTTCCGTGTTACCTAGCTACAAAATATGGCGGGCAACAAAATGGCTTTCATTGTTACTACTGGATGGTCGATTGGGCAAGAAGAAATTATTCAGTGTAAGTCACAAGGATATTTAGACATGTAGCATAACATCTGCATGTATATGTGTCTAGGCCCTGCGAGGCCGGATTGAACTGACACTCACTTATGTATCACTATTACATTTGTTAAATTGAAGAATTTTTATAAAAATTGTAAGTTGGAAAAACATATATGCAAATGAAGTGCTCTGGGCTCCATAAAAACCTATGCAGCCTGGAGTCCCTTAGGCTCATTTACATAATTTTAACCCCTTCCCGACGCGCGCCGTACTTGTACGGCGAGCACCGGGTCCCGGTGCATGGAGAGGGCTCGCGGGCCGAGCCCTCTCCATAGCCGGTAAGTCTTTGCTGCATATTGCAGCAAAGGCTTACCGGTAACACCCGCGATCTGTGCTAGCACCGATCGCGGGTGTTTTCACCTCGATCGCTGCCGGCAGCTTCAAACAGATGGCGCCGCCATCTTGTCGTGGATCGCTGCTCCCCGATGACGTCACGGGGAGCAGCGATCCGTCGCCATGGTAACCTCGGGTGTTCCGAATACCCGAGGCTACTTCGTTTTAACCCATGCATTACAATGTGCTAATTGCACATTGTAATGCATGGGGAGTAAAATCCACATATACTGCCATACTGTAGTATGGCAGTATATGATAGGATCGATCAGACTACCTAGGGTTAGAGTACCCTGGGGAGTCTGAAAAATAGTAAAAGTAAAAATAAAAAAAAGTTTAAAAAAAAAATTATAATAAAAAAACCTAAAAATTCAAATCACCCCCCTTTCCCTAGAACTGATATAAAAATAAATAAACAGTAAAATTCATAAACACATTAGGTATCGCCGCGTCCGAAAATGCCCGATCTATCAAAATATGATAATGTTTTTTCACTACGTTTAACCACCGTAACCACCGTAGCGTCCAAGGTCGAAAATGGCATTTTTTTGCCATTTTGAAAAATATAAAAAAATTAATAAAAAGTGATCAAAAGGTCGCACAGTCCCAAAAATTATAGTAATGAAAACGCCATCAAAATTCGCAAAAAATGACACTATCCACAGCTCCGTACACCAAAGTTTGAAAAAGTTATTGGCCCCAGAAGATGGCAAAATAAAAAAAAAATGTTTTGTACAGGAGGTTTTAATTTTTTTAAATGTATGAAAACATTATAAAACCTATACAAATTTGGTATCCACGTGATCGTACCGACCCAAAGAATAAAGTAGACATGTCATTTGGGACGCAGAGTGAAAGCTGTAAAATCCAAGCCCACAAGAAAATGTCACAAATGTGGTTTTTCACTATTTTCACTGCATTTGGAATTTTTTTCCCGCTTCCCAGTACACGCCATAGAATATTAAATACCGTCACTATGAAGTGCAATTTGTTACACAGAAAATAAGCCATAACATAGCTCTTTATGTGGAAAAATAAAAAAGTTATAGATTTTTGAAGTTGGTGAGTGAAAAATGGAAGTGAAAAAACTAAAAAAGGCCAAATCGTTAAGGGGTTAAGATCCACACACCAGCATGTCTGTGTGCTTGGTTTACAATCCTTCATCCTGGTGGTAGATTTCCTTCAAATGCAGTTTTGGTCTTTTTCATCTTTATTTGTGTGTTTTAGAGGCTATAAATAGGTTTCCCAGTCTGTTTTCTGTATTATACAAACGCATTTCCATTTAATCCCCAGTGTTACTACCATTTGTAAAATTTGCTGACCTTCATTTCTAGAAAACACTGCATCTTGCATTTGACATTTGGGATCATAGGGTGAAATGAAAAGGCATGTGAGATTTTTTTTTACAGTTTTATTTCCAATTTGTGCTGTGAGCTGTCAGGAGGGCGTCCATGGTAGGACTGCAGTGACTGAGCTGTGTGTGTCTCTGACATCAAATCCTATTCGCCTTAACGCGTCTCCATTTCTTGGTCAGATGGGCTCGGAGATACCCAGCTGTGTCTGGTAATGAGGTGTCATCCTGCTCAAGGAGCCAAGATTGGGTTACATGCCTTATTAGATTTCTCTCAAACTTTCCTAATACCATTATTTTCTGTGTCTTGTGGCAGTACTTTTTTGACAAAGAAAGGTCTCTTTTGCGTCTCTGTTAGCCGCGTGGTTCCTAGTTGTATTGTGGTGTAATTGACTTGTAGTTGTACTTTTCCCAAGTCTTCGAACTTTACATTTTTTTTCACCAATGTATAAGAATATTTTCCTGGCCGTTTGTCGTCCTTATGAGCCATAGGTTTCTCTATGTGCTGTAATGTGAACTTGTGTGTGTGTTTTTATCGCTTTAGAGTGTATTTCGGCAGCGGTTTGCCTCTGCATTGCCTGTAGCAGTGTATTCTTACTTGTAGACCTTCGACTCTTGGTCATGTTCACGTTCTCTGGTCGCACCTCCCATCCTCATGATGTTCATATGCCTCCCTCCTCTCAAGCTGTCATTCCTGAATCGTGCTTGTCATAGTGCCATCTGCCAGCTGAGCGCTACAATGTCCTAGGTGGAGATGACGGCTCCCCTGTCTTTGCCCTCAGCTGGGGACTAGACATATGTGGTGCTGTCTGGCGCTGTTAATGGCTGCTCTAGAAAGAGGCCTAGATGGATGCTCGGGCTAAAAGTTTGGGAAAGTTCCTGGATAAAAGAAGAGTCTTGTAATGATGAACCGCACAATGTTTATTTAACCCCTTCAGGGCCTCTAGCAGGTGAATTATAGGCCTGACTGTTTCTAGACCCATACTTGCCTGGTGACCTCACCCGTGACCTTGAGTTGGGTCTGAGAGTTTGCTGCCTCTACTCACTGAATCATTATCAGCCATCTGCGATTTAATCACTAGTCAAAGCCCATTAGGTCAAATCATAGCTGATGCTCTAATGTTGAAGCAGTTAAACCTTTCGTAGCTTGTTGTAGACTATGTAAACACCCTGCCATGTCCTAGTGTGCCCTAATCTTCTAAGAAATTGTATGACTAATGTACAGTTGTATCAAGATAGTTGTGTAAAAAAACTCCTTAGAGGACAGTATTTTTATGAAAAATTAAGTCTACTACCTCCACTTGGTTCCATTGTCTGGCCTCCACAATCACATGCTTTTCATTAAGATGCAACCACAAATCTCTGAATACCCTTTTAATACATGGGTACGATTTTGGAAAACGAAGATCCCTTTTATCACGTATGTAAGTACAGGATGAACAAATGTAGAGTAGAGGAGGCCATTCAACAAATATTACATCCCATTATGTGTTTGAGGTTGTTGTTGTTTTTTAAATGCAAATCATATACGGTAAATTGATTTCATAAAGAAAAAGGATACAAAAGAAAAAATTTGGTTTTTTTTTTGTCAATCAACTTGTAGATTTGGCTTCAAGATCAGCATCCATAAACCTGATGGGCAGCCAATAGTACAGTAGCAAAGTAAATTTAAAAAAATTCACCCAAAGACAAAATAAATGTGAAGAAATTGACATGAAGGGGAGATTTTAAAATCTCGCTATGCAATGTTTTCATTGTGGATTTCACCATATAACACACATATAAAATTATATAGTGGAATAATGTATGATGCACTTTGAAATGAAATCAGTTTTTGCACTGCTTTTCTGCTTAGCTGTTGTTTCTGTATGATTATAGGGTAGCTGTAGGTTATCAGATTTAGAAGGTTCATGTGTCAATGCCGCATTGGACATCAAGTAATGCTAAAATGTATTGAATTCTGCTAAAATGTATTGAATCTGTTGGCAACGGTGTGAAAGAGATATCTGAAATTCATAAGGTAAAAATCGTGATAAGAAATAATTTTATGATCCTGACGCAAAGATAGAATGCTCTATCTTTTCCCCATGTACAGAAGGTGCCACACAAGTGTACCACCACCATTGCTGTCAATGGGGAAGAATTTGAGGCCACATATACATCCCCCCAAACGGCCTTGTGAATGTACCTTTAGTCACATTTTTTTACTGTAACTTTAACAGGGGATATCTCTGGTTCTGTTTTACCTGGAAACACAATCCTGATATTATATTAAAGGGAAGGCTATCAAGGTGCCACATTTCAGGAGATATGGCCATTTAATGTGTGTGTGTTCTGCACAAATAGGACATACCGTATATTTCTTGGTTACTCGCCACATTCAATCAGGATTTGGCTTTTATTTTTAAAGAGCAATATAAGCAATGAAACCTAAGCTGTGGTTGCTTTTGGGGAAAAAAAAACTATTCTTTTAGACATCATTCCTCATCAATCTACCACCATTCCCCCTTCCCCCAGTTTTCCATTGCATTTTATTCTGATCTTATGGACTCTAGATCCGGGACTTGCAGTTGCAGGTGGACTTGGGGTTATCTATGCATGTGTCACACACAGCACTCTTCCATACATGGGGACATCATACAGCTAACTTTAAAGCCTCTTTTATTTTTAATTCCTGTTGTAGAATTTCTTTTAATAAAGATTTGAACAAATCCAGCATTTTATTGGTGCTTCTGTACAGAAAGCCTCCTTTTAAACCTCTGCATATCCAGACACGGAGGATTAAGGAGGTTTAACAAGATTTGCCTAGAGTAAAAGGTTTACCCACAGTGCTTGTTTTCTGAGCAGGGAGATCTCCCCACCCCACCCACAGCGTGTGACATACTTGCTGTTTCCCTTAGCCAATGGGCAACAAGTTTTCATGTACTCTTTCCAAATACAGATTTGGCATAAGACGCTGGCAGGGGATCTGAATATTTTTTTTTTTTTTTTTTAGATTAGTAGAAACAACAACATTCTTAGGAGTCTTAAGTGTAAAATGGTTCCTTCTGAATGTTTGAACTACTTGCAGGGCCCCCTAGTCAGTCTGTGGCATTGCCATCTATCATGCCAACCAAATGACTAAATACTAGGAAACATCTGTCACACAGTGAAATCTTTTGAAGCTGCCACTCAATGGCATCCCATAAATAACATACAATGACAATAAATATTTTGTGGTCAAGCAGTGGGAATGTATTTTTTATTCCATGTTGTGAAATGCTATATATGGGTAATGTATTTAAACTGGAGCTTTCAGATGATAATAATAATTCATTTATTTATATAGTGCACACAGATTACGCAGCGCAGCACAGAACTTGCCAAATCAGTCCCAGTCCCCAATGGGGCTCACAATCTAATCAACCTACCTGTATACTTTGGAATCTGAGGACCTGGAGTAAACCCACACAAACACAGTGAAGGGCATATATTCTGCAGGCTCCGCACACAAATCCTTCTCCTTTGTCGTGTGATGTTAGCCAACACTCCTAACCACTTTTAGTGGGCCCTGAACTGCTAATTACATAAATAGATGTGATGGACTAGTGGGCATCTCATAAAGGCTTATTGGCCAAAAGGTTATTTGGGTAAAGGTTTGGAAGCCAGATGGCTTTTACAATTTTTTTTTTTTTTTAATAATTAGTATAATACAGTATCTTCTCCCCCTTTTCCAGGTTCAGCTGCAGATGCAGAGGGTGCATGTGCTTCTGTAAACTAAATCTTCTACATTCTGCCTTCAGCGAATACATTGGAGGGGGGGGGGGGCTTTAAATACCTATATCTCCTGAACCCTCGCACCTGGTGTCATATTAAACAGGGGACTCTCTCCATTAATGTCAAGTTTGTGGTTGGATGTTTCACAGAAACCGAGATCTTAGAAATGGAAAACTGTATATAAAAATCTAAAATTTGTGGATATCTCCGATTCTGTGAAGCATCTGATATCATGTAAAAGGACAGACAGTTGTGCAGACGGCCGGCTGACGTCACCGGCTATCTGTGATAAGCGGGGGGACAAAGGGGGGAATATAGAGTAGGTGGGGGTATGCATGTTTTAGTAGATGGCGGAGCCATGAGTTCCACATGAGCATCTCAGTCTCATTTTCATATTTCTATAATCTAATTTCTTCAAAATACTGATGTCCTAGAATTAAGGAAAAACGCTGCCATCCACCCCTAAAGGTAACCAGCATGCCTGTAATGACAGTCTACCGTTAGTAATCTGATGGTAGATGTCCTTTAAAGAGGACCTGTCACCTGTGAGAACGGCACTACTCAAGTAAGCAGCTCCTAGTGCTACAATAGACACAGCAGTGTTATACTGCTAGCGTTACTGAAAACCTCCGATAACGCTAGCAGACACTGCCACAATGTACGCTGGACCGCTTTGAGAGACCGCTTTGTATTCATGAGGGGGTGCGATTAGGGGCGGCGACTGCTGCATGATGCTCGGCAGTAACTACCAGCCTATGGAGTGGGCAGGGCAGTCCAGGGAAGAGGCAACGTCCAGCGTTTCTAGTGAACAGTGCAGCAGTGTCTGCCAGGTTTCCGATAACGCTATCATTGTAACGCTGCTACATCTGTTGTAGCACTAGGAGCTGATTACTTTAGTATGCAGCTCCTAGTGCCGTTTTTACAGCTGACAGGTCCTCTTTAAAGGGGAGATGCTCATGTTTAGTATGACACCTAGATGGTGTGCCAGGGTTCAGGAGATGTAGCTGTTTGAAGTTTGCCACTGTCAAGACGTTTATAAACGTCCTTTCTGCACTGGTATGTGAAAATAAGATGTATATAGCTTCATGGCAGTCGTGAGGAGGTTGAAGTGTTTTTGTTGAGTGGTGATGCTCCAAAGCTGCTGTTTCTTTTGCCTTCACATTCAAAAGCTTAGGGGAGAATCACAACTTTTGACCTATCCATATAGTCTCATCACTAGAGTTCCCACAGATATGGGAATACTCCTGTTAACATTATCATATATAGAGCGGATGACTTTGAAACCCTCTTTTTATCTATTTTTTTTAGGGTTTTTTAATGATCTTTTTCAAATTAGCATTGTAGGCAAACGGTCACAAGTGAATAGCAGATGGGGACATATATCCCCTGACCACCATGCATATGTTAAGGGCTAGAATGCACTGGTGTCAGACACCACCCAGGCCAAGACTATGAAAGGATAACGATTGTTAAATACATGTATAGGAGAACAGATAAACACATTCTCTTGGTTCTTATATTTATGTCAATAATTGTTTCCATAGATGATGATAGAGGAGGACTTGTTAGGGAGTATGACCACTTACTAGATGATCCCCCATCTTTATATATAGATTTCTATAGGTTCCATATAGACCAAGGTCGATGCATATATGTTTGACTGTAATCTTTCTGTGGATGCTAGAAACTGTAGCAAGGTTTCTCTGACATTTTGTTGCTTCATGGATGTAGAAATTGGCTGGTAGGGAAAAAATAGCTCTTTATTTAAAATGTCTGCCTGCCTTTCATCCCTAGAGATCCAGCGATTGTGCTGGTTAGAAAGCTGCTGGCTGTGACTGACGGCCATGTTCTGTGGAGAAAGGGACTTTAGCTCCTCATTTTTGTCTACTGTACTCGTGTTGTGGTCTTTTAGAGTCTTCCCTTCTACATAGGGAAGAATAACATGGATTCTGACATCTATTTTTCTTAGGCCAAACTAGGAATGTACAAAATGGCATGATACCTATCAATGTGTATTCTGAACCACACAGACTGTAGTGGTAATGTCACATGAACATTTAGCTCCAGCTGCAGCCAAAACCCGGTGTTGGCCAAACTGCGCGTCAGCAGTCACCTGCTGTCAATATGATGACCACGCTTTTGGCTTTTTGAAAACCAGCAGTGACAACTAGACCGGAGAAGAGTAGAGAGGTAGATAAACGTTTCTGTTATTTCAGATCAACCCCTGCTAATAAATGAATAATCTTTAATAGCTCCTTTACCATAGAATCCATCACCATGATTACCTGCCCCAACTAACTGCTGTGATACATAGGCCAAGCCCACACATGGAACTCATGTCTTTATTACCTTATATACTCGAGTATAAGCCTAGTTTTTCAGCACAAAAAATGTGCTGAAAAACCCAAAATCGGCTTATACTCGAGTCAAAAAAATAAATATATCTAAACTCACCTTTCCGGTGACCCCTGTATATCTTCTGTGCGATCTGTCCGGCAACGGCGGCAGGCTATATACACTGGGGCAGGGTCTGGCAGGCTATATACACTGGGGCAGGGGCTGGCTGGCTATATACACTGGGGCAGGGGCTGGCTGGCTATATACACTGGGGCAGGGGCTGGCTGGCTATATACACTGGGGCAGGGGCTGGCTGGCTATATACACTGGGGCAGAGCCTGGCTGGCTATATACTGGGAGGCTGTGACCAATGCATTTCCCACCCTCGGCTTATACTCGAGTCAATAGGTTTTCCCAGTATTTTGTGGTAAAATTAGGGGCCTCGGCTTATACTCGGGTCGGCTTATACTCGAGTATATACGGTACTTTCCAGTGACAAAAGGTACCTCTATAAATGTGTAAGTGATGCTGTTGTGGGGCATCAGCAGTGCACCTCCGGGCTCCGGCTCCACAGCAATAACAATGCATGCTGCTGCGAGCCACTTCCCTTATCCTTCCCATTCAGCTACGTCACTCCTGGCTCCAGTGGGATTTGGAGCTGGAGCCCTGAGGTGATGTAACGCGCCCCCCATAGCACTTTAGCTTCTAAAGGGAAGTTTTGACATGAAAGGAGCAGCTAGATAATAAAAACACAGGTATAGGTGGCATGTGTGGGCATAGTCCTAGATGGCATATCAGTGAGATTGTGTAGGTATCAGCTTTTAATTATTTGTCCTAATGTACTTGCAATTATTAGAGATACATGAAGCATATTTTCAAGTCATATCCTCAATTTGTGGTTAAATTAATTAAACATTTTGGGATTTTAAATTCAATGATTTGGTTGTGTTTTACTGAAATGGATTTTTGGATTTCATATGTGCACATGCTGGGAGTTGCTTCCGTTCTCTTCCCCTACAAGCAGAGATTTGGTTAAGCACCAGATGACCTCTTGGGCAGAAGAGGAAGGTTAATCACCAAAGTAAAATTGCAAAAATTAATTACAAAAGGAGCGTATGCTGATTAATCTGGAGACCTTACATCTGTTCCACAAGTCTGACACCCCTAGGGCAGGATGTTTATCCTCAGGACCAACAAATCGCATACTGTGGATTGTGTTGTCTTCCAATATGTAAATGAGGCATTTACCCATATTGGGTTTTATCCCGCGATGGAGTTTTTTATGTGGAGGGATGACTTTAGTGTTCCTTATTTTATGATTGTAAGATCTGATTGTAATGGCTCCTTTCATCTGGCACAGGATGGGGTGGCACTTGAGGACCATTGATTGTTGAGTGTGAGGTTTTTTTTTTTTTTTTTTTGGGGTCAAAATTTTTAGGTTCTATTGATTGGTTCTAATTGATTTACATGCAAGGAAATACAGTTGGATTGAAGGGAACTGGAACATTAATAGGGAGCATCTCCCAAAAGCTGTAACTCTATTTACAACTACAGATTGTCTAATACAAGCTTCTGACATGCCATAGAAGCTACACCACCTCACCAGCCCTGTCAACCCTCACAAAAAAATCTGTGGTAAATTAGTGCTAGTTGCTTGTAATTAGCATAAGTGATTGGCACTGGGGTGAGGACGTTGGAGGAGCCGCTAATTATGGTTATTATCTGTTTTTTATTTAGCGCCAACATCCTGTGCAGCTCTGTGGAAAGTGCATCACTTCACAACATCGCCTAACCCAGTAGAGCTTACAATCTAAATTTTGTCCCCTAACTGCTAGCCATTAATTAGACTTCCTCCTCTCTGTCTTGTTCTTCATCTAAAGAAGCAAAATCCAAAGTACTGTCTCCAGTTCATTATATCACATGGCCCTTTCCTTAACCTCTCTGCAGTTCATGATGAGAATCGTAATCTATTTCCTTTCTTTATGGTAAGTTTGTTGTCAAAGTATCGGTTATCAGATTTTTGATCCCTAAGGGTACAATCATTCCACTACACTGCAAACTTGATTATATGTGATCTCGACCTCGTAACCTCTATCAACAATATAAGGGATAATTGTTTGATTACTGGGGGTCTGACAACTGGGACCACCAGAAATCGCCAAGAACAAATGCAACATTGACTGTTCTTGAACTAAGAACCTCTGGAAAAAAAAATAGTGAGATAAGTGTATAAGTAGTAATACAGGATACGCCACTAAAAGTTAATTGCAGAGGCAGATTTTTTAAAAAATGTCTGAAGCAAGACAAAACCCTGGTGCGCGCCTGATACTGTTTTATTTTCGGGCTGTAGAAGGTCCATGGATGTGGTTGTGATTGCACTGCCAGGCCTCTGCATATAAATAGAGACCAGACAATGACGAGTGGTGCTTTCCGCTTTCTGGAATCGTTTAATCTATTTTATTCACTTGTGTATGTGTGTTTCTAGGTAGGTTGCACAGTTTTGGGCAAGGGTTGCATATCTCTGACATCAGTTTTCTCTGGTTCTACCACCCGTTATACACATTTTTCTTCCAATGACCAATACTGTTGCACAGATCCCTGCTCCAACATAAGTGACGTAGTATGATGTGATTTTAATTCTTCTTCTAGTTCCCTAGCAACTGGCTGTCCTTACGCTGGCTCCTATGGGTTTAACTCAGAATAGCAGTCTTATCCAGCGATGGCATGTGGGTGCTTGTATTTAGGCCTTATTACTAGATTCTGCATCAGATTTTTTCTCTATGATACTGCAAAATGTGTCATCCTTGTTTTGCAGGATGTTGCAATGTTCCCATAAACAAATATGTTGTCTCTCATGGTGCAGGGAAATGAGCTTTATAGGCTGAAGAGATTCATAAATGCCCCTGCTCCTTGGAGTCACCCTGGCTCTACAAGATCCAACACAGTCTCTTCTCTTTCAGTAGTTGTGATGTTTGGGGCATAGGTCATAAGTCAGAGGTAAACCCACAGCAAAAAATGTAATGCTGCAGGTTGGGAGATCTCAGTACAGGTCAGTTTAGTTTTTAGTAGCAGCATGTGGGGTGACATTTTGTCAAATCTCTTGCAGTATGCTGCTGATGTACAACTCAGTGGGTTAATTCTTTCACTGGTAAATCCATCTGTGAAGGACAAAAAATAAATGTGTGGTATCCCATGGATTCTTGTTCTTTAGGCCATAATAGAAATGGGGACCCCAAAACAAGTACGATATTCTGATTCGGTGCCCCCATTCTAACAAGCGAACCACAGAATGTACAATTGATTTGTATAGTGGTAACCAACAACATAAGCCTTGCACATGTGGTTTTTCAGGCCTTATAGATGCTAATATGGCATCTATGCCTTTTATCCAGGTGGCATTGGGGGGGAATCTCTATATGGTAATAATCTATGTATATTATCATTTAACCTGATCTAGTCTCTTCTATATTCTGCTGTAAGAAATACATGATATATGCTGCATGTTGTAGTATCCAGGGGACGTACTATGGAGGTCTGTAAAGGGTTACTCTGTGTCCTTGAAGTGACTGAAGGAGAATCTTGTAGCTGCAAGGTTTTCACTGACTCGTAGAAATGAAGGTTTGATTGGCACACGAGGTCCGAACCTTAAGGGATCCCTCTACAGCTCCAAGATCAATTACAAGACACTGCTGCACACACAGAACAGAACTGCCGCCTAAACAAATCTCTGTATTGGTTCTAAATATTGTAATATATTATGTCAGGAGTTGTGAGATGTACCCGTCATTGGCAAATGGTTTCATCATCCCGCTTATAAGAGTTGGCAGGGAAATGTACACATCAGCAGTTTACCTATTACTATATCATTTCAGTAGGTTTGTATGTGCGGAGGCGTTGTGCCATGGAGCTATGTGTTACTGAAACTCCTCGTTCTCTAGGCCCTGCTGCCTGCTGCTGTCTACGAGACAGAGCCTGCAGGTTGTCATGAATCACAACGGATTCTACTACAGATTTCAATTCCTAGTCGCATTTTTGGAGTTCTCATTAAAATAAGGATTGGCAATAATGAAATTGTCCAGGGTTTTCTCTTGTCAGACAGTAGTGCCAACATTGACCCGTGTTCTGTTTCATACTCATCACCACAGTACCAGACAGTCTTTGGACACAAGTGATGCTATTTTGGGGGGTGGGGGACCCCAAGCTTTCTAATTCTGGAAACAAACATTAAGGCTACGCGAACGTATGGGGGACTTGTATACGACTGACGTATATAGGTCCCCATGCACTGCAATGGGCGCAGTGCACGCTACGGGACCGGTATGGTGCTGCACACGTGCGTCATATATTACTATGGAGAGGGATGGGGTGAGTGGCGCTCATCCCCTGCTCCTCTCCCCGGCGCCAGTGTATGCGGCACACATCGTGTGAAGGTAGCCAAAAGGACATCTACTACCAGGATGAAAGATTGTAAACCAAGCACATGCCAATGACATGCTTGTGTGTGTGCCCACTCTGATATTTTTTTGCTTGTTTTTATTGGTTCTTGTTTTTATAAAAAAAAAATATGCAAATGGACCATAGTTGTTAATGGAGGCCGTCAGGAGCATTTGCATAATTTTTAAAACCTTTATATCTTAAAAATAAGGGTTTGAGAAGCTAAAAGAAGAGCAGATCCCGTCAGAGGGGGCACACACCAGTATATCAGTGCTTAGTTTACAATCCTTCATCCTGGTGGCGGATGTCATTTAAAATACATTTACATTGTATCACAGCTGTCTGCATAGCTACCGTATATTCCAGCGTATAAGACGACTTTTGAAGACAGAAAAATCTTTCGTCTTCTCTGGGGTTGTCTTATACGCCGGTAATCACGGGCTGAGCCCTCTCCATAGCCGGTAAGTCTTTGCTGCATATTGCAGCAAAGGCTTACCGGTAACACCCGCGATCGGTGCTAGCACCGATCGCGGGTGTTTTCACAGCGTTGGCTGCCGGCAAAGCTGCCGGCAGCCTCAAAAAGATAGCGGCGCATGTGCGCCGCCATCTTACCTGGGATCGCCGCTCCCCGTTACGTCATCGGGGGCGGCGATCCGGCTTCCGAAGACCCGAGGCTATTTCGTTTTAACCCCTTCATTACAATGTGCTGATAGCACATTGTAATGAATGAGGAAAATCCCCATATACTGCCATACTGTAGTATGGCAGTATATGGTAAGATCGATCAGACAACCTAGGGTTAAAGTACCCTAGGGAGTCTGCAAAATAGTATAAATAAAAATATAATAAAAAACCCTAAAATTTCAAATCGCCCCCCTTTCCCTAGAACTGACATAAATATAAATAAACAGTAAAAATCATAAACACATCAGGTATCGACGCGTCCGAAAATGCCAGATCTATCAAAATATGATAACGGTTTTTCAATGCGTTTAACCCCGTAACGGAAAATAGCGCCCAAAGTCGAAAATGGCACTTTTTTGCCATTTTGAAAAATATAAAAAAATCTATAAAAATTGATCAAAAGGTCGTACAGTCCTAAAAATGATATCATTGAAAATATTATCAAATTTCGCAAAAAATGACACCACCCACAGCTCCGTACACCAAAGTATAAAAAAGTTATTAGCGCCAGAAGTTGGCAGGAGGTTTTCATTTTTGTAAATGTATGAAAACATAAAACCTATGCAGATTTGGTATCCCCTTAATCGTACCGACCCAAAGAATAAAGTAGACATGTCATTTGGGGCGCTCAGTGAAAGACGTAATATCCAAGCCCACAAGAAAATGGCGCAAATGCTTTTTTTTCACCATTTTCATTGCATTTGGAATTTTTTGCCCGCTTCTGAGTATATGGCATGGAATATTTAATAAAATAAAAATTTAAGGTACGGTATGGTAACATTTACAGTAAAATGGACGATGGTAATGTTGTTGTATGCCTTATGTTTATGAGCGACAGTTTCCTGCTATATACCTGCATATCATAAGAATTTAAATTTAAAAAAGGACCATGTTAAATTCAAATCTGTTTTTTTTTTTTTAAAATTTTTACCGGTGTTTTGTATGCGTTGGAAAAGGGGTAGTCTTATACGGCAAATATATCTTAAACTCTATATTTTAAACAGGAAAGTAGGGGGGTCGTCTTATACGCCAGAATATACGGTATTTGTCTGCATTTCCAACTTTCACAACTATTGATATGTAACCCTGTGCTCAATGTTTGGAAATGGTAAGATAATTTGCTGAATAGTAGAATTTTACTTGGTCATGTATAAACTTTGCATTACTAACCAGTGTGCCATTCACAAAGAATTACTATGTGCCTGTCAAACAGGGCAACCATTCATCTGTCAGTGTACTGAATGTACTCTCCTGGGGCCTCTCGGCTAGAACAAGATTCTCACTTTGTTGCCAAGTATACATCCTGACAACATCCTCCTTGGGTTATACAGGATATGCCTCACCCTCTGCATACCCACTAGGGCGCCTCTGTCACGTTAGCTCTAAAGGGGGCACTTTTTATGCCAGCATGCCACTCATCCTGTGACCAGCAAACATTCCCTTTCCTTTGCCAGCTTATCTTCAGGAGGCTGATGGATTAAGTGTTTTTCCATATTTTCCTGTAGAAGTTGGTACTGTGTGCTGGTTTTGTGGTCCTTTGAATAGACTTGACGTTCTGGTGATGGCTTGAGACTAAATCCCGTAGTAGTCACAAGTCCAGTTATGTGGTGGGGGTGTCATTTTGTTATGTCCTCTTCTCCATTTTTTCCCCCGTCAAGGATACCCTGCTCATCTGTGTCCCATTTTGTCTTTTAGCTCTGCACTCGCAAGTACAGTAAATGGGAAATTCAGTATGTGGTAAGGTGATATATATATATAGCCTGGTGCCCAAGCTGCCCCGACCACAGGGCGGTTCTTAGTTCCAGATATTAGTCATAGGTCAGTCCTGTGCATCCCTGCCCTCCCTGCTTCTTCACCCATGCATATGTTGTAGTATAGCCTTCCATGTTCATAAATGTGTTTATCTTCCAAATAAAAAATAATGAAAAGCCGGTCATCAGGTGCAGCGTTCCTCCGATCTCCAGCCAACTGAGCAAATGCATAGTGACGGGCGTCTGCATGAGCAGGCTGAGCTTCAAAAAGCCCAGGCACAGCCTTTATGTTTCCATTCACGGCCTCTGTTTCAGGTTGATGATAGATTGTTGCCTTAAGGGCTAAAGCATAAAGGTTGCAATGATGAAGCGAAACCTGGCATTCTGATCTTATATTAAAGAGCGTTTCCTAATATAACCCTCTGCATCATACTCTTCTTTATATTTCTTGACATTTCTGTTCAGCCTCCTCCTAGTTATATCTATTTCTGTAAAAGCTTGTGTAAACCAATATGATGCTGGTTATTACTCAGCTTTACCAGGCTCCCATGGTGTGTGCCTCCTATGGATACTAAACCCAGTCATTTATCCCTTACAAAAATAAGGACGTTAGAGGCACTAAGAAGAAAATAGGAATCTGCACTGTCGCATTTATAATCACCAAATTTTGCACAGCAACTCTCAGTGACTCCGGGAACGTCTTAGAGGAAATTTTCACCCCCTGCTTTCCATAATACACTTATTAACCACCATATACATGAGCCATTGTCTGCTGCTGATGGAAGCTGAGTATTCCTGGTGGACTGAAAGGGTTGTCCAGGCTTTACTAAAATGTATATAAGCACATCTCTGGGAGGTATGAAAACAATAAAATTCTGTTTCTTACCACGGAGCTGCCCTTCACAGCCGTGCCCGTTTACAGAGGCCTGCACTCCCATGTGTCCACTGCACAAAACTCTCTAAACATACAGGGCCACAGCCATGATGGGCAACACCATGGAAAAATGGAAATTCCCTATAAGACTTTTTTTTGTAGCCCCCATCAATGATTTTGCTGATAACTTATCTTCTATAAGAAGCACCTGATTATCTACATGAACCTGTGAATGGAGTACTCAAGCTTAAAGGACTATTCCCATCTAGAAGCAGATTTAATTTAATTAAAGGAAATCTACCACTGTGGTTGTAAATCTAAGCTAAACATATTTATAGCTCCATCTTCTCCAGGATCCTGGCCCTGGTCTTCGTTAAGCTTGATTCGCTGGGATCACTGTAAAGAAAAGAGTTCGTAAAAACAACTACAGAGCACTGGAGGCTATGTCTGGCGCTCCGGGCTGTTAATTATTCAAGCCTGGTACGTGATAGATCACAGAGTTAGATTTTACAGCGATCCCAGCGTGTTGAGTTTAATGAAGACCAGCCCCAGGATCCTGGAAAAGATGGCTTTAGGCGAGTATGTTTAGTTAAACTTTACTACCACATAGTGGTAGATTTCCATTAATCTGCTTTATGTAGGCAGTCCCTGGGTTAAGTACAGGATAGCTTCTTTGCTCTTGTTTTTCTTTTTCTGTGGCAATTGTATTTTCAAAATTCTGTATTTTCAAAATTATCATTAGCCAAGTAGTAATGCAGTATGTAAACCAAACATACCTACTGCTTCGTGTTAAGATACTGTGGTTGGATCATATCTTTAGGCATAAAAGCATTTAGAAAATCCAGAAAAAAGTCTTTAGACAACATACAATTAGGTTAGGGCTCAGTTTTGCACTACTACTAATTATGCATGCCTCTAGCGTGCATCACATTCCGGCCACCTCCTCTTCCCAGAGCCGGCCCTCGAAGCAGCTCGGCTCCTAATAATACTGCACAGCATGCAGTAGAAGCATCCCACTCCCTCCACTCAGCTCTCGGGAGGGAAAGGACTGGGATGCTTCTACTGCAAGTTGTGGGCGTGCATTATTAGGAGCCGAGCTGCTCCGAGGGCCGGTTCTAGGAAGAGGAGGCGTGCATAACTTGTAGTCGTGCAGAGCCCCGGACCGAAGAGCCCAAACCTAATTTGAATAAACTGCAGGAATGTTTGGTTTAGGTACTGCATTACAAAGTGGTAGATTTCATTTAATGCTTCACTGCAGATACTTTAATAAATGTTTACAGTTGATCATTACAGCTTGGGGACAGAGTACTGTAACTTACCAGCATTCAGAGGTCTGTTTGTAACTAGGAGGTGGCAGGTGTCCTTAATTTGGGGACCGCCTGTGTATGCATTTCTTCAATTGGATGTTCTTAAAAAAAAAAAAAAACTACCTGTAAGAAGAAAATGTCCTATAAATGTAGCCACTTCGGGAATTATCTTCACACAGGTACAATTTTTTAATAACATCTGATTTGAGAAATGTATGTATATTGCACATGAAATAAATATGAATTTCCAATTGATAATACTGGGGAAACTTAATAAATACTAGGATTAAAAAACATTGCCCTTCTCTCTACATGGTTCTTTCCATGACTGCGATGTTAAAAAAAATCAGTTTGTAAACTTGTATGCAACTTACCTGATGTGAGTCCAATGAATCACCAATTGAGTCCTGCATAGTGAGTTATATTTGGATTGCCCTGCTGCCTCGTTCCTAAGTACACACTGCTCTGTTACTTCTTGGGGCTCTTAATGTCATGTGATCAGAGTGATGGTCCTTTAACCCAGTTACATTTGCAACATTTACCCCGTGTATGTATCTGGTCACATGAAATCATAGCATGCCATGGCCAAGCAGGACAGGCCCCCTCTGATGCCAGGTAATACAAGATCAAGATGATTGGTGGGGATATGAGGGAAACTATTTAAGTTAAATAATAAGGCTGTCCACTAGTTAAAGGAAATGTACCACTTTAATACAACCATTCTAACCCAAGCATACCTTAAGACGGGTTATGATAAGCTGATGCAGGTTCAGGGCTTGAATAGGCAAAGAAACTGGCTGTTTCGCAGAAAAATCGATGGCATAATTATGCTAATGACCCTTCGGCGCTCCTGTGTTCCTTGCACAGGGTGCTGGATAATTTGCATAATTATGCACGCCCTCCCTTTTATGTTCCCAAGAGCCGTTGACGTCACCAAGCTCTCGGGAGCTGTAGCACATGTGCACTAGACATGGCAATCGTGCAGCCAGCTGCTTTGCAGTACGACTGCTCAAGCTACCCTGGAAGCCTCGTACTCACTCAAGGTTTTGGCGAGTTGACGATACAGCTCCCCAGAGCTAGGTGACGTCACCGGCTGGAGAGAGATTGAAAGGGAGGACGGGCAGTGCTCCTTCATGCACCTTATGAGCGTGCATAATTAAGATAATATCCAAGCGCCAACAGCCTGGGCGACGAGGACAGGAGCACCGAAGGGTCATTAGCATAATATAAAATTTGTTTTTTCTTTCGGCAAAACAGCCAGTTTCTTTGCCTATTCATGCCCTGAACCTGCATCGGGTTATCATGACCATTCTAAAGGTATGTTTGGGTTAGAATGGGTGTTTTAAAGTGGTAGATTTCCTTTAAAAGAGCTCTATGGAAACCTGTCACTAGCTGTACTTGTGAAAATGGTATCATTTAAAACAACATAATAACTCAATAACACTTCTTTGAAAACAATTTAATGCTTATGTTTGAACAAGGATTGTGAATCACTTTCTTCTGTTGTGCAAAAGGGACAGATTATAGGTAGAATAGCAATTAGCAAGGCAACCCCTATAAAGGAGTGGTTCTGTAGGCGGTGAACACAGACAATTTATCTGTTCTCCTCCTTTTGGCTGTTGTTTGGTCCCTTTTGCATGTAATCATTTCTCTCATGCCTAGTGGCAATTTGAGATGGTCTCTGCAACCTACAGAAGTTGCCTTTGTAGTGCAGCTCATACAGGATGACACATCAATGCAAGAAGGTTAGATTTGTGAAGCACATACCAGGAGATGGCCAGTACACCAAGAGACATGGACGGGGTAGTAGGAGGACAGCCAACAACCCATAAGCCAGGACCACTACCTCCTCCTGTATGCAAGGAGGAACAGGAGGTTCCCAGAATGACCACCAGCAGGTCACTGATCTATATCCATGTGTCTGCTCAAACGGTCAGAAGTGGACACCAGGATGGTGTTATAAGGACCCAACATCCACAAGTCACAGTTGTGCTTACATCATAAGGCTATATACATGAGTGTGTTCTCTCCGGGGTCGAAACCCGGGGTAGCACAAACCCAGGTGGAGAAGGGTAGGGGAGGGAGTTCTCCTCACCTCTCCCCTCACCATCGAAAGTCGGGCATACAAATTACGGTACAGTTGGAAATGTGGTCAATCAAATGACTATATTTTCCATTGGAAAAATTGAAAAAAATTGTTGTGGTACGACTGGCTAGCAGCCAGAAAATACGGTATGCATGTAGCCTAATGCTGTACAGGCCTACTGGCATATCCATTTCGCCATGTGCTCTTTACAGGTAAGAGCAGGCTCACACTGAGCACTTGTGAGTCTGGAGACACTTCTGATTCTGATACATAACACATTTTAGGCCTCCTGTGGCTGTAGTGGGGCTGAAGTTCCTGCATGATGAAGGCATTGATGCTATGGCCCGTTCTCCAGATCTAAATAAATCACATCTGTCATCACCACAGACTGTCCAGGACTTGACTGATGCTTTAATCCAATTCTGGGAGGAGATCCCTCAGGAGAATATCCTCCGCCTCTTCAGGAGCATGCCCAGGCCTTTTAGGAAGGTCATGCAGGAATATTGAGGCCACATACGCTACTGACCCTCTTTTCCAATGAAGTTGCATAAGAATTTGATTTTCCCCTTTGATTTTGAGTATCATGCCAAATTCAGACCTCCCATGGGATATCAATTTCAACTTTCATTGATTATTTATATGTTTTTATTATTCTCACTACAATCCACTATGTAATGAATGAAGAATTGCAACCTCCTTTATATAGTACTTTTGTAAACGGACTAATGTGAATAGCGATGAGATACAGATTGTGCTGTCCTGAATGTGTCAGTGTATCTCCTAGGCTCCTAGTACAATCCTTACTTGTGGTTTTCATTTGATGCTTTTTTTTCTATGCATCACTCCTCCTCGCTGTGTCTTTTCCCTCCTTCCTCCCTTTCCTATTCATTTTTCACACATATCTTCAGCTGGGTTTGGGCGGCTGGGAGATGAAATAGAAATGTTTCCATGGCAATGAAGCTCATTAATGGAGCTTCTCTCGAGTCTGCACCAAGTGCTTTCTGGTGCTGAGGACAGAGAGGCCTGCTATTCAGCCCCTTGTAATGTGTGTGCTGCGAATATGTAAGACCAGTTGTAACCCACAGTTCTGAAACCAATTATTTCAAAATCATTTTATTCTACACCCAGGAGTTCCCAGAGAGACACTTTTCCAAATATGGCTTATAGCCTAGAATAAGTGTAGTCTATATGTAATTGGCAGCTGGAAGCTCTGATTCTGTTGCATTGAGATGTTAATATAGGGCAGAACGCAGCAGAGAAAAACGGATGAGGAGCACTGAGATGACACTGCCTCTAGTGGAGCATGCTGGTATTCCATGTTGTGGACCTGTGTCTCAGAGGGTGATGTAACTCTCTTAAATATTCAGCTTTCTATTATGATATATATAATAGTCTTGATCAGGCTGTCCTTTTTTTATTGCATTATTCTTGACTTGACTATTATTCATATCAATTTCACTAATGTATGGAGCAGTTCTTTGGAAATCTATTTTAATGACCTTCATCACACATATTGGGGCACATTTACTTACCTGGTCCAGTCGCGATCCTGCAGCGCGTTGTCGGACGCTGATTCAGGTCTGCCGGCATTCACTGAGATCGTGCGCCCGATATCCAGCAGGTGTCGCTGCTGCGCCGAGGTCCGCCGGAGTTCACCTTCTTCGTACCGGTGCATGTAAGTGCTGATCTTGCGACACAAATTCTTTTTTAAATTTAGTGGTTCTTCTGAATCAGTCCGATTGTCCGATGACCACTCCCCCGATTCCTGCAGCAATTCAGCGCAAATCGGAAATATTCGGGAAACCTGACGAAAGTGCGGCGTTCGGACCCTTGGTAAATGAGCCCCTTTATGTCCCCATAGCCCACCAGTTTTGGTGGGATTGATAGGCTCTCTACCCGTTGCAGATTATAGGGAGACGGTTCAGCCAAGACCAGTCATTCCCTCGAGTGCCTGCTAGCAGTCTGCTCTATTGTTGAGCCAAGTGTGCATGTGGATGCCAGAGAATTGTCAGCGAAAGCATTTGGTCAACAGTAGGGGGTCTAATACCTTTCTAAATGTGTTTATTGATCAGCATACAGTGGGTACAGAAAGTATTCAGACCCCTTTAATTTTTTTCTCTCATTAATGTAAACTATGCACCCTCTTGACAGAAAAAAACTGGATTTGGGGATCCTCTGCCATTCTTCCTCATAGATCCTCTCCAGTTCCCTCAGGTTGGATGGAAAACATTGGTAATTGGGCAGCAATTTTATCGTCTCTACAGAGATCAATTAGGTTTAGGTCAGGGCTCAGGCTGGGCCAATCAAGAATGGTCAGAGTTGTTCTGTTGTTCTTTTAGCTGTGTGCTTAGGGTCATTGTCTTCACCCCAGTCTGAGGTCCAAAGCTCGTTAACACTTAATTTCTAATCAGTCAATCACATGGTGGCATCTCAGTGCATTTAGACATGTAGACATGGTCAAGACAATCTCCTGCAGTTCAAACCGAGCATCAGTATGGGGAAGAAAGGTGATATGAGTGCCTTTGAACGTGGCATGGTTGTTGGTGCCAGAAGGGCTGGTCTGAGTATTTCAGAAACTGCTGATCTACTGGGATTTTCACGCACAACCATCTCTAGGGTTTACAGAGAATGGTCCGAAAAAGAAAAACATCCAGTGAGCGGTAGTTCTGTGGGCGGAAATGCCTTGTTGATGCCAGAGGTCAGAGGAGAATGGGCAGACTGGTTCGAGCAGATAGAAAGGTAAGTGACTCAAATCGCCACCCGTTACAACCAAGGTAGGAAGAAGAGCATCTCTGAACGCACAGTATGTCGAACTTTGAGGCAGATGGGCTACAGTAGCAGAAGACCACACCGGGTGCCACTCCTTTCAGCTAAGAACAGGAAACTGAGGCTACAATTTGCACAAGCTCATCAAAATTGGACAGTAGAAGATTGGAAAAACGTTGCCTGGTCTGATGAGTCTCGATTTCTGCTGCGACATTCGAATGGTAGGGTCAGAATTTGGCGTCAACAACATGAAAGCATGGATCCATCCTGCCTTGTATCTACGGTTCAGGCTGGTGGTGGTGGTGTCATGGTGTGGGGAATATTTTCTTGGCACTCTTTGGGCCCCTTGGTACCAATTGAGCATCGTTGCAACGCCACAGCCTACCTGAGAATTGTTGCTGACCATGTCCATTCCTTTATGAGCACAATGTACCCAACATCTGATGGCTACTTTCAGCAGGATAATGCGCCATGTCATAAAGCTGGAATCATATTAGACTGGTTTCTTGAACATGACAATGAGTTCACTGTACTCAAATGGCCTCCACAGTCACCAGATCTCAATCCAATAGCGCATCTTTGGGATGTGGTGGAACGGGAGATTCGCATCATGGATGTGCAGCCGACAAATCTGCGGCAACTGTGTGATGCCATCATGTCAATATGGACCAAAATCTCTGAGGAATGCTTTCAGCACCTTGTTGTATCTATGCCACGAAGAATTGAGGCAGTTCTGAAGGCAAAAGGGGGTCCAACCCGTTACTAGAATGGTGTACCTAATAAAGTGGCCGGTGAGTGTAGCATAGCATGTTTCACTGTTGGGATTGTATTTGTCAGTGGATGAGGTTTTCTCCACACATACCGCTTAGAATAAACACCAAACAGTTCAATCTTTGTCTCATTAGACCAGAGAATCTTATTTCTCCTAGTCAGAGAGTCCTTCATATGTGTTTTTTTTTTTTTTTTTTTTGCTTTCATATGTCTTGCACTAAGGAGAGGCATCCGTGGTCACACTCTGCCATAAAGCCCCAACTGGTGGAGGCTGCAGTAGTAGTTGACTTTGTGGAACTTTCTCCCTTCTGCATGTTTGGAGCTCAGCCACAGTGATCTTGGGTTTGTTCTTTACCTCTCTCACCAAGGAAGAATTTCAGTCGTCCCAAACGTCCTCCGTTTAAGGATTATGAAAGGCACTGTGCTCCTAGGAACCTTGAGTGCTTGTATTGTTTGTGAAAGCAGCTATTCCCCATGATAATAAATGAATCATACATTATTATCTAAATATTTTATCCAGTAATTTTAAAGCCTGTTTTTCAGTAAGTACATTTCTACCAACAACAGATCAACCCAAATCTGACCCCACAACCCCGGTAAAGCAGTAACTCATATGTTTGCCATACAAAAATACGCCATTTAAAAAAAAAAGGCAATCTAAATATTAGTAATCTTGTACAGTTCCTCCATGTCTTCCCTTTTCATCTTCTTGATCGTTGTTTGGTAAAAATACAATTGGATTGTTTTAGAATCTGCTGCTTCTGAAAACTGTTGGTAAGACAGTCTTGTTTCTTCCACTTCACACTCCCTTCCATTAACTAGTCCTCTACTTCCATATTCGAAGAGGTTGGCAGACAGATGGTGAGGGCACAATCTAAAGCAGGAGTGGCAGCGTGACGGCACACAGGGGACAGGAAGCTGGAATTGAGGCCCAATGCAAGATATATATTTCAAATGTAAATTCTGCCCACTGTGCTCAGGGAGGGGGATTTGTGCTAAAGGTTAGACCCAGCATGGAGCGTGCCCTGCAGAGAGGAGAGTCTGAGCCGTGCCGCTTACACACAATTAATTGGACTCTAAGATCTAATGAAACCACTGTGTCAACTCTGGGAATTGGGGCTGATATTTGGTCATTTAACTCGTGCGGCTGCCACACAGGTTCTTCTATAGAATATGATGAATACTGTATGTAAATGTTAAGGTTACACATTATGGCCCATCAATGCTGTGTTTTGTGCCGACCTATTAAAGTGCTGGATGAGATTCAGGTTTTTATGTGTAAGACTCAATATTATCATAGATTTTTCATATCCTGCTTCAGGATTTAGTGTAATCTGAGGACATGTTGGCATTAAGGTTGCCAACCCATCACATGCATGAAAAATTGGGTCATTTGGAGGCTGCCTGTGAAAAACTACATCATTAAGGGCTGCCCATGTGGCCATGAAAACGACTACACTATAATGTAATAATCATAATCTTTTTTTTTTTTTTTGTTTGTTTGTTTTTGTCCAGCTACTACCATTACATTTAGTTAGGTGTGAACTCTGTCAATCAGATGGTAGAATAAAACATAAGAGTAAATCTGGTCCCTTGTAGTAATTTATTGGTGTTCTAGGATTGGAGGAAAATCTGTCAGGTATCTGGGTATGGTATAAGTTAGATCAGTTAAGGGAGAGAGTATACTGTATAGTACTGGATTTGAGGTCAATTAATTGTTCATATTCTATTTATCCATATCCGATATATATCTCTTAAGATTCATTTGAGCAGAACGCCTATCTGTCACCATAAATATGCAGCCTAATCCACACAGAGTATGTTATAGAGCAGGGGAGCTTAGCAGATTCTACATAGTTGTTCAATATGCAGGCAGTCGGGTATAGAGCAGAATGATCTGAACAGATGGTACATAGTGTCCTATCTGCTTGTATCATGTTATAGAGCAGGGATAGCTCAGCATATAGGACACTATGTACCATCTGCTTAAATCGTCCCTCTCTATAACAAGATACCAGCAGATAAGACAGTATGTAAAATCTGCTCAGCTATCCTGCTATAATGTGCTGTCTACTGATCAGACACTATGTAACTGGTAGCTGGTAGCATGTTATAGAGCAGGATTATTTGAGCAGATAGTACATAGTGTCCTATTTGCAGGAAGTATGTTATAAAGCAGGGGTAGATGAGCTGATTATAATATGCAGTCATATGAAAAAGTTTGGGCATCCCTATTAATAATTTTTAGTTATCTAAATTTGGGCTTTTGCAACAGCTATTTCATTTTGATATATCTAATAATTGCTGGACACAGTACAATAAACCTCATTTCAATCCTGAAACAAAATTTGACAGATGCAAAAGTATGGCCACTTAACAGAAAAGTGACAATATTTAGATCCTGCTTTTGCCTCTAGTCGCTTCCTGTAGCTTTTAGGCTACATTCACACTGCCGTTGCCGGCTGTACCGTAGCACAGCGGGCAACGGCAGGGAGAAGGAGGTGAGCGCAGCTCACCCCCACCCCTCTCCATAGGAAAATATGGCACATGGCGCCGTACTACGGAGAAAGTTAGGATATGTCCTATCTTTTTCCAGGGTATGGAGCGGTACAGTACCGCACGTGTGCTGCACCATACCACTCCCGTTGGGCGCCGTGCGCCCATTGCCGTCTATGGGGGACGTATATCAGCCGTATATACGTCGGCCGTATATACACCCCCTTATGGCAGTGTGAATGCAGCCTTAATGAGTTCCTGGTTCCTGGATGAAGATATTTTTGACCATTACCTTTACAAAACAATTCCAGTTCAGTTAAGTTTGATGGTCGCCGAGCATGGACAGTCCGCTTCACATCATCCTACAGATGTTCAATGATATTCAGGTCTGGGGACTGGGATGACCAGAACATTGTAATTGTTCCTCTGCATGAATGCCTGGGTAGATTTGGAGCAATGTTTTGGATCATTGTCTTGCTGAAATATCCATCCCTGGCATAACTTCATCTTCGTCACTCATTCTTGAACATTATTCTCAAGAATCTGCTGATACTGAGAGGAATCCATGCAACCCTCAACTTTCACAAGATTCCCGTTGCCAGCACACACAGCTCCAAAGCATGTTGCTACCCACTGTAAAATTTGGTGGAGGTTCCAAGTGTTTTTCTTGGAATGGTGTGTTTTTTGGCCGCCATGTATGACCAAACAACTCAATCTTTGTTTAATCAGTCCATAGGACCTTCTTCCAAAATGAAACTTGCTTGTCCAAATGTGCTTTTCCATACCTCAGACGACTCTGTTTGTGGAGTGCCTGCAGAAATGGCTTCTTTCGCATCACTCTCCCATACAGCTTCTCCTTGTACAAAGTACGATGTATTGTTGACCGATGCACAGTGACACCATCTGTAGAAACATGATGCTGCAGGTCTTTGGAGGTGGTCTGTGGATTGTCCTTGACTGTTCTCACCATTCTTCTTCTCTGCTTTTCTGATATTTTTCTTGGCCTGCCACTTCTGGGCTTAACAAGCACAGTCTCTGTGGTCTTTCATTTTCTTACTATGGAAACTGACAGGTTCAATCTCTGAGACAACTTTTTGTATCCTTCCCCTGAACAACTATGTAGAACAATCTTTGTTTTCAGATGATTTGAGAGCTATTTTGAGGAGCCTATGATGCCACTCCTCAGAGGAGATTCAAATAGGAGAACAACTTGCAAGTGGCCACCTTAACCCTTTACCGACAGGTGACGTAGTATTATGTCACATGCCGGGTGCAGGTGCATGGAGAAGGCTCACAGGCTGAGCCCTCTCAATAATTGCCTCTCCTAGCTAGTTCCGATCGTGGGTGTTTTCCTGCCGATCGCCGCCAGCCGATTCCTGCTGATTCAGGAATTCCTGCCGATTCCTGCCCATGCGTCGCCAGCGAAGATGGCGACGCATGGGTACAGCCGTCTTTCCAAGGATCATGGCTCCCCATGACGTCATCGTGGAGCTGCCGAAGACCCGAGGCTGTCTCGTTTTAACCCCTTCATTAGGATGTGCTATCAGCACATTGTAATGAATGAGGAGGAAAATCCCGATATTCTGCCATACTGTAGTATGGTAGTATATGGTAGGATCGCCCAAACAACCTCGGGTCAAAGTACCCTAGGGAGTCTGAAAAATTAGTAAAAATTTTAAAAAAGTAAAATAAAAAAACATTAAAAATTCAAATCACCCCCCTTTCACTAGAACTGATATAAATAAACAGTAAAAATCATAAACACATTAGGTATCGCTGCATCGAAAATGCCCGATCTATCAAAATATAACATTTTTTACTGCGTTTAACGCCCTAACGGAGAATAGCACCCAAAGTCTAAAATTGTACTTTTTTGCCATTTTAAAAAATATAAAATTCTAAAAAGTGATCAAAAAGTCGTACAGTCCTAAAAATGATAACATTGTAAACGACATCAAGTCACAAAAAAATTACACCACCCACAGCTCTGTACACCAAAGTATAAAAATGTTATTAGCGCCAGAAGATGGAAAAATTCTATACATTTTTTTTGTACAGATTTTAAGTTTTTTTAAACGTATGAAAATATTATAAAACCTATACAAATTTGGTATCCCCGTAATTGTACAGACCCAAAGAATAAAGTACACATGTCATTTGGTGCGTACAGTGAAATCCATAAAATCCAAGCCCACGAGAACATGGCGCAAATGTGTTTTTTCACCAGTTCCACTGCATTTGGAATTTTTTTTCCCACTTCCCAGTACACAACAATGGAAAATTAAATACCACCATTTTGAAGTGTAATTTGTTACAAAGAAAATAAGCCATAACACAGCTCTGTACATGGAAAAATAAAGTTATAGATTTTTGAATGTGGGAATGGAAAATGAATACTAAAAAGGGCATTGGCGGGAAAGGGGTTAAATACCTTTTCTCATGATTGAGCTCTGAACTTCATAGCCAGGTGTACCAAATGAGGTTACCAAACCAATTTAGAAATTCAGTAAGTCAGTAAAAAGCAGTTAGGCTTATTCAAATCAAGCAAATGATAAGGGTGCACATACTTCTGCACCTGTCAAATTTTAGTTTTAATGCTTGTTGCACATTTTCTGTTAGTCTATACAACAAACAATGGATCTTATTGTCACGGCAGGGATTAGACTCAGAGGAAATATTTTACAAAACTGCCTTTGGGCAGTCAAGATTAACCCATATCCAGACAAATGAAAAAATAAAGTAAAACATCACTTTTATTAGGGATTCTTAAAAAAGATTGCACTATATTACAAGCTGTTGTGGCACAAACCACTAGATGCACAGGACAAACAGTGGATTAAAAGCACAGTGTGAACTGGGTCATAGGCAGTTTGCAGGTGGTCAGTGGTATGAAATGTGAGATAGTGGGCACAATACGGGGTCCATATCCACCTATAATAATTGCTATAAGTCCACTATTGGCCAGATAAAGAGGACTGTCCTAAGCAGTATTGTCTGCTACAGTATTGTATCTTATTGTATGGATTAGAGCCCTAAAATGACCACCTAGACCAGTGATGGCGAACCTATGGCACTGGTGCCAGAGGTGGCACTCAGAGCCCTTTCTGTGGGCACTCAGGCCATCACCAGAGAGGACTCCAGGTATCTTCTTGCAGTCCCAGACAGCCCAGGACTTGCTGTGCACAGAGCTATTTTAAAGTGACAGCTCTACCTGGGACTATTTTCTGCTTTATTGGTGTCCTCAGGAGCTGGTATCAATGAAAGCTGTGACAGAGAAGGGAGTATAAATCATAAATTACATTTCTGTGTTGGCACTTTGCGATAAATAAGCGGGTCTTTGTTGTAGTTTGGGCACTCGGTCTCTAAAAGGTTTGCCATCACTGACCTAGACCATGAATAACAGTGTTGCCTGTACTGCCCCAGCAGGGGCCGCCGTGGTAGCAGGCTGTATTGTTATAAATACTGTTATAAATGGTTTGTGCCACAACAGCTTGTAATATAGTGCAATCTTTTTTAAGAATCCCTAATAAAAGTTGATGTGTTACTTTATTTTTTCATTTGTCCGGATATGGGTTAACCTTGACTGCCCAAAGGCAGTTTTGTAAAACATTTTGTGTTAGTACACTAAACCTCATTTCAATCCTGAAATATTACGGTGTCCATCAATTATTAGATATATCAAACTGAAATAGCTGTTGCAAAAACCCACATTTTATTAACTAAAAATGATTAAGATTAATAGGGATGCCCAAACTTTTTCATATGACTGTAGGGTTATATAGATTCACTATAGCTCATCATTTATCAATAAAATTGGTTGTGGACCTTGAATCCTCTCCTGCTGTATATTATTGCTTTGTTTGAAGCTAAACTTCCACCTTTGAAATGCTTTGTTTAGTTTCCGCAGTCCCTTCCAATCCCTTCACTGCATAAAGTAGACTCCACCTCCCTGACCAATATCCTCTCCAGCTCTAATTCCTATTGTAGCGTCATATGTCTGGAATATAAATAGCTGTTGTACTGGAGACTGAGTTTATCGGATACAATATCACTTCTCAGAATCCCCCACAGTTACAAGATTCCGGAAATGGCGGTTTACAGTCAATTCATTTGGAAAAATAGATCCAATTATCCATCTTCTGTGGAATCCCCATACACTTTCCATCTTTGGTTTTCCCAGCTGAATTTTGATAAATGATCCACATTTTCTGACTGCTTCTCTTACAAACATGTTTGTGTGTTGGTAATTTAATGATGGAAAAACCTTCCAATGGTTTGTTAGTCGATGCTGTATTTTCCAGGCAATGTTAATATGGCGGTGTAGATGGGCATTGGTTACTAGCTTGTTTGCTGTTCGCATTAGTTGGTTGGCCACCCTGCACTGCAATAGTTTTACCCTTGTGCTGGGCTCATGGATTTTGTAGCGTTATTCATTTTTTTTCTCCTTTTTCTTTAACAGGCTGATGCCAAGATGGTCTGTGATGTGGTGAGTCGCATGGAAGACACAGAACCTTTCTCTCCTGAGCTGCTTTCAGCCATGATGAGACTGTGGGCAGATTCTGGAATCCAGGAATGCTTCAACCGATCCAGGGAATATCAACTTAATGACTCTGCTAAATAGTATGTGACCCTTTTATTGTTATACAGTAATGTCTTGTGTGTGAAAAACTATGTGTTTGCTTTTTAACTATGAGCCGCCCTGCATTGAATAACTTTGAGCTGGGCACTTCACGGAGACTAATTTAGGGTGATGGCACACTTGGCGATTTTTTTATTTATTTATTTATTTATTTTTTTTGGCCCGTTTTTAAGCAGTCCAGCAAAAAACGCATGCATTTTTTTTTTTGACGGACTGCTCAAAAACGGCCCCAAAAATGCGTTCAAAACGCCACGTGTGTCATCACCCTTACCTTGTCCAGTGTTATTTACTGTAGACCACAGGCCGGTCACATGCCTCTCTGCCAGTGGCCATGTTGGATTTGGAGTGTCATAAACTTGAGCTCATAATTAATTAGTGACCTGTGTATTTTTTACAGGACACTTTTAGAAAGTTTAAAAGCAAATACACCTTGTGACAAATTATTAAAATTACCAGAGATGGGATTGATCCATGGATCACAGTTTCTTTTTTCTAGATCAACACTGCAGAATGATAGGGAGAACTTGATGAATCATAGACTAGAAATGTAAAAGTGTGACCATTGGGACATCTTTTAAGCCCAACATAATGGGTTCCCTGTCATAAGAGAGGGGGCTCTGCTTATAACATAAGAGGACATGGTAAAATAATGTCAGTATGTGGTATCCCCATGTGCAGATAAATCAAGTATTCTAATGTGACCTCTATGTCCGAAATTAGATTTGAGGGGGTTGAGGAATCCATTTTAGCAGGAGTGAGGCGGTAGGTAATGTTATATATCTAGTGCTGTGACTGGGTCAATGGTTGTGTTCAGGCCCATTTAGATTGAACATTTCTCTGTATTCTGTGAAACCTCTCCAGAAGACCACCTGTTTGAGAAGACCCCCTCCCTAAAAGAAAGATATTTTTTTTTTCAATGCCTGATTCAGATCCCTCCCTTCCCCCCCATTTTACTCTGTGGAAGCTGCAGCCCTATGAGCTCACATAGTTTTCACTGTATTTGTTATATGCTAATTCTATGTTCCTCTATAAGATTTTCCTGCATGTTTGGCTGTCTTTGTTAGTGGTTGTACATTATTTTATATGTTTTTACTGTGGGAACCTCTCATTATAAATGAGCCTGTATATCACACAGTTTTGTATCTATAGCATAAAAAATCAGGTCATGATGCTCCTGGGAGATTACATTTTCTGACGTGTACAGAGCAGACATTCAAGAGTTGCCTTGTTGGAGTGGGAAATCTATGTATTTGGATGGAGCGAACCCTGCTGTAATCCTTCCATGCTGAAGATAAGAGCTCCTCCATCACCCAACCACTCCCTCCACAACACCCACTACTCTCCATGATTCATCCTGCTACCGTCACCTCCTCTTTCCTCCATCTCCAGTACAGAAGGGGTTATTTATCTCAAAGCATTCACTGTGAGGGAGGAGGGGGCTCCTACTCCCCCTCTTCAGAGAGAAATTGCATGGGGAAAGGCAATGGCTGATCTGCTGTAATATTTCCATGTTAGAGGCTGCCCCATTGCTCCGAGCCAATCCCTCAGCATCTCAGTAAATCCCTGGTTTCCATAGCAACCCCGAGATCTCTCGGTGGCTGGTCTGCCGAGAGATGAAGATCATATGAAAAGATGGGAATCTGTGTGCACATATGTTTGTGAGCCGCATCTCTGTGTCATCATCCTGCACCCATACAATGCATGGACTGGATCTATGGCACCCTGGACTAGCCATGCTGGGCAACATATGATGGGCATAACCACAGGGATGGGATTTTTAAACATGAAAAATAAAATCCTTCTATTCAGTGATGTTTTTCCTTGATTTCCATCAATCTTCACTTTAAAAATCAGTATTCCCTTCATAGATAGATGTGTGATAAAGATGCCTCATTATATGACATATCCCAGGTATTCCAATTGAGGAAAATGTCCATGGCAACCACTCTGCTACAAGGCCATCTCTCCCAGAGATAGTTTTATACACAAGGCTGTATATGCTTTATGGAGTTTTTGCCTCTAACTTCTTGATCCTCTATGTGTTGGAATGAAACACACAGAATTTTATGAAGGTAGAGCCTTTTACAAGCTCCTAAGATGAAATGGATGAACCGTAATTTCAGTATCCTCAGACCCGGTCAGTGCATCTGAATGTTTTTCTTCTGCATTGGTAGTCTCCGGACATAATCCATCCACGTTGAGGAGGGACATATCCAGACACATTTGGAGCAGCAGTGTTGTCTTCAGCTTCAATTTGCAAGTCTTAATTCCCTGTGCGCTGGAGTCATTTGCGTCTAGTCCATTCTAGCATACACCTCTTAATGGGCTTCTGAAAGTGAAATCTTCCTTTATTTTTTCATTATCTAGCTTCCACCGTAAAACAAGATGAAGGTATTGGGCTGCTAAAGACCACAACCCCTCCTGTTAATGCCCACCTACAACCAGTTACAATGCGATAGGTCATCTTTATCAAAAATTCATCTATCCTCAATATGGAGGTCCTAAATCCAGACCCTGCTCCACTCATCTGTTCTAGCTATCACCTGGCTCGGAAACTTGTACAGAGAATCTAGAAGCAAAAGTGTTTTCCACTGTATTGGAGCAAAGCTGCAGCACTCGACCAGAACAGCTGACTGATCACATATTCATGACATATCATATATAAGGAATGATTGACAGGTCAAGTTCAAGGCCTGGAGTCCTTTTTAGTGTAGAAGTGGTTTTAAGCAGGTTATGCAGCAATGTTTTTTGTGTGTGTTCCAGAGAAACAAAGGTGGACCATTATTCTGAGATCCATGTTCAGTGTGATCTGTGCCAAGTTATTCCTCATCTGTTATATAGTGATTTTATGTTCTAGGATGTTTAAAGGGGTTGTCCGAGTTTTGAAAAAAACTATAGGTGGCCGGGAGCGGGCTGCTTAAAACAATAAAGATGTACTTACCTTCCGGTGTCCTCCGGTATCCAGCCGTCGGAGCAGCGCTGGACTCCGACAACCTTCCGGCCCCCATACACAATGCTGTGTATAGGGACGGATAGGCGTACCCGGCCACAGCCGGCCAGAAGCTGAATGCTGGATACCTGAGGGTACCGGAAGGTAAGTACATCTTTATTGTTTTAAGCAGCCCGCTCCCGGCCACCTATAGTTTTTTTTTTTCTCCAAAAACTCGGACAACCCCTTTAAGCATTTTGTACAAACTAGATTGACCGGATAGCCTCAAGCATAATATTGCCAGCCAGTGAGTAGTGCAACCAACACGCTTTATGGGCCTTGTTTGTGAATCTGTTCAACCTAAATGATCAGACTATGACTGTTCTGTTAAAAGGGATCTACCAGGAGATTTAAAGGGGTATTCTCATCTGGCCATTCACATTCAGTTTAATTAATCTGCCATATGTAAGCATTTCTTCAATTGGATGTTATTTAAAAAAAATGTTCCTGTGTGAAGATAATTTCTCATAAATGTAACCATGTTGTCCCTTAGAAACGAGATAGCTTCCTCGGATACGGCCACCTCTGATGGATTGAGGTTATTGTATATAAAATGTCCGGGAGTTACTACATGTTGCACAGCCACACTGTAGTAATGTTTGCTGAATCCTTGTAGTCAGGCAGGACTCTATAGCGCAAGTCTGGCCACCGCTGCCAGAGTGTGATGTGCTCGTATGCAAGGAAGCTGATCTGGTTTCTAAGGGACAACATGACTACATTTATGAGAAATTATCTTCACACATGAATATTTTTTTAATTAACATCCAATTGAAGAAATGTTTACATAAGGCAAATGAATTTAATTAAATGTAAATGCCCAGATGGGAATACCCCTTTAAGCTTCAGACAGTGTTAGGTACCAGCCTCAGAGAGCAGTCTCACCATATTGTTTTTAGTAGAAGCAGGACCGCATGTTTCAGAATTGTAGCTGGACTTGGTGCACTGGTGTGAAAACTGCACAGTCCCTAGTCCCTCCCCTCCACTACAGGCATCTGGTTAGATATTACACAAAGCTATGGTTACATGGCTCTCTAGGGCTACTACCCAAAACTGTCAGCTTTGTACATTGATGTTGGCTTCTGGTAGACTTCTTTTAACCCTTTCACGACCCGTGACGTAATAGCACGTCACGGGTCGGCCGCGGGTGCATGGAGAGGGCTCACGCGCTGAGCCCTCTCCATAGCCGGTAAGTCTTTGCTGCATATTGCAGCAAAGGCTTACCGGTAACACCCGCGATCGGTGCTAGCACCGATCGCGGGTGTTTTCACCTCGATCGCCGCCGGCAATGCTGCCGGCGGCTTCAAAAGCATGGCGGCGCGTGGGCGCCGCCATCTTTTCGAGGATCGCCGCTCCCCGTGACGTCATCGGGGAACGGCGATCCGTCGCCATGGTAACCTCGGGTCTCGCGAAGACCCGAGGCTACTTTTGGTTAACCCATGCATTACAATGTGCTATCAGCACATTGTAATGTATGAGGAGTAAAATCCCCATATACTGCCATACTGTAGTATGGCAGTATATGATAGGATTGTGCAGACCCCCTAGGGTTAAAGTACCCTAGGGAGTCTGAAAAGTACTAAAAATAAAAATAAAAAAAAGTTAAAAAAAAAAAAAATTATAATAAAAAACCCTAAAAACTCAAATCACCCCCCTTTCCCTAAAACTGATATAAATATAAATAAACAGTAAAAATCATAAACACATTAGGTATCGCCGCGTCCGAAAATGCCCGATCTATCAAAATATGATAACGTTTTTTCACTGCGTTTAATCCCGTAACGGAAAATCGCGCCCAAATTCGAAAATGGCACTTTTTTTGTCATTTAAAAAAATTAAAAAATTCTATAAAAAGTGATCACAAGGTCGTACAGTCCTAAAATTGATAACATTGTAAACGTCATCAAAATCCGCAAAAAACGACACCACCCACAGCTCAGTACACCAAAGTATAAAAAAGTTATTAGCGCCAGAAGATGGCAAAATCCCAAAAAAAATTTTTGTACAGGAGGTTTTAATTTTTTTAAATGTATGAAAACATTATAAAACCTATACAAATTTGGTATCCCTGTAATCGTACCGACCCAAAGAATAAAGTAGACATGTCATTTGGGGCGCACAGTGAAATCCGTAAGATCCAAGCCCACAAGAAGGCGGCACAAATGCGTTTTTTTACCAATTTCACTGCATTTGGAATTTTTTTCCCGCTTCCTAGTACACGGCATGGAATATTCAATACCATCTCTATGAAGTGCAATTTGTTACGCAGAAAATAAGCCGTCACACAGCTCTGTACATGGAAAAATAAAAAAGTTATGGATTTTTGATCATGGGGAGTAAAAAATGAAAATGAAAAAACAAAAAAGGGCCAGGTCCTGAAAGGGTTAAGAGAGAGAGTATTATTGACTTCATCTTTGACATGCCAATGAAGTCTTATCTAGCCAAGTGGGTGAAGTAGAGCGACAATTATATCAATTACCCAATCATATCTTCCTGTAAGAGCTAAAACTATTTATCTCTATCAAAATAAACTTGCACACTCATATTATCACAGATATTTTTACAATATATTTTATAAAAAATACAACTCCCTTAGGAAAAAAAACCCTTTATTTCATGCACTGCCACACCTTATCATAATCTCCTTGTCTAATATTACCCCATGAGAAGAGCACTGGCTCCAGATTTCCATATATGCCACAAATTTTATCTTGACATAAATGATGGCACCAAAACACCATTTTCCATAGAGCACAAAAAAAAAGTGGGTGACGTCGATCTTTTTTTTTTTTTCTATCGAGTCCATGTTAATTTGCCAGTGTTTCCTCAGTGGTACTGAGTGGTATCTGTGACTTCAGTGGGACATTGTGCCATTGACTTGTTTTGGTAGCATCAGCTATCACTTATTAATAGAACCACAGATACATGTATTATGACGGGGGGAAGGGGGTTACACTCCTTGCCCGTCCATCATTTTATAAATGCATTGTCCCATAATTCAAAGGCTTAAAGGAGTACCCTTAGAGGTAGAGTGAAGTGACCTTGCATGAATGTCAAACTTAAAGGGGTTGCCCACTTTTCCAGTATACTTTTTTTAATAAATTCCTCTGTTTTGTAGATCTCTGCTTGCTGTCCTGCTATGGAAAGCTTCTATGTCTACTTCCATTGGATAGAAATCTGCCCCTGGCCATGTGATGGACACATATGTGAGTTGTTATATCATACAGCTCTAGTTACTGGCTGTGATACTAATAGCTCATGCACCTGCCTCTCCGTCACATGACTGTGGACAGACTCTATCCACTGGTAGTAAACATAGAAGCCTTCTATTAAAGGACAACAAGCAGAGATCTAGAAAACAGCAAGGAATTGATATAGAAAATATATTGGAAAATTGTATAGCTTTCCCTTACACAAACAATATCGATTATTTTCTAAAGGTGGACAACCCCTTTAAGAACTTGATATCATTGTATAGATTTTGTGGCAATCTGATTTGTTTGCACTGCAAGGAAATGCTTCCACACTATATCCAATATGTCACCTTGCATAAAAATGTGACTGATGGGTTAAATGCGCAATTCCCCTCCCCTTATAAAGACAGCTTTGCTTCATCCTATTGAGGAGAGAAATAACAGCGCCATCTGGAGAGGACTTTGAAGATTTTTTTTTGTTGTATGAAGAGATACTTTTGCTATTGGTTAATCAAAGCATTGGTTAATTTGTCTCTGTGGTCTCCTAGAGCGAGCACCTTAGCTAAGATGTACTAATACTTCATAACCTTTGAAATCTCTTTTTATCTTTGCAGCTACCTAGACAGCTTAGATCGGATCGGAGCAGCTGACTACCAACCTACAGAGCAGGACATTCTGCGGACCAGAGTGAAGACCACTGGCATTGTAGAAACCCACTTCACCTTCAAAAACCTTCACTTCAGGTTAGTGTTGTGAATCTGGGAGGAGGGGGTAATTTCACATTCTTTTCTCTTCCTCATTATGGGCGGCATGGCGGCTGAGTGAGTAGCACTTCTGCCTTGCAGCGCAGGGGGCCTGTGTTCGAATCCCATCCAGGTCAACATCTGCTGTGTGGGTTTCCTTCGGGTACTCCGGTTTCCACCCACACTCCAAAACATACTGTTAGGTTGTTTCGATTGTGAGCCCCATGGCAACAGGGACCAATGTGACATGCTTTGTGCAGCGCTGCGTAATCTGTGTGAATTATTATTATGGAAACTTTTATGGACACGTTGGCGACTTTTCCAATCGTCCAGCTGAGTTTGACGCATCCTAGTTTTTCAGTCCTACACCATATTTATTTTTACAAATCCAGATGCTGATGTTTACATTTTTTTGTTCACAAAAATCCACTCCCCTACTGGTGTATGAAAAAGATTAAAATGGGTTGCTCAGAAAAGTTGCAGAAAACGAACAAATGAAAATCTTAAGGTTAAAGTGAGCCCAAAAGTCTAAGACCAAATCTTTACCCTAATTTGCATGTGTTACAGTAATGATCACAGGTTTTTTTTCTTTATCATTCTTGCTTTATTGAAGTAGAGTAAAACAGATAACATCCAATTTGCAGTGTATATGACACAGTTCACAATTACAGGTTATACATTTTTTGTATTTCGTATATTGTGAGATGATGGTGATGAGATAGTGAGAACTTTCACTTGGATGCTGTAACATATATATCAAAATACTATTAACCTTGATAACATTTGCTAAAGGTTATGAAAGATGTTAGAATAAGTGAGAGGTAACAGGGAGTTGGGAGATTGGGAGAGATGGGAGGGAAAGTTGAGTAAGGTTGGGGGTGGGGGAAGAGTGGGGGAACCTGGTCCGAGCTATGATCATGGATTTTAAGGAGTCTAATAAACCTTTCTGCTTCCCAATGGTCTCCAGTGAACGTCTCTCCTATGTAGAAATACAGTTCATTATTGACTTGTACCAGAACCCTTTCCCACCACTTTCTGAGGATAGCTTGGGTGGCAGGGAAACGCAAAGGTTTTGAAAACTTGAAGACTTGTTATAATTGTCGATTTGCAGACTAGAGGGTACGACGCCTTGTGCTATCAGACATTGTTATACTAGTCATTAGATGGTTGTAATCTTCTTTTCCAGGCACATTAACTGATCTTAATGTTCTCTTTAAGTGTCTTCAAAATAATCTTCTCTTCAGCATAGTGTAGAAGAAAGGCCATAGAGAATAGATCATCAAAGTGAATGATGGAACAAAGTGAGATCACTGGACAGGGGCGCTTCTGCCCTCTAGTGGATAAAAGACTTAAACTTATTTTGGGGGCTAGTATAACTTGGGTGCAACACAGTGTCATCAATGTTCCAACACTTTGTACAACAGCTACTTTGTTCTGTGACTTGATGTGGATTCAATTTAAGTAAAAACAAGAAACTTCAATATATTTATAGGCAGCACCTTTTTCTCTCTTACCCAGAGACCTTACCTCATGGTAATGCTTTTTTTATTCTTCAAAAAAAACCTTTCTCTCTAGAAATCTGTTAAGTAGACAGAATCTTACAGAAGGGAGGGGGTCGTGGGTCACAGCAGCTAGATCTCCATCCTCCACTTAAGAGCTGTGGGAAAATAATAAATGGTAACATGGAGTTGGAAGTCAGCAAATCAGAAGTCAATTAAATTGTGTTGATCTCTCCTAGGCTGTTTGATGTTGGCGGACAGCGGTCAGAACGAAAGAAGTGGATTCACTGTTTTGAAGATGTGACAGCGATCATCTTTTGTGTGGCCCTTAGTGGGTACGATCAGGTTCTTCATGAAGACGAAACCACGGTGAGTCTCAAAAGTAACAGAAATATTGATATCATTGACTCCTGCTGGAGCTTTGACCTGCCTTAGAAGGGTCTTAAAGATTACAAAGGAGAATGGGGCAGTACTTGGAGGAGGGATCGGCTTAGTGACTCTCCTCCACTATCTCTGGTACAATTGAAGAATCTTTACAATGTGTTCTGCCATCTATGTTTTTCTGTGTGTGGTGCTACTTGTAATAAGTACCATGTGTCGAAACCTTTGTTTCAAGAGGAGAGTATTCTAGTTTAATTATACTTCTAGTCTTCTACAGTAATAGAAAAATATCACTTTTTGTTGATTTAAGGGCATTGTTAGATCCTAAGCTGAGTTTTTATGTGGTTGTCTTTCTATAGAATGAATGCATCTCTGATTCATTGCAGTAAAATGATCCTCTCCATATTATGTTCTATGAGTATATGGTTGGGGAGATGAGCTCCGTATTGATAACTGTGTCACCGGATCCTGTGTGATGTTCCCCTGTACAGAACCTGTGTGTTTAATCCATAGAACGCGTCTCTGTGCTTTTGTATCTCAACTTTTAATGGGAATGGCCATCATTTGAGCAGCTCCCTGGTCACGCATAAAATAAACCTGTATCCTGGTAGGAGACTCTATAAACTACAAATCACAGTTAATAATAATTACACTGACTAGCCTCAGTCTATATGCTTGTGGATTCTACACCTATTCAAGATAAAATAAGTGGAGAGGGTAATCCCACTGCACCCCCAACTAGCATTAATGGTGCTGTCTGTTTTTATTATGTTGTGCTTATTACAGTTGTGTTTCTGAAGTCTTCATTAAACCCTTAGTGACCACCGATATGGATTTCTACTTCGGTCACTGAGGAGCCTTAGACTAGACTGATGGAGAACCCCAGAGCAATCGCTTGGCTGTCTTATGAAGGCTGGGAATCTGCTATAACAGTCTGGTTTGGAGGGAGATCTGATCTAAACTGCTTAACTAGTTAGATCCTGTGGTCAGTTATGTGAGGAAGGGTGCGCCGTCTTGCCAATTATCAGCACTCCACTATCGCATCATGGGGTGCTCTATAAGTGGCAAACGCTGCCAGAGCCCTTGCTGTTTCTTCCAGGTCTGCCATATAAAGCAGTCTATTAGGCCCCCCTCCAGTACCCGACCAGGTCAAGTTTTTGTGCATCTACCTCAACTTGTTATTCAACAAACAAGGCCTAACATAACCCAGCTGGTGGAAAAATAAAAAAAATATCTTGGATATTTAAATGAGATTATGTAGAACATTCTTTCCTTTTTGTAAAAAGTTATTTTAATATTTGTTAAAAATATTCTGTTATCCTTGCAAAATTTATCATGTAAAAAGGCAATTACCATGTTGCTGTTTTTTCACATTTCTCCCCAAAAAGAGTTCAAATGTAAGCAATAAGTGTCATATATCACAGTGATGCCTCTAAAGTCTACAAATTGTCCCTCAAAAAATAAACCCCTACATGGCCACATTGATGGGAAAATGCTACTAAGGGTTTAAAGTATCTGAGCTTCAGCTGCTACGAGGATATAAATTAGCACTGAATTGCAGACCTTAACCTGACAATGAAATATGTTAGTGCACATAATATTATTAAATAAATATTGCAACTATTTTGTGCCTTTAAAATTCTGCTTTGAAAATTGCCTAATTCTTGTAAACGGCAGAAAGGGTTTTTGTATTCCCTGGAAAGCTATTTAATTCTTAAAGGACATCTACCACCAGGATCCACGACTGTAAACAAAGCCCACTCATGTACTGGTGTGTGCCCCCTCTGGTAGGATCTGCTCTTTTTTTATTCCATTGTTTTAAGAAAAAAATCCTTTAAAAATTTTGCAAATGAGCCTGAGGGGCTCCAGGTTCCTTTAACACCATTGGAGCCCGAAACCCCTCATGCTCATTTGCATAATTTTAATAGGCCTTTTTTTTAAATAAAAAGCAGGGCATAAGAAGAAAAGAGAAGAGCAGATGCTGCCAGAGGCAACACACACCCGCTTATAAGTGTTCTTGGTTTACAAACCTTGATCCTGGTGGCAGATTTCCTTTTAAAGGTTGGACTTGCATCTTTTTCCAGCCTCATATACTATGACACTATGTAAATCCCTGGAACTGAATAGTGGATGCGCCTGCAAGCTGATCTGTGTGCATTCTGTGGTCGCGCTTGTGATTTGCGACACAGAAGTGCAGTGTGTGGCCATAATCCAATTCTTATGATACAGCTCGCCCTGCTCATCTCTCATCTCCACTGTAATAGGCCACATAACGTTTCCTCACCAAGATAAAAATGCAGATATGGCAACTTATATGGATCTGTAGTTGTACTGTTCAAAGAACTTGTGTACTTGTCATTTACTTTACTACACGCATTGGATCAAGTCTGTGACTTTATGCATTGGGACCCAGCAACTTAAACTGTAATGTATGGTTACTTATACTGGGCTCTTTGGGCCCCCTTAAGGCACAGAATCCCATATCATCTGTACCCCTCAAATGACCTATAAATAGTCTATAGGGCTCTGCCATTAAATTCATACATGGAAAGTATGTTGTGGTCAGATTCCTTATGCGTATACTATATACAATCAAAATGTATATAGTTTTAAAGCTGCTTGTTATGCCAAACGCCACAATTCCTTGTGTGCACATTCCGAGGGCAGGGGTTGGCACTCTCTCATGAGTGACCATTAAAGGGGTTTTCCCACAAATCAAAGTTGGGCCCTATTCACAGGATAAGGCCTTACTTGCTGATTGGTGGGGGTCTCGGTGATGAGACACCCACAGATCACGAAAACAAGGGGTCTGATGGGGTCCCAGTTACCTCAGTCGGACACTTCTTCTTTGCTCTGGGAGAGTAATGGAGCAGACTGGCGCGCATAACCACTCGGCATCTCCGTCAGCTCCGTAGAGATGAATAGAACAGAAGGGTCATGCACGGCTGTCTGCTCCATCACTCTCCTGGAGCATTGAGGTGTCCGACTGAGGTAACTGGGACCCCATCGGACACCTCGTTTTCATGATCTGTGGGGGTCTTATCACTCAGACCCCCACGATCAGCATTTTGGCCTTATCCTGTGGATAGGGACTAACTTTGATTCATGCGAAAACCCCTTTAATTAGGATGAACAGGACAATGATCTTGGTTGATGCCTGCCACAAGGGGTTGTCCAGCTCAAACAGCTTGGTCACAAATACAAAACCTTACCAGGGTAAGTATAAGACAAAGGTTATTCATATAGTATTTACTGTGGTAAAGCTTCCGTGTAGTCATTGGGACTGGCGGGCCACATGTCCCATCAGCAGCAGGATTTCCGGTGACTTCCCATGTCCTGCTGGCTTCTGGAAGACATCCTTGTATGCATGATATGCATATCATGTATATGCTGTATACTGAGTAGTTATGATGGGGGGAGAGAATTGCAAACATTTTTTAAAATGAAAACTAAAAATGTTTGACTTCCGGAAGGCGGGTATGAACAAGACGACAAATAATGAACTGAAGGCTGCCTTGAGTATTGAGTATTCTCATTTGTCAGAGGAGGGCTGAATATATGCAGAGGGGAACAGTCCTCATTTATTTACACATGGTCCAGCATTTATTCTGGTAACCTGTGATGGATGTTATGTGCCTGCTATAGGGATTAAGTCACAATTACATGTATGGAAATGTTCTGCTTCTTACTGCTGTATTATCACACCTGGCTTATCGTGTAGATGTTGGTCATTGTATATTGCATAAGGAGCTGTTTTAACTCTTGCAGCAGAACGTTTGTGGGTTTTCTTTTATACAGGTCCCTGCTGCCCCTCCTTGTCTTACTGATCTTTGGTAATCTTGAAATACACCTTTACCATTGTGAAGTATTGAGGATCACACAGGCCCTTTCGTCACTAACCGCACGCCATAACTCTTCCCAATGTGGCCTTCCACCTGGGGTTAACCTCATGACTATTTGGTTGCTTTGTGCCTCTGTTCACCTGCTTTCTGTTCTCATGGTCCTGCTGGGGAGTAGCTTGCACGGTACTCTTTCTCCAAACACCTCTACGTCTTCAGCACTTTTCTTCCTCTGCCGTCCAGTCCTATCTAACATGGCTAAATATCCTGCAGACATTGAGGGACCCTTCACATTCAGCAGGTATGAAGCTTCATATTTAGATAGCAGTACAATAGAAGGCACAGTAGGGAGTGCCCTGTGCTGAAGGATCTTGTCTTGTGTAAATTGCACATATTCTCATAGTCTTATGATGCTTCTTCTGGCTTTATTTGTATGAGCTGGAGCCTTCCATCTATCTTCATTCTTCGGTTTATATCAGAACTTTTACTGACTGTTCCCTTCTAAATTATTAAAGGGATTCTAAGACAAGGTTTTTCCCAGGTCGCTTGACTCCTGTCCAATTCTCCATTAATTTCAGGAGCTGAAATGTCCTGAATTAATGTTGTCTAGCAGTATTAAGGATCCTCCTGGCCATTCTGGTCCTTTAGAAATCTATTCCACCCTTTTCCAACGCATGATGCATGTACTGATGTGGAAGAAGCACATCTCCATAACATTACATTACATTTCATCTTCTATACTGCTCCTGCTGCTGCTTCATCATTATAAACTTTCTATGGTATTGGGGATATCACATGCTAAATTGTGAAATGCAGAGAACTACAAGATGACAAGTATTTGGATAATAAGTTCTGAAGAGCCATGGGAAGAGAAATGCTCAAAGGAGAGTGTGGCTGGATAGTTCACAGGATGAGTGTGACAGCAAATTAGAAGAAAATTAATTGAGAAGCCACTGAAGTATTGTAGAATGCATGACATGGGCTTAACACAAGATGCATGTCTATGAGAGCACAGACCGTATGCGAGCCATGAAAAGGAATAGCGTGAGTGGTCACTTACATGAGTGTGTGCACATCGGACAGCAAGAACACTGAGCAGCAGGCAGTGCATGATGGGGTCCATACAAGGAGCATGAGCATGCAAAAAGACTGGGAGAGGGAAGACATCTAAGTACAAGGGGATATACAACACGGAGCCTGGTAGATGTGCATGTGCTTCAAATATCAGTGTGTGCAGAGGAGCAGATACTTCATACTGTGTAGCCATCTCTGTCTTCTATGTGCACCCTGTGTACCCAGAGCAGGAGCGCTCCGAGCCCGTGTGACGTGCGGCTCTTGTTTGTGTTACAGAACAGAATGCATGAATCTCTCAAACTGTTTGACTCCATCTGTAACAACAAGTGGTTCACTGACACTTCCATCATCCTGTTCCTGAATAAGAAAGATATCTTCCAGGACAAAATCCGAAAATCTCCACTTACTATCTGCTTTCCGGAATACACAGGTACACATGCTCCCAGTGAAATGTCAGCATACATCACATTAATCATCATGGCCCTCACACCCCACAAGATGAATAAGAATTAGCTGGAAATGGAAAAGAGAAATCTAGGTCACTTATTCCCTTAATGTGCACCTGCCTCTAGGGCATAGGGAAGACAGCCATTTTGTAACCTAAACTCCTAAAAATAATTTCTATAGGTGAAGGATTCTTCCGAATGATGGCTCTGCTAACAAGACTGATTTGTATATAACCCTTGTGGTAATATGTGCAAACTCAAAGTCGATACAGCAAAGGGTCATGGTGAACAATTCCCACCCTCTACATCAGGGGTCTCAAACTCAATTTACCTGGGGGCCGTTGGAGGTAGATTCTGGGTAAGGCTGGGCCGCATCAAGTTTTCCACACAAAATGCGCTTACAAAATATCATTATTCAGATTCAAATGTCATGGCGTCTCCCAGTGCAAGGAAAGCCCCAAGCTGGGAGACGTGTTTTCTCTATGAACGCGTCCTGTGTACCGAGGGGTCCCTTTAGGACTGTGCGACCTTTTGATCACTTTTTATAGATTTTTTAAAATGTTTTCAAAATGGCAAAAAAGTGCTATTTTCAATTTTGGGCACTATTTTCCGTTACGGCTTAAGCGCAGTGAAAAACCGTTAATATATTTCGATAGATCGGGCATTTTCGGATGCGGTGATACCTAATGTGTATATGATTTTTACTGTTTATTTATATTTATATCAGTTCTAGGGAAAGCGAGGTGATTAGAATTTTTAGGGTTTTTTATTATAATTTTTTTAAAACTTTTTTTATTTTTACTATTTTTCAAACTCCCTAGGGTACTTTAACCCTAGGTTGTCTGATCAATCCTATCATATACTGCCATAGGTGGGGATTTCCCTCCTCATTCATTACAATGTGCTATCAGCACATTGCAATGAAGGGGTTAAAACGAAACAGCCTCTTCATTCTTCGGAAGACCCGAGGCTGGCGACGGATCGCCGCTCCTCGATGACGGGGAGCGACGATCCTAGGCATGGGCGCCAACATCTTTTTGAAGCTGCTGGTTGCTTTGCCGGCAGCGATCACTGTGAAAACACCCGCGATTGGTGTTAGCACAGATTGCGGGTGTTACTTTGAAGGGTGATGTCAGACGTGGCGCTTTGTCTGCGCTTGCAAATGCAGACAAAGTCGTGCCCCCCGGGGCGGCCTGCGGCCCAATCGCATCTGCGTTTCTATTAAATTAACGCAAACCACCGGCGACTCATTCCCGATCGCAGGTGTTTCCATAGAAACTCCAATGCGATTGGTCCGCAGGCCGCCCCGGGGGGGCGCGGCTTTGTCTGCTTTTGCAAGCGCAGACAAAGCGCCACGTCTGACATCACCCTAAGTCTTTGCTGCAATATGCAGCAAAGACTTACCGGCTATGGAGAGGGTTCAGCCCGTGGGCCCTCTCCATGCAGTAGGACCCGCTGCGCGCCGTGAACCAGTTAATTATTTCATATGCTTCCCCCCCCACAATGAATTATATTATATCCTCCCCAACAATGAATTATATAATATGCTGCCCCCCACAATGAATTATATTACATCCCCCCACAATGAATTATATTACACCCCCCCCCCCCACAATGAATTATATGATATCCTCCCCCACAATGAATTATATGATACCCTCCCCCACAATGAATTATATGATACCCTCCCCCACAATGAATTATATGATACCCTCCCCCACAATGAATTATATGATACCCTCCCCCACAATGAATTATATAATATCCCCCCCACAATGAATTATATAATATGCTGCCCCCCACAATAAATTACTTCATGTTCTGCCCACTGATCCCCTCTCTCCACCAATGAATGATTTTATACAATAAGCCCCCACCATGTTTTTACTGCTGTTTGATGAAAAAAAAAAACCCCTCATACTCACCTCTGGCTCCCGCGGCTTCTTTCCTCGTCCTGCGTCCGGACAGGAAAGGGTGCGCGGCCGCGTGATGACGTCATCGCGCGGTCGCGCATCCCAGTTCATGGAGCGATGTGCGCCGGGGTGGTTTTCCGGCCACATCACTCCAGTAATAGTGCTCGAGCGGCCGTTTCCGGCCGCACCGAGCACTATACAGTGACGGGCAGGAGCTTCCTGTCCGGACGGACGGAGGCTCCTGCCCGACTGCCAAGGCGAGCCCTCTCCATGCAGCGCGACCAGGTGGGGGCCACAAAATATTGGCCCGCGGGCCGCAGTTGGCCCGCGGGCCGCGAGTTTGAGACCCCTGCTCTACATGTACTGTATGCAGTGACCCCTGATGCACCTTTTTAAAGCGGTCTATAGTGACCTCTAATTGGTAACGACTCATGAATAAATTAAAAAGATTAATACAATGTATATCTGTATGTGTATATCTATATGTCCATCCAAACTGGCTTCAGTGGTATTAAGAATTTACTGAAAAAACACTGGCAAAGCTGAATTGCCATCCAATTATATATGTCCGATCCTTCCTAACCCTTACTTGATTCAGGGCCAGCTCCAGGTGGGCACTTATTCCCCAGTCTACAGTACTCCCTGATTGCTGACTGTACAGGGTATCCCTATCACCATGTCCATCCTGCAGCTGACACTGGTGGTGCTCATGTTTAGGTGCAATTTTTCCAACAGCTGATGGCTAGATATTGCAAGGAGTATCCATTCCTACTCCCTAGAAAAATTCTTTAAGCCTCATGGATGTCAGCATAGATCTTGGTAGCATTAGTATAGTCATAAATACAGTTTTACCAATACAGGTATAATCTGGAAGTGAGAACATTTCATGAATGAGCCTGACTCCACATGTATACACTGAACCTTTACACTTGGCTGCTTAGTGACAGACCCTACATACATGGCACTGATCATATCGGTAGTTATGTATACTCCTCTAAATATGATCCTTAGATTTGTGTGATGGAAGCCATGTATAAGGAAACCTGCTGCTCTCTCCTCTCTTGCAGGTCCTAATTCCTTCACTGAGGGGGTAGCCTACATTCAGCATCAATACGAGAGCCGGAACAAGTCTCCGAACAAGGAGATATACACGCACATCACCTGCGCTACTGATACCAACAATATCCAGTTTGTGTTTGATGCAGTCACAGATGTCATCATTGCTACTAACCTGCGGGGATGTGGCTTGTACTGATTTGCTCTTTATATGAAATGATGGCATAGTAGGAACCTGTATGGAAATGGGGTTTCCCTCTTGAACCAATCAAATGTCTGGGACACCCCCAGTAGGGTCTTGTATTTTTGACTACTAGGACAACTACTGGGCTATAGGTGCCTGCTGTTCACCAGCTTGATGAGCAACACAGAGTTGTTCAGGGCCTGAGTTACTGATCCATTGTGTGCAACTTGGTTATCTATTCACTTCTTCAGAGCCCACATTGTGCCTTATTTTTAGTTGTTTTCTATTCAAAAATCATGGCCTGTTTACATGAAGCAGAAGCGTCCAGATTGTACTTTTACATTTCCTAATGTTGAAACTGATCAGAACAATATGAGTGCTTTGTAATATCTTCATGTAAGCAGGCCTAGTATTAACAAGTGTACTCGCCTGTTTATAGATAGTTAGGGTTAACTATGGATTTGTGCCTGTGTGTGCCTCAGCAGCTGTGCCAACAATATCTTCACGTTGTGTGAATATGTCTTTCCCTTTTAAATTAAGTGCCAAATTTTACGCTGGATTCTGTTCTATTGATTGTAAGGTTCTTGCTCCAAAGAGCTGTGATCTAGTAAATTTAGTGGTTCGTATCGATACCTGCGCTTGCACAAATCCCCAGCCCTCCCTCCGTACATGTACAGAGGAGTAGATGGGGACAATGGTTGGATGTTCCTGTCTCTCCCCTCAGATACTGCTGCCAATTATGAATTGTTATAACTGTGTTATTTTATAATTTGTGCAGAATTCCATGGCACTCATGAAATTCTGTCCTTGTCTATGTTAATAAAGTTTTAAAATACTACAATATGGAGAGTTTGATTTGTGTTTACTAGACGCCGTCCTGGTATTATCTGATAATGGGTGAAATGTTCCACATATTACATTTGTGTTCCTTTAACTGTAAGTACAAGACTGTTATGAATGTAAAGGGACGCCGGGTTGTTTCTAACTTGTAATGTTTTATTTTTTTCTGAAAAATATATTTTAGGTTTATGCTGCGGTGTACTGTCAGATGTAACTCAGGGCTATAAAGCTATTTCGGGTGCATGCTGTATGGCATGTAACTGCAACTTGACCGAAAATGTCCCAGCTACAAACAAATGGACATAGGCATGTTTAGTGAATGTCTGGACATAGCAATGCAGCAAACACAGGCATCTGTCTATAATAAGAGGAAAGTAAAGGGAAGTAAAAATGGCTGTCAGCATTCTGAATGCTGCCTCTACTTTATATAAGTGTTTCCTCATGCATTATTCCTCTAGGCCACCTCCCCTCCCCTGTCTACTCAGTCCACATGACAGGAAGTGGGGAGGGAGCTGGATGAATGTGAAGGAGAGGTGACTGACACAGGCTGGAGCTGTCCCCTCCCCGCGACTCGCCACACACTGCTGGCAAGGAGCCAGGTAATGTGAATTAAACTTATATAAACTACTGAAATGATTCAGAGTGCTGACAAAGGATTTTTTAAAATCTGCATAGCATAGGCTATTGGAACCTGTCACCAGCTAAAAATGACATTTCAGGTGACAGGTTCGCTTTGAGTAATGTTTAAGTTAGAATTGAAATGCAACTTGGTGACTCGCTAGGATTATTATTTCCTACCAGCTATAAATCCACTGGGATTGAAAAATGGTAGAAAAGAAATAAAGTAAATGCAGTTAACCCTCCAGGTCTTAAAGGGAACCTGTCACCAGGAGAACCATTTGTAGCATTCCCCCAGTCCCCACAGAGCATAGTACATATACTGCCAAAGTGTTTTTGTATAAAAAAAATAGGTTTTACAGAAAAAAAGATATGTTATATTGTACCCTTCTTTAGCATCTGCTGTGTGACTAGGCAGTTGCCAAATGGGAGTGGCTGTAAAGGAGCAGTTCCCCCCCCCCCCCACCCTTGGGAAACATGTGACTTTTTCAAATATATGAATAACTCCCCTCACTCGGGATTGGCTGTAGAGGAGCAGTGGGCGTTGCTAAGCCAAGTAATGGGTGCTTTCATATATTTGAAAAGGTCACATGGAGGAGCTGTTCCCCAAGGGTGGGGGGGAACTGCTCCTTTCCAGCCCCTCCCATTTGGCAACTGCCTAGTCACACAGCACATGCTAATGAAAGGTACAATATAACATATCTTTTTTTCTGTAAAACCAATTTTTAATACAAAAACAGTTTAGCAGTGTATGTACTATGCTCTGTGGGGACTGGGGGAGTGCTAAAAATGGGTCTCCTGGTGACAGGTTCCCTTTAAGTTTAGATTTTAATGTAGTACATGAAGAAAAAGAGAGATTTTGGATATAAGTTTCTAGTACATGGATAAGGTTGCAAATATAATAGTAATTGAAAAAAATAATCATATAATTTTATAAATGAAGCTTTAACATTTGTAATTTTATCTATGATCTAAAAATCTTAAACATTCCTCCTTATTCATGTACTGCATTAAGTTGTAAATGTTAGAATACCCGGAGAGTCGGTTGCATTTACTTTTCTCAATGTTATAGTCGATTTAAAAATTATGTACAAAAAGAACAAAACTCTGCTGCAAGAGTACAAAAAGATTTTTTTTTTTTTTTTTTTAAATAGTTTTATTTTATAACCGTATAAAAATAAATTAACCTACATCCCTTGTACTAATGTAAACTGGTCTGGGCACAACATAAACAGATTAATCACCCCACCAGAAAAAAATTATTTAGTTGTTGGCTAATTTCTCTCTACCCTCTAAATATATTGTCTGATTCTGCAAAGAAAAAAAGGCCTGTGTATTCAGCTATATTGTCGTGAAAATGAAACTAGGCTGGGGTTGGGGGGTACTAACTTGCTCAGCTGATGCATAACCCACCCCTTTTCATAGAGGTTTTTTAGATTCCAAAGACTTCCAGAGTGAACAGCAATTTAACATTGAGGCAGTAGCATAGATGATTCTGGTGAGTGGATATATAGAAATTTTGCTGTGGGAAGTGCCTCTACTCCACAGTAACTGCAGGAATAGTGAGTGGCAGCAGGTCAGGCACTGATAATGCTGCAAACCGCTTATGCAGCAATGTCTTGGCACCATAGTGATCTGTATTTCCAATGCCAATGATTGGAATTAAAAACAGCAATGCAGGTTATAAGACTACAGTCTCAAGGTGGTTTTGAGAACTAGAAATGCAAGAAAATGTTGCAAATACTTTAGTGTCCACAATGTTGTAGTTTCTGTGATACCTAGCACCACACTCCGGACTAGGGACTATGCTCGTATTGTGTGCTTGCATTGTTCTGTTATACTCTATTGTATATATGTATTTATGTATAAGGTGAAGAGCTACTGTAATGATGCATTTGCTATTGAGTGGTGATTTCTGGGTGCATATTACATCATATTCCAATAACTCATACCTGCTGGTGTTATTGTGCTTCTCTGTGTCTACTCCTAATAAAACAGTTTCAGTTGAATTCCTAAAAGGGATTTCCTATTAAATAAAATGCTTCAAAGCTAAATCCCCTAGTGATGTTAACATAATAAAGATAATTTTTAGCCCTTTACTTTACAATTTTACTCTGTTTTATTGCTGTTTTAGCACATTATGATCCATCTAGTTCTGTGAGCTGACAATGTGGTTAGATTATCAGGGTTTATATACACTTTCATCTGGCTTCTAAACATTACACTAGTATCTGACACACAGAAAGAGAGGTGAGACAGATCAGAAATGATGAGATCCATGAGATGCATATAGCAAACAATGACACAGTCGGCTCTCCTGGAGTGCAGGGGGGGGGGAGCAAGGCTAGAGAGCAGAGAGAGAAACTCTGCACTACGGCTGTCACACATAAATCCAAGATGGTGTCCCCGACCCCAAGTCATAAGTTACAGGCTCGTGTCTAGGGGGCAACTGAAATTGTGTACACCAGGACTGTTAGACAGGTTGGAATTATAGCTGGGAAATGCTGTATTTTTATTAATACTGTGAATTAGAGAATGTGTTATTTTGTTATCCTGAGTACATTAAAGGGGTTATACGGGTTTTAAGAATTTCTTATGGCCGGGCTGGGGAGGGCTATTTAAACATAATAAACATGTACTTACCTCCTCCGGCACCGCCGATGTCCCGCGCCTGTGATATTATCCCTAGGTTATAAATAACTGCTATTACTCTATGATTACAGTATTAATTGTTCATTATATTACTGTATTATTCTGCTATTGACGCTCAGTGTATTGGGTTGTCTCCACACTTAGTGCAAGATTCTTGGAGAAAACTTAAGACTCTAATAATGTTTTCCTTTTTCTTTGTTTTACACTGGTAACCATTCCTCTCTCCTCAGCCTAACTCCTTTTCTCCTTTTCTTTCTGTCTTCCACCTCCTGTCTCTCCTCCCTCCTTGCTGCAGAACCGAATGCACGAGTCTCTAATGCTCTTCGACTCAATTTGTAACAACAAGTTCTTCATTGACACATCAATCATTCTCTTCCTCAACAAGAAGGACCTGTTTGCGGAGAAGATCAAGAAGTCTCCTCTAACTATCTGCTTCCCAGAATACACAGGTGAGTAGGATACACAGTTCAGGAAGACCGGTATTTGCAATATTTTGTAGTTCACCACACATTGATAGAACAAAGCTGATGGCGCAGCGTTGCTGGGATCTCCAACTACCTACTCTATGATCTGTGGGGGAGCCCTCAGAAAGATGTACTTGGTAGCTGCTCACTCTAAAATTCTCTCATGTTTTACTTTTAATGGAAGCCAGACCATTGGCTCACAAATAATACAGAGTCTTAGATATTATCAAGTCTGATAAGATTTGGTAAAACCAATATCAAGACATACTCTATTGGGCTGGTAGGCAAGGAACTTTACTATTAATACAGATGACTTAAATTGTTCTGCCACAATGTAGCATTAATTCAAATGTTTAAAATCTTTATTTTGTTATTAGTGACAAATGAGTAGTCATTGCGTCATTTAAAAGGTGGGGATGATAGGCATTTATCAGCTGCCATGACAGTCAGAGGCTCTCATGGCTATTTGCCATTTTCTGTTACATCTTCCAAATTTACAGTATGTATGGATATAAATAAATATACAGTGAGTTCGGAAATTATCCATAACCCTTTAAATTTTTCACTCTGTTTCATTGCAGCTAATTGGTAAGATTAAAAAAGTTCTTTTTTTATCTCATTAAAGTACATTCTGCACCCCATCTTGACAGAAAAAAAATGAAACGTAGATATTTTTGCTAATTTTTTAAACAAGAAAAACTGAAATATCACATGGTTGTAAGTATTCAGATCCTTTGCAGTGACATTCATATTTAACTCGCATGATGTCCATTTCCTTCTGATCTTCCTTGAGATGGTTCTACTCCTTCATTGGAGTCTAGCTGTGGTTAAAGAGAACCTGCCATGCAAATTAACCCACCCAAAGTAAATACTTCATTAAAAAAGTTGATTAATAAACATTGCCCTAATCCCCTGATGTGAAGCCATCATATTAAATGTTACTTGCATGGCTCTGCCTCCTTGTTCCTGATTGACAGCTCTCACTGCTACAGAACATTCTGTTATGTGGAACATTGAGAGAAAGCTTTGTTACATCATTAACCACTTCATGTTATGCGACCGGGGTGATGTCATCTAAGGTCCTGTTACATTTGCAAAGTCTACTCCATTTATTTATCTGATCACATGAAATAACAGAAGCCTCCGTGGAGGTTGGTGAGGAATAGAAGTCCATGGAGGCATACTGTGATCATGCCATGATACTGCCATGTGAACAGATACATACATTTGGTAGACGTTGCAAATGTAACTGGGTAAAGGACCTTAGATGACATCACTCTGGTCAAATGACATGCGGAGCAGAAGCAGGAGACATGGGGAGGAGGAAATGGAAGCAGGACACACCCCCTCTAATGCCAGGTAATCTAAGATGAAGTTGATTTATGGGGATGTGAGGGAATGTATTTTTAGCTAATACAAGGATGTTTATTAATAGGGCTCTATGGGAACATGTCACTAGTTGTATTCCTGAAAATGTGGTAACAGATTTCCTTTAACTAATTGTACCTGATTAAAAAAGACATACATTTTGTCTATATAAGACCTCACAGTGCATGTCAGAGCACATGAGAATCATGTGGTGTAAGGAACTGCCTAAGGAACTCACAGACAGAATTGTGGGAAGGCACAGATCAGGCCAAGGTTACAAAAGAATTTCTGCAGCACCCAAGGATCCTAGGAGCACAGTGGCCTCCATAATTCGTAAATGGAAGTCTTTTGGGATGACTACAACTCTTCCTCGGCCTGGTCGTCCAGCCAAACTTAGCATTCATGGGAGAAGAACCTTTATGACAGTGTGCCAATGAAAGCCTCTCCTCGGTGGAAGACATGAAAGCCTGCTTACAGTTTGCAAATTAAAAATGCATGAAAGACTCCCAGACTATGAAAAATGAGATTCTCTGGACTGGTGAGATAAAGATTTGGTGTTCATTACTACTCATCACCTGCCAAATAGAATCCCAAGAGTGAAACATTGCGGTGGCAGCATCATGCTATGGGGATGTTTTCAGCTGCAGGGGCAGAAGTAACGGGTTTGCAGTTGAAGGAAAAATTATTGCAGTCAAGTACAGAGATATCCTGGATGAAAACCTCTTCTAGAGTGCTCTGGACCTCAGACTGGGCTGAAGGTTCACGTTCAAACATGACAATGACCTTAATCACCACAGCTAAAATAACAAAGCAGTGGCTTTAGTATATCTCTGTGACCATTCTTGGCTGTCCCAGTCAGAGCCCTGACCTAAACTCAATTGAGCATCTCTGGAGAGACATAAAAATGGCTTCCACCAACATTCACCATAGAACCTGATGGAACTGGAGAGGATCTGCAAGGAAGAATGGAAGGGGATCCCCAAATCCAGGTGTGAGAAACTTGTTGCATCATTCCCAAGAAGACTCATGGCTGTACTAGCTCGTTAGGCGATTCTCCTCAATACTGACAAAGGGGCAGAATACTTATGACCATGTGATATTTCAGTTTCTCTTGTTTAATTAATTACTCAAATATCTACATTTTGGTTTTTTTTCTTTCAAGATGGGGTGCACAGTGGACAATAACCCCTTCGTGACCAATGGTCATGGATGCTGGAATTTCAAGATCCATTTTTTATATTCTGTTGTGTGCTTCTTTAAATGGGAAAATCTTTGCAAAAGCTTTACGTTTCAAAAAAATTTTTTTAGTTTCAACAAAACTTTATTGATCAAAAAGCCTAAAGATGCCTTACAATAGAACCAGCGAAACATATGCACCTCTCAGGGGGAAGTGTACCACCGCCCCATCGGATACATAGCCAACTACTGTATCAATTGAGCAAGAGGAAACGTTATGGGGAAAGGGCACACGGGGGAGGGGGAGAGAGGAAAAAAGCTTTGATACAAGATTGGTGTAGGTGTAGTTAGTGAAGAAGTCTGCAGTGGTAGAGGACTCCTAAGAATGTAAGAGGGAGATTGTCCCTCCACCAAACAGATCATTCATACAAATATTTTCGAAAGCTGTACGGGAAACCGAGGATGTCAAATTTTGTACATGCTATACCTCGAGGTACAATTGAGAGTTTAAAGAATTCGGAGGAAGAAACCTCATATTGTGCACTAATTTCAGTGGTAGATAAAAATGTCCCCCCAGACTTCAAGTGCTGCACATGGACAATGCCCTTTGCTCCCACCATGTGAAGTCCCCTTGTTCTAGTACTAGAGAAAAGGCAGGATTGTGGTATGAAGGTAGTAATAAGGTAAGGTAATAAGGTAGTAAGCAGGGGTTGGATTGGAGTTTTTGTTGGAATCTAACGCCGCAGTTTTAAAGATGATGGTACAGGGGGTGGCAATGTGCCTGTCATCCAAAACAGACTTGGTAAAGATGCCAGCTGGAGTAATTGTGATTCCAGTGTGATCTACCTCGGCGTGTTTGAGGGTAGATATAGGGGAAATTGGGCTATTTCAGCTGCTTTGTAATAGAGGGCGAAGTTGGGCAATGACAAGTCTCCCAGGAGTTTATGTTTAAACATAGTGGAGAGTGCAACACGTACAGGTTTATTATTCTAAACAAATTTGGAGGCATGGTAGTAGTGCATAAGTTTGAATGTTCTTGCAGGGACTGGAATGGTCAGGGATCGAAAGGTATAAAAACTTTGGTAAGGTCACCATTTTAATTGTGTGGATATGATCCAGCCAGGAGAGGGAAGGTTTAGACCAGTTATTTATGTCGGTTTGGATCACTGTAGTATCATAGTATATAAGGCTGGAAAAAGACGCAAGTCCATCAAGTCCAACCTTTAAGAATTAAATAAATGTTTTATCCCCATAACCTGTGATATTTTTGCTCTCCAGAAAGGTATCCAGGCCTCTCTTGAACATGTACATAGAGTCCGCCATAACAACCTCCTGCGGCAGAGAGTTCCATAGTCTCACTGCTCCTACAGTAAAGAACCTTTGTCTATGTTGATGGTAAAATCGCCTCTCCTCTAGGCGTAGAGGATGCCCCCTTGTTCTGGTCACAGGCCTAGGTATAAAAAGATCTTTGGAGAGATCCTTGTACTGTCCGTTCAGGTATTTGTACATTGTAATGAGGTCTCCCCTCAGTCGTCTTTTTTCTAAACTGAATAATCCCAAATTTTGTAATCTGTCAGTGTATTCTAATCCCCCCATTCCCCTAATAATCCTGATTGCTCTCCTCTGCTCCCGTTCCAGCTCTACTATATCCCTTTTATACACTGGTGCCCAAAACTGTACACAATATTCCATGTGTGGTCTGACCAGCGATTTGTATAAGGGCAAAACTATGTCTTTATCATGAGAATCTATTCCTCTCTTGATACATCCCATAATTTTATTTGCTTTAGCAGCAGCCGCCTGGCTCTGGTCACTAAAATTAAGTTTACCATCCACCAATACCCCCAAGTCCTTTTCAGCTCCAGTTTTACCAAGTAATTGACCGTTTAGAACATAATTATACTTTTTGTTTCCATGGCCCAAGTGCATAACTTTACATTTATCTACATTAAACCTCATCAACCATTTCTCTGCCCACACCTCAAGCTTCCACAAATCCCTCTGTAATGCTAAACTATCGACCTCAGTATTTATTACTTTACACAGCTTAGTATCATCTGCAAATATTGAAACTTGACTGTGTAAACCCACTACAAGGTCATTAATAAAAATATTAAAAAGAATGGCCCCAATACTGACCCCTGTGGCACTACACTGGTAACGTCAACCCAATCTGAGAATGTGCCATTAATGACGACCCTCTGTTTTCTATCACTAAGCCAATTACTTACCCAAATACGCAGATTTTCTCCTATTCCCAGCAGTCTCATTTTATATACCAACCTTTTATGTGGCACGGTGTCAAATGCCTTTGAAAAGTCCAGATATACAACATCCACAGCGTCCCCCAGATCCAGTCTTGAACTTACTTCCTCGTAGAAACCAATCAGATTAGTCTGACAGGACCGATCTCTCATAAACCCATGCTGACGCTGGGTTATAAGGTGAGATACTCCAGGATAGCATCTCTAACAAACCCCTCAAATATTTTCCCCACCACAGAAGTTAGACTCACGGGTCTGTAGTTTCCAGGATCGCTATTTGATCCTTTTTTGTATATTGGTACCACATTTGCTATGCGCCAGTCCTGTGGAACATAACCAGTCCTCAGTGAATCTTCAAATAGTAGTATGGAGTAGTTACAGTGGAACTTCGTCAACCTGAGTTGTGAGCTCTAACCCCAAAAATGTGATATAGTGTGGCTGTAGTTTGAAACCAAAGGAATCTACCAGGCCCTCCGGTGTCCTAGGCAGGATATACAGAGTACCTGTGACTTATCCATATTTACCTTTAGTCCAGAAACTAAATTAAAGTTGTTAAGGAGATGCAATCGGTTTGGCAGGGATGTGTGGGGACTAATAATTTGACAGGAGCAGGTCATCCATGAAAAGGCTAACTTTATAAGTGTTGCTGGTAGTAGAAAAGCCCTGAATATCATGGTTGGCCCGTATTGCTGCAGCTAGGGGCTCCATAGCTAGGGCAAAAAGAGCAGAACAACCTTGCCGTGTGCCGCTGGCAATGTGTATAGGGGTAGGGTGGAGTGAATGGAGTGTGAGCTAAGCTAGTGGCTGGTCTTAAAGAAGCTTAAGGGAGAAAACAAACTGCTGGGAATCCAAAGTGTTCCATAACTTTAAATAAGTATGGCCAGAAGACAATATAAAAAGAGTTTTCTATATCCAGTGAGAGCATAAGTAAGGGTGTGGTTTGCTGAGTGTATAATGGTTAAAGGGAACCTACCACCACGATTCTACCTATAAAGGTAGAACAGGTGGTAGGTGGATGTATGGGACGTGAGGATAGCCCTTTTTAGAGCTAATCCTCATGTCCCCCGCTATCTTTTTAAAACTTTAATACCCTTATATGTAAATTTTTCTTAAGCGGCTCCTGGGGCGTGGAGTATGCGGACATGAGGCTAAACGCCGCGGCTACTCCACTCCCCAGTAGCCTCTCTTCTCCTCCTACCCTGACATCTTCACGCCCTCATCCGAGAAGCCGGCGTCCTGTGCTACGAGGAGCTGCGCGCCAAAGATGTCAAGGTATGAGGAGAAAAGAGGCCACTGGGGCGTGGAGTAGCTGCGACGTATAGCCTCATGTACTCCACGCCCCAGTAGCCTCTTAAGAAAATTTGCATATTAGGGTATTAAAGTTTTTAAAAGATAGCAGGGACATGAGGATTAGCTCTAAAAAGGGCTATCCTCACGTCCCATACATCCACTTACCACCCGTTCTACCTTTGTAGGTAGAATTGTGGTGGTAGGTTCCCTTTGTAGGCTCGGATGTGTGAAAATAGAATATGAAGGAATTTTTTTGTAATAAGCAGCAGCAAGGCCGTCAGGGCCGGGGATTTGCCCAGTTTAAGATTTTTTTTACCTTCTCTTTAATTTCTTCATCAGTAATTGGGGCCATGAGAATCTCCTCTGCTGATGATGGGAGCGATGGGCGATTAATTGAAATGAGGAAGCTATCTGTTAGAGGGGTTGGGTTGGTTGGGTGCTGTATAGAGTAATTGGTAAAATTTATGGAAAGTACTGTATATGTTTCAGGACGGGAAGTGACATTCCCATTCTGTGTCTGGATGGAGAAAACCGTGTTAATGCATTCTTTCTGTTGTAGGTGATGTTTATCCATCTTATTAACTTATATGTTAAATAATATTTGGGTCCATTTTACTGCTCTTTTGGTTGTCGTAGTGAGAAGGGCTTCTAGCTGGAGTTTGGTGTTTAGTAAGATGTAGGGTGAAGCTGGTTAGTCCGTTCTAGCATATGTAGCTGATTTTTTTTATTGTATGTTGGAACTGCAATGCGTTCTCTTACTTTTCACTGCAACTTTCCATATGGTATTTAAAATTAATTGCTTATGACCCAACCAGCGATTTCCACAGCTGACACCAATTTAAACACTCTGAGGACTGCACCGTGATCTGAAAAATATGTATAACCCTGTATGCTTCCATGAGACTCTCTCCATGTATCAGCCAGGTTATGTGTCCTGACTAATTGCATAAATACGTGTCTAACCAGGAGCGTTACATCTGACCTGCTCACAGCCGAGCTGTCTATAGCAGGGCTGATTGTAAAGTTAAGACCTCCACACCAAATTATAGACCCATAAGTAAATTGGCAGAGCCTGTCGAAAACGCCTTTAAAGAGAACCTGTCATCATAAACTGGACTAGCCGCAGCCCTTTTTAGTTTTTTGCTTTTTCATTTTTCACTCCCCACCTTCAAAACTCTATAACTTTTTTATTTTTCCATGTACAGAGCTGTGTTATGGCTTATTTTCTGCGTAACAAATTACACTTCCAAACGGTGATATTTAATATTCCATGCCTTGTACTGGGAAGCGGGAAAAAGAATTCCAAATGCAAAAAAACGCATTTGTACCATATTCTTGCGGGCTTGGATTTTACGTATTTCACTGTATGCCCCAAATGACATGTCTACTTTAATCTTTGGGTCGGTACGATTACGGGGAAACCAAATTTGTATAGGTTTTATAATGTTTTCATACATTTACAAAGATTAACACCTCATGTACAAAATCTTTTTTGGATTTTGCCATCTTCTGGTGCCAATAACTTTTTTATACTTTGGTATACAGTGCTCTGGAAGGTGTGGGTTTTTTTTGCAGCTTTTGATGACGTTTATAGTGTTATAATTTTTAGGACTGTACGACCTTTTGAACACTTTTTATTGAATTTTTATATTTTTTTTAAATGGCAAAAAAGTGCCATTTTCGATTTTGGGCGCGATTTTCTGTTACGGGGTTAAAAGCAGTGAAAAAATATTATATTTTGATTGGGCATTTTCGGACGCGACGGTACCGAATGTGTTTATGATTTTTACTGTTTATTTATATTTATGTCAGTTCTAGGGAAAGGGGGGTGATTTGAGTTTTTAGGGGGGTTTTTTAATATAATTTTTTTAACCTTTTTTTTTTATTATTTTCACTATTTTTCAGACTCCCTACTGTTGTATGGCAGTATATGGTAAGATCCATCAGAAAAAAGGGTTATAGAACCCTAGGGGGTCTGAAAAAAAGTAAAAAAAAATTAAATCAATAGTAATAAAAATTTAAATCACCACCCCTTTCCATAGAACTGATCTAAATAAACAGTAAAAATCATAAACACATTAGGCATTGCTGCGTCCGAAAATGCCTATCAAAATATAATTTTTTCACTGCGTTTAACCCTGTAACAGAAAATAGCGCCCAAAGTGGAAAATGGCACTTTTTTTAATTGAATTTTGAAAATTTTTCAAAATGGAAAAAAAAGTGATCAAAGGTCGTACATTCCTAAAAATGGTAGCATTGAAAACATCAAGTTGTACAAAATGACACCACCCACAGCTTCGTACACTGAAGTATGAAAAAGTTATTGGCGTCAGAAGATGGCAAAAAAAAAAAAAAATTGTACAGGAGGCTTTCATTTTTGTAAATGTATGAAAACATTATAAAACCTATAAAAATTTGGTATCCCTGTCATCGCAGCGACACAAAGAATAAAGTAAACCTGTCATTTGGGGCGCACAGTGAAAGCTGTCAAATCCAAGCCCACAGGACCGCAAATGTGTTTTTTTTCACCATTTTCACTGCATTTGGATTTTTTTTCCTGCTTTCCGGTACATAGCATGGAAAATAACATATCATCACTATGAAGTGCAAAAAACAAGCAGAGTTCTTTACGTGTAAAAATAAAAAAGTTGTAGATTTTTTTAAGGTGGAGTGAAAAATGGAAATTATACAACAAAAAAGGGCCAGGTTGTTAAGGGGTTAATAGTGGGTAGCTGAAGCTTTGGAGTGCATAGAAATCTACTATGCAGATGTGTTTGGATTGCAACATTCCTTAGAATATTAGAAAGCGCCACTCAGAGTCAGAGTAGGAATCCTGTGGTTGAAACAGGAAGGAATTTTTGAGGATGGCCACTCCCCTTGTTTTTTTCGTATGCGAGGCTAAATAAACCCTGGTAAATTGGAAGTGGAAGTAATTGTGGGATAATACTCTACACCCTTTCATGACATGTGAGACTTTAACTTGATAGGACAGTTTTATTACAGTAATTAGATATTTTTTTTCTTTATAAAATTAGCCAATAAAGGACTGCAAGTATGAAAAAATAAGCTTTTTTTGTCATTTTTCTGATTAAAGTTTTTTTAATAGTTAAACTGAATAAACTTGCCAAAAAATGTTAGAAATATGCATATATTCTTTCTGCTTTACAACAGATGATTTCTGAATTACTACTTGAGATAGCACCCAGATCATCACCTGCTGTGCTGCTGTTTTTGGCCAATATTTTTTAGAAATATGTACACCATCACCATCTCCCTTTCCCAAAGTACAAAATACAGAAGTATTGCAGTATTTGGTAGGAACGATCAGACCATCTAATGTTAAACTACCCTAGAACAGTGGTGGCGAACCAATGGCACGGGTGCCAGAGGTGGCACTCACAGCCCTCTATATGGGCACCCCAGGGCAGGGTTCACCAGACAGGACTCAAGGCTTCTTGCAGTCCCAGGCAGCCTAGGACCTTAGAAGGAAGCTACAATGATAATCCAAACGTCTCCTCCTTCTTTCTACTGTATTGGTGTCCTCAGGTCCCCTTACAATTTAAAGGAAACCTACCACTTGAAGTGGCAGGTTTCAGATGGAAATACCGGGCACCAGCTCAGGGTGGAGCTTATTTTTGTTAGTGTTTTAAATCGCGGTTTAAAACACTTTTTAAACTTTATGGCCGGCGCAGGGAGGTACGCGCTCGGCGCTTACCATGCGCGCAGCTCTCCTTCACTTCCAATGTAGCTGCGCGCATGGTAAGCGCCGTGCGCGTACCTGCCTGCGCCGGCTATAAAGTTTAAAAAGTGTTCGATACCGCGGTTTAAAACACTAACAAAAATAAGCTCCGGCACCAGCTCACCCTGAGCTGGTGCTCGGTATTTCCATCAGAAACCTGCCACTTCAAGTGGTAGGTTTCCTTTAAGCCTGTGACAGAGTTACTGCTTAAATTGTCGCATTGGCACTTTGCGAAAAATATGTGGCTTTTGGTTGTAGTTTGGGCACTCTGTGTTTAAAAGGTTCCCCATCACTGAACTAGAGGGTCTAAGAAATAGTGAAAAAAAAAGTTAAAACAATAAAACATTAAAAATTCAAATCACCCCATTTCCCTAGAACCAAATAGTAAAAACATGTACTGAACCAAAGAATATACTAGAGATGCCGTTTGGAATGTACAGTGAAAATGTAAAAACAGAGCCCACAAGAAAATTAAGCAAATGCGGGTTCTTGTCAATTTTACCGCATTTTTAATTCTATTTCTACTTCCCAGTTCAAGGCATGGAATACAAAATACTGTCACTAAAAAGTACAATTTGTTTAGCAGAGTTAGTTAGTGATTTTTGAAAGTGGGAAGTGATAAACAGAGTAAGTAAAATGGAAAATTCCCATCAGTGGCAAGGAGTTAATATGCTCGCTATACCTCATGATAAAAAGTTTACAAATTCTCTGGTATAAAGGTTTGTGGTACCTGAAACCACGTTCACATGTGGCATTTTGGTTGGATTCAGTTTCTAAATGCAAAGGCTTCACTTGTGATCACATATTTTGGTAACAATGTGTTTCCAACACATTCACTAAACGCAAAGTAAATGCAATCTTACTGCAATGTGCGATCGCAGGTGGAGCCTTTGGATTGCGTTTGAAAACGCAACCCAAATGCCACGTGTGAACGCGCCCTTTGGCGCTCTACAAACACGTTGTGGCACCTGAAAACTATTCTGCCCTACAAAAGCCCAATGGCTCCTTCCTGCCCCGCCATGTGCCCTGACTGCGGGTTACATCCACATATGGGGTGTCCTCTTACTAGGAAGAAACTGCACAGCATGTTTGTAGATGTCTACTTTTTTACGTTTATGTTGTTACATTTGGGGGATAAATGAATGTATTAATGATAAATATTAGTGAATTCCAAATCAAACCTTCATTTTGTTTGAAGTTCTGTAAAAGAGGATTAACAAGCTTCCTACCTGCTGTTTTGAATAGTTTGAGCGGTGAAGTTAATAAAACGGGGTGATATGTGGTGAGTTTCTATACAAAGAATCTTCTAAAACTCCTATAGAAATGAAATGGTCCATAGAAAACCATGCTAAACAGCAGGTGCTTGTTACTGATCGCATGAGCTTCTATGGAAATGCATATGTGATCATGCCGAGCACCGTCCCCAGAGGTTTTCCTTGCGTTTCTTAACACAAGGCAAATGGCATGTGTTAACGCACCTTCAATATTTTTCCCTGCACTGTGTCACCCTCTTACCAGGAGGAAACCTAAAAGCTATTGCAATGCAAAATATCCAAATTGGTGAGATATCTGCCTGCAATCCTAAATTGTTGGGATATGCTCCCAATATGTCATTAAAATAGTAAACACCCTTAAGTTTGTGCATTTCAATATGTCGCAGAGCACAGTGTGGGATGACACGCAATAGATGCTTGCCCTTTAAAGAGGACCTGTCACCCTGACTAAACCCTCTAGGACAGTGGTGGCGAACCTATGGCACGGGTGCCAGAGGTGGCACTCAGAGCCCTCTCTTTGGGCACCCAGGGCATTGCCCAGCACAAAGGTCAACATTCAGAAATCAAGACCTGAATCAAGGAGGTGTGGACAGAGCTTGATTATCATTGTAGCCTCTTCTCCGGACCCATGATTTATCCTGTTAAGAGGACTTTAGAGGGAAACTACAATAACAATCCAAATTTCTCCTTCTTTCTCTTGTATTGGTGTCATCAGGGCGCCAATACGTTTGAAACTTGTGAATTACTTTAAATTGCCATTTGGCACTTTGTGAAAATATCTTTTTTTTGCTTGTAGTTTTGGCACTTAGTGCCTAAAAGGTTCGCCATCAGTGCTCTAGGAGTTGTTTACTAAAGTAAGCAGCTCCCCAGCCCTACCCCAGTAAAAGAAGTGTTAAACAACAAGCTTTATCAGAACATACTGATAAGCTAGCAAACACGGCACTGCCATAGCCCTGTGAATGCTTACAGAGGTCTGGCGTATTCATGAGGGGTGCTTCCCTCTCCTCTGCTTCTCCCCCGCCCCTCCCACACCGTATGTAGGCTCCATGCTGCAGTCACCGCCCCCTCATAAATATGACTATTGCAGTGCAGTGTTTGCTAGCTTATCGTTATGTACCAATAAAGCTAGCAATTTAACATTGCTACACAGGGGGTAGGGCTGGGGAGCTGCTTATTTTAGCAAGTGCTCCTAGATGAATTATTTCGGGTTACAGGTCCTCTTTAAGTATTACTAGTATACAGTCATAAAACGCCTGTAGATGGATGTACACTGCAAAAGAGAAAGAGATCAAGTTATTATGTGAAGAATCTGCTTCTCTCACTTCAAGAGATTATTTTCCTTCCCGTACATATTATCCTGTGAAACATTTTAAATCCAGATATGGATTAGGCTTCCTTCTAGCTGAGGGCAAAGCACTTAATTGCGTCCTGAGTTCAGGTCTACTACACATGTACTATGTGACGTGCTGATACCTCTATCATAGTCATAGTGATGTAAGACTGATCTCTTTATCAGTTTGGTGGGGGCAGTTTAATGTTGAAATAATTTTATAAGGATAGACTACAATAAAAAAAACAGCAAGAATTTCACCGATGAGAGCACATAATGCACTCTGGCAGCTATTGTTACTCTATACTGTAAAACAATTTGTGGTAAATTTACATGACTTGCCATTAGTAGCTGGTGACTCTTCCATTAACTGCCCTCAGTGGTGACCTTTACACAGTGGAGGCCAGTGATTGGCCTCAAATGGCACATACCTGGAGGAGCTAGTGCTGCAATAGGGAGGGCAGGCAAGTTACTCTTAACAATGGAGCATAATTTATTTGTGCCAAATTTGCAACATTTTCATACATCAAATATTTGGAAACCAATGACAAATCAGGCACAACACTGAAAAGAACTAACATGGTGAAACGCCAGCAGAAGCCACAAAAAAGGCACAAAAAACTAAAAAGGGTTGATAAATAAATAAATGCCCCCAGAGTGTTGATGGCAAAACTACCCCTTTTAAGTCCACAGCCACATTCATTTTTATTTTTAAGACAAAATCATAAACAATTATTCATAGTAAAGTGTCAAAAGTTTATCGAGACAAAATTCTAGAAGACTCAAGAAAATCGTAGCTTGAGCCTTGTAATAATTGGAAATCGGATGTTACTTAGGTCGCACTTCCTGGTAATGCTCAGTGACTGTTACCAACCTGTCCGTTGTAATATACCGTATTTTTTGGACTATAAGACACACTTTTTAGCAAGAAAAAATCTAAAAAGTGCCTGCGTGTTCTAGACCGAAGGTCAGGAGGATCCAGGACTGCCAGACCCTCCTGACCGCTGTAATGGAGATCGGGTGATGCCCTGATATAGAACTGCACCTGATCTCCCAGAGAGGAGAGCCTCCACACTGCTCTCTCCTCTCCTGGGTGTCCTAAAGGACCTGTGGTGGTGTCAGAATCATGTGACTTACCCTGAGACAGGTTAAGAAGAACAGGAAGAAGGAAAGTGGGAAGTGTGTGGAGGAGTCTGTGTGTATAGCTGAGCTGTGTGTGTAACTATGGATGATGCAGAGCTGTGTGCATAACTCTATGGATGAAGCAGAGCTGTGTGTGCTGTGCTTCAGTGAGACCAACAGGGATATTTTAATTGGTGTAAAATATGTTTTTTCCTTTTTGGAAGCCTAAATCTGGGGTGCGTCTTATAGTCTGGAAAATACGGTAGTTTCCTGCTATATAGTAACCAAAGGAAGAGGTCCAGAGCATTGTGGCTAGGAGAAGAGGTAGCGTTACAGCAGATACACAGAATTAGAAAGATATTTAGGCAGTGATGTCAGTGGAAATCTTTCTAGGTTTTTGTACCCCATACTATGATGCCTATTACATAGCATTGTAATTAATCCTAATTTATTAATGTCACAGTATGTTTGTTACAATTTAATGGATGGTTTAATGAGATCTACGTAGTCCTTGAAAAGGAAGATACTTTTACCTCAGAAGTAAAATATTTTTTATTATACACAACCTTGTAATTAATGACATCTTTAAAGCCCCGTGTATGAGCACTGATATGTGCACCAGCATTTGTCATTGGAGGGCTTCGCTGTCATAAAGGACGTCCACACAAAATGTGTAATACAGTAGCAGGGAAGTATGTCATTCCAATCCCAAAGGCACACAGCGGAACATGGTATGCAGTCTCTCATTTTTCTGCTGTGGATCCTGGCGCAGAATACAATCTTTGCAAAGAAAATCAGTTTGGCTGGTTTCTGATGCTTGTGGGGTGTCTGCAGAATTACCTCAGGGACAAATTGCACAGCCCTTGTGCTACATGTAGAAAGGCAAATAGAAGCACCAAATACTGAAGACACTACCCCTCCCCAGAAATTATACACGGTGCAGAACTAAATAAGGCCATAGAACAGCATCACTTACTACAATGTAGCCCAAACACCATGCTGTGCCATAATATTACAGACCTCGAGACAATTCCAATAATACAGAACAATACATCAGGTAGTTGAATATTAAAAATCATTCAAACCACCTACTAGACAGTAGGAAAAAATAAATACTTACCTGCCCTTGCTTGTTTTCGGCTTCATGCACCACACTTTAGTGATACACTCCAGTTGCCTCTCTGTGCTGGAGTTAGCTGTGGTATATTATCCCCTTAAAGTACATCTACCACAAGGATCAAGGATTGGGAACAATGCACACTGACTTTCTGGTATGTGCCACCTCTGGCAGCATCTTCTCTTCTTTTAGCTTCTTATGCCTTGTAGGCTTTTAAAACTATGCAAATCAACCTGAGGAGCTCCAGGGTACATAGGTGTTAATGGAGCTTGAAGCTCCTCAGACTCATTTGCATAATTTAAAAAGTTTTTTCTTAAAAACGAGAGCTTAGAGAACAGTGGATCCTGCCAGAGGGGGCCTAGTCCGGACGGGAGAAGGAACGTGGAGAGGTAAGACGGGAGAAGGAACGTGGAGAGGTAAGTTCGGGGGAGCTGGGCCGGCGCCGCATAGAGGGGTGTCCATGACCGTGTTCATTCAAAAGGTCACCTGTAAAGGTTACAGTTAGAGATGAGCGAGCACTAAAATGCTCGGGTGCTCGTTACTCGGGCCAAACATTTCCCGATGCTCGAGTTCTCGTTTCGAGTAACGAGCCCCATTGAAATCAATGGGAAACCCGAGCATTTTTCAGTAAAATTACAAATTGAACGAGCACTGTTTTAGTGCAGATGTTTTCACTGAAAGAACACAGTGAAAGAACACTGCAGAACCGATTGCAGGTGTTCACGAACATCTGCGATCTGTTCCGGAGACACACGTACAGAACGGTGTTCTCCGCAATATTATTTGAAGAACAATATGTGTAGAGAACAACTTGCAATACTCGTCCGAGCAACGAGCCTGTCCGAGTATGCTAATACTCGACTGAGCATCAAGCTCGGACGAGTATACTCGCTCATCTCTAGTTACAATACATTTTAAACTAAAAGACATGTAAACCCAACTTTTTGTGAGAAATGACCGATGTATGGAGGAGTAGATGTCCAGCAGGCAGGGAACAATTGTGCTAAATGTATTGCTCTGTAGACTTGCATAGTGAAGAGCATGATGAACTCCCCCCCACAGCAGCACTTACTTATTTTTACCGATTTTTTTAGATCTAAGTGCAGTAACACCCCTTCCCCAATAGTGGCTGCAGAAGGATAGAATAGTGCAGTCTGCACCGACTAATGTGTAAATTCCCAAGAATACCTAGATCCAAAGTCAAAGGAGCTGCCTTACAAGGTAGCTAAAAGAGGCATGGTTTTCCTTATCCCATCCTGGAAAACTGATTTGCATGGTTTCCTTAGATCCAATTTTGTCATGTTTCAATAGCTTTTTATCAAGTTATCTAACACTACTGCATTTCCCAATTTTCATCAGTTTTTATATGATTTCTCTATTTCGCAGGTCCTAACACATATGATGATGCAGCCGCTTATATCCAAGCACAATTTGAGAGCAAGAACCGCTCGCCTAACAAGGAGATCTACTGCCACATGACCTGCGCCACAGATACGAATAATATCCAGGTGGTATTTGACGCCGTCACTGATATCATCATTGCCAACAACCTCAGAGGCTGCGGCTTGTACTGATTCCTCTGTATAGCAATTTATCTGCTGGTGAAACGAAAATAAATGCAAGTTGGTTAACCGAGAAGGCAACATGACAAATATATATATATAAATATATATATATATAAAACCAATCTTTTTTGTTTGTCTCAAAGAGCTGGCAACAGAACGGATCTCCTGACAGCTCTGCACACCTTACCAACCCCTACCCAGACGAAACCTTAATTTGTAAGACTTTTCAGAGCCCACTAACTAATTAAGAAAAAAAAAAAACCTCCACTTCTGGGAGAGCCTGAGTTGCAATTTCAACCTCTCTCCAGAACTGATGAGGTTTGAAGGAGATCATTGAAAAAAAAGGAAAGTTTACCCGTTTGAATCCTTTTTTTGAGGAATTGTGTGCTGTTGTAAGGCCACACTCCGCACCTTTAATATAACATTACAGGTATATCCTTTCTGTTCAGCTCTTGGATAACAAAACCGCAAAAATAAAAATAAAGAAAAATCAAGTTTTTTCAAAACCAGGTAGAAGTGTTTGTGACACTTGCAGGACAGTGCGCTCAGCATTTTTTATTTCTTTTGGTGGGTGCTGTAACTGTATGAGGGTCTGTACGGGATCAGGGTTCCCCTCTAGTCTCTACAACGCAAAGTAGCAGGCCCCTATTTGTCTTGAAAAGGTTTCAGTGCCAACCCAAACTGCGGAGTAGGGGGGACCAGTCTGCAATTTTCAAGAGGGGAACATACCCCCACCATCCCTCCTTTTTCTGCACTGCTCTACGGACCCTCAAATTGACGTTCTGCTGGTAGCATGACCTTTGGCCTTTGTAAAAAAAAATATATATAACAAAAAAACACAAACAAAAAAACACAGCCTTCCTTAAAGTTGATGTGTAATGTTATCACTGAATTAGTGGCTGCATAGGATGCTGTAAATCTGGTTTAGCTAAGTCTGTACATTTAGAAGAAACTAAATTGTTCTTTTTTCCCACGTGCTTGTAGCTTAATGACACCTCCCTTATCTTATTGATCTTTTTTTCTTGCACCAATTGTAAAGAGGCATCTTTTTAATTGTCTACAACCCTTTCACTGCCAGAGAGGTCTGCTCAGCCTCCAGCAAAGAATGGGATCATGAAATCTATGTTGTTTTGGGTGAATTGGGTTGATTTTGTTGGACTTTGAAGCCCTACATAGAAAAATTTAAAAAAAATGTACCCAAAAAATGAAGAACTTTCCGGGGTAATAGAAATGTACAGATTTGACGTCTGTGAAAGTTTCCTTGCTCTGGACTGTGTACCATGCACTCTCTGGGTTTGTATAGAAAAAGCACAGCTCTCACTAAACCTCCAGCTGCCGAAATAGGGATTTTTGCTCTCAATTCCATGTATAACAAATAGGCTTCTTTACTTTAAGTCTCCTTTTTGTTCCCAAGTGAATGCTTAGTGCTGCTTCTCTCGCCCCTTTCCTTATTATCTTTCCTTGCCCCCCTCCCCCTTTTCCTTTTTAGTGAATGGTGTTTTCCTCTCATGTGGGATGTTTGTGCTGCAAAAAAAAAAAAAAAAAGGAAAAAAAAGTGGAAAAAAAACAAAATCCAAAAAAAAAACAAATTTAATCGAATGTAGTGTTTACATTAAATCCACAGTTTTCATGACCAAACCTTTGTCATTTCTACTTTGATTAGAAGTCAGACTTCTTCACCATTTCACTTGCGAACTGAAGAAGAGCGGTCACAAATGTTAAAGAAAAAAACTATGAAAAAAACTTAAATGATTAAATAAATGAGCGAGAAAAGAAGCTGGAGTGTGTTCTTTGTATTGACGAGCGCTCAGTTTGGTGCTGCCAGCCACTCTCGTTAACTAATGGAAACTCGTATGTAGCTTAATAAAGAGAATGTTTGTCTGTACAGATTTGTCTCCAAAATTCTGCTCTTTTACCAACCTGCGTCATTCTGGAACCGAATCACTTGACCTCAAGCTAGAACATACGTTGTACTGGAACTGTAAATGGCTGGCAAGTCTTACTGGGAGTTGGGTGCTCCTACAATCTGACCAATATGGCAGCATTTAAAGGGTGAATCAGACTTCAGTCATCATGGGGCTGGATCTGGCATGTACACTTCTTGTGCCAATTAAACTTCGAGTAAATTGTACATGGCAGAGTTCTTACAGATTTCCTTTTCCCGTAGCAGAAACTGCTCCGAGATGATGGTAAATTGTAAAAACGTCTGCGCCATATCTGCCAGCTAAGCACATATACTAGAGGCGTTCTCTGCCACATTGATGGCTTATGCTTAAAGTTATATTTGAAAGTCTAACCTCATACTCACACAGTTAAAAAAAAAATCTCTTGATGATTTACATGACACTGTGAAGGTTGATGTGCATGGCTTTCACATAAATAGCACTGAACAGCAGTACCAGACCCAGTAGTTTGTACAGACAAGTCAATTTCTCTGTAAACTCTAAAGCATTAAGGTGGCGATCACATGTTTTGAAAGATAATACAACAGCTGAGGAGTGAAGATTTCCATAATTACATTGCTGTTAACATTTGCGTTTACAAAGCACAATGCTAACGCAATGCTTTAACCATGTTAACATGTCTTGATATTGTGTTAATATAGCATTTTGTAAACACTAATGATAACAGCAATGTAAACGCCACATGTGAACGCAGCCTCCGGG